>NC_079477.1:31773231-32973231 GCF_026230105.1 Diorhabda sublineata
CGTGAGCTAAGCAGAAAAGCTATGTAATAAAAATATTTAGTTGTTCCAAAGCAATTTCATTGCCCGAAACGTTTGAATAGGAAAAGTTCTATTAAAGTTTGCTACGAGATGGAAGCTAGGTTTTTGACCCAGATAATGAGAAATCAGTAACTCACCTGAATCAGAAAGGGTATTATATTAAGGACATGTTTATTTTTCGACTCGATTGTGAGGGTGTATTGCAATCATTCATTTCAGGAGGAGTTTGTTTCAGGATGCTTGTCAAATCATATAAGGAAGAAGACTCTACTGATTTCTATTTTAACACACTGTGCTTGTTGTCTTGAAATGCAAGTTTTTATTTTATGTCTACCAGTTTCACCAAAGTAACGCAATGCAACGCAACTTCCGGCTTTTTCCAAAAATAACACTTTCTCTCAATAAGTCATGTGACTTACATTTTTTTTGCAAAAAATAGATTTTATTCATTGATTTAATCTTCTTCAAGAGCAATAAGTCATTCCAACGGATCTCTAACTTCTCGATACCGTGCTTGTAGAAGGATTTATCTTTTGACTCAAAATAGGCTTCAGTTTCAGCAATTGCTTCTTCATTTGAGGTAAAGTTCTCACCAGTGAGCATTTTTTGAGATCAGCGAATAGTCAGTAGTCACTGGGGGTCAGATCTGGACTAAACGACGGATGAGGAAGAAATCCGAAGTGTAATTCATTTAATTCGTTGCCATCGACTTGTGAATCGATACTTCGACGGCTGCAGTACACTCAGATGGTGATCATTTTAATTTCGGAGTAAAGTGATAGATCCATGTTTCATAATTGTCACATATGCAAAAAACCTGATCTATTACGTATAAACATGGCCGAAGCTAGTCTGAATCATCAACAAGTTGTTATTTTTGATAGACTGTGAGTAAACGCTTTTTCGTGGTTAAATGTTTACGCATCATTGTATACACACTGCCTTTAGATATCTTTACGGTATCAGCTATCTCATCCAATTTCAATTTAAGAATAGATATAACCAATTCTTTATGTTTTCTGAAATAACCATCTCAATTCGACGGCCAGAATCTTCACCATCATCGGTGTCTGTACGACCACGTTTAAATTCAGCAAACCAATAACAAATGGTTCTATTTGATAGAGCAGAGTCTGAATAACACTTTCGAAATCATCGCTGAGCTTGTACAGTATTGTTTTCCATTAAGAAGTAATGATAAATTAACACACGAAATTGTTTTGAATCCATTGTTTTGACAATAGCAAAAGTAGCTTCACTTAAATGGCTGTCAGTTGTTTCCGAATAATCGAAATGTCATGAAATTAATTTCACACATAATCTTATGGAACTTGGTACTCCATACACATCATTTGGATTTGACAATAGCAGTGCCATCTGTGTGTCAGGTATACGACTTATTGAGTGAACTAATAAAACAAGCGCTACAACGTTCCTACAAAGATGACAGAAACCACTGCGACGATGGAATGAGCGTATTACCACTTAAGAACAATACTCTAAAGAATAATATTTTGTTACACAGTTTCTATGAAAACTCATCAAACACATTGGTTGAATTAAAAAGTTATAATTTGTTCTTTTCAATGTAAGTACATAATTGAACATTCGTTTCACATAGTTTCAAAGAGCGTATCATTTAGTTCACCTCAGCTAGTTTTGATATATTGAGTTTACTGGTTTCTTTCCATAAGAGCAACCGTGATGAAAATATTAGCAATTGCACTACCCCAATATTCTCAGGTCATCTAATGGAATGAGAAACTCCTCTTCTTAGTTTTGTACCAATTTCAGTTTGTCTATTCATAATAACACGCAAACAATTGATTTTCGGCATAGAACAAGCAACTCCGAAAGGCGCGTTGAGACGCTGGATAATCCTCAACGTCAAATCCACTCTTCTTGCTATTCCAACGTATGATGGGCATTGTAGACAAAACTCATCTAACTAGATAGTGCTAGGACATCTGCAGACTGAATGTCACACTCTGGATAATGAAATTAAGATGGAATACTATTGCATGAAGTCATTTTAAAATTACAGCTAATCCATGTATCGAAATGAGGTAGAATATTTACAAAATTCTAGTGTCCTCACGGTTCTAATATTAAGTAATAAGTGGATACATCAATTGATTTCTTATAGACTATCAATGTAAATCCCAAGTAACAGTAACAATAAAACTTCATTTTCCAAGTATTCAATATTTAGTTTCCTAGTTTTCTTACAGTATAACTACTTCCATTCATCTATACATGACAGACATAAAACGAAAACAGTTTTTACCTCTTTGATGAAATTATTTGTGTATTCCTTTCTAATAAAATCACTTTACACGGCACAAAATATATCTATGAATTATTTGTCTCTTTTTCTAAATAAAACATTCAAAAAACTTGACAATATTGAAAGACATCAACGAAATTAGTTACACGATATAAAAATCTCGCGAATAGAAAAAACTTTATCAACGACGCGACGATACTGAAACTTGCTTCACTTTGGCAATGCACGTAGAAAATAGCTCAAGTAGAATTGGGAATTGTGGGTTATAAATAAGTCTAGACTATTTGGTGGGAATTGAAAAGTTCTTATGAATCGTTCATACTGAAATCTATAGGTGTGTATTTGTATACTTGAGTAGTCAAGTATACCTACAAGGTGATACATTTTCAATAAAATAATTGTCACATCTGACCCATCTCAGAATTGATATTAATATAACAGAATAGAAAAGACTGGTTTACAGGGCTTTCATATACCAGCTGAAAGTTGTTAATTATTATTTAGTCAGATAATTGTTAATATTCGATTAAAAATGATGCATTTCATCCTTTTTTCATAATTTATTGTTATAAATCAATAGTAATCTCTTTTATATTCTCATTCCATAATACCTGATGACATTCTCAAAAAATCTATAAATCTGGATAAAAACGCTCTACCCGTTCATCACTCATACTTTCAGGTAATAAATTCAAATGCAAGCACAGGAAATGAAACTGTAAAGACATATTCACTCCTATTTCTTGAAAATTTTTCATTAACTCATCCAAAACATGATTTTCTTTATTTTTATTTCCCAAAAACTCTCTAGCAACCTTTTTAAATTACTAAGAAGCAGCTTCATTGATAGAAAAACGACCATCAAACTGAGAATATTTTCTAACTTCACGCATATGTGGTCCAACAAATATTTCCTCTTTAAGTTTTATTTCCTTGATTATTTAAAGTATTTTCTGGAAGTGAACAATCGTCTGAACGAGTAAAAAACTGCATTTGACACTTTAATTGTCATCTTCAGATATGTTTTGACTGGAATTGATTACTTTATTTTTTGTATTGTATTCCATTTTCTTAGTAACATACAAGTAAGTTATTTTCTTGATTGCTAGGCGCTCTCCATAACATGGGTGAACCAAATGGAAGGTAAAAGTTTATCTCCGGCTGATCATTTCAGTAAAACACGCTACAGCTTTGACAAAACTTATGCGGTACCCACATTTTAACTTCTAACTAATTTTTCACTATAGAAAAAATAAAGATTTGTACTTTTTAAAGACTGCTTCACACGCATATCAAAACCGATCAAAACTTCTTTTCTCTTTCTACTCGACATTTTAGTCAAATTTATAATATTTGACTTTGAATAAGATTTGGAGAATATGAAACTTTAATTAATTGGATTTAATTGGATGATTGAAATAAATGATTTGGTTGAAGAATAACAATTGTGATGTGATGGATTATTTCTGTTAACATTTCTAGATTTGCGAAAAGTAAGCATTCATAAACATGTTTAGGAGTATACAAAAAAAAGATTAGAACGGGTGAAATAGTGTGATCAATGATATTTGTTAAATGCAATATTATTTATACACTTGTCATAAATGCAAATCCAAATCTCACTCACAATGAAAATTATCAATTGTCAGTTAATAATACATTACAATACAATGTAATATATCTTCGGGCTAACCAATGATAGTTGACTATATTCGTTGAATTAAAACATCAAAGCTACTTTGAAAACGACTATTTATTAAATTATAAAATAAGTAGTTAAACGTGGTTTCAATAATCCCATGATCATACTCGAACGAATATTATGACATCTATGTGTTCACAGACCGCTTTTAAATATTGAAAAATCCTATTGTATGAATGGTTATAATCATCTATGTACGTAATTTGACACCTCAATTGAACTCAAGTGTCCAAGGGACAACCGGAATCAGTCATACATGATGTAGGTCCCCATTAAGATCGTGTTCCATAAGTCTTAACATACAAAAAACCTTGATTTGAGTAGCTAAATTTATGATTCTTCATAGTTACATTAATATAAGACAGAAATTTGTTAATCGTTGTATCCTTTAACTAAATGACTAATAGATCCCAATGGTTCACATCGGGGGTGAGTTACTGGGTTACATTTGTGCAAATTTGAATAATTTTAACGCTACATAATGGTAAAATATAAGCCGAAGCCTTCGTGCACATCCTGGCTCCAAAATAGCTGTCTATGCGTATATCGCAAAAACCGTTGTTTCAATACAATACTTTTGTCTGGTCCATTAATAAATTATATTTGAAGAGCTTAAATTTTACTGTCTTTGCTTGATTTAAAAATTTTCTAGTCTCATCATAAATATAGCCTTTTATAAATAGTTCAAGATAGCGAGAAAATTATATCACTGGATGCAAACTTGCACATCGAAATCGATAGTGATTTTTTTCTACATTTTCGTAAGTATTTAAGTAGATCGTAGCATGTTTCTCACAAACCGAATTTTTGTTGTACTCTCACCGTTGGCCAATAGATACTTTTGAAACACAATACTTTGTCAGTTACGATATTGTTGGCTAGTTGCTCACTAAGCACCTATTAAAGTAGTGAAAACAAAAAGTAACGTCATTATTTATATTCTATTGTAATGAATACACTGTTTGCACCACCACTACACAAACACACACTTGTTTCTTAGTGTTCACAAGCTTTTGTCTACAAATTATAAAAATTTTTTGACAATAAAGTATTTGTCTCTCTTTAGATTATGGTTTACTTTCCTTCCATTCTGATGCAAATGTTTTTCAATAGTCGACCAAGGTTAGTCAATTGTACTAGATAATTCCTCGATCTTCTGATATGGATTTGATTTCATCTTTCTTTAGCTAAGTGTTTCTGAAGTTTTTGGTGCTTTTGATCAATGGTACAATGCATTTGAATGCCCGTTGCTCAACTTCTGCGAAATAATGTCAGATATGTCCTTCTTGTATTTGATTTGCCAGTTCACACTCAATCGCACAATAACCTTAAAATTTCTTTGACACCACTTCAATGTACCTACAAAATGAATTGACAAACTACAATAGAATATCTAAGTTGGAATTTCTCGTACCGTTGGCGATATTCATACTGAATACACTGTTTACACCACCACTACCACAACACTTACAACACATTACACGGTCTGACGCGCGTTTAAATAACCAAGTTATCCGTCTTCAGAGTCTGAAGGAAAAATGAAAGTAAACTAAGTTTAGTTAGATAACCAAACTGAGGATGAACTAAACTTAGTTGACCTACGGTCTCTGAAGACAAAATCTTGAGAAAACTAAGAAACAAACATAAAAATAACTGAATAAAGATAAAACAAATAAAATACAATTTCAAAATACAGAAGGAAACCACAATGAGTAACAGAATAATAGTAATATATAATAATTAGTATTTGAGCCCATAGCAATCACTTTCCAGTAAATATGTCCTCAAATTATTGCGAAATGCGGAGGAAAATGATATCGATTTGATTTCAATTGGCAAATGATTGTGCATTTTTCTGCACTGTAAAATATTAAGCCCTTAACTATTTCTGAATATGGAGTAGGTAGGTGAAGTTCGTACTCCGCGTTTCTAAGTGGATAGCCGTTCAACGACCTATCCGAAAAGAACGAAGCTAGCCGATCATCTTCGACGACATCATACAAAATCGCTTTCTAATCGCTTATTGGTTTAATTTAAACAACTGCAATGTATATGATTATTTACTCTATAAATCGCTTGATCACCAAATACGGAAATACGGAATTCATGAAGAATTGATACCTGCAGATCTTTATAGGAAACAATTGGCTCCATTGAATCAATCTTTAATCGCCAATTATTTGGCGATTTACCAGAGTACCGGCGTTCTGCAATAAGATAATGCCAGATTGCACAATGGAGAACGAACTTTCAAAGGTAAAGGACATCACAGTAGTGAACTCAGTTCAACTGATCAGCAAAAATAACGTTAGTATGACCAGATATTAATATTTTAAAGGTGTAAATACTTTGTTCGTAGTAATTTTTGTGAGTAAACAAAAAATAATTTTACTAATTCAAAAAAAATATCACTAGCAAAGTATCTACATTTTAGGACGCAATCTTGTATTGTATGTATATAAGAAGGACCCCACGAAGCGAAATAATTCTTTTAGCTTAGAAAAGTTTGAGAAAATTTTGTTAATTGAAAATCCTCTGTAGTTTGTTGACAAGTTGAATTAAATGAAAAATACCGATGGGAACAGATTCTCTAAAGTGTTATACTATATTTTTTTCTATTTACTTACTCGATTACAAGGCGGATCGCGCAAACTACTAACCGCACAAGGAGGGCTATGATTTCTGGAATCAAAACTTTGATCAGTAAATTTCCTCCCCTTCGAAAATTCAAATATATTTATAATTTACAATCTATAAAGTAAAAATAAAAGTAAATAATTTAGACATAATTTTGAATCGAATCAGCTAATCCATATAATTTGAGTTAAAGTAGTAGTTAATACCAATTTGAACTTGTGAACTTGAATATAGAAAATATTTCCATACGATTCAATTTATTAGAATCTATAAATTTTATTTTATCTCTAGGCTGGTTTATTAATAAATCTGTGAATTTATAGAAATACTATATTGATTTGTTCATATCATAATCTCGTTGTCAAAAAGATTTTCAATTTTGAGAGATCTTATGTTAAAAATTTTTTTTAAAAATTAGAATGTGAATTTTTCTAATTCAACGAATAGGCTACATTGGCGGCAATTTTCTTTGAAGAGGTTATCGAAAAGCTTGTCAACAGATATGACAAATGTCTTAATCTCTTCGGTGCGTAATTATGTCGAAAGGTATCCATAAGTGTACCAATCTATTGGTAATAAAATTATTATTTTATATGAACTTGTCTTTTATTCGGATGTTAAAAAAACGACCTTCGTAGATACCCTATCTATAATACTATTCAAAGAAATTTAGAAGTTTTAGAAAGCGAATACTGCCCCCTAAAAATGTTTTCAAGTATTTTCTTCTTTCGGTTCTTTCAACCTCAATTTCTTTAACCTCTACATTTTAAAGCAATTACTTTCTTGATTGTCCACCTTGTTCACTTAGTCGTCAAACAAAACTGTAACTAAAGGTTGGAACGAGAACATCAAATTGACTTTAAGTATTTCTCAAATAAATATATTTGGCTAGCATTGTTATATACATAAAAAATAATCGATTTCTTACAAATAGACGATGCAAATCTTATTCTAAAAATAGCTACAAAAATAACAATAATTTTGTATAGATATTATAATAATATACGTAATAAACCTACCGATGATAAGAAAAGTTCTCATATCAATTAATAAGGAGTTCCCTAGACTAAACGAATTTGATGCTCTTAGATGTGAGAGTCTTCAACTTAACTGTGACTCACAATGAATAAAATAAGCACAAATATTAACTCTATACGACATAAAATTCAATATTCATTTCAGTTAATGTAATTTTTGTATCCCAATGATATTCCAAATCACTTGTCGCTTTGAATCGCCGTAAATATCCCACTCAAATATTATTCTTTGACAGTTGAAACGGAAATATGAAAATATTCCATATTTCCATCAAATTTCTACATATCTCCGCTTCACTTCTGTTGATGCTCAGTCTTTAATAACGTCTTCGTCTCGACGTACCTGAGTCAAGTCTTGAGCAAACGTATTTTTCAACAGCAAGCCGCATATGATTCGAAAAGCTGATAAATTCCTTCAATATTGACAAAATAGTGAAAAAAAAAATGATCAAAAACCTCAAACAGCAATTATTGACTTTATACCGCACCAACGTGGATTTTATATAGTGCATCCATAAAATAGGACATACGTTCATCAGCCAAATAAACAGATGACAATATATCAATTCAAATTTTGATTATTCTTCAACCGATATCATTTTGAACTTTATGTCTGTTATATTGTTCCAATTGGATCAACATTAGAGTATAATGATCCTTAAAGCGATGCACCTTATATTTTCATTTTATCGAGATAGTTTATTGACCTAGTTAACCCTAGGAAGTTGTCGATACGGGCGTTGTGATATGTTTTCGTTAAGCAAAGGTCAATTTTAGTTTCGTACTATATCTGCGCCGCATCCTATTTTATAGTGGTTATCCTAGCAGTGTTAACCTTTCTAAAGCTTAGAAAAGCCTCTAAAAGTGGATTAGGAAGTACATTTCTAATGGCACAACAAAATAAAACACGGATTTTAAGTTATTTCATAAAACTTCATCTTGAAGAAAGTTTGCTAGGATCGGAGAACCATAAAATAAATGTAAAGTATAAGAGATACAACTATTGGTATTAGTAAAATATTATTAAATATAGGAAATAAAGGAGAAAAGAAAAAAGAATGGACGAACCAAGAAATACTATCACTGATGTAAAAAAGAAGATCATTTAATAGTTTCGACAGAAACAAGTACATATAAATACAAAACGAATATGAACAATAAGAAAGAAAATTATAGAGGCTAAAGAGAAACGGTTCAATGAGAAATATGAAAAGATAGAATAATTAGAACGAAAATATAACAATTTCAACATTCATAAGAAATTTGGAGAAATAGTTAGAACCAGAGAGCAAAAACCGAACATCTTATTAGTGGATAATGATGGCAAAATAATCATAGACACTCAAAGAAAATTAGAAAGATGGGCAGAATATATACAACTACTTTTTTGATGATAACGGAATAGCAAGATCAACATCAGAAACAAGAAATTTGGAAAGTGGATTAGATAGAACATTTACAAATAGTAAAAAATCTTTTCAAAACCATTTATAAAACAGACACTATCCTATCAGATTGGCTAACATCCGTTTTCATAACAATCCCCAAGATAACAAATGCGAAGAATATAGGACTATAGCACTAATGAGTCATACATTCAAGACATTCTTGAAGGTTATACACAATAGAATTTATTGAAAACTGGAGGAATTTTTAATATATTTTCGGAAGTAATTACCAAGGAAGCACTAGCAGAAGAGGAATCGGTGATTCGAGTAAATGAAGTCCCAGTTAATAAGATAAAATATGATGACGACACAGTTTTAATAACGGAGAATATAGGAAACTTTCAAAGAATTACCGAAAAGGTAAGAAGAGTCAGCGAGCAGTATGAATTTAAATAAAAATAATTACATGCACTTCACGAAGATGCAAGATCAGAATGCACAGTTACAAATTGGAAATAACCACATTGAAAAAGTACAGAAATACAAATATCTAGGGACTTGGATTAATTCGAGAAATGGCAGTACTGAAGAGGTAAAAGTAAGGATTGAAATTGCTCGCAGTGCATTTTATAAAATAAAAAACTTCTTTCGATGTAAAAATCAAATTTGAAATGTGGATATTGAGAAGAATATCATAAATATTATGGACAGATAAAATGGCAAATGAAGAAGTTTTACCCTAAATGGCAACACAAAGAGAATTATTGACTACCATAAAAACCCGTAAATTAGAGTACCTTGGTTATATAATGAAGTAACAACGATACAAATTCCAGATATAATTATGCAGGAAAAGATACTGGAAAACAGAGGTATAGGACGGCGAAGATTATCAAGGCTGCGAAACTTAAGGGAGTGGCTTAACTGCACATCAAACCAACTGTGTAGAGCAACTGTGGATAAAATACAAATTATGGTCACAAGATGAAGAACATTTTGACTACTTTTTAATTAATTTCTTTTATATACTTTTCAATATAGAAGTAAATTTCAATAATTTTCCTACGAGTTTAGAAATCAAGATGTTTATTAATTAGTGAGTTGAATATTTTAATGGAAATTTGTTCTTTTTATATTCAATTATCAATGGTTATTAGGCTCCTATTTAGGAGATGCTCCTTTAAAATGGTTTGTATATTACCTTGAATGTATTAAACAAGATACGAGTAATTTACCAGCTGGCAGTGGTGTAACTCAGAGTTCAGTTTTAGGGTCAGTTTTGGTATTCATTAATGATGTACAGACTTACTAATTGAATTCACTTCATTTGCAGATGATACCAGTATAACTGCAATGGTGCAGATACACAAACTTCACATTCTACCATGGGCAAAGATCTCATCATTATCATGTCCAGGTCTAACACGAAGGGGCTCTGTTTATACACTGAGACAACTGCAGATTTATTCTACAAAGGAGCTTTACAGCCTCTAAAACTCAATAATGACTCAATACTATCCTCAAATTCGATCGTTTCTTGCTCTACATATTTACGGTGCCCTTCAATGGTCTGTACATGTAGAGACCTTGGTGATCCTATGGTTGTTTTGTAATTAAATCTGTGTTAAAGTAGCTCGATTCTCGTACTACTTTAACAATTTACTACTCGTTCGAATTGCATCTTCGCTATAGTTTGCCTTCCTGAGATAGTTTGCACCTTCTCGAATCTATTTTCAGATTACAAAAAATATTTCCGCTCTTTTCATCTTATAATCCGTGTTTTGATTCGCAATACTATTCAACTGAGAGACCCATCCATAGTTACCCTACTAGAAAGAAAAATGTGGACATTCACTTAACAATATTCGCCTCTGATCTGGTAAAAAATTATCTAATCAGGTACTTTCAGAATTGAAAGTGGCAAATATATTTAATTAGTTCCGGACATTGACAAAGGAATTTATGTGTAAAAGACCTTATATTCTGTGGTAGAGCTCTACAGTCTACCATAGACTGGCATAATTCAATATTTAGTATGGAGTAAGATATTATCAAACCAAATTGCTACGAGTATTTTATGTTATCTAATTTAAAACTGTGTCGCTTTGTTCATAAAATTGTAAAAACACTAAAGCTTCTATCTGACTCTACAGTATTCTATAACTAATGAATGTTAACAACTTGTATCATAACTCTTTTGTACGTATTTTTATTGTATTATTTCATATCAAATTGGACATCATATTCATTTAGGACAGCGTCAAACAACTTACTTATTTCTATTTCTGATTTAGCAATCGAAGTAACATCTGCAAATAAAATTCAATGCATATTTCTTTTTATCTTAATTCTCTTCGTGATTTAATCTATTGCTATTTAATGTTTATATAGTTCAATAATTGGAGATATTACAATATATGTGTTGACAATACCTCATTATGTGTATCGCAAATGTTAATAAATTGATTGATCACCAAATATTCTATATTTCCTATATTTTGTTTATTAATATAACATAATGTGTGAACGCGGTAATTATGTGTTAACAAATGTTCAAGACACTACATCGTGTATTTGAATATATAAGAAATGAGAAATATAACAAAATAATCTTGGAATAACTCCAAGAAATCCTTCAAAATTTGTTTCGTCCACAACCAGACTACTACAAATTGAAACAACATTTTGTTTCAATGACGTGCCAAAACATTGACGAAGAGATTATTTAAAATTTTCACACCTAATTATAAGAAGTAGTGTTATTCTTATAAATAACACTGTATAATGTACAGCTTTTCATGGAATATCATATACTCTATTTAATTATTATGCAGTGCCCTCGAACAAACAATGTTACCGGAAATAGCTGTTGATGATTTCATTGGAGATGGGAATGCGATCAGAACTTTCATATTAGAATAGGTCCAAGCTAGAAATTCTAGAGCCGTTGGTAACATTTATACTGAACTTATCATTTACTGCTACTGTAGGTAAACAGAAATTATATATTTCCTACTTTCTTGCGCTTCAGACTCAGACAGAGGGCATAGCAAGTTGTAACCGACACCATTTGTGTTTTATTCTGAACTGAATTTACTTTAAGGCTGGAAGTCATTGGAAACTCTTTGAAGATGGTCTAGGTTAATTTCCTTTGCGTATATAATAAAAAAACTTTTGCTTTTGCAACCTTACCACTCTTTGTAGCGAACTATTTTCGAGACGGTAAATATAGCCTCTCAAGATTACTTAAAAACGAAACAGATGGAGTGACAACCTGGAGCCTGGATAAGGGAAAATATGGAAGAAGGAACAGGCGATTGACCTGTTTTGGAAGAAAGAAGAAGAGAAAGAAGAAACTTTATTATATATAAATTAAGCTTTCGTTCCAGCTTGTTCCATCACAAATGAAGGAAAATAATAAGTTTTCAATCATATCTCAAAGTTTTATCAAATTTCTACAGCTATTTTTGAGAGTAAATTTTAATTCAAAGAATATGTGATTTAACGTTATCTATGTATCAAATATTTTACATTAAATTAAATATGAGTACCGTGTTCCTAGCTTAAACTGCCTACTTCCTTTGCTTTAAAATTACTACCGTTATTCCCAGAGTAACTTGTGAATAGTCTTGTTGCATATATGTCATATAACTATCAGACTTTGAGCTATGATAAATTCAAGTGAAACATCCCCCTTATTCATGAATAAGATCGTCTCGAAAGGTTAACAGTTATGAATCGAAATTGACCGTCTGGAAACATTAACAATTATGTATCCAAATTTATCTTTGGGAGGGTTAACAGTTATGAATTGAGAATAACCGTATCTAAACAGTAACAGTTATGTATCGAAATTTATTTTCTAGAAATGTTAACAGTTATAAATAGAAAATTACCGCCTCGAAAGGTTAGCAGTAATGTATGGAAATTTACCTTCTCTAAAGACTAATAATTATGAGGTTGACC
Source organism: Diorhabda sublineata (assembly GCF_026230105.1). Taxonomy (NCBI): domain Eukaryota; kingdom Metazoa; phylum Arthropoda; class Insecta; order Coleoptera; family Chrysomelidae; genus Diorhabda; species Diorhabda sublineata. The sequence continues at coordinate 31,786,267 of NC_079477.1, forward strand.
GTCTAAAAACGTCAACAATTATGTTTCTAAATTTACTTTTTCGGAAAGTTAACAGTTATGAATCGAGAAGGATCGTCTGTAAACGTTAACACTTATGCATCTGAATTCACCTTATGGAAAGGTTAACAGTTATAAATAGAAATATTTATGTATCAAAATTTATATTAACTTTTCGAAAGGATTACCAGTTATGTATCGAAATTTAGAATCTTTTTCGTGTGCTGTTATCATTTTCCATCACTAACTCCATCGTTAACGATTTCCTCAATCCATTTCAAATCGTTTGTTTTCAAATCTTGCATCAAGTTTCTTATATACTCCAATTAATCATGAAATTTTTTCAATACGACTCTCAGAAGGCTTATTTTTCGGAAATCACTACATTTTTTAATTTATGCTTTTTGGAATTATCACAATAGTGAACCTCAACCTATCTGGACGAATAATGCAATTTTCAAGAATAATATTATATTTTATTTTGTCCAAGCAGCTCAAGTGTTTCTGGTTGAATATCATCTACTCTGATTTTTGCGCAGTTTATTACCTTGGACAGTTCGTCTTCCTTTATACTATAACGATAATATTTCGAGAGTAGTTATATCGCTTATCAAATTTACAAAAATTAGAGAAACCAACGTTATAAATCGTTAACTTTGCATAGCGGATGAAAAAATATTTTCTTCCCTAACAAAATAAAAAATACGATTCAAAGCCTCGTTATCTCAATCCACAATGTCAATATTATTATGAAGAAAATAAATAATGGAAACTAATGATCAATAATATTTTTCTGAGAATTCACATCTACATTAATAATAAATGAAATGGAAGTTGTACTGATATATTTTTCCGATTATTGAAAGTTATAAGACTTTTTCGTGAATTCCACAAACAAGTAGATTAATGGTTGGCAATAACTGTCGAATCCCACGTGTTTTTAGGAAAATATTTATTTTTGCGAAGAAATAGAATAAAGTGAAGTCAGTTGTGTTTAGATCCGTGTTTATCTTCTCACATATTAGTTACAGATGACAAACTATTGAGTGACGAGGTGGATTATGTACCATGTCCAATTCTCATCCTTTTTTCATTGATAATGATCGGTGAAAGATTGAGTTAGATTATAATTGCCCATAATGCTCACATCAATAACCTTAGTCAACTCAACCTACTTATCTGAAAGTTCTTATAATATAAAGGCTCAGTATTTAGGAAATAGACTGCATTAACGAACCATGAAATATCAAAAAACATAAATTAAATTATAAAGATTCAAGTCGAAATGTCGAAATTTATCTTTCTTTTAAAAACTATAAAAAAAACTAATTTTAAAACAGAAGAGACCTAAAATCAAGAACATTTAGATACATATTTATATATATATATATATATATATATATATATATATATATATATATATATATATAATTTCTTGGGTTAGAGTGTTATGTATTTCTAGAATGGATATAAACATATTAGTAGATATCTCAAAGACATTATTAAAAACATACTATTAGAATCAAAGTATTTATCTCGAAATTTCAATAAAACGATATTATACCAGGTAGTTTGAAATAAACCAATTAATCAATTTAGGGTAAATTTGACTGAGGTTTTTTATATCTTGTCTATCATTCATAGAACATTTATCTTGTTTTATATATATCATTTCTTTGATTAATAGTTTTTGGTAGTTCAGGTCTCAAGCTAAGATTTTTGTTTTTTTTTTTTAAAATCAAATTTGTTAATTTAGAAAAACAGACTTTTTTAAAAAAGAAAATAGCTCGTTCACACTATGGTGTACGTATTTGCAATTGATAGTTTTCTTTAAAAATATGATAGGTTCCATATATAATGGAAACAATTGGGAAATGATATATTACTCAACATCTCACGCCATTTTAAAGTTTTTAAAATAGTGTCCATGGAAAAAGGTAAAAATAAATTACAATAAAAATTGCGGCCCTCCTAGGTTGAAATTGACCTTACATGTCATTTTTACCAATGAATAGAAAAATAAGGACTGAATTTATATCAAAACTTTGAAGCCTATTAGAAAATCCAATTATTATGATACAGTATAGCTTAATAAAGCTTTTCTGTTCTCTTATTTCGATTGAAAACCGATACAACCCTTTTCAATTGTGGTGAACATCTTCGCATTGTTAATCCAAGTTTATTATTCAAGCTTCCACGAATCCTTGAATCAATTAGAAACCATTCAATCAAACTATCGAATTATCCACTTGAAATAAAGAGAAACTCCATAAATTATTTGTCTTGTACTCAATTTTTAACATAAATAAAGATATTTCTTATTTTCTCTATATCATTGATTACATGAGCTTAAGAACGTCTAATTTTGTAGAATGAATCGATACAGTGATTTCAAAATTGAATTTTCGATATTCTAGAGTATTTAACCACTTTTTTTGAGTATGAGCGTACCAGTAAATGAAGTCGTAGGTGTGCGCAATCACCGATTAAATACTTGTTTCATTCATTTATCATCGCATAACTACCAATGGAGAACAGCGCAATTTTGAGTGTTATGACAAGGGCTTTAATTTTTTTTTGTTTTTGTCTATTTCTGTAGCTTTTTCCCATGTTAAATATATCTGTTGCAGTTATTTCTCGATAGTTCATCTCCACACATGTTCCACAAGTGTTAATTACCTATCCTATTTGACCCAAAAAATTGCACATAACCTGTTAATAAACGGGTGAAATTTTTGGAACCACTTTCTATCATATGTTTTATCCCCATATAACAGAGATACTTGTTGAAGACCATATTTTATACTTAAAGCGTTTTGAGACAGGCCTATTCTTCTTTTTATATATCATTTTTAGTATCTCCTTGTGTATGTACTCAAATTAGACGAAAAATCTGTTGCTGTTTCACAGAAATATTCCCCACATCAACGAGACCAGTCAATTCTGATATACTTTGGCCGTCTGAAACCGATTTAGTCTCAAAAATGGGGGGTGGAGATACCAAAAATCACTATTTTTGCTTATTTCACTATGTTGTGAGAAAACTATGCATCCCAACGGAAAACTTAACCAAAACAAATTGTAGATAATTAAATTTTCTCCAACTTTGCCATTGAACATTTTGTCGTAGAGCTAGAGGGCGCGCAGAAGATTACAAAACTCATTCCTTCAATTTTCTGACAACTATGTTTTTTCGGGGAAAATAGGGAATAGCAATGTTGTATAATAAGAAATTCCCGATAACTTTTGTCCGAAACTTTTTTCTGAATAACGCATATTTTCGCCGCTAAGTGGTGCGAAAAAATTTCGGAAATCAGTTTTTCTGATTTTTCGGGAAAACTATGCGGAACATCGGAATTGACTGGTATTTGGCTGTGAGGGAGATTTCACTGGAAAATGTATAATTTGAGCGGACTATTATTATGCTGCATTTGCTACGTTTGTCGCATTTTGTACTGAAAAAACTCAAATCAAAGAATTCAAAGTAATAGAATGGCGATGATTCAGAAATAACGTGACAGTATTCAAAATCGTAAAGCACGTCAAATAGGAGACATTTTAACTTCGTTTTTCGATTATAGAGGTGTTCTGCATTACGAATGTACTCTTCCTTCAACCACTTCGTTGGAATATTGAATAGATTACAAAACACAACTTAAAAATATCGCTTGAATAGCACCTGATAAAACTAAAAAAACTGACCATCCTGCAAACCAATGTAATATCATTTTGCAAAATATGTTTATTTCAAAAAAAATTTTAGAAAAAGATCGATTAGAGAGATGTACTCGTAGCTGTCAATGGCAATTTTATAGTGCATACAGTACTATTTTACATATTAGTAGTAGTACTTAAATTATGCTGGACTATCTAGTGAACCCACACAAGATAGCTTAAGAGAGAAATTAGGGGATGAATAATGTGCCATGTTATTGTGTAATTTTTCAATTATCTCTACATAAAAAAACAACGGGATCGTGGTGAACATAATACTTCATAACGATGAAACAGAACACATTTATCAAACTTCTAACACCAAAGAGCTATTGTTCTGTTAGGTATGTGGTACCGTGCTGTTAGGACCACATATTGTCCAATTCCATATCCTTAGTTCCGATGATGGTGATACCAGCCCCTAAACCGCACCAAACTCTCTGTGTATGCATCGACTTCTCAGTAATTACTCTTGGATTCTCATTTTCCAAATACAGCAATTCCTCATTAAAGAATCTACTGAGGTGACAATGTGCCCCATTGCTGATGATGATTTCCTTCCTAAAGTCATAATTCACGTCTGTTCAAACAACCTCTCGGCGTTTGAAGATGTCGCTTGAAATCTTCAGTAGAGTCCATCTATTAAATCAATTGAACTTTGAAGTGAGTGAGTGAAGTGAAGTTTAGTCTTCATCTCTGCCTCTGCCATGATGTCCCAAACAGTAGCAATATGAATTAGGTGAACATACATAGGTCCTACAGCTCCAGTTTGCTGAAACTTGCTTACCATTTTCATGAAAGGCTTCAACAATCTTAACGTGCTTCTAAATTGTTCACCCCTGCGTGGTTAATTGTTAATTCAAACGTTTAGATATCTTTAGAAGTAATCCAAATAAAATTTTCGGTCGATATCATAGTATAAGAAATTATGAAAATAGAAAGTAGAAATAACGGACTCATTCGATGAAAATACTTTGAGAAAAGTGAAACCATTTTTTCAACCAAAGACTGCATTGGGACTCGAAAGTTATAATATTTATTGGTAATTTTAAAAAAAGCAAAAACGATAACTAATTAATAGGATGTTGATTTGCTGACATGTTTTAATACCAAACAAATGTGCTTCATTTCATCACAATAAGCCAAAAGAAAAATTGATCGAACTACCGTATTTATATATGTATTCATCTTCATATATTTGTTGTATAACGTATTAATTCAATTACTATAATGTATTAATTATAAAAAAAATTAACTCGTTGCGTATGCAGTTGTAAATATGACTATTTACTTATTGTATTTACTCCCTTACTCAATAATTGTGTGGTTCTACCCTCAAGGGGGTGACATGTAGAAGTTTTCTACAAAATGCTTTTCATTTCTTTCAATCTCTTGTACCTCAACTAGTTTCTCCTCTTTATTATTCTCAGAAGCATTGTTGATTTCGTCTATTGAGGTTCTCCTTTACTTCTAGCTCTTATTATTCTGGCTTCTTATAATCTTCTTAACTCATCATTTGATCCATTCCACATGTCCATGCAACTTGATATTCTTCGGTGCTGCTCTGCAGGTTTGTATCTTATATTTTTTTGTATGTTTGGTTTTTTGTGTGGTCTCATCAATTTTTTGACCTCAAATTGTCGGAGGAATCTCATTTCCATAGTTTGTATATTTTTCGGTTGTTTTCTTCGTTTCGGGACCATACCGTATGAATATAATTACTTTTTCATAGATTTTCACTCCTTTCGTATTTCATTGTTCCCCATAAATGATGTTTTAATTGTCTTAAATAATTTTCTTGTGCTTTTCTTCTTGCTGTGATATATTTGTCTAATTTTCCTATTTTAATAGACTGCAACTCAGCTTCTGTGCTTATGAAAGTTGTCTTCATTTTCTCAGTTGGAGTTTTTCATATTATGCCTTGTTTTTTTAATTCAAATGTGTTGGGTCCATAAGTCCATAATTTTAAAACGATAGGACAGAGAAACTTATAGTTATATTTGTGCGATGGCATAATGTAAGATGTAACTTCCACATCTTTCTCATTATTTGACATTCTTATTTCAATCCAAGAACTGAAAATGAATATTATGATATAATTAACAAAAAAAGATGAGCACATGTTTTGGTGGGAATAAATACCAACAAAATGAAAATAAAATCCTAACAAGGTTTTGATTTAAATCAATTTTCACCTTCCAAACTGAATGCAATGAAATGTTTTCCAATTTCTGAGTGAAATGGAAATTAATTTCCGTCTCAAAAAGCGTGGGATGCATGTTATAAATCATTTTGAATTTTTCATCTCTAGAAATTTGTAAAGATTTAATGATAATATGGAAAACATCCTACGCTTCTTTTTTCACTCTACAGTTAATTTTTTTCTTCAATCTTTCGATCTATTTCAATATAAATTTCATATTTCCGATATCGTTTAGCTGTTTTCAAATTATACATTCATCAAAATCAACTTGCATGCGAAAAAATCGGCCCAATCCTTTTAGTTCAATATATAATTTTCTGTTCTCATGCTTTTTTGAGACATAGTATTAAGATTGTTGGTGAGGTTGAGACTATCGACATTAACCTATGTTAAAGGGATCCTATACCTTGCTATTCGATAAAAAGTGTTGTGGTACCGAGTATTGAAACTTAATTCCGGGATACACTACAAAGTGTGGAAACCAACAGATAGCGTAAGAATATGGAAATCAATTGAATGGACCCATAATCGGTCAACTACCTCAAAACAGAATAATTTGAATGACATTCTTGAAGAGGCCAAGACCCACAAGTGGCTATAACGTGTAAAGAAGATTTGGAACTGAGTGTCCTTTCTCCGTCCCTGGCAAGAGCTTTTATTTTCTCTAGAGCTTCCTCTATATTTCGTTTCATTTGCTCAATTACTTATTTCCATTATTTTTTTAATACTTCTCTTCTACTCAAACTCATTATACAGGGAGTTCCAGGACTTGATGCAAAAAAAAGTTGATAGATGATAATAACGCAGTGACATATGACAATTTTCATACAACCCCTCGTTTCTGAGATATAGGACTTATGTTTGAGTATATTTGCTGAATTATACATTCGCACATTATTTATTTTTGATGGATGATTTCGTATGTGACTCTGCACTACTACGTGAAGGCCATGAATACCCTGTACTATCTAGAGATACCAAAAATGGATTTTTCAATCGATTTTCAACAAAAAGGTATTCCTTGATTAACCCGTTGAAATTTATGTTTCAGGGGATATGTAGATTTTTATATCGTTGTACATGCCAAGGAAACCGTTCGCCATAAAGAGACATTATGAAGAAAATTATCCTAAATTTTCGTTGGTTAGCCTACAACTTATCAAATGAGAACATAAAAACCATAATAAATATTCAAGGTCTACTGTCCCAGTAAAAGTTACGAATTGTTAACCATTGGGCATGAGGGCCCCCCCTGGCCTTCAAGTAGTAATGCAAAATTATTCATTCCTTCCAACACTCCACATGGACATAGGTAATAATCCATAAAAAATTCATAATATTCGAATGTGAAATTGGAAAATATACTTAGAGTCAAGTTCTGATTTCGTAATTTGAAATTTTTTTGTCACAGTATTATTTTCACGTCATCCACTCACACACACAAAAATTGATTATTTCTATCCACTTATTAATTGTCAACTTGAAATCAGTTAGTGAAGATGTTTGCTGAACACACTGAGTACGCTTGGATTGTAGCACTGGTCAAAATGGTATGAGTCGACCAACATTAAGGCAACTGGCAACTTGGAGACTGAAAGCTTCTATAAACGATAAGTTTTAGATGGCATCATAACGAGATGATCGCTTCATGTTTCGTTGAAGTTTATAAAATCGACATTTGACTGTACATGTTCACATGCAAATAGTGGATTACATCTTTGAAATCCGTTATCTGTTTAAGATTAGCCCACGACAATTTACTCGTCCGCACGCTTACTGGACAGCACAACAACGGAGACGGTTAGTGTTTTTGGATGTGTGGAATTAATATTAATAAAAACGATAGATACAAAAGAGTATTTCAAAGCTAGAAATGATAATTTGAAAAGCAAGTAGCTTTTGGATAAGGTTCATATGTTGTTTGTGGCAAAATTTCTCTAGAAAAAAAATCAGTTTGTATCCGAGCTCCTCTAGGTTATCTGTACAACAATACAATCAGAAATTGTTATGCTATACGCCGGTTTTAAGTTAAGAATGAACACCTTAGATATTCTAATAAAGTAGTAAACAATATACAGTTCTGAGTATAATCCCATTGAACAACTGAATGAATGATAACTATTTCATTGAAAATTGATTATTCCGTCAATCTATTCTCTTATACGGTTGGTGGTTTGAACTCAGACTTGATTGATAGATTTAGTATAATACCAATACACTACGTCGACCAGTATTAGCCACTGTTTCAAATTATCAATAGCCAACTGCGGTCTCAAACTATAAACGTTCATAACTATTCAACCTTCATTCTCATTTATTCTAACTACCAAGCCAAACCAAACCGAAAGATTATACGAAAGAATCTTTTGGATTGTAATCGAATCGTACTGCAAACATCAAAAGTCCATCTTAGAGAAGAACACAGCTATAGCTAACACGATCATGCCTTTCGGTGGCTATTAGATTTTTCACAGTCTGAATAAAAATTCAAGTGCTTAGGTTAAAACACCTGCGACGCTTGGATCCATTTCAAATCCGATTCGAAATACTTGCATGGGTGTACCTCTTTTGGATATTGATATTTTTCAAAAATACCTTACTATAGAATATTAGGAATATATCGAAGTCCATTGGATAATAGTAATTACTAGAAGTTTTGAAGAATAAGAATATAATAAATGAAGGCTCATAGTTTCTAATTGTTTTTTCTTTATTGACCGTTTAAATCTGAAGTTATGATCACTTTTAAAAACATTGTAAAATAGAAACAAAGTGTTACTGTATACAGTTATAATTATATATTCTGTATTTTTTGAAAGATTTAGATTCTGGCGACAAAAAAATAATTCCTGGAGGATTTTTTATAGATTCTATTTCTAAAAAATTGATTAGTTCCAAAAATAAACCTTACTAAACATATAAATGATAGGTATGAGGAAGAATGAAAAATTTTTGAAGATAATCGAATAGAATTGAAATTTATGGACGGTAGTAACACCAAAAGAAAATAATATTGAGTAAAGGTATATTAAGGTGGTCTAGGCCCATATTATGAATTATCAGCATCTTATTTGATAGAGAAAAGGATGCTTAACAAAAAATTCAAGTTAAAAAACGTAGCTCAAGGTTTATTTACAAGTATTTCAATATACATAATATTTGAAAGTAAATAAAACTGATAACAAGTCATAATAAACGTTCTAATTTTTGAAAATTTCTGTTTTTAACTCCTGTTTGAATGTACAAAAGAGTTTTTTGTTTTATTCTACAATGTGTAATGGAAATGTTTGCTTTTCTTCTTATTCTTAATGACTATCATGTTATAATCTTCAAATAGTTCAACCTTTTTCGCCGCTGTACAATTAACAGCATTTGAATTTTTTACGAAGCTTTCATCTTGAAGGTATTGAACACTGTTGTTACATATCTCAGAAAGTAATGGAGAGCAAGAGTTTTTGATATGAAGAACAGACAGTATTTTCTTCGTTCTTTGCTTTGCAAAATCTTATGTAACCTCTGATGCAAGCTTAGAACAATTACTTCGTACTATTACCGTTGTCAGAATTTATTCTTTGAGCCTTTGTCTGTTTATCACTCAGACAGCTTCTCCATTTACCGATGTATCTGCTGGCCGAGACATTTCGATCCAATGATAGGTTTGATGTTTATAAATTATTTTGAAAGAGAATCTTCCAAGCATACAGCAATTTTTCAATCCAACAGACATGATGAATGGCATCTGAAGTGGACCGATGCATTTCGGCAAGTGATCAAAATTTTTATTGTGAACTTAGTTTTCTGTAATCTCCTCTCTCCAAATAGAGAGGTTGTTAAAATTTTTAGAAAATTAGTTACTTACCCCACGGCCGCCAGCTCTTTTCTTAGATTACCTAAATGACATTTCACTTGTAAATCTATGCTATTTCTCATTAACAGTCTCAGAAGAGTACTTAAAAATAGTCATACTTCCTTTCATAATCTAGGTACTTGTCCTGTCATTTTACTATAAAATTTGTCACCCCAATACTTGATGAATCCATTTGACAAACAATCGCGCCCATCAAATTCACGGTTTCTCGTCGTCTTTTCCACTTTGTATTCCATGAAATAAACTTTCAATTCAGCTCGATTCCTTACCATCAGGAATTCATGAATTATAGAACCCCTTTTTGCTACAAAATTTTTGGGATTGATTGTTGCAACTCCTAGTACCTCCACTGTAGTATTTTTTATTGTAATTATGTATTTAAGTGAAAATTCATCGGTCATATAGACTTTCACAACTCGTTCTACTTCTAATCATATTATATTTTGTGAAGATCAATTTATCATCGTATTATATATCCAATTAGTTTGAAAAGTATCATCTGACATTTACGAAATTCTATAATCTTAGAAATCCTAGGATAAAGCAGTAGAGGAACAATCTACTCCGCCTCTGAACTGATGGGAAAATCCTACCCAAAAGCTGCTGAAAGCCTACTTTCCACGTACTGGATTATCGGAAAACGTGTCTCCTCCGAGAGAATTCAATAACTGGATGAAGGAAAAGCAACAAATGTCTCTTGCCAAAGGAAATGTGAATAATGTAACGTTCCAGGTACCGTTGAGGTGGTCATTTAAATGAGAAAGAGATTTAACCAGTTTCGATTTTTTTGAAAATAATAAAATCGGCTAATGTAATTTGCGAAATGTTTGGGCTTATGTATAAAAAATAAATAAGAGAAATTCAAGAACGTCAACTCTTTATACATTAATGAAAAAGTTGGCATAAAAATCAATTCATGCGAAAAGTTCAGAAACTAATAAAAAAATCCCTTTTTTGATTATTTACTGATTTCACTCTACCTGATATAGCGACACATATTGAACAGAATCATTTTTGCAGAAGATATTCTGTCTAACATAATAATATGTTTTCCAAATACCTTCCACTTGAGTTTCAAAGTGAATTGAGCCGCTAATCTAACATATAAATTGTTGCCGGAATTTAAAGGTTCATTTAATCCCTATAGGTAAATTGGTGTCCAGTTTTTCATATCAGAACCAATAAGAAAAAAAATGATGCCCTTTTTTAGACTAGTTTATTAAACAAAAGTTACATTCATACAATGTGGTCCATTTATATGTGATAAATTCAATGTTAGCTTTATTATATACTGCGTGAAGAAAACCTGAAACAGGTTGATTTTTATTCTTAAATTGACAATTTCCAGTGTGAAAATATTATCCCCCTCCAGCCACCCCCTCTGAATTATAAGCACCCTCTTGAAAATATTAAATAAGAAAGGAGATCGTGAGGCACCTTGTAGGAAAAGAGTTTTATTCCTCTTTCACTAATATAAAGTTTTTGATAAAGTCTCTAAGACAAAACCGACGAAAACTTACAACTTTAAATAGTTGACACAACAGTCAGATGATAGAAGTTTTTTAAATTCTTAATGTAGTTCTCATTTATAATAAATAATATGGATACTGACAGTAGTGACGATTTTAATGATACTTCGCCAGAGATATCGAACAAAGCAGCAAAACTTTAGATTTGTTTCCGGAAATTTCAAGAAAAAAATATGAATACGAGAAATTTATGGATTGGAGAAGAAATACAAAAATAAAATCTTTTTCGGAAACTGTACTTTTGGTATACTTTGATGAGTTGTCGGAAACCTTAATGGCGTCTACACGTTGGTCACAATTCATTGTTGCGAAGTACTGTCAGTATAAAAAAAACATTGATATATCCACGTATCAGAAATCACGTTCATTTTGAAAAGAAAGTCCGACAATTACGTCCCCAAAAAAACAAACATATTGACACTAGACCAATTGCAGAGATTTTTAAACGAGTCCCAAACAAGGAATATCTACTACTAATAAAGGTAAATTTATTTAGACGTGACTTTTTTTTATTAATCGGGTTAAAACGTTCTTCGCCGTCTTCCGATTCCCAGTTTCCATTTTTCTCGATCTTCCCAAAGATCTTCTTCCAATCCTCTCTCTCGAATATCCTTCTCGATACCTTCTCTCCAACTTAATCTTGGTCTTCCTCTCTTTCTTCTTCCTTGTGGTGCCCAATTTAAAATTTGTTTGGGTATGCGGTCTTCAGGCATTCTTTGGACATGTCCGTACCATCTTAACTGATTCACCCTAATGTCTTCCGTAATCGTGTGTTGCACCTTCATGATCTCCCTGATTCTGTCGTTTCTTATTTTTTCCAGTCTTGATATTCCTGCCGCGCTTCTCCAATAATCCATTTCTGTGGCTTCAAGCATTTTGACTGTTTTTTCTTTTAGAGGCCAGACTTCGCTACTATATGTTGTTATACTTTTTATTATGCTATTGTATATTCGATGTTTGTTTTCCTTGGATATTTGTTTGTCCCGCAATACACTATTTAGTTGTCTTATTGCTTGTCTTCCTTGGTTATTTCTTTGTGCTATTGCTTCATCTAATCTTCCATCATTAGTGATGATCATGCCTAGGTATTTGTATTTTGTACATTGACTTATTTTTTGTTGTGTTTCTTCAAGTATTAAATTTTGTTGTTCTCCTCCAATACACATACATTCCGTTTTACTAAAATTTACTTCTAGACCCCCATTTAGACTTTTAGAATTTAATTTTATTTTTCCCTTGAATTAACATGATTTTTTATAAATAGTGGGTTCTTCAGTAGATAAAAAAAAATTGAATAATGATTAAAAATTCTATTCCAAATTATGGTATATAGATATTTGTACTTTAAACAATCAGTAGTCCCGATTTCAAAACTCTCGGGTAGCAAGAATTTTTTTAGTAAAATTTTAATTCTGGTTGTTTTATTTGCAGACAGCGGTAGCTATAGGCGTAGCAGGGGCGTGTAGTAGAGGGGAGCTGTGGAAGTTAAGAATCGATAATTTAGATGATTTAAATTTAACAAACTGGTTTAAATAAAACAAAAAAGCCAAGAACGTTCTCTGTAACGGGATAATTTTATGAGATATATAAAAAATATGCGGCTCTTCGACCGATTGATTTACCAGGAAAACATTTCTTTTTAAATTACGGAAAATCTACTAGACAGGTAGTTGGCATTCACAAATTCGGTAGAATTTCCAAGACAATTGCAATTTTTTTAAAATTAAAAAACCCACATCTATACCCAGGTCACGGCTTCAGACGTTCTTCGGCAACATTTTTAGTAAATGCAGGAGGGAACATATTAACCTTAAAGCGCCATGGAGGATTGGAATCCAGTTCCGGGGCAGAAAGATACGTCGAAGGGTCTATTAAAAATAGAATTCACGTTGCTAATAAAATCGTCAACTCCACTCGAACCCTTTACAGAAATGAACGATCAACCCTCAACATTAATAATTAAATTAACATAACAGAAAATTTGATAAAACAATATGAAGTTCCGGGTTTAATTAGACAAAATTGTAAAAATTTCCAAGCCATTTACTTTGTTTCTCATCTTTGGAGCCACTTAGTATTCTACCTGTTACATTCCTCAATACAGTTGGTATCTGTATTTTTTGTGTGTATTATTATCTAGTTTAATTCTAGGTAACTTTTCTTGGTTCAGTTTTGTAAATACTAATAAATCGCTACCCTGGTGGGCTTCTCTATAACTATAATGTATAGTATTATAGGAAAAAATTATTGATCCGTCCATTTCTTAAGAAAATTTCAACTTTTCAGAATTGTTACATAATAATTTGTAGAATGCCATTCATGTGTTACCAATTGAGGAATTATAAAATTTTTCATTCTTTGATTACTTATATCAGAGCTCTAAGGTAGTAAATGAAAGGGTCTTATCTAACCTGTGCTAGCAAATATATACAAAGCTTCTTAAAAAGACAGAATTGAATTTTCCGCAGAAATCCTCTTTCCATGACGATCTATTCATACTGGTACTGTAGGGTAATATAGGTTCTCTAGTTTAGTTACTTCTTCACTTAGTTATCCTTTTCCGTATTCTCTCATCTCTATTCTTTTAACTGAGTACCCGGTGTAATGTTCGTGTTAGCGAAGAATCCATATTAAGAAAGGACATACAATATTTAAACTAGAACACGAGAGACATTTGCTTCAGAGACGTGAGCACTGATGTTTTCAAAAAATGTATTATAAAAATAATAACAAAAATTCAAATTTCGAAGTAAATATTTGATTACTACGCATATAAATATTTGTTATAATCAAATTTTTAATCTTGGGTGCGCGATTTTCAATCAATGCTTTTTTGTTTTCATAGAACGCGTTGAGTACTACAGTGAATTTTTTTAAAATCTATTTGGGAAAAAATACCAAACACTATTCATTATTTTTTATTTAAAATTAAGAAACATATTTCATTTTAATCGTCGTCTTCGTCATCAGAATCGCTTTTAATGATTCCCAATTTTTTGGCAACACTCTTAACATTTGCTATCACTTCTTCTTGAACCAAATTGAAGCTCATGGCTAGTAACGAAATTCCAAACAACAAATACAAAGAACAGAGCGCTATACTTATAGTAGCTTTATCGCTTCTGCTCACTTCTTTAGCGGGTACCAAATCACCGAATCCGATAGTAGTTAAGGTAATGAAACAGAAATAGGCAGCGTCTAGGTATTCCCATTCTTCCCACGTCATAAATAGATACGCTCCCGCTAAAATATAACTAACAACTAAGAATACACATAACCATATAGGAACTGGTCGAATCCTTGGTTTACCGCTGTCGTAAGGATCATCACTATAATAGTAATCATCATCTGTATCTTCTTCTACATTACGGGTTCGTAGACCGTAACCTAATGGAGTCATCATTCTTGGACTGGGACTCTTTACAGTTGCTGAAAATAAAATATATTTGATCATTCGAAGGAAAACTGTGTTTCTAAAAGAAAGTCTCATTAGATCAGATAATATTTGTATATGGTTAGGATTTTCAATCCGAGGGGAAACGACTTGAATTATGCAACTTTCATCAAAGCTCTTAGTTGTAAATAAAGCTTCATTGTTAAAAATATTAACAATTTCTGTTAATGATAATTAACATATGACTTAAATCAATGAGAACAGAACATTTTAAAGCGCTGAATGACTTATTTTTAAAGCCTATTTTCTAAATATCATGTTTCCGAATATTGTATTAACGAATTTTGAACATCAGCTCGATTATTTTTCTTTCAAATAATAAAAAATTCATCTTATTCCACCCGGCCTGTTCCTATTAATATTTAAGTATTTAAACTTTTTCCAAAGTAAAATATAATGAATATCTCCGATAAAAATTGATATGAATAACGTTACAGCTTGAGTATGCTAAATATTCACTTACTATTTGGAGAACGCGATCTCCCTCTTCTTGAAGGTGTAGGTTTTCTAGGTCTTGAGAGAGTACGATCATCTTTGATAGAATCCAAATCTTCCTCGTCACTTGAAGAAGGTATTCCGGGAGGTTCCAAAAAATTTCTTGATCTCGGCCTGCTTTTGCACCTTCTTGGTGTTGATAGAGTAGCGAATCTCCTGTCAATTTCAGTTTGTCTAGGTGTGATACCTATAATAAAACTTACAGTCACTTCAGTCACTAGATCAGTAGGTTGTATGGCGACAAAGAGTGATAGTGTCAAAAATATCGTCATCATCTTAATTTGAAAACGTACCGTATTAGTTGTAGTCAAGTCTTGTTACATAAATGTGATACGTGAATAAATATCATATAATATATTTTGAAGTGCTTTGGTCAACTCATTGTTTGCTAGGTCTTTTCATATCCATACAAATTTATTTGTTTCTCATGTAATCTAATAATTATTGGTGCCAAGCCCATAAATTATTTCATCTTTTTCCTAAATATTTATATATTTACAAATATATCTCATTTTTTATTTATTGCCACGTGTATTTTAAAAATCTTCTTTGAAAATTTTATATAGATTTTATAACTTGTTATTCGGCTTGTTTTCCTTCAAACATTTTGAATATTCCTTTGTTAACGTATTGTAGGACATTAGTTCGTTATCAGCTTTCCATTCCATTCGGAAAAACTCACTAAAACCTCGGAATGTATTTGAAATCGTCCTTTACCTATCTACACTCAAGTGTTTGAATCAAAGTGAATTTTGGTTGATTTATGATGATATTATTCATCATATTGGCTGGTAAGTTTTAGAATATTTCTAACTTTGCTTTTTTATTATAGTGTTTAACAAATTCCTGTTATGTCTATTAATTTCATTATGTTTCAAACAAATTTTATATAATGGTGTGAATTTTCTATTTATTTGGGGACCACAACGAATAAAATAGAACAGATTCCTATTTTTTATATGTTAGGGCATAAACCTCTTATTATTCAAATCTGTTTGAGTTACTCTCTCTTTTTTGAGTAATTTCCATCTGTGTTTCCCTTTCCTTCTTCATTTTATTTTTTTCCCGTAGTTTTACAGCTGCCAGGTTGGAAATTCAATAAAGGACTCAACCGGTGTACTACAACACACCAACAAATACAACTCCATCATCTGGGAATCCAGTTGAGGGCTGCAACTCCCGTATTTCCATGGATAAGTCACAGTCTTGTGACTTGTGAATATAAAAAATAAAATCACCACAAATTTATTAAAATTTACTTTTACTTTAAGTGTAGATAGATAGAGAAAGACTTCAAATCCATTTCAGGCTTTATTGAATTTCTCTAATGGAGAGGGAGGTCGGTAACAAATTAATTTCTTCAAATGCTCGAAAGTCAGAATAAATAAACTCGAAGTGAATATTCCAAACGTTTGAAAAAAAAAAAACGTAACAAGCCCAATGGCATGATACAAATTGCTCTTTATTCGTTGTGTTTTTTTGGATACGCAGTTAATGCGAATTTATAATTTTTTGAATAATTTTATTTGTTGCTGAAACTTTTTTATATAAATATTAATTTGGACAATCGTGTTCGGAGATAGTTTTAGTTTGTGCGCAAGTGGTTTCCAGCTTTTTTTATTTACTTTTCACGTTTTTCCTTAAAATGCTGAAGGCGCCCAATTTAATGTCAATTGTTCACCCCAGTAATTTATATACTTTAACTGAGACCGAAAACCACTTCCTGAGGATTCTTTTGTACACCAGTTATCTATTCCTAATAGAATTTTTCCTTCAATTTTTTCATTATTTTATTTCCAACCAAAAAAATATCAACTCGCTTAAACTTTCACCCATTTAGCCCCTTCTATAATTAGGAGCTGTTCTCATATCATTTTGCAGCTGATATGACATTATTTTTTGCAGTTCTAGATTAGTCAGTCTTCTGAATACAATCGATTCTTGATCTATTCGAATGAAAAGCTGCTTACAAATATTGAATCCATAAATTTAGTATTTTGTAGACACTAGTATACCACAGCTTCATTTTACATTAAGAAAGTTAGTACAGTAGTTCACTCGGCTTTTATAATAAGAACATTCTACATCGAGCTCTACCCACAACTTGTTCCATTTCTCAAATCTTCACCAAATAATGAAAATGAAATATCTCATTTCTGGATGAAAGAATTTTTGTGTGCAGCATTTACTCACACAACTAAATGTCTCATATCGATATGTATTTAAACTATGATAATTTTACTGTAATCATGTTGTCATAATTGTTATGAAACATGGATGTTATTACATTACCACTAACTTCCTTCAAGTTGAAAAAAAGATCAAAGGAATTGACGATTCTGCCATTGCCCTAATCAACATCATTAATTGCATAAAGTACAATTGTAAACGATATGCCAAGAAGATGGAATAACGGTTTTCTACTGTCAGTCTATACTGTTCCTCTTTTGAATAGAAATATGCTGAAGAAAAAATTTTTGACATCATTCTTGACCATCTGAAGGTCTATGACAGAGTAGATGATAGAAACAAAGTATCCGTGAATACTGGAAGGAGTGTATTGCTAGTCGAAGCAATACTTTTAACAAGATTGTTATTCGGTTTCAATAAATACCGGATTTTTGATCATGTCTCGTATCTACCTTTATTATAAGCTAAAAAAAGAATAAAACAGCAAAAACCAAACATGTTTTGAATAATAAATGATAATCAGAAGCCGTTGTTCGACGCGTTTACTTGAACAATCTGTTATAAAATACTCAATTGAATAAAATGATGATAATAATAATCTAAAGATTGAGATAATTATAGATAAAATTAGGTGGGTATTAATAGTAAATCATATTCAAAAAAAACACGCATGTTAGCTGATTTTTTAATTGTCTAAGACAATTTTTTTCATGACCAGCATAGTTTTCTTCTATGGTCAAGTCAAATGCTACTTACGATAATTAATAGTTGTCCACTACATGCAGCTTCCGTTAATTTTGTTTGATTCTCAAATAAAAAATAAAATCTGATGAGAAGAAATTGTTACAAATCTGGAAATTATTAATATAATAGGAGGTTCTGGTGTTGTTAGTAAAAAAACAATCCAGGGTATTTTACCTTTACCTGGTATCGTCCTGGTAAACCCACCGTCTTTACCTACGACATACTTATTAAACAGAATAGGAGTATTATCCAACAACATAGGATCAAGTTCGATTGCAGTTTCTTTCACTGACTTCTTTCTATCTAATGAATAACCCCTGAGAGGCGGGATGTGGTTTTGAGGATTATGGTTGGAAATTGTAGACGTTCGACTGATTTTTCTTTCTTTTTCGTCATGTTTCAAGTATCTACTTGTCCTAGAACGGGGAAAACTCAAACTTCTAGATGGTATTTCATCCAAATATCTGTAAAAGAGAAATTTGTGGAAATTTAGTTCATTGCTGTTCGAGTGATTCGTGATATCTGATATATATTAAGAGTTTTTTGCAATTTTGAAAAAAAAACATCAACCTTTATTACCCACTGAATCATTTGATTGCCTGTGAGTATAGTTTGTACTTGTGATAGATCACTTTTCATAGAAGATGTTTCTACAATATAAAACACTATGAAATATATATAAAGGACGAATATGGTAGAATTTTAACAGAAGGAAAAATAATAAAAATAGTGAAGTCATAATTTATGCAACTACTGATAGGGACAGAAGATAATAATGACCTTAATAAAGAAACTGATAAATGAATAAAAAAGGAGACCACGTTCTAAGTAAAGAAAATATAATGAGTGAAGAAGTTATAGAAGCTATCAAATGGTTAAAAAATGAAAAAGCTGCGGGTTGCGACAAAGTAACACCTGAAATGTTGAAAGCTCTTGAAAAGAGTGGTATAGATCTATTCACAAAAATATGTTACATAGCTTGTAATACTGTAAAGATACCAAAATACAGGAAAGTAACATTGTTACCACCCATTTATAAGTTAAGAAATAACAAGCATTCAAACAACCAAAGAGAAATAACGTCGATAAAAGTTTAGGTAGATAATACACTAAATGATGCACACAGTGGATTCCATCAAACAAATTATAGATGAAGATGCATTATGTGAATTTATTGATATGAATGAATATGAATGAATGAGACAATGTAGGGGATTGAGTCCATTACTTTTCAACACGTTTTTTAGATGATATAATAAATATCTGCTCATCCAATTTAAAGAATGTGTGCGTTGGAAACAAAAAGCTGCAAATCGTGAAATATCTGAAGAAGCTTATTCTGATGTTAAAGTCCTTCGACATTTGAAACAACACACAAAGCAGTTTGGTATGAGAATAAATATAAAAAAGACTGCAGTAATGGCACCTAAACAAAAAATGATAAGCATAGAATTAAAGAGACATATTGTTATTGTAGTGGTAGTGTACACAGTGTGGTTTGTATGAATATCACCAACGGTTCCAAAAAATTCCAAAAACTTAATGGCCAAAATGGATACAAAAAACCCATTGTGAAAGTGAAGCCACTTAGCAAAGAACAAATGGATCCAGCGTCGATGTCATTTCCAATTTAAGGAAATCTGAAGATCACAATAATAACTAACGAGTGATTTTTTTGCTGGTATCTTTTTAACAACACTGTTTTTGACAGATCACGCGTGAATCGTGTCATTGTCAAACTTGTTCAGTTTGGTCTAACATTTGGTGAATGGTAGCTAGCAAAGTTGGGAGAGATCCACTTTTTTATCGAAAAATTGTGTTCAGCGACGAAGCTCATTTCTGGTCGAATGGATACGCCAACAAACAAAATTGCCGCATCTGGAGTGAAGACCAGTCAGAAGCATTGCAAGAGCTACCAATTCATCCCAAAAAAGTCACTGTTTGGTGTGGATTATGAGCCGGTGGCATCATCGGGCTGTACTTCTTCAAAAGCGGCCGGAACGTTACTGTGATTAGCGAGCGCTACCGCGTGAGGATTGACGATTTTTTTGTCCAAAATGGAATTGGAGATTCCTGACATGTGGTTTCAACAAGACGGTGCCACATTCCACACGGCACGGGAAACAATAGCCGAATTAAGAACTGCCTTCTGTGAATAATTCATCTCACGTTTGAGGCCCGTCAATTGGCCGACTAAATCGCGTGATTTAACGCTTTTGGGCTATTTCTTGTGTAGCCATGTTAAGGCTAATGTCTAGAGGGATAAACCAGCATTTATTGACGCACTGGAAGCCAATATTGAAGCTTTTATTCGTGAAATACTGGCCGATGTATTGAAGGCAATGTGCCAAAAAAAAACTTAAGCGGAGTCGCGGCCAAGATTTGCCTAAAATCATCTTTAAACATTAAATTATACTGATCGTTCTATCGATTTCAATCAAGATTTCATAAATTTTTTTGTGGTTTTTTCAAAATCAAATCCTATACTTCTTAAAAAATCACTGATTACCTGGATGCTCTATAATTATAGATCTGATACAAGCATGCATATTTCTTACAAAATGAATCCAAAATACGTTTTATATAAAATAGTAATTGCCTAAATTTCATATTCAAACGAACAAAATGTTGGACAAATTGTATAAGTATATTGAGGAAAACAGAATGGACTTACAGTTGAAAATATAAAGCTGCACTACCTGGGGCATATGATGCATGGCAAGCAATATAATATTTAGTAAATCAATGGAAAATAGTAGACAAAATACGAATTTCATAATTGAACAGTTCGAGAAAAAGGTTTGGATGCAGTTTGGGGTACTTAAAGTGGAAGAGGGTCATCAAAATATGTCAATGTAATTTTGGAATATATAAGCTTCATAATAACAACTGTTTTATATTTTGCTTTTCGGAGAAATGAGGATCTACTCGAGTCAATTTCAAACACAGGTAAGCAATTCACAAGATACAAAGAAGCAGAATATTTTCTTGTATCTTGAGAAATCTTATTTTCCAATTCAGTACGTTTTGCAGATTTCAAAATAAAGCTGCTACCTATATGAAATTCCAGCGAATTGTATTTATCTGCGTGCTTTCTAAACATATAACTACACTCGCAAATCTAATTTTTTCAAAGATAAAATGTCGTTATCTGACAAATTTTATAGCACATAAATAAAAAGTTCACTAGACTTTTCATAATATTTATAAGATTAATGATGATTACTTTATGACATGTTATATACAATTACTTTCAGTACTCACTTATTCTATTCTTAGATTGAAAAATTGATTATTGGGAATATTAGTTAAATTCTGGAGTGAACCGATATTTCAAGAAAATGTATAATGAGGACAATAAATACTGATAATCTGGAAATTAGATCAAGGAATTATTGAACACCATTTATCGAATCAAAAATTGCACTAATATTGATGAGTTATTTAATCCAGCCAATGGGCTTGTAAAATTGAAAAAAGATTCGAAAATGTGTGTAGAACGTGATAGACTTAGTTTCAGCTGGATACGAGATACTTAATGTGGGATTTGGTTTTATTTGGGATGACTTTGATACAGAAATATTTCTCTCTATGGAGCTTTGGTTGTTTTCGTCGTAATTAGCACAGGATTGGTAGATATTTCTAGCGGATAAAATCTTTATTGCCGGAATGAAAAAGAATTACATGAGATGAATAACTTAAATCACAACTTTGAAAAACTATATATAAACAGAAAATATAAATAAATAAAGTGGTTTCATTTGGATGTTTAGACTATATAGAACACTCTATGCGTCTTTATTCTCTCTTAAATACTAAACTTATTGTATATAAAAGCTATAATTAATTATATTTATGGTCGTCACGACAAATAAAAGGGTAAGTAATTTGATAAGTTAATGGAACTTCAAGTGTCTAAGGAATATATAGAACCAATTAAGTAAGACGTTGAGGACGGTCAGTCTACAATAAATCGTAACGAATACGAATAGTAAGTAGAAGTTTAATAGGTAGATTTATGATTCTTAACATTCACATTAATATAAGACAGAAACTAGGTAATCCGAGACGATACGTTAATGGAGGATAAAATTAGAGACATATTTTATAACTTAATATATGGTTAACAGATTTTAAATAGTTCAAATCAGGAGTGGCGAGATAATTCAGGTCTCTGCCTTGAGCATAGAGCGAACGTTCTGTTGTCAAGTATAAGAAAGTTATAATCAAGGTACGTACGTAGTTTGTTCTAAATCGTGTGCAATATTGGCACTAAATTGACTCTATATCAGAATTATATAAAGTATTCGTTTAGTTGTATCGTTAATTTCGACCAGTTTTCCATTTCAGTGTACTATCTAGCATAACGCGATAAATCATAAATATTATTGTTAAATGCTTAAATACAACACTGAAAAACGCCAAAATCAACAGTCGAAACCAAACGAAATATGTTTTTTATATGTATGTTCCTTGGCCCACCTTAGCGTCACTTTGATTCCTTACCGGGGTTACTAAGAATACATTTACTAGTAAAATTTACTGACTTTGTCGAGCGTATATATTTTAAGCGGTTCTTCAAAACTCAGTCAGGTATATTAATTTTGTGGTCTAAAGTTTCCAAATTCCATGAGTTGAGTGATGTCAATTACGAAATTTTTCACCAAATTAGGGGAAAAGTCATCGGTAATCGGTCAAAATTTGAAAGAAGTTTAGGTACGGAGAGAGTCGATGAACCTAATATAGAGCACACATCAGAAAATGTTATGCATTCACAGGGGTTAATCTGTTTGGCTTTGTGTGAATATTGCACCCATGCTACTAAAGCTACCATCAGTTTTTGGCTATTAGTTAGAAAGCAATGATTCTACACTATCCATACAGCACATATCTGACTCCATAAAAATTCTGGCCATTTCCTAAAATGGAAAGAAATCTGTATGAATCATTTGAGTTAATTCACAATTAGAAGAGGACAGTTTGGAAAAGTTATTATAGACAGGCCTCCAAACTTGCTACCTGAATTGGGAGGAGCGGTGGAGGCAGTTTTTGGCATACTAGGGTAGTTACTATGAAGAAGTTGCTTGAGATATACCACTTTTTATAAGTACAACATTTATAACCAAATTCTCGTTATTTAGCTGCCCCGCCTCGTAACCAGAATCCTAAGTGTGGATTAAGATTATATATATTTATATTTATCCAGACCCTGGAAAACTAATGGTTCAATAAGAAGTGATTGGAAGTTATGAAAAAGTTGGAAATGGAACGGAAAACAGATAATATGATACAATTATCCAGTTAGTCAACCAGCCTCGCACACTTTTTCAAATGTACTGATCACAACCATGAAGACTTTTTTACATTTTTCTTGGTATTATTGTGCCTAAAAGATAATGACTTCTACGCCTATTTAATGAGTGATGTTTTTATATCTGACCTATAAAACTCCTCAATAATCTAGGTCTCAATTGATAATAGAACTTTTAGATTCAAATCCGTATTTTTCAAGTTTAGTTTTTACAAACAAACCTAAGAATAATCCAATTTTTCTACGAGGTACGATAGAAAATACGGTGAACTGATATTTATTGCAGCACTTACTGACGTTTCTTAAGTTTGGACCAGTTCTGCATTATCATTGCTTTAGTAAAAGGAGCTTCGATCTTCAGTATTTGATTTTCATGACCCCTAAAAGTCTCTCTACTTGTCCTCATCGTCTTCACTTATATGTTTTCCACATTAAGACTTACAGCTCTAGCCGAAAATGATTCATAAGAAACTTTTCTTGATACAGTTCCCGACAGGACAGAAGACCACAACAGTACAAATAATAATCATCTAGAAAAAAAACTTGCAGAAAACTTCCTGTTACGGCATGTTTAACAATTTTATAAGTAAAAATTCAAAGGGACGTTTGACAATAGGAAAATCTGCGAAAAAGGAGACACCCGCTATCTTTCTCCAATTAAAATTCAAATATACAGACCACTAATTTGTTTAAATGAACAATTTACGATGATTTCTCAACACTTCCAAATAGATCAATTCTAATTTCATGGTAATTTTATGGTACCGGTTTACTTAATTTCCAAAATGTTTCAGTATCAACTCGTATCATAATATATTGAAATAAGTGAATACCACTATCTGAAGTGAATGAACTATATTGCTAACAGACTGTAATTTCTTTATTTGGATTTATACTCACCTCAATTCAGTATCTGAGTGTGATATTGGACCTCCCAAATCCCCATATCGTTTCAAATGAGCCCTTGGAGGACCAGTGTATCTCTGACCTTTAAACGATCTTGAATATCCTCTCCTATGAATGAATAACAAGTAATTGAGTACAAATAAAAAAAGTGTAGGGCGTGGTTACTGAGTATATGGGTTTTGAATATGAACAATCATTTTTTAGTTGGATCTTAATATTGAATGACAAAGGAAAATGAGCGAACCCTCAAATGAGCAAAAGACAGCCAATAAATTCCTAACAAATAAGCAATCACCTAGCCGAGATGGCTTAGACTGGCAGTTATCAATGCAGAATACGCGCACATAATTCTTGAGACTGATAAATACTTTTTCAAGAAAGAACAGAGACAAAGAAAAGATGAAACTGAAGGAGAAAAATGGATGAAAGAAAGCATTTAATGACAATAATATAACTTCAGATTATAGAAAAGATCTGATAACAAGAAATAGGGAACAAAGCGAACGAAAGGTCAGGAGAAAAGATGTATGTAATAGTAAATACATATTACTAAGTGGAAACATTATGAAAGTCTGCTGATCCGAATACATGGCAATCGGGGTCATGAGAACAATCACTAATACACCTGTTGCTAGAAGAAATAATGCTACTAAGAGAAGAAAAGATCGATATGTCTCACGAATAGTGATGCCTCTTTTGTTGAGAATTGTATAATCCGTCCAAAAACTCAAATTTTTTGGTGATTTAGGATCGAAGGATATTTTCCTTATTTTCTTTGAAAACTTTGAATGCGTATTTGAAAGCTGGATTCACAAGAGAATATTATAAATATGATAATGCTCGCTATAAAATTGAAGAGTAACACTAACTCGAATCTTGATGATCCTTTAAAGGATTTTCCTCTCTTCATCTTTTTAGGTTTCTTCTGACACATGTAACAACAAACTCTCCAATACAAAAATCTGAAAGAACTAGCCATAATATCACCGATGTTGGATAAACAGAGCAGCATCAATGGAATACCCAATATCGCATAAAATATGGTAACGACCTTACCCCAAGTAGTTTTCGGAGAGATGTGTCCATATCCTGAAAAAAAACAGAGCGTGAATTATACTGTCTAATGTACAAAAGAACGGGTTGTGAGAAAAAAAACGAAATAGAATTACGCATTAATGAATTTTCACCTCCAACTCTTCTTTAAGTAACTCAAACCCAATATTATAAAAAATACCGTTATGTCATATTATTATTTTGAGATGTATGTAAATAAAACTACAGATAAAATAAAATTTCAATATAGAGAAGAAAACCACAATGAGTAACAAATTTATAGGTGATAGTAATAAGTAATAATTAGTATATAAGTCCATAGCAGTAGAGTAGAAGCCACTTTCCAGTAAATATGCCCTCAAATTATTGATGATATCAATTTAATTTCAATTGGCAAGTGATTGTGCATTTTTTGCATTGTAAAATATTGAGCCCTCAACTAATTCTGAACGTGAAGTAGGTAGGTAAAGATCGTGTTTAGCATTCCTAAGTGGAGAAGTGTGTTTACGAATTCGGCATAGGGATTCGAAGATGAATAAGGAAGGAAGTGTCAGAATTTTTAATCCTTTGAAGAAATCCCGTTAGTGAGTCTGCTGTTTAGTAAATATCTAACAGCTCTTTTTGGGTAGTTTGAAGATTCGCTCAAAATGAGTCGTACCCCAGAAGCAAAGGGCATCTCGGAGATGCGACTCAATGAACCCTGGGTCAAAAATAAATACAAAAAAAACAAATATGAAACAGAATAAAAATACACACGAAATTTTATCATATCATCCAGTTACTACTGATTCCTATGTTGTGGTAGTCTCTTCATTTTTTTCCGTTCAGACATGAATATTGCCTGGAGCGCTATAGAAGGGATGCGTTTTTAAGCCGGTTAGTTCACTGCAAAAAGTGCACGAAAAAAGTAATTCCCATTAACTTTCACATTTGAAGCTATTTTTATTTTGTCAAGTGTTGTGTTACCTACTTTTTTTTCTAAAAGATTAATTGCTGAATGTCATGTACGAGCTCAAAAAAGTAATTGGTGTTTTAACCATAACTCACTTATTTTTTATGCTATTTTTCTTTTTAAACTCCATTTTGTAAGGTTTTTTAAGGGCTATAAGATTAAATTAGATCAATATTTTTTCTGCCTTTATTTTTGCATTGGTTGAATCTGAAGGGCTCGAACAAAATAATTTTCACTTAAATATGCAATCTTCGTGACTAAAATTCTTAATTTCTATGAGTACTAATTATTCATTTGTTTTTTTGGGGGGGAGGGGATAAAAGAAAGATACCCCCATGTGCAAAGTTTCGCCAACAAAAGAACCTGAGACTACAAGAAAGGGAAAAAAATCTTCAATCAAGATTCCACGGAGACTATCGATGCAACTGATTCTCAAGATTTTAAATCCGTAATATCAGTAACCATAAGTGGACCATCTAAAATTTCAACAGTATTTCAACTGTATCTCTAGCTTCTGTTAAGCGATCTTTTTCAAGATTAACAATTGAAAATTATTTAAGATGATCATTGCTTCGAAAAAGATTTCTGGGCTAGCAATTTTAGCAATTGAACAAGAAATTTTTTTGATGATATAAATTTTAGCGATGTAATCGATACCTTTGAAATAGCAAGTTTCAGAAAATATCGCTACTACAATACAATACAATTTTCTACTGTACCTATGTACCTAGGTCTTTGTTATCAGAAGTATCTGCATAACGTGTCTCCAAATAGTTAAATAAATGCTTTAAATTGGGTATGAATCAAAATTTATTTCAATTCATTTTGTTATGATTCTATTATGTTTGTTTCATGTTGAGGAAATGAACTGGAAGAAAGGATTCAACTTTATTTCAATGACCTCAAACTAATTTCCAAGCGTTTAGAAGACTAGTGGATTATTTGGTAAAAGGGGTAGATTTGTGTCTGTTTGAAAAGGGAGGAAATACTGAACACTTGGTTTAATTGAATTATATTTTATGCCTTCAGTCCTCATTCCAATTTGTTTCTTATGAATTTTTGTCTAATTAATAACTTGATCAGTACATCATACCATCATCGGCCATTACTTCATAATTTTCAAATCAAAATATTTCGAAAACGATACACAACATCGAGTCCTATGAAGACTATATTCCTTTTTGGTGTAAAGTAGAATATACAAACCGTGTAATTAGAGTCAGGTATAGAAACAAATTTATAGAATTTATGAATTTCCAAAATTTAATAAAATTATTTGTTTAAGGTTGTTGAGGTTAATCAGTTTTCATTCTACATATTCAATTGATTATTATATGTAATAATATATTATTAAGGGTGGTATTAACATGTAATACACTAATAATAGAAGTAATTTAGGGACATTTGGTATTGTCCATCAGTATATTCTTCAATTGACCTTTACCTTAATGTCATATACAATTAGTAACCCAATGCCCACTTTAATTGCGTATAATCTAATATTTAATTATTACTATTATCAATAGACCTACACTGCCAGAAAATACATTTACTATCTATCCAATAATACACATGCAAAGTCGTTAATATTTTTATTCAGTAGCGTAGGAATTCGACAAAAAAAATGAAATATTTTCTATCAAAGTAAGTAAATTAACAAAGGCAACACAAACTAAAGTACTTGTCAGTTCTTCCAAGGGGCCATTCATAAATTACGTCACACAAATTTCAGGACTTTTTAACCCCTCCCCCCTCCTTGTCACAGGTTGTCACAATTTCAAAACCCCCTCCCCCCTGATGTGACGTCACACATTTTTCAAATTTATATATTTATTCAAAAATAATCAAAAGAAAACAGTTATTTTTATTTTTTTCTTACTTTTATTATATAATCTTTGATAAAATTAACATAAAGAAGTCTCAAATATTTTAGACAACAGAAAAACAAACGACTAGTTAGGAAGCAACAAACGACTAATTAAATTTTGCGTGATGAATTTTGAATTTTAACATGTGATGTCACAAAGTTTTTGACCCCCCCCCTGCCCCTTGTCACACTATGTCACATTCCGATGATACCCTCCCCCCCCCATTAACATGTGACGTAATTTATGGATGACCCCCAAAATACGTAGAATTATTCATTTCATATTTTCTTCCATTACTCAGTTTTTGCCGATAAAGCAGATAAAGTTTGGCTTATTGTTTGATGTATGATTTTGCATTTGCCATTTTATTGGTATTTTGACATTTTTATTGCAGAAAAACTTTAGTTCTATGGAAAGATCAAGCTGTTATCAACTTCTTCTCTTAACTTTGTTTCGTTGTTTGTTTTGTTGTGAGTGAATCCGCGATCAAGCAAATTATCTCACCACTCCTTATAGGAACCAACCTCATTAATTTTGTAATCACCAATTTTTTGTTTATATCTCGTTTTCATGTCAGTTTTGTAGATAGCCAACTTTAACCACATTAACGTATCATACTTCATTATTTATCATTATTAATGTGACTGTGAACGACCATAAATATTCATATCTACTGATTTTATAATTATTCATAGTAATTATTGAATACAATAAGATTTAGTATTCAATGCAGCTTGTACACTGATACTGTGTTCTTAATAATTTGATATTTGTCGAATAGGTACGCTAATCAGATTATTGAGTTGTGAATTGAGCTATTTATCTTGCGGCACAGCTTTGATTTGAATTTTAAGGTACTGAAGCACCACAATCACTTTAAATGAATATATTTTCAGACGAAATAATTGGTTGAAATTTGTATTATAATTTCCACGTAAAAATGAACGAAAATATATTTTTGAGGCACGACCTCAAGCGACTCTTATTATATATCACATGTTCAAGATTCTTCCCTTTTCACTTCATTCCATTAATAGTCTTTTATTTATGTAATAGTTATTTGAACTATAATGCATATAAGTAACATTCACTAGTTGAGATTGATTTGGCGTCCAAGCGGTAATGAGGGCTAGCAATTAAGTCTTGTGAAGTATTTAAGATTATGAATAATTGAAAAATAGTGACATTATTGATTTGTATAATAGGTAAATAGTAGATATAGAAGAATCATCAAATATTTCTTGTCTGGTGGAAGAGCGTTATGAAGCAACATATCAATACAAAAGGTAATAAACAAAGGCAAGTACTGTGGTTTCAGCTTTTTGGGTACTTTTATGGAAAATCTACTGTATTGAAGACTCTATCAAGCTTACATTGTGAATATTCAGTCCAAAGTCCACCCTTTTTAAAAAGAGAGCACAGATTTTTTTAAATATCCTAAACTCCAAGTAAAATGTAAATAATGTTCATAGTTCTAATAATTGTACTATATCACTCAATTCAACACAATTTTTCTGAATCATGTTACTTTGATGTTATTGATAATGTAATGAAATAAAGGTTTTTTTCATGTTTGTAGTTGAAACTCAATAGTAGAGTGCCTTAAAGCATAATAATGGTAAAACCTCGGAACTCAGTCAATGAATCTGTATATCAAGTTAGACTGCATTATTAAGACCTCAAATAAAAAAATAAAAATTTTTAACAACAATTTACTGAAAAATGTGAGGCGGAAGGGGGAAAAAGTTCATTATTGTCGTCGTAATCGTCGTCGATCTCGTTGATGTAGATTGTAGGTGAAGGATTAGAACAACTGTCACCATTGTATTCTAAGCAAGCTGCAGTGCAGCTTAATCCACTTTTCCTACACCCACAAAATGCTCCACATCCTGTTTTGCACGTGCAAAAAATAATTTTTAATAAAGATTCTGGAGCTGGTCGCTGCGTCATTGTTTGAGGTATCAATATTCCGCATTCATATTTCCAACCCCATTCTTCTGGTGATATTTCTCATGTTTCATGTTTGGATTTGGTCAATTGTAACAATACTTTTTAATTGTGCCAGTGAAAATCGACAGTCATCATTTTCTTCAATATATTTGAAAATATATTGATTTTTTTAGTTCCTAATCGCATGTAACAATCAGCTTGATATTTAGCTTCCTGAACTACTAAACCTAACACGCCTACAATTCTTTTATGAATATCACGACAATATTCACTTTTGTCTTCACATATCAAACTTAAAATACATTTCTAGAAATCAGAAGTAGTGACGTAGCTGATTTGTTGTCTTGACGATTGGGACTTTCTTCTTTCCCTCATTTCATCCTCTTCTTTTTCACATAAAAAGCATGTACTTTTCCAATCAAAATCAATTGTGTTTTCAAGTTAATGAGGTACATGTATTAAATGCTACGAATTATTAGTACAGGCAAATCAGGCGATTTTGAGCTAAAACCTAAATTAAATTGAGCGGTTTTCATTTTCTAGATTCTGGAAGGTTTTGTGTTACTGATTAAATCTCAAACAACACTTAACAAAATTACGGGCACGAATTTTTCGAAATTTTGGGACTAATAAATAAAAAAACTTTTGAATCGCGAATAACTGGAAAACTACTAGGAGTTCGAAAAAAAGTGCTTGAGCGAAAATGTACCGCACAAAATTCTCTACAGATTGGTCTTGAAACATTTTTTCCTAACCTTAAAATTTTTACAGTAAAATGGGTTCATGCATTCAAAAACATTTTGAATTGCGGATAACTCGAATACTATGAAGATTCCATCACAAACTGCCGGTACAAAAAATGTGGACCACTACATTCTGTACAGAAAAGGTTTCAATTTATTCCTAACCTAAAAAAATTTATTATAAAATGGATTGGAGCCGAAACTGTAGAGCACAAAAATGAGTACATTTTGGTGAAAGAGAAACTACTAAGAAGTCTGTGAATATTGAAACCATAATCAACCGAGAACGAAGATATAGTTCATGATTACGTTTTTTAAAAGTTAGTTCATTTAAAACCAAAAAGTAGTTCATGTGTGTTATATACATGAAAATAATGATAATAACACGAACGACAAATCTCTCGTGAGATTTGCTTGTTCATATAGCGAGTAATGAAATATATCCATTAAAACTTCAAGTGCTTATGTGACCAATACCAAAAATTATGCTAGCTTAGCCGGGTAGAAAATAGATATCTTAAACATCATTATGCATTTTGGTTTTTTGAAAACGAAGTAGTTTTCCAAGAATTAGAGCAGTTTCCTTATACTCCTGGAACGTAAATTGGCTTGAATTCGCACTGGCGGGTATTCACGGGCGGATACTCCGGTTCTTAGCATTGGGGGAGATTTACTCAGAAATAGTAGATCCAAAGAAAAAATGACTTTTTTTTCTGTAGAAAATTTTATGCTCTACATTTTTTGTTCGAACAGTTTTTTTCGAATACCTCTTAGTTTTCAAGTTATTCGCGTTTCAAAATTTTTTGAGTCTCTTATTACTCACCCTCTTTGAAACAATTACAAAATAAGTGATTTACAATCCACGGAGGAGAAAAAAAGCAGCTATGATGTGATGAGAAGACATAACGATAATTCACATCTGAAGCTGTCTTTAATATCAACTTGTCAAAAATTGAATACATATATTTTAATTTCTTCCACAGTCGATTCCGGACTTTATAAACAGACTGTATAAATTGAATTATACATTAAAATAACATCTATAAGTTCCCGTTGAAGGTTTTCGTAACTGTTATTGGACGTGTTTAAATTGATTCTCATTTGTAAATTCAAAGCAAAATGAGAAATTTGTGAAATAATCTGACGTATCAACAATTTCTAAATAAATTTATATATTAATCATATAAATTTAAGTGTGTTGGCGTATGTCGACGTAAATAAAAATATTAATAAAATTAAAAATGAGTGAACTATTTATATTAACTCTATACATAACTCATTTTACAAATATCAGATTTGGCTTCCCTCGAAATTTTAAAATTATGCTTAGAGGTAGATTTAATTCCATTCTCACCATTGCGGACATAATGTCAGAGGAAATGGAAGCCATTTCGAAAGAAGCCTGCCAGAAATGCCTACGTACAATGCGTTCCTTGACAGTTCACAATTCTAGTATAGCCATGGTAGTTTCGAAAATTCATTTGCAACCGTCGTTTAAAGTGGTATAGATGACACAAAAAATATATAGGAAGGTGGGTAAGAATTGATAAGTCATGGATCTATCACTATAACATAAAGTCCATAGTAAGAAGTGGAAACAGCGCTAACAGAAAATCAACATACAATCTTCGGCAGTGAAGGTCATGGTAGTAGTATTTTGGGAAGCTTAAGGCATAATTTCAGTAGATTACCTGGGAAAGAAAGCTATAATCATAGGTAGTTATCAAACCAAGTTAGGAATCAAGGAAAACGCTGGAGGAAAGTACATAAGAGTGTTCTCTTGCATAAGAGTGAGGAACCAGTTCTATATCACCATTGTAACATCCAGAATATCTTTGAAGGGGTTTTTCAGATTTAGCACTAAGCAATTACCGACTTTTTCCAATCTTTAAAAATAATTGCTTAGTAAATTATTTTCCGCAGATAACAAAGTCATATGTGCTGTGAATCAGTTATTTACAGAGGTTGAACAATCATTTTTACGAGACTTATTAGCAAGGCTATAATATCGATCGAAATGGAGACTTTATTCAAAAATGAAAATGATGTATAAGTCAATTATTTATTATACAAGAATAATAAATGGAAACGAATTTAATAAGTAACCACTATCCCACTCAGCATTTGATATAATGATTTGTCGTCCATATTACTATTTCTAAATTTTTCCTTGTAATCCGATGTATAACTATTAAAATATCTAATTATCTAGTGTATTCTCATTAGTATTAAATGGATAACCCCTTTATATATAAACTATAACACAATGAAGACGTTTGTTCCACCAAAATGAAGTAATTAACGATATAATCAATATACTATAATCTGAAAACTTTCTATGTGGTATTGTGTTTCTTTTACTTTAGTGAGGCAATTACAATCCACTCATAAAAAAATATAAATTGGTTTTGTGTCCATCTACAACAGACGATGGACATAATGAGGTCAATGTCGATTTTTATTTTTTTCATTGTAACTGATGCGTGATTTAATTTTAAAACAATAATGTGAGGAATTCCAAATTAAATTTTATGCAGTATTATGCTGTGACCTAATGTTGAGAAAAATTCAGTCAGAGATATTCGACATTACAATGATATACGTTTGAAAAAGCTATGGGGAGTTCTTTAGGACATATTCAATAAATAAATTTGCTATAAAAAGCGTTTGTACATAGATATTCTAAAACAATAAGAAACTAGTAGGGGAAGACTTTGGATTATGTTCAAAATGCTGTATTTCCAGCAGACTTCGGAGGTTATAATCGTGACCATCATAAAATAGTAACATTCTAATTATTTTATAAATTCATTACAAATAAAATGTTCTTGGGACACATATTTATTAATATGCATATCAAACACAAGTGAAATTGTTGGTAATAAGCAGATTTGGCTTCAAGCTTAATGATATGTTGGATTGACATATTAGTTGGTTGTCAAATGTCAAATATTATGGTTGCGTTCAGAAATTTAATTTGCGACAAAACTTATGATTTATTAATCTACATATAGTTGGTTGTCATATGTCAAATATTATGGTTGCATTCAGAAATTTAATTTGCGACAAATCTTATGCTTTATTAATCTACATATAGTTGGTTGTCATATGTCAAATATTATGGTTGCGTTCAGAAATTTAATTTGCGACAAAACTTATGATTTATTAATCTACATAAAGTTGGTTGTCATATGTCAAATATTATGGTTGCGTTCAGAAATTTAATTTGCGACAAAACTTATGGTTTATTAATCTACATATAGTTGGTTGTCATATGTCAAATATTATGGTTGCGTTCAGAAATTTAATTTGCGACAAAACTTATGATTTATTAATCTACATATAGTTGGTTGTCATATGTCAAATATTATGGTTGCATTCAGAAATTTAATTTGCGACAAATCTTATGATTTATTAATCTACATATAGTTGGTTGTCATATGTCAAATATTATGGTTGCGTTCAGAAATTTAATTTGCGACAAAACTTATGATATATTAATCTACATAAAGTTGGTTGTCAAATGTCAAATATTATGGTTGCGTTCAGAAATTTAATTTGCGACAAAACTTATGATTTATTAATCTACATAAAGTTGGTTGTCATATGTCAAATATTATGGTTGCGTTCAGAAATTTAATTTGCGACAAAACTTATGATTTATTAATCTACATATAGTTGGTTGTCATATGTCAAATATTATGCTTGCGTTCAGAAATTTAATTTGCGACAAATCTTATGATTTATTAATCTACATATAGTTGGTTGTCATATGTCAAATATTATGGTTGCGTTCAGAAATTTAATTTGCGACAAAACTTATGATATATTAATCTACATAAAGTTGGTTGTCAAATGTCAAATATTATGGTTGCGTTCAGAAATTTAATTTGCGACAAAACTTATGATTTATTAATCTACATAAAGTTGGTTGTCATATGTCAAATATTATGGTTGCGTTCAGAAATTTAATTTGCGACAAAACTTATGATTTATTAATCTACATATAGTTGGTTGTCATATGTCAAATATTATGGTTGCATTCAGAAATTTAATTTGCGACAAATCTTATGATTTATTAATCTACATATAGTTGGTTGTCATATGTCAAATATTATGGTTGCGTTCAGAAATTTAATTTGCGACAAAACTTATGATATATTAATCTACATAAAGTTGGTTGTCAAATGTCAAATATTATGGTTGCGTTCAGAAATTTAATTTGCGACAAAACTTATGATTTATTAATCTACATAAAGTTGGTTGTCATATGTCAAATATTATGGTTGCGATCAGAAATTTAATTTGCGACAAAACTTATGATTTATCAATCTACATATAGTTGGTTGTCAAATGTCAAATATTATGGTTGCTTTCAGAACATCAAGAAAAAACAAAATTGTTGTTTTTATCTAATCCCGAGCATTTAGTTTTAAACCTTCTCTGGACTTCTACAAATAATTCAAGAACTAAATTAGTCAAATCGGTCCAGCCGAATTTTAAAGAGACTAACGAACAACAATCCATTCTTATATATATATAGATAATAATCTATAAGACGACGGATTCGATTGGAATGCAGCAAATATTTTATCAGATCAATCAGTCAGATCAATATACGAATTACAATAATCATCGATATTGAACTGACTACCAATAAATTAACACTCACGATTACACTATCACACGTCTGTCTCTTTCGATAGCTAAGTTACCTTCTTGACACCTCTACACATATAATGAAAGTAGGCCTCGTAAGATTAAAAAATTTCAAACTAAATAAGATCAAACCAACACATATATCAAATAGCTGTAGCTTGAGTACGAATTTTATCTTTCATCCTTCAATATACTTTCCAACTCTAATAAACCCAGCAAGTACCACTCTTACATCCAGCTTTTTTTATTTACAAACTGTTCAAATGTAACATTTCTTTTTTCTAATTAAATTTAGTAATAAAATTATCTGTTTTTATTACATAGACAGCAATTCTACTGTATTCAGACGTGTTGAAGTAACAAATAATACCAGAATCAATCAACTCATGTTCCAATAACCAAAATTTGCCAAATGAAAAAAGTGGTATCAGCAAGACGATACTTCTTCCGATTATAATGTGAACATTCATAATTAGTTATTTGGAATATTTCCAAACATTAGATGGGAATCCAATGACCAGCCATGTCACCAAAACTTACTTTTCTAGAATATTCTCGAGGTTATTTAAATTCAAAATATACGCCAATCTAGAACTTTGGCTCATTTCTAAATAACTGATGGATCATTGTTGCCATGAAACATTTTATTTCAAAAAATATGAGGGATGGCCGCTTCTCAATTGCTCAAGATCCCCAAAATTCTCAATACTTTCATCATATTTATTTTTACTAGAGTCACAGTTCTTTCACTCATTACCTACTGCTCCTCGAAAAATTGATGTAATTGTCAGAGCCAACAATTTCAATCGTTATTCTTCAAATAATATTTTTATTAAGAATATTTCCAAATGGTTTATCTGTATTTATCACGTATTGAGATAGACCCGAACTGTATTTTATGAGTATATTGATATTGATATATACAGATATATTTGATTGAAATATTGATAGAAGGATATCAAATACGTAAAATTTCTAACTACAATAAATTTTTAAAGCAATAGTTTATACTGCATTTAGTATCCTTAATTCCATATTATGAGTTTGAAATTAATTATTTCAAAGTATTAAATAATCTTATTTACTCCAAAATGTCAACTATTCTGTTGATATACTGTATAATTAAACTAGGTTACCAGACTATGAAAACATATTATTTAAGGTGTTCTGAAATAAATGGAGCATACAGAAATAATACATAATATCAAATACTTGGAAATGATATAAGAATGATCATTCATCCAAGTCAACAGATACCAAACCACTCAATACAAAAATAGAACGTCAGATTCAATTGATTGAAACCTTTATGTAACTATTAGAAAATTAGAAAAATATTTTCGTACTAAAATATTGCAAAAATTGAAAGCCTGATGTGGTATTATTCGTAATTATATCGTTGAAGTATTTTGATTGAGAAAAATTTAAATTGAATGCTTTTTCGGTGTTGCAACAACATTCTCTCGAGGTACAAGTAACATTTTCGGGTTGTTGGATAGCCAGACGATGTCCAATGTTGAATTTGCCACAAATGTTACCTGATTCCAGCTCCGTGGACTTTTTATGAAATTAATGTGTAACCCAATTATATACCGGAGTTTATAATACTCGTAGCCTAGAAATTTCCAATCATTGCAATAACCTTGTAATATAAAGTATTTCTGTACCTTATATCCGAATGTTGTGTTTCTTCATCGTTAAAGTAATAAGGGCACTCACAATAACAGTTTGTATTATTATTATTTCTTCAATCTATGGCTATCGACAATAACCTATTTGTTCGATACTACTTTTAGTTCGATTCCTTTTTATAAGATAACCAATTTCTAGAAATGACTATATCCCTCCTCGGCTCTAGAAAAATGTCACCTTTCCAATCTCATGATGTGATATATTAGAAGAAAAAGAGGATGCCAAAAATCTACGTTTTAGTTAAACCGATTCACAAGTCATAATCCAAATTATAATTAACCGTTCAGATAATGAATATTCAATTATTACAATATATAATACGAGGTCTGGGTATTAAATAAACGAGACTGATTACGAAAAAGGATTTTATTATAGAAAATAATCTACATTCAAATGCTCCCCTTCAATATACTCCCCTCCCCTCGCCATCGAAGCAGTGCTAAAAGTCTTCTTTGGTGAGCGACTTTAGCAGCTCTGACGTTTTATGGTTTACCGCTTCCATCGACTCAAATCGGGTCCCTTTCAAAGCAGATCTTTTTCTAACCTTTCAAGGAAATCTGAGCAGATTCGTTGATGCAAGAGCTTTTGGTTAGAAGTCATATTTTTTGGAGAAACTTCGTACAGATTTTTGTCATGTGTAATTCCTTGTGTAAAATGTTTTTAACCGTTTCTTTATCGGTATTTACAGGCTCTGCAATCATCCGGATGCTCATTCGCTAATCTGCACGCACAATTTGGTTACTTTTTTGAGTTGAAACAGTCTCCCCTCTTGTAACAATTTATAGCACTCATAGTTTTTCGTCACACATGGTTTTCGATACGAGAAAAAAACACGTTCGTTTCAAATCGCTTTTGTACAAATACTATAATAGTGACGGATTTTGGTACGTGCATAGACAAGATATCTAGATACCCAAAGCATTACTCGTTTTTTACCCCACCCTTTTAGGGTGCCCTCTAGGCGCGCAGTCTTGTTAATCAATAGCCAGACCTCTTATATCCAGAATATTTCACATGTTAACACTTCAGCTCTTTCGAGAGCGGTTGAGGAGCTCGATCGAGCAGCTGAATCAAGAGGACTAAAAATCAATGAACAGAAAACCATGTACATGAGAACGTCAAGGAGAGCCCCCACCACCCAAATCGCGTTCCAAGTTAGAGAACATCGCTTCCCTGTGCGCCACCAATTCAAATATCTTGGGGCCTTGATAACTGAAGATAATGACGTGACAACAGAGATCAAGGCAAGTGTTGCTGCTGGAATAGGTGCTTCTGGGCATTCCAGAGAGTCTAGAAGGTTCTCATGAAGGTGGAATTTCACAATTTACACGACAATAATCCGATATATGGATGCGAAAGATTTTTGGCAATGTTTGCGAGATAGGTGCGTGGAGGATCCGGAGGAATGTTGAGCTGAGACAGATGTATGGGGAGCCAGATTTGGTGGCGCTCATCCAAGGGGCGCGTCTGAAGTGGCTTGGAAACGTGGAGAGGATGTCTTCTGATCCATACCCGCGCAGACCCACGTATGGAGTTCCTGGAGGATATTGACTGAGAGGAAAACCGCGCTTTCGAGGACGTTGAAGCGGACCGGATCCAGCTACAGATTCGACGCTGGAGGCACCATTCTCAGGACAGAAAGGATTGGCAGTCGATTGTTGAGAAGGACCGTAGCGCCGGTTAAAGAAAAAGAGGAAAGAAGAAGAGATTTTCTGTGAAACATCCATAAATAACATGATATGTATCCAACAGAACGCACAGCCAGTATGAAGATATCACCCCGTAGTAAAAATATGAAATATTAAGAGCTGCACAAAATTCGGAAATAAAAACACAATTATCAACAGCTAATGAATAAGCCAATCGTTTGTTGTTAGAATTTTCCACAAGAAAAATGTATATTTCTACCATTTAATACTTGTATTACTTCCAAGAGATTATCGTACGAGAATCAGTCAACTTAATTAACAAACAAAAAAGTATCTTAGTCGGTCAATATTTTGAAGATCAAAAAACTGTACCTAATTTCTACAGAAATGGTGAGACTATCCATAAGGAATAAATAAGCTGTGAATAATATGTTTCAATTTGTAGCTAATTTGAACTAATCCTTTAATCCTATCACATATTCTTGTTTGCCCCAACTGAATCTAGTTCATATGCATATCACTAAGAAGCAGACTCCGACCCATTGTTTCCAAGAAATTCAGATGCCATGAAACAACGACATTGTTGTCAGATTGTGGTGCTTTTTATTCCATTACCTTGAGTTTAATCACTTACCCATTATAAAATAACGTATAATGGTTTTACTTTATGGAAATATCTCACTGTCTGTAAGATTTAATGAGTAACGTGTATATTATTATTATTAAAATAAAAAGCGCTACAATATTCTGCATCGAGAATTTATACATAACTGGCCGGAAATTTGGTAAAAGTGAAAACTAATAAACGATTCTAACGCTTATTGAAGCTTTTCAAAAATTACTTTGTGAATTAAAAATTGATCATTGCCTCTAAATTTGATTTGATTTGCCATCAAAATATAAATTATTCTCATTTACATTTTATTATTTATACTTCCAATAAATAAAGTATTTGTAGATTATCCCATCGTTGCTTCAAATCCACTCCACAGGCAACGACTTAACAATGTATTAATCTGAAATATGGAAAATATATGGATAAGTTAATATAATGCTATTAATAATATATTTGTTTTTGAAATCATAATTTGAAGCAACTCCTTTTTCTGAGAATATAAATAGAGTGGGTAATAACAGAGTATCAAGAATGCACTGCAATTTGCAACCGATTCGTATGAAATTATCAACTGAAGTAGAATGGAGAAATATGGCAGAAGACTTCGAATTAATAAAGCAATTTCTTCGTTGCGTTGGAGTCGTGAATAGGAAGCACATCTGAAGAAAGTACCCTCCTCATTTTATTCAATTGTCTTACTCGCAGTTGTCAATCCGTACAAAAAAATTATTATTAACCAAGCCGGCTCCATAGGCTGATTTAGTGATGGATAAATTCTCACCGACAGTGCATTTGATAAAAAGTTGAAAATGGACAATTAAATATGCCTAATAATCAACTTCTAATTAATAGTGATGATCCGATATATTTATAGATGATCAAGCATTTACTTTATGAACAAATTTCATGAGACCGGATCCTCAAACTGCATATCGAAACAATCGAGAGGAAATTCCAGCTATTGTCCTAGCAGAACACGTAATTTCGTGGAAGTTGCCTTAGGTATGTTATCAACTTGTTATTTCGACAGCCTTTTGAGTATAATTTAGAATTAGTCGATGGCATCGTGAAACTTGTGTTTTGCATAATTATGATAATAATGATATCAGCCAACAATTTGACCGAGAAGCAGCAGTCACTTACTACGTCTACATGACAATATACGAGCTACTAGAGAAGCATTCTGTGTCAGAGAGTTATTTGGTAATTGTTTTCTTCTTCTTCTCATGCCGTCTTCTCATTGAAGGTTAGTGACTACATTTTTAAATGCCTCTCTGTCCCTCGCAACATGGGACAGTTCTCCGACGCTAAGATTTGTCCATTCTCTTAAGTTTCGGAGCCAGTATTCCTTTTTCCTCTCGATGCCTTTCTTTCTCTCTACTCTGCATTATTTTCTGTTTTGGATATATACGCAAGAGATCCGAAGATCCTGATACGGAAAATAACGTAGTGGAAGTCAGCCATAGAAAGGTGAACCAAAAATGCCCTGGGAACAAGTAATGCAGGATATTGCAACGATGAGGTGAGGATATGGAGACATGTTGTCGGTGGTAGATAAGAGTGGAACAGGATAGTGAGGATAGCTAGCAAGAAGCTGTGGCAGGTTGGAGAATACACCAATTCCCACACAATGAATAAGTATTCGATAGCTCGGAAATATATTAGAATTAGTACACTTTGGTGTTCAATTCTCCCATAATTCCACTACGAAAACTCGTATCAATTCATCGCGTATAGGATAAACCCGTTGACACTTTTCTTTGAAACTTTGTTTCCATTGAAGG
Organism: Diorhabda sublineata; assembly: GCF_026230105.1. Taxonomy (NCBI): domain Eukaryota; kingdom Metazoa; phylum Arthropoda; class Insecta; order Coleoptera; family Chrysomelidae; genus Diorhabda; species Diorhabda sublineata. The sequence goes on from NC_079477.1 coordinate 31,827,644, forward strand.
AACTGAAAATAATATTTGGTTTATAGGTCTAATGGCATGGATTCAAGTTGTTTTTTGTCAATTTTAATTTTTTGTTGGCGCTCTATCGCATTACTTGTTTAATTATTACGTACTTTCAACGTTTCATTCTAAGCAATCTCTAGCCTATTGTACATTAAATTTTATTGCATATTATATATGACGTTGATTACAAAACATTTTAATAACTGCTGATTAAATCACTAGCACTTTTACAACGTTCCGATGATATCGTCTGCATACATTGATTTTTATCTGGATATTAGTTGATAACAATAAACTAAACTTCTTTTTCTAGCACATACTTCTTCGTTGAACGGCCATGAGAAATACATCGTATACGAAACGGATCCCCCCTAATTTCGGTAACCAATATATAAGAAAATACTTCTCAGTATTTCAAAATTATGTAATTGAATCCGCTGCTAACGAGTTTGTGATATAATTCTTTAAATTTTCTCGTCCGAGTGGTTTTATTTTTTGTATTACTTAATTCAGTTTTCAAATAATTTATTCAATAATGGGTCAACAGATAAGTAAGTTTTTATTTTGGTACGTTATATGTAAATTTCATATAATAATTATATTCCATATGTATTCATAAATTATACAGGGATCAGCTAAATTATGGAATGAATCAATTTCTTGAAAATAAATTATTTTTCTCCAAAATTCTAGAATAAGTCGATTTGAAATTTCAAATCCAATTGAATTTGAATTTCAAAAGTTTTTTGTTATATCAATAATATCTTAGTTGGTTTTTCTTTCTACAGGGCGAACAAGAATCCATTTGTTTTTAAGTTTTATGATTTATACCACTGTTAAAAATCATTAACAGTAAGCTAATATTGTTGAATATTTCTGGTAACTACTCTATTATTCCATTAACTACCAAAGATCTATGGGAGCAATAGTCCAATTTTCTTCTAATTGAATTTTTACTGATTCATGTTTATTTTTTCCATTTGCACCGAATAATAACAGCTTGAGCTGTCTAATGAATAATTTTTAGAATATATCAATGATTATAAAAACTCAAGTCCTTTTATTGACAAAAAAACATGGACACCAAAACGTAACTCCACTTTCTTCCGAACCAGATAAACTCATAGAGCTTCTATCCTCGGAAGCTCTGGACTTTACACCATCCATGATAACTCTAGCAATAAAACGTGGTGGTATGGTATTATAACTGTGGTGTTGAGGTATATTTGATTTCTGTGAACAATTCTTAACCTCACCGATGTTAAACACAAATATATCTTGACAAAAATGTCCTATTCCGCTTTTATCAACAACAGTGTGACTTTATCAGCGGCAAGATGTATGGACATGCATATCTACAAAACTATTTACAAAGAAGATTTCACATATGGATTTATTTCCATGCCGCCGCCTATTCTTTTCATTTGAATGACTTGAATAACCATGAAGAATATTACAAGTAGGTAATAAATTCAAAAATCTCATTTGCAACGAGAAGAAGAAGAAGTTGATTGCTTAAAACTGATTTTCCTATTTTCTGCAACATTGAATTTAGGAGGAAAATCCAAAAAGTGCATCGTAGCGCCATTAAGATTAACGAGCTCTTCTTTTGGTCTAAAATTTGCGTAGAAAAAGTTAAAAATGTATCGGGAGAATGGATTATTTGTTTCAAATGTTTGAATCAATTAAGCGAAAACAAAACCATTTTTTTAAAGGGTATGTAGCATCATGAAACTAAACGGATAGATGTTACGTAGGGCCGACCTTCCAAATCCCTTCCAAATTTCAAAATAGGCCTTTTAAAGTTCCTAAAAATTTCAGCATTATACGCCCATTTCCATAGTACTGTACTGTAGCCTCGAGAAATTCTTGCTATATTCTTTATTCATGATAATTAGAAGCTTACTGATGATTTAAAAAAATGACTTATTGAAAAAGTTATAACATAATTATATTAGTATGTGGAATGAATCATTATCAAGTCCAAATGTTGAATTTCCATTTCGAGTCACAATATTTTCACACTAAACAGACTGTTTACTTATCACTACACCAACAGTCATAATTACACTGTCCGACAGTCGTTTCGATAACCATCTTCTTCAGTAAAACTGAAAAGTAAACTGAACACGATAACTTAATTATTTAGAAAAAGAGGAAATTATAGCTAGACAAAATTATGCACCGCATTTATGGAAGAGTTTGGTCCCATAATGAAAAATGCGCCTGCCTATTAATTTGCTTTTAATACTAGAAAATTAACCAAACAGCATTACAGTTTATGTAAAGTGATGTCAACAAGTAAAGAATAATAGCAGGGACTGAGTTGTGTTCTTTAGAACTATGGAAAGTTTATTTTTGAAAGGTTTGAAAACATCACACTCGCTGTGTGAAAAAGGAGATTATGGTTTTTGTGAACTAATTTTTTAATTGGAAATTCGTTTTTCTTCATCCACCCATGCACTTATAGGTATTGAATCACAAGTTTCAAACAAAACTATAGTTTTAGGCTGGAGAAAAGTCGGCTCATTTTGCATAACGGAAAAAAGTTTAAATCGGTCTATAATTACTACTATTCAGTCATTAATCGGAGTCATAGACAAGACCGATTTCTCTCATTTTTCATAAGAACCTCATATTCAATGTACTTAGTAATAGTAAGAAATTTACGATTATCTCATTAGATTTGTTTTGTTTACATTCTTGTATCGATAAATAATTCACAGCAAGTTTTTCTATAATTAATTCACAAATCTGTATTTAACCTGATTACATAATTTAGCATTGATATATTACAACAAAACTCCTACGTTTGACCATGGAGACTTGGCCTTATTTTATGCAATGAATGAAACAAAGTTCTTTTTTGAAGGAAAATACGAAAAATTTGCAACGTTTATCTCTCCTATTGAGATCAATAACATTATTTGTATTTGAATTATCTATTGACATCTATATACATGTCATGGAACGATCATATTTCTAAAACTTTCGATTTAACATAAGGACTTTCTAATTATTCAACTAAATCATTTATGCTTCCGGCTGAACTACATACTAAGTATAATCCAGAATCAACCGATTGTACTGTCTTTAATTCAGGTCTCTGCGATTATAAAGCAGTATTAACAAAATTTTCGATAAAATCTAGCACTAAAAATGCTTCTCGCCAATTATTCCGTATGTCTAGAAGAAAAATTTTTGAAACTTCAAGCTCCGTTGTCAAACAACTGACTGGAACATGCTCTTTGGTGATGTGGACTTTGAATTTTCTAGATTCATAAAAACACTAACTAGTCTGGCATCCACTACTTGTATTCCCCTAAGGCATATTAAAAATAAGCAAAATTAACCCTGGTCCACTAAAGGCTTACGTATATCTGCAAAGAACATGCGATCTTCATCTCACTTAAGGAAATTCTCGGATAGTGTCTTCTTCAAAAAGTGAAATTGTGCAGAAAAATTTATCACAAGACAATAAAAGGTGTCAAAGATATTTATTACAATAGGAGACTCGCCAATTTTCGTGATGTTTCTAGAAAAAATGGTCCATTGTGAATGATCTAAGGAATAAGGCTTCTTCGTCGAGCATAATCTCTACTTCAGCTTTTAACCTTAATAATTACTTTATGAATGTAGCCAAAAATTTATCAAATTCTATAACTCCTTCTCATGATCCGCTTTCATATCTCCCTGATGCTAAGGGTAACATTCTCTATTTTTCTTAGTTATTTCACGTTTGTACTTTGTATTTTTTGTTGTGACTATCCATGTTCCATATGTCAGTATGGGTATGGCTAGTTTTTATGTATTTTCCTTTCTATTTGTTTTGTTATCCCTTTTGGCTAAAAACTATCTTCATTATATTGAATAATCTTTCACTTGCTTCAATCCTCTCGTTTACCTCTTGTTCTCATCTTCCATCTTGTGTTAGTGTCATGCCAAGATTCAAAACTTTTTTTTCTATTCTTATTCTATCTTATATGTCTTCTTCCTTCAGATCATTATCATGACATGTCGTGGCTCGTCGTAATATTATATTATAATTTTATGTAGTCTGTGATGATAATTCATTCAATGGAAAGGCAGATAAGCTTCTTTTCTTCACAATTACACAACAAAAACTCATCGTTTACTCAGTACCATCTAGTATAGTACAGTATATAATTCAACAAGCGAGTTGAGAATGACTTTTGCACCACAAGCGTCACAGTTGATTTCTATCTTTCTGGATTTTTCGCAGCTGCGATGTTACCAGTCTCACTCACACTAATTGTTGCCCATTTTCAACAAAATGTACTAAACATGACAGATATATTGACTGTGAAAATTAACTTCTTCGTAATCTTCTACTTCTTCAGTTCCTTCAGTGTAAAAATCCTAGCTTTCGAATTGGCTTTCAGGAATGCTTGCAGCTTTATATATCTTCTAGCTGGTAAATATTTAGGGTATTTTTTAGCATCAAAATGAAAGCCCATAGTAATAACGACTCGAACTCCTCATTCAATTTAACAAAGTACATTTTCTATAAAATTTCCCCTTTGATTTTGTAGGTAGCAGATTTTCTGTCGTGGTTGCGGCTGGCTAACTCAATTTTTTTAACCGTGCGAAATATTGGTATTGAATATTTGAAGTTTCTATAATTATTTTTCCAAAAACAAACAATTTTCTTCACCATTTTGTTATTGAAAAGGTCCATCTCATTTCAAACATGTAATCACCTTCTAAATTGCATAAATTCAGAAAACCCCTATTTTTATTTATTGTGATTTCGCCAGCGCAACAAAATTTTTCATAAATTCATTTGCCTCATTTGAAATAAATTTAAGCTTTATACAGCTACCCAGATCTACCAATTAAAATGAATACACGAAGAAAAGATATTAAAACGGCTAAACAAACTCAAAAGTTTCCTTCGGGTTTCTACTACAATGAAACAAATAACGGTGAAAAAACGTTTGTATTGATTCACATATTTTTTTCTTACACACCAAGCGTACACAACGTAAATTAAATATAAACATTTAACGATGTTTATTTATTTTAAATAAATTGTCTCCTCAAATTGTTAAATTCAGGCTTCAATGGTCGTTGTAACGTAAATATATACATAGTATAAATTGTTTATATAATAAATCCTTTAGATTTAATGATATCGAGAAACAGAGTCCTCTATTTATACATCAGGAAGGATATAACATGTTGCCTATACAAATGACACTTCGCATATTTCGGAATTTGACGACACTAGATGATTTAGAGCTGACAGTACTACATTTTCAAATACCACCAGCCTCAATTACTAAACTCTGAACGTAATCCAGCCGCGGGTATCACAGAATAAACAGTGGTACATACGATTAACCATCGAAATATGAATTTATTAAGAGAACTTGTACGCGATGATCTCCCATATAACTAGTTTTATTTTTTCTACCTTTCTTACAACTCATGTTTCCGTATGTAACTGTTGATCCTATTATTGTTCGATATATTCTAAATTTTACTACTCTAGATAAATCTTCTCAGTTTATTAACTTTCTTAATCATTCCAAGCCATGTTTTTTGTCATTACTTCTCCTACTTATTCTAATTCGCCAGCTTTTTCTATTTTATATGTTCTGCTCTCGCACGCTTTGACCTCTTTGTATTCTTTTCTACCAACCATATTCTGGTTTAGCACAATATACTTTCTTTTCTCTTGGTTCATTATTAATCTTGTTCTTCTAGTTATCAGAATGCTTTTTTCATTTCATTCTTTGTTTTGGTTATTAAAGCTGAATCGTCTGCATAATCGTTACCGCATTACCGCATAGTAAATAAGCGTTGCGTATGTATCTTCCTATATGATTCAATTTTTCTCAACACAATATTAAAACTAATGCCCATTTGTTTCGAACCCTAAATTTCTGATATTGAGCCCTCGTGCGTTATTTTACTGTATGATCAATTTCACAAAATTTTCGTTTTTTAGTATTCCTCGATTCAAACTGTATATATTATAATTCCATTCATTGTGTCATGATCAAACTCAAAATTTATAATCATACCATGTAGGGCTATAATCTTAATATATAAAAATTCAGTGTCCGTGTGTATATTCAGAGTGAACTCAAAAACGAGTCAATTGATATTCATGAAAATTGGCATATATATGTAATTTGGTCCAACTTAAATGATAGGATAGTTATTATTTAAATGAATGGTCTCAATAATTGATAATTGAGAATAAACTGATCATCAACGTTGATTGTTGTTATTAATCGTTGTGTCCATAAGTCTGGAACAGATGGCGCCTTAAGCGAATTTTTTTACAGAGGACTGTAAAATTTTGTTCTTTACACCTCACAGATGGCGCCACAGTTTAATGTGATATATTTTCTTAGACCACACACTATACATGTCTTATTTTACTTATAACACTTAACGTCGCTACTTTCAAAATATGTCAAGTTTTATAGTTCTAAATAATACAAAACTCGGTTACTATAGAAACCAATTTACCACTATCTTAGACTAACTATTTTATTTTTTCATTAAAGATAGGCCGGAAAGTAAATGAAAATGAGTCCGGTAGAAGCTTTTACTGGACTATCGCAATAATTTTCTGGCTCAGTCCGACAAAAAGGGATTTTCTGACCTAAAAATAAATCGAAAAGTACTAATTTCCAACCCGTTTTGAAAAAAATATATGTATAGTTTATGAAAAAAAATTGACTATGCTTAGGAGGCATCAAATCTCATTCATTTTGTGTATGTCATAGCAATGGGTTTCCTTAACTATATTGAAATGAAATGCTATCCCATGTTAAGTTTGCACTTATTCTACAATATGTTTTGGAGCTGATCCCAATTATGGTTTCTGTTTCAGAATTGTTATTTCCATTCTTGCTGCTCATCTCGCAAATAAATGCGGAAGACGATAGCAAATGGGTTTGGGGAGGAAAAAATAGGGAGAGTAGCAGAAACTTCGATTCTAGGTAAAAATATATTCATTGCGTACAATAAATATAATCGTAATTCAGATATCTATCAAATTATATTCGATTGAAAGATTCATAATATACTGTTTCTCTGTTTTGGTGTTAAAACAACATTATTATCGCACGCATTTTCGTAAGAATAAACTCTATTTTCAAAAAACTTTCAGTAATTTTCTGTAGTGGGTTGGTGCCCCTAAATAACAGTTTAATTTTGACAGCTGATGCATTATTCGGTCATGCGTGAGAGTGAGTTTTCAGACAGTAAATGCAGTCATGAAATATGGACAAAACCTACAAATCTACAGAGGAGAAATTTCTTGGAAAAACCTAACTTTAAAATGAATAACTAAAGGAAACTTTCAAATTCAAATAATATTTCCAAAGTGAACTGTCAAACATGAATCAGTACTACCAACTGACTACATACGTTACGATGTAATTTTCCTAAAATATATTCTTAACAATTCTTCTATGAATAAATAATGTGATAACAAGCCGAAACCGAGAAAATAGTATAGAACACTCGTAACAGAAAACCATTCCAGCATTCGTTCCTTCGGTCAATTTGTAACTCTTGCTGAAATGAAAAGTCTTTTGATTGTTATATTTTAATATACTATTTTCAAATGAGCCTTTCAATAGGTAAATATGATTGAAACTGCATGGAAAATACTGATTTCCAATCGCCACAACCAGTTCATGTCAAAACAAGATTTCTAAAGAAAGCCGTTATATTTGCTGATAAATCTTTCGATTTCTATAAGTTTTCTAAAAAAATCTTGTAAGTTATTAAGTTATTAAGAATGGTTGTTATTTCATTTTGTTGAACATAAGCAAATTTTAAAAGTATATATATTACAACAAATATATTGTACTAATGATAATGAGAAATGATTTATGACATTTAAACATAATCGATGATAGAAAAATCCACCCCTATTTTTGATTATGTATAATTAACACATAATTTATAGAGTTCTAAAAGGATATTGACAAGTAATAAAGTTTTGATAGCTCAAAATATTGACAATTCGAAGAACTGATTATACTACAACAAGCGTATAATGATGAATTTTATTCTTCTTCTTCTTTTTCTTCTTCCTGCTGTGTATAGGCATCATTGCCTGTTTTTCTTCACGTCATTGCCTCTGCTCAGTCACCTGGGAGGTTGTCACTCCATCTTTTCCTAGGTCTTCCAAGGCTTCTTTGTCCTGCTGGTGATTTGTCCCTTGATATTTTCACAATTCGATCTTCCGTCATGCGGTCAATGTGCTCATTCCATTTTATCTTTCTATCCAGTACCAAGTCATTAATATTATCTATCCCGCATGTTCGTCTTATGTTTTCACTCCTTTCTCTATCCATTAGTGTTCTTCCCGCTAATCTTCGAACTATTTTTATTTCTGTAGTCTCCAATATCCGTTTCGTTTTAGAGGTCTCAGGTCGGGTCTCTGCTTCATAGGATAATATAGGTCTGATTGCGGTCTTGTATATGCGGGCTTTTGCTTCAGTTCGAATGTATTTATTTCGCCAGATTGTGTCATTTAGGTATGCTGCTGCTCTTGAGGCTCTTGTACCTTGGTTTCTTACTTCCGTCTCCACGTCTCCGTGTCCAGATATTTCGATTCCCAGATATTTAAATTTCATTTCCTGGTATATTATTTTGTTATCCACCACAAGCTTACATCTGATCGGTGTCTTGGAAGTAACCATTGATTTTGTCTTTGCCGCTGATATTATCATATTGAACTTTTTTGCTGTTTTGTTAAATTGGTACAGTAGCCTTTGCAGATCGTCTTCGTTTTCCGCCAACAGTACCACATCGGATTTTATTCAGGAGGATGGAAATTTCGACACGAGCCGAAAGCGAGTCCATAATTCGATAGTAAAGACTATACGTTCTCCACGACTATATACAAAGAGGAAATTCCACTTTGAAAATATATGTTTTGGTGCATGAGCAAGAATCATGTTGTTATCTTGATACAGGTATTTGATAGAACCCTATGAAGCAGCAGATAATAATATCTGTGGTTTATTTTTCGAAGGAAGTGAATCAGTTATCAGGGGTTAAATTCCTATTAGTCCCTGTTATTGTTGAGGTGAGCTTTAGAAGATATTGAGCAGGTATTGGCAAATCACCTTTCTTATTCGTTATTTCCTCTCCAACGTACGAGATACCGCTCATAAAATAGTACGAATCAGCGCCTACTGTAGGCGTGAAAACTAGCTTCAGTTAGTGAAATATTACTTAGCAGAACAGTGTTCCTTGGGCTCTTGTACTACAAATAGTTGGTGGGGGGGGGTATGAGACACTCAATATAAAAGGGAGTGGGTCAGATGTGACCCCCACCTTATCTTTAGAGGATTAGGAGTCCAATTGGGTGATAATTCGACGCTTGATTTCTATCTCCTCCTTTATGCAGAGGTATAATTATTGCCGACTTAAGGCAATTTGAAAAAGTGCCATTTTGAAATAAAATATTTATTAAAGAGGTAGGATAATGTAATGTACATTCCGGCAGACTCGAAAATACTTTCAATGTAAGTTCAAAGCAAAGCTCTGTTAAAACTAGCGTCAGGAAAAAAGATTAGCTAAATAGGCATGCAGGACGTTTTCATAAATATAATACGTTTTCATATAATATAACATTTTCCATTAATATTTCTCCATTCCATGAAAACCATATATGTTTGAATATAGTGTTTCCGACAGGGTAAATATTTCATCATTATTATCACTTTTGCTGATGTCTGAATTCGTTTTGAGAAAGAAAAGTTTCAAATTTATAATGTGAGGTATCATCGATTAATATTTGATTCTTTAAATTGTGACTTGTTTAGCGTGCGTCTATCTGTTTCTTCTGTTAATTAACTACATTGGAGTGACATTGCACCTTATATACTCCAATTCGATTGACAGAAAATTATTTGGAAAATCGTTATATAACATTACCATGCAAACATAATAGAAATTCAATATTGACAAGTTACGTTAATTCTTGAACACGCAATATATCCATTTTATAGACGGCGTTACAGTTTTTTTTTTATTCAAAGGAAATGACTCGCTGTGCAACCAAGTTATAAATCTCTACGAATATTGAGAACGATGTGTCCAGAGAGAGTTGACATAAAAATTAACAGAGAATCAGATTAATAGGAGGATGTATATTGGAAGCGCACTGTTATTCGAAAGCTTGTTCTACCATTAGTTCGGAAATGGAACACTGAAAATTATAGGATATAACGGTTGAAAAAGTATAGCAAATGACCCAATGGTGAAAAGAGGGGCTGAAGCTCGTCCAGTAATAAAAAACTCGTAATTAACAATAACAACAATGCTAACTTCTACATAAGTAATTTGAGAGACAAATTTATCAGAAACTAGCTGACCCGATAGACGTTGTACTGTCTTAACTATGAATATTAAATTTAATTTTTTTGTATTTATTTTGAGATTTCTCAAATTCTACCGGTCCGAATCGGTCCAAATTTTATTCAAAATCTAATTTTGGTCAAGCCCTTTTGAATGGCATCAACCGCGAAGAAATCAGTCAAGTCGTTATGAGAAGTTTACACACACACACACACACACACACACACACACACACATTCGGCGTTGGCAATAAGGAACCTGGTAAATGATATATTTGACCGTGAATCTTTGAAGTAAAATTTTCTCGAATACCTTTTGTTGCACCAAATTTTCTAATTGGGAAATATCTTTATTTTGAAATTCATTCTATTTTTATTGTCGGATAATTTCATACTTAATATGTTTTATTGGTTCAAAAATAAGGATCATTAAAATAAAACCTATTAACTTCTGTTCTCAGAGAAGAAGCGTCCGCCAGATATGAAGTGTATGACGATGATCGACCATATATCAATTATCCACCCAATGGAATAGGTCCAGTTCCAGAACAATATCCAGGGTCTACCATAAATAAGTGAGTATGGGATTTATTATGTTTTCCAGGTATCAAATGTTATGATGTAAAAGTATGTCATTTCTTTAACACTCAAATTTTCTTGATAAAACTGAATAATTAAAAAGTTGGATTTAAGAACCATATTTTGAATACTTTAGAGAGCTTGAAACATATCATTATTAGCGCTGCAACAACAAAAGTATGACTGTATGCCTGAAATGTAGCTGTGAACGATTTCCACAACAGTGCTGTCACTTGGACATCATCAGCTTTTTATACAATGTTACCAAATCTGAAAAAGGTGAAGAATAGGCGAGAAAATTACGTTTTTTATCAGAAAAAAAGGAAATACGCATCCGCACCATCAGTGGCCACACGATACCGACCGTTGTGTGGAGCTGTATTACACGTGTATGTAAACATTTTTCTTGAAAGGTCTAGAGACGTTGCAGGTTCGCTGTAATAAATGTATCCAATTAAGAGGAGAATATGTTGAGTAATAAAATATGGTGACATTGAAATTTTGTTTGGTTCTATAGTAGGCTAAGAATTTTTCAATATATCCTCATAGTTGTTATATGTGGCAATGTTTTGTCACAATGGAAAAAAATTCTCATTCGCGAACTGAGAACAGTAACTTGTAACCTTAAATCCCCAACAGGAGACTCTTCCTCAGGAAGTGGTATTCGGCCTCAGTTAAAGTATATAAAATTAATATTAAATTGGACGTCACCAGCTTTTTAACGTTTAACGCTGGAAACACCTTATAAATTGAATTAAAATAAAAATTAAACAATCCAAAACTATTCCCGGGCACGTAGTCCAAATTAATATTCATTGCTCACAAAATAATAAAGGCTTCAGCAACAAATAAATTCGCATTATCTGCGTATCCAAAAGAGCACTACGAACAAAAGCAATTATAAATTAAAAACAACTCAGATTCGTCTATATATTAAACATAAGGCTGGGATTTATCTATAGAAATCCGGGATGGTTGCAGCTCTCAACTGGATTCCCAGATGTTAGATTTGAGGTTGAGTTTGTAATCTGGAAACTCCCAAACCGGCAGCTGTAGAATAGCGAATATAAAGAATAAAATCACCACAAATTTATTAAAATTTACTTTTGCTTGAAGTATAGATAGGTAGAGGAATAATTGGAATCAATTTCGAGGTTTTATTGAATTCCTCGAATGGAGTGGGAGCCCAATAATAAATTAATTTCTTCAAATACTCGAAAGTTATTATAAATAAATCCGATAACTATTCAAAATGTTTGAAGAAAAAACGTAATAAGTCGACAGGCATGCTACAAACTCAAAATAATGTTGGACTCCCAGATACTCCAACACCAGACCTACCAACGAAAACCTCAACTTTATTTATTTATTGAGAGTCACTTGATGCTGCTGACTTCTTTTCCTAGCCGTGCTGTAGGTTTCTCTTTATCTCTGACCTTGTTTATGTTTTTATTTACTTCTCTGTCACCTTTTCTTGAGAGTATTATAATCTTCTCCTTCCCATTCTCTGTTAACTTCCTTGTCTTTAAGCATGAGTAGCACTAAGATACTTACAGCATCCCATATTTTCATTTTCAAGTCAACTATATATTATAGTTGCGTTTTACGAATTATGGCATTTTAATCAGAAATCCTCAAGTGAAAACATACATTTCTCCTATAATTAGGTTCACTATTGCTGCCAGATTACTAAAAATTAGTTTTGTTTTATGAACCGGATCCCCATTTACTATTGTTTCTACTTCTCTGGTCTTCTCATAAATTTTATCTTTTTGTTTGTCCTTTCGGTTAGTGCATATAACTTTAGATACGATAGTCTTTCATCTAGTGGATTAAATTCTAGTGTATTATGCTTAGCTTCTTACCATTCCATATTTTTCTTATTTGTCATTTCCAAAGGACTACAAGCTAAATACTTTTTTCTATTATTCCTTATTCTTTTTATCGTGTTTCTTCTAGTGCCACTATGTCTACATAATATTTTTTTACATGTTCATAATTAGTTGTTTCCTAAACAAAAGCCTAAATCTACGTAATTGTGTTTATTTACCATTTTTCTTGAGACGTTGATGATATTGAAAACAATATTTTCGAAGATATATTGCATTTCAAATGGAACATGTTTGGTTATAAAAATAAATGCGCTAAAAGATCATTTATCTTATTTGAAATCATACTGTCATCGATGTTTTCGATTTGATATACCGTTTCACAAACATTATACGAGGGCGTTTCGACGGAAGTGGGACTTTCTAAGAAATTTATTTTTCAACGTAATCTCTTTTAGCTCTATACAGTTAGTCCAGCAAGTTCCAAATTTTTCCAAACGATCAAAAACACATCTTTCGGAAGTTCAGCAAAATACGTGTTTGTCACTGCCATCATCTCCTCATTTGTCTTATAACACATTCCAAATCGCATTTTTTTCAAATTTTGAAATAGAATGTAATCGGACGGAACTAGATCATGTGGATTTTTTTTCTAATTTCGTCATCAAAACGTGTCAGCATCAACATAATACTTTTCGGAAACTATAACCCGAACTCATGTTGATGACCTACCAGCTGATTAAGGATCCTAGCCCAGAACGAGATTTAAGTCACAGTTTCTAACGTCATGTTCAATTTTTGGAGGAAATTTCAAATATAAAACATGATGTACAAGAAATTTTGATTTTTATCACTTTTTGAGCGTTAATTCTTCCATGATATTTATTTAGTTGTATAATAGAATCTAGACGATTAATATGTATTATTGAACAGTTATCTAAACTAAACTTTGCAACTAATAAGCCATTTTTATGCTAAAATATCGAAAAATATAAAAACCGGAGACCCCAGAGTAACCTATCAATGATGTTGCTCATGAGAATTAATATTAGAGACTAACTAGAAGAGATAAATAGCATTTAAACTTCAAAAATCCTTAGATAAATGTAACAACCCGTCAGGTAATCATATTTTCTCATTGGTCTACCAGAGTAGAAATGATCATAACATATGACTAGGATCTGATTAACTCGATCAGTTTTTGAACAACAATGAACGTAATCCGGTTTAGTTTCCGATCATAATTGGGTTAACCCGATCATTGTTTCCGAAACGTCCTTTAGGCTAGTTAACTTTTCTAAATAATCAGTTTAGATTCAATATACCTTTGGACTTCAAAAATATTGCGGCCGTATCTTCATTATTCAGTTTATTACTTGTAAACAAGATCTTCGGTATTTTTGTTTCATATCCATAATAATGATCGCAAGTTGTGTCTATTGTGACATATCGATGAAAAAATTTACTTAGATGATATTTGAAGATCTCCAAGCAATCGTTTGAATGTTTGTTGTGAGCGACCTTTCGATTAACCTTAAGCAATTGCGTCACTCACCTTGTGGATAGTTCTACCATATGTTACCTTTGAAGCAAAATATTTGCATATTCGTTTGGTTGAAATATTCACTTAGTTGGCTATTACTACGACTTTAACTATATTCGTGTTTGCATGGTCAGTTTTCAAATCAGAGAACAACTCACAAATAATTCTATGGGACGATGTCCTTTTAGAATCGCATTTAATCAACTTAGCTTCGATTTCGTTCGATATTTTGTCTTTCTCAACAACGTAAACAGCTTTCTCCATATCAGTATTGAAATGAAACAATTTCTTAAATTTATGTAAAATATATATACACGATATCTCTAGTATGGCGAAAAATAACAATCACCATAGCGAAACTGTTGTCAACCTTCGAAAAAACCTTTTATGCCCTCGTATTTTATCAAAAAACTTTTTAAGATCCTTTCTCAGGCTAGATACAATAGGAGTTTCCCCGTGAAGAAAAATTTCCATTTAATTTGATTTGAAAACTCAGTTAATGAGCAGTTAAATTAAATAAGTGTGTTGCTTTTAGGAAAGAATACAGTTTAATGAGTTTTTTCACAATATTTATTCCTTCCAAGATAATTATACGATGCAGGCTTCTTAAACTGAATGTTGAATTGAAATAGATTAAGAAAAGGAGAAAGATTTCGGAATGGAATATAAACATGATAATCAATCAAATTTACGTAGCTGTGCTTTCCCACTTCTCGACCTCACGTTCTTTTCTCGACTGCTACTATTCCATCAAAACACCTCCAATTCCCACAAGCTATATGTCATCATATCACGATATTCCTTTCTAAAAATCAATATTGACACTAAATTCTGATGCTTTTGTCCCGGAGATTGGATTGATCAGCACAGGAATCGAATTTTGCAATAATAGTACATTATTTTTTGATCGATTAGCTGATTAGATTCCAAATTCAAAAGATTTAATTGAGATTCCTTATGTATCCCGATGGATACAAAAAACCCTGTTTTGTGGAAAATATCCTTATTTTCAAATATCATATTACGGGTACATAGCCGCACGCTATCTGACGGTGCCAGTCATAACTTGATCTAGTGGAAACTATAAAATAAATTTTGGATGTTTGGGCACTTTGAGAGGATCTTCTATCATGCCCTAAAACATCGTAAATATAAGTTGAATAATGGAGATACGTGGCGAGGAATTTAAAATTAGAAGAAATACCGAATTATTGACTTCCGATTTTTTGGCTGTGCAGAGAGTTCAAATACCGCGCCTACATCAAGAAGATTAGAGCTTACTGTGCGTAATTATGATATTTCGGACCAACATTATGGAGAAATTGAGAAAATGATTTTATTGCGTTATTATTAACAAAGATGTAGCAGATTAATGTCGTGAATCTACCGAGTGGTAGTCAGTAAAGGACTCAGAAATAGAGACACTTATTAAACAGATAGCGATTGATATGACAGTACCTTTCCTACAAACGAAAAGAGATAATGGATATATCTTAATGGTCCAGGCTACTTTGGTAAACTGACGGAAGTCTACGCACTTCCCAATCAAGAGAAAAAAACTACACTATGAGCTAAAGAGGAATTTCGAGTCTCACGTGCTCAAGAGCTTGAGAATTAGGGAAACAAGAACGGCTCTTTCGCACCCCCTAAGGGACGAAATGTTGTAACGTTTTGATAATACCTTGGAAAAGTTTCTTCGAATATTTGTCAGCGAACATTAAGACGAATAGAACGAACATATATCCGAACATATATAATATTGATGGCTCCCTAATTGATTGTACTTGAAACCACGGGAGCAAATAACGTGTTTGAAACAGAGTTTCGGTTTTATAATCTCTAAGAGCCGAAGAACTACGTTGAGGAATGCGGCTCATTCATGCTGAGGTACGTAACATGGTAAGGCTTATGAAACGATCACATGAAAAGCCGTTATGATATAGGAAGAAACAGTCCTCCAAAACGATATGGCTTCTCTCAATAATCCTATGAGGAGAAGGGGTAGGTTTATTAAGCTTTACAATGACTTGGATAGTCCTTCGACAGTGATTACACGGTTAACGATCTGGTCCACCAAATACAGCGATGCCCCAAAATAAAGATGAGGGTCCCTTTTTTGGATCAGTTTTTTGGATCTTTTAAGGACGTACAGTTTTAGGAGGGAGCAGTGTGGTGGCGACACAATCGCACACATAACTTTATAGTGGAAACTGTAAACGAAATGGTGGGTTATTTCATTTATTGCGTAACCATTGAACTGTGCTTTAGCCACTCTTGGAACAAGTCAGCTATTACTGAATACTCTGGAAAGTCAGGAGCTCACAGTTCAAGAGAAGTGATTGTATATTGGAGATGCGTGGAAAGCAATAAAAGGCAACAATTAATATATTAATTAACAATTAATTTTTTACTACTACTCATTTTGCCACATATAACGATTTTATGACTTAAAATCCGCGGCATGAACCATATGAACAGACAGATCAATAGAATGACATATTCATGGGGCAAAAACAAGATTTCATGTACGCGCAACCTCTTAATTTTGAGATACGAAGTGTTAAAGTTTAACCAAAAATATAACATTCAATTTGGAGTAAATTGGACTCCGATTTTGTTGGACTTATGGTGTTCAAGTGAAAAAAATTGTTTGGTTTTCATCACAAAACAATGCAAATGAGATAAGGAACTAGTATTGTTTTCTAAATGTTTGAGTATCCATAGATCTTATTAATTTAATTCAGTAAATGCCTGATAACTAGCAAGAGGTGTCAACTAACTTATGTAATGTAATGTATTATAAAAGTTTTAAAAAGAAAATACCACATATTGACGATTTCGTTATGAAGATCAGACTGAATTTTCTTCATGTTAAACGCGAATTTTAAAATTATTAGTTCTTAAAACTAGGTGGTGTTCCTTTTTTTTCAAAAATATTTAGGCTAAATCCCGTTTGGACGTCACGCCAATGCAAAAAACAAAACAAGTAGCAACTTGAAACTACTATATTATTGTTATACTTCAAGCTACCGTGTACTATAAGTTTTAAGTTTTGAATATGTTATTAAAAAAATGAAAACACCTACCTACCTCGAAATGACCTTCACAACAAAACCGATTACCTGTACTTGATAAAACGTTTACTATCCTTTTTAATTGCATTAGACTATATTTTCCGTAAATTTTCTCCCTTGAGGATACATAGGTACTTTTGGTCTATACAATATTTATAAAGAGCCTTTGTCGATCCAGGCTTCGACATCTTAACAAAAAAATACAACTGATACGACGGGATAGGATGGTAAAATAAAACAACGCTGCTGTAGCTTGTCAAGTAAACCTCGATCGGCGCTAATGACGTAAGCAAGCGATTGGCGCGTTGCAAGAAGAAATAAGGGCAGAGGAAATATTACTTTTGAAAATTCATATGAGGTTTATTATGGGTGCTAGAGATGAGCGGTAAATTGCAAAATTTTCCAGATCCATTGGATTATGGTTTGGGATACTTTGAAAAGTCGTTAGACCAAAAATACGAAATGTGACACCGCTACTTCATAATTGTGATTCTTTTTTTTTTATTTTATTACGAAGTTTAGCAAGAACGTTATGATCTTGATTAATGGTTTCACCTTCAGGAACACAGTGATGGTACACATTCCTACCATTACGGAAATTGTACAACTGTTGTATGATTTAAAAAAAAAAGACATTTTTCTAAGAATTTATTAAATCTCACTTCTATTTGTTTTGAATTTAGTGATATTCCATGGATCAACGTGATGCTTCAGTTTCTTATAAAACTATTAAAAACGTAAGTTTAAAGTTGGATAGGTGTTGGTAGACAGAATTAATAACGAACACGTGATGAGAAATATGTTGTAGCATTAGAAAATATCACACTTACAATATCGTTTGATGCCTCCCAGGAATTAACATCACATAGATTTGGTTCTTTCATGATACATATTGATTAACTACTGCATTTTCATCAATTATTGAAATTCATATATATTGTGGAAACTCAAAACAACGCACAATTAGAAAAACTGTGTAAACCAAACATCTAAATATTAAATAAGGGGATTCGTCCCTTTGTTTTGCTCCTGACACGATAAAAAATTGTTGAAGATATCACTTTTATTTATTAGATAATGTCCGTTCAACTATTTTTTAACGATGTTCTAATATCACTACTACTTTCCTAAAGAAGTTTGCATCTTTTGATTATGTTGAACCTGGATGGATCCATGACTCAATTATTCTCTATATACTCTAATCTAGTTAGAAAATACGACTGTCAATATCTTTTCCAGATTCCTTGATTGCATCTTTTAACATTTCTGGTACCCATCAGCAGACATTTTTCACATGTTGCGTAGTAAATATATTTTAAACTACATGGTATGAGTAGTTATTCATCAATCTTGTAACATAGGATCATAGCCTTTAAAACATTTTGGTGCGTGGTAGAAGTTATGGGTGCTTCAACTGGATATTTACCTGTAAAAGACTGTTTACCACATTCAATATCACGACTAAAAGCCGACTATCTCCAAGCTTGGAGATTATCGTATCCCCCGACTGTAATTGAACCTAAAGAAGTGGTAATGACCAGGAATGATCTGATTTTCTTGATGTGGCGCACTCCCAATTGTTTGAGGATGGAAGCTCCTCTATATAAAACGACAGCAACCCTGCTCATTTATTGCTGTATCAAAGCTTGCCTACACCTCGCAAAGCAGAAAATATGTACCTAGAGAACGATAGGGCTATACAAGCCGATCAATACTGGACCTTTAGCAAAAAAGCGTGCCCTGGACAGGCTAATCAGCTCCTTAATGCGATCCATACCAATAGTGGGATGTGATTCTCTCGATTTCGGGCTTCAACAAGTTAAAACTTGTCAGTTTCTGTCGTATGTCTATAGGTATACGACGTGATGATGAATAATTATTTTGATTTTTGGGTCAGTGGCGAAGCAAAGGGATCAACCTACTTATCAAATTCGTAACAAAATAATTACTTCAACAATTTTTTGTAGACCCAACGGAGTTTACGATAATAGTAATCAAATTTACGGAAGTGGAGGACAGGGCACCTATTACCCCGATGACAGACCTGGGCCTGGTATTCTGACCGGACCTACACAAGAGGGTCCTTTCAAAGAATTCGACAGATGTAAATGTACCGAAAGATTCAATTGCAATACGCCTGGAATATCATATGTAAGTGAAATACGCATCATGCATTCTGTATTAATTGATGCATTAGGTACTGTGTAATTTTTGTCTAACTTTTCCTTAAATAGATAATTTTGATCAGATATTGAAGAATCTCAATAAATTCTTCAGTTATTAAGTGTACCACCTTTCAAATTTAAGGGCAAAATTACTATTGCCAATATATCTTGTCAAAATTTAAGTCATTTATTTTGTGGTTTACTCGTAATTTGAAGAGAAAATGTAGAAGAGTGAATTTCTTGAACTAGTTAAGTATCTTTTGAAACAAACTATTAATCAAACCAAGCTAAGGTATGAATAAGAAAAAATTTCAATCATAAAAAAGTGATTTAATTATTTTGGAACAAAATTGAACGTTGTTAAATGTTTAGATGCTGAATTAAGTTCTGTATACTCTAAAAAATTTTAAAAAATCAGCAAGAACAACATGTGAACTACTTTTAGCAAGAAATCTTGCTTCAACTATCAACTTATCCATTGGTCAAACAACTTTTAATATAATTTTAAAAAAAGTTTATAAAAAGATCTGCTGCACGATGAAGTGGTTTTAGTAAATAACCAATTAATTATAAAAAGCAACCAATTCATTCAGGACATACTAATTCAAGAAAAATCTAGACATTGTATTGGCAGATTGAGTTCTCTCAAGCTCTAATTGTGCATCCCCGTTACCTATTTTCACATTTCTCTACCAAATCCTTTTCTCTTGCTCTCCATTTTACAAAATATATCCAGCTCATCAAAGTTGTTGGTTTATCATTATTTTAATTACAGATTCAATATTCGAATATTCTCTTATTCTTTCATTTTTTATTTGATCTTCTCTGGTAACACCTCTGAATGCGTAAGTACTTTCAAGGTAATTTGGCAGTACCCAGTATAAGGACTGGTCGGAATATATATTTATACACGTCCATTTTGTTTTTTGTTATTTTTCTTCTTCCCAGAAAATTTCTGATTAATGCAGTGTTTTCCATAGTGATCCACGTGAACCCCCAGGGGTCTAGTTCCTCGTTACTTTATATATAAGTACATTTATATTAATTCCCAATTTTTTCGGTCGGTGTCAAATGCTTTTTTTGAGTATTAAAATGATAACTTTCATTCATCTACATTGGCTATAATAACTTTATTAGTGTTTGTAGACACTTCTCTACCATTTTTTGTAGTATTTCGGATATAACATTATCGTAGCTTAGTGCCTGATCTCTTTTTAGCTTCTGTACTGCTTGATCCACTTCTTTTGTTTATATCAGTTGTTCTATGTTATCGTTTTCTAGTTCTAGATGACTTTCATCTTGGATCTCGAGTTATTCCTTTGCTTCAGCATTGTGATTAACTTATTAAAAAATATGAAAGACTCAATCAAAACTAACCAGAAGCTTTCTCATTAGATTTCATGTTATATCGAATTATTATTATCATAAGTCTTAGAAATAATTGAAACTTTTCTGAAAGGGAAGTTCAAGCTAAAGTTCAAAAATACGCCAATGAACCATATGAAAATGAATCAAGTGATTTTGATATCAATGTGTAAATGTTTCTTCAAACCTTCCCCCCTTATTTGACAGAAGGAAATATTTTGATTTAACAACAATCGTTGAAAATCAAATATGGATTTAGTAATAAGTGGGGATTTTATTAGAAGGTGAAAAACCGCCTGGATGGCTCTAATTTTCAATGAAATATAAAAATAACTGTAAATTTCTAATTTAAATCTTTAGGGACATTGTGATGTTGGTAAACGTTACTGTTGTTATTCCACAAAAAAAAGTAATATTGGAGGTCCTTTTCCGAGTAGACCCATCCATTCTCCAGAAAATGGTGTTTTAGTTGGTCCAGGTGGACCAGTTGGTGGTAATTATCATCAGAGACCAATTGGATCATTTGGAAGTTCTGTTCGACCAGGAGGCTTCGGATTAGTGGGAGGAAGACCCATAGGGTTAGGAGGTAAGCTACGCACTTTCTACGATTTCCAAATCATAGTAATAACATTATCCATCTTCTAAAACATATGAAAATTACTCCCTCTCTCTCTCATAAGAATTATAGTGTGATAAAGATTAATAAAAGTAAGGGAGAGCTAATTAATCGGTAACAGTGCTAAAGGAGATTGGTAAACTCAGTCGAGATGCTCATACTATTTTCTGTACAACCTTGCAAAAATTATGAAAATAGTTGTCATTTTTTACAACGGAAAAATTAAATTGTCAGAATGATCTGTTACGTTTAGTGCTGCTCTAGTGCTCAATTCTCCAAGAAGTGGATTTGAAAATTAAAGTTACTATTATAAAATTGCCTCGAGTGTGTAGAAGTTTTCAACTGGAATTTTTAGGACAAGATCGTAGGAGGCTTTGGATCTCAAACCACATGGACGATCGCAATTGAAGAGCTTGGAAGGATGATTGTTATGCTAGATACGATGTTTCCAGATAACCAGTGGCAAGTTGTTGAATATACATTATCCTCCATAGCAGCAGTTGAGAAGACATCGACCAACATATCATATCCCAGTTCCAGTGTATGAGGAATACTGAATTTAGTATACAGCAAATAAAGAAGTATTAACACCCAAAGTCCTTAAGAATGATTAAACTTTTTTGGTCAGTAAGAGTATACTGACAATTATTGTTTTAACTCTTTTGTTATGAATCATACTTAGATAGAACAAATAATTTTCTTTTCAGGTGGGCAAAACATACATTCGCCTGCTAATGGGATTCTTGTAGGACCTGGAGGACCATCTCGACCTCATTATGGGCTGAGCAATGGCTATATATCTAGATCAGCGAATAATCAAAAAGATTGATTTTATAAATGTTCATAACATTCTAAAGAAAAGTAATTGCTAGAATTCAAAAGAATATTGTACCAAAAAGTATCGATACCATGGGTTAAAGTACTGCTAAAAATAAATCTTTTTAGTAAAAAAATCTTGTTTTTTATTGATTAATCAATATCCTTAATTTTTACTACTTTTTTGTCTGATGAGATATTTTATTATTTTATTATGAATATCAATAGTGATGCAACATTTCCAGGTTATTATTAAGAGGTTTATCTATTAAATAATTGAACCGACCTTACAATAATTTCGATCCAACAACAATTATAGGAGAAATGTTATTTCCTTTAAAGCACATAATATCATAATACTCTTAGTATGTATTGGTGACAGCTTTTGTCCAAACCACTACCACTTCCCACCACCGTAGACTGTAACGTCCTTTTTGATGAAAATATCTCTCCTGTAAGTGAATCTTTGAGGTTAGTAAACAAAAAAAAAGTCGCTGGGGGCATATAAAGTGAATAAGGTGAGTGGTAGAACAATTGCAGTGTTTTAAATTTGGCCACAGCATTCACTGAAGTCCGAGAAGGTGCATTGTTCCAATTTAAAAGTACTTTCATGCTTTTCAAATGTAGTGGCTTCTTTGCAATTTCTCCCTTTCCCTTATCAAACAATAATGCGTTATACTCCTGTTATAGTTTTACCTACTTGAAGATAGGCGTTGAAAATAAGGCCTTGGCTATCTCAAAAAACGGTTAGCTTTCTGGTAGATGGAACCGTCTTTGCCTTTTTTGAAGCAGATTTACTTTTTTCAATTCATTGCCTTGGCTATTTTTTCCTTACAGAAGTATAGTGTAGGAACCAGGTAAAAAGCCCCATCTATTTTGTTCGAATCGCTTCAATAAGGCCCGAGAGATGTTCAATTGAGTGCGCTTCAAGTCCAAAAAGAGCAAATGTGTCAAATGCGTTCGATCGTTCAGTCACATTTGGTGAATTTTTATAATGATATTGCTGGTTGTCGAAGTTTTTGGTCGTCCCGAGAGCTCATTTTACGGTCGTAAATAATGGTGCAGAGTGTCCGTACACAGTGTCTAACTCTTTTATTTGCGTAGACATTTCAAAATCAAATATTTAATGACAGCTCCATACTCTTTTTTTTTTCATTTTTCAGGAGGTTCTTACTCGTATGAAATTAAGATGAGTCTTTCCTATAACAAAATGTCCTCAGATCACCCCTTTCCCAGATATCCCCCTTAAATGGTGGTCGCTATAGTTGAGTTATTATTTGTTTTTTCTAAATTTTCAATGGAGCTAAGAAAATTTTGTAATTTTCGTGCACTCGTAAAGGGCTAACCACGAAAATTTTTTCAATATTCCTGTTACATTATACGGTGGTGAAATTAGCAACCCCTACTTTTTTGCAAGGTGGAGTTTTATGGAATAATATTATAACGTTTGTTTTATTTAAAAATATTTATTATTGTATAATTTTTTCCCGACACCAATAGCTGAAGAGAAAAAAAATAAACATCGTAATCGAGTTTTTTTCAATAAATTGAGTGGAAAACAGTAAATATTTGAAATGTAATACGATTTCTTGCGGTGTCGCGATTCTTCAAATCGTTGATATCAACTATGGGGTCGTGTATAATAATGATTTAAGGTAACTCCATAAACATAAATAACAAGGATTTAAATCTGGAGATTGAGGAGGCCAATGTTGGGCCCTCATCGACCAATCCAGCGGTTGGTATATGTAACTAAATATTGCCTAGCAGTCCAGCTGTAGTGTGATATTGAGTGCGATGTCTTCAATTACTTCAGGGAGATCATTTTATAGGAAACTGTTAAGGCAGAAAATGTAACCCGATTAAATTATTCCTTATAATGGTGTAAATCAATTTCATTAAAAATTCCTTTTTTACCATTACATTTCTGGAAACGGTCAGTGTTGAATTTCTCTTGCTTCTTTGCCTATTTTAACATTCGAGGAACCATCAGCAGAAATTTTTTTCATGTTGAGGAATTAATATTAAGTATTTCGGGTATTTTTACTAAATATTTCTAAATAAAGTATTTGCGAGTGATGGCTATTACTCATTCGAATGAATTTCATTATTCATCCCATAAACAAAACAATCTCATGAGTAATAACCATCGTTACTCGTTCATTGATTGATTTAATATTATTTTCATTAGTATATTATTGATTGATACAATTATACAAATTGTTAATGGCTGTTTATATTATGCTTAATGCCGAAATTAGATGGAACCGTCAAGAATATAATTTATTACCAAGTTGGCAAAGACTTCTTTTGAATTTATATACATCCTTCTATTCAAAGAATATTCTTTCATTCTCACAAACTTTTATGAACAACTTAGCATTTTGCATCTCCATAAAATATGGTAACAAGTTTTCCAGATACGCAAAACAAAAAGAAACAATTCCAATGTTTTATTGTATAGATTGGTTTCACACCATTAGAATTCAAGATTGTTTGCTACAAAACAACAGACCATCATCCAAAAGTTTACGGAAAGTAAACAAAACTTGGACTTGTAACAAAGATATTGAAACTTGAAGGTTTAACATTGTTAGTTAAACAATTAGGTAGCTACCAACTTTCCTGTTTATCCTAAGAAGTAATACAAGAAACAAATCTTAATTCATATCCAGAGCTGCATTAAGGAAATACTTCCAATTTGCTATTGGTTTAACATTAGTTTCTACTTATTCCACTAGATCAGGGATGGGGAAAATTTTTTCTACGCGTGCCAATTTTTGCTAACAAAACATTTTGCGAAACATTATCCACCGAAATAAAAATATTGCTATAATTTTTCTGAAACACCAATTTATTGTGCACTATTAGAAAATAACATTCTTAATTACAATTAATTGAACTGAACTTAGCTGCGAAGTAGTTGTGATGCTGAAATTTTTAACAATGGAAAAAGGTGGTCATCCGAAAGCCTATTACGAAGACAATTTTTTCTACTTTCATTATTGAAAACGTTTGTTCGCACAAATAGCTTGTACCAAACATTATTTTCTATGCGTGGGCAATTATATTTGGGTATTGTGTCCTAGATAAGGACTTATAAATTTCAATCTGCTGGTGTTCAAAAATAGTTGCTTCAAATAGATATTACATTGCTTCTCAATTAATTCAATTTTGAAGCTAGCGGATGTTTCGGCGATGCTGACATTAAAAGACATCAAAAGAATATTTAACGACGGCTCAATTTCCTTAAAATCTTGAAATCACTTCTCAAATTCCTCGTGCAGTTTTGTCAGTTGTCGAGTGAACCTATTTAATCTGAGACAGGTGATATACTCAGTTTGGAAAAATGGGTTAGTTCATGTTTCCCTACACAACTGCAAAACAATTTAATCTGCAATTTGGAGGCTTTTAAATGTCCCCAAAGCTCATGTAAGAAAATATTTTTGGCCTGAACGTTCGTATTTAATTTGTGTGACAGCAAATCTGTGTAAAATGTGAAATCAGCGAGCCAATTTTCTTCAGACATGATCTTGAAGTGGTCTATTTGCCTTACACCGTCAGATAGTCTTGAATCTCCTTTCTTAAGTTCCATACTCTCTCGAAAGCATCTTAACCATCTTACTTTAGTGTGGTAAAGAAGATCTGAGAACTCGCATTCGGTAGATTTTAGAAATGCTTGTCGATGCATCAATCCCTTTGAACGTATTTTGTTGATAAGTTTAAGAACCAAATTTAAAACGGGTGTTATTTCAATAGCTGCTTTAAACACCATATCCTGGTGTGTTGAGCAATGCAGAAATAATACATTATTATTATGGGTTTCTTTGCAAAATATACGTATAAACCCCAAATTGCTACCAATCATATTGGGTGCTACATAATTTGTCCACGGGCAAGTTAAATTTTGAAATAACGTCAAAACAAGAATCGTAAATAATTTTCCAAGAGGTTTTTTCTTTTAAGGATTGTAAGGATGCTAATTCTTCAGTTATGTTGAACTCTGAATCAATTCCTCTAATAAACATAAAAAATTGGGCAGTATCGCTCACGTCTGTGCTCTCATCGATGGTTAGAGAAAAGTATTCGAATTCATTACAATTCCTTTCCAATTGTAACGATAATTGTTCAGCGATGGCGTCAATTCGATCAGTTATCGTTCTCCGTGATCAAGCTAAGGATTGAAACTGTTTACTTTTTTCTGGACAAATAATATTGCTTACAGACACCATACAATCTTTTACAAATTCAGCATCCGATAATGTTCGCTTACTTTTAGCAATTTTGTAAGCTAAAACATAACTTGCCAATGTTGGCAAGTATCAGATTGCTTCGTGAACATGTTCTGCTGTACACGAAACTTTTTGCCTTTTATATTTATTTTACGTTCGCATGTTTTTTTGAGAAGTGTCGAGACAAATTGAAATCTTTAAAAACTGCAACTGTTTCATTACAAATAAGGCAAACTGATTTGCTTTTAAATTCTGTGAAAAAATATTTCTTTAAAAAATAGACACTCAGAATCGGCACGGCATACTCGAGCTTCATTTTCGGTTTTCGCTCATACCTCTTGTCCATGCTCGCACATGTTTTATGCGCGACGTGCACTGCCATTACTGCCAATTGATGAGAATGAAATTTCCAATAATACGAAAACTTTACTTGATTTCTGTTTAATGGTCGCTGGCCGAAATTCAACGCTTTGCGGGATGAAGATGGCCCGCGGGCCGTAGTTTCCCCATCCCTGGACTAGATCAATACAAAAAATACAATACAATTTGAATCATATCAGCCCATAGTAAAATTACTTCAACATCTATTCGGATTGATCTGCAAGTATGTCTACGGTAAACTTCCAATTGATTGTGCCCTACTGGCAAAAATCTCGCTCTGTTTTGTAATAAACGTTTTCATTTACTTTTCCATTCTTAGATTAATATGTTCATGTTAGTAAATAAACGTAACTGTCGCGCTTATATTTATTGTTCCGAAGTACAAAATTTATGATCAATGAATAAACTTCAATGTACAATTTCAAAATCGTCTAGAGGAAGATAATGAACTTATGAGATTGTGGAATTTAATCTGTTGTGTTCTCAGTTACAAATGAATGTTAAATGAATTCAGGAGCAGTGATAACATTACGTACAATTAAAATGAGTAATATTCAAGAATGTTTTATAGTGTAAGGGCAAACAAACAGTATCACAATAAATTATAAACAATGTAATATAATTCATTCGGAGAGGATTTCAATTTGTTTCATGTTAAGTAACAAACGGAATATTAGAAGAATTAGATTTAACTAGATTGATCACACATAAGCATACAAAAGATTGTACAGATTGTCTAAAAAAACTATAGGCAAGTGAAAAAGCAGAAGCATATATCTACTCACTTACCTATAGTGGTAATAACTATGATGGAATAGAAAAGTGCTCCGGTGCGTGTCCACTGAACTTTATCAGGATCTTCTTCCCCGTCCCATCCTTCTTTGTTCATTTTATCTAACAAAGAATGTTCGAAAGCCATTAGGTATTTCATGGCACCTTTGGTAAAATTCTTTTGATCCAAAGCTCTCATTTCTTGGGTGAAGTTCCAAAGATGATGGGTAACATTTTCACGAATTTTATAAATGCCACGTTTAATCTGGAAATAAATTGAAAAAAAGTTTGTTGATTTATTGCTTCAATCATATTTAGTTCAGTTTAAATCAAACCACCATTGACCATACGGTCATTTCAAATATTATTACAGAATAATCTAAATATTTCCTTAAATTTTCCCCAAACAAAAATTGTACGGAACAAATTTCATCGAAAATACGATCTTAGGTTATTCCATATAGTAAGGAGGTCAAAGTTTTGTATTCTTAACAGTTTAGTTGCAAATTGCGGTTTGCGGAAAATCGGTCTTTTAACAGTTAATGAAAAAACAATTGTTTCAACTCATTTACATGAAATGAAAAAGTGTTAATGACACAGTGAAATTTCCGTCTGTAGAAAAAGTTGTCATGGTTCGAGATGATGAGGATTAGCCTGAACAAAGTCGAAGCACAATATGGAAACTTTTAAAAGAAGTAGATTTTCACCGGAAAAAAAAGAAATGCATAACCGAAGAAGAAAAATATTTTATTTAAATGAAACATGGATCAATGAGGGATACACACCAAATAAATCTTGGCAAGACAGGAAAGGGAAGCAGACTGATAATAGTACACATCGGCATCATATGGTTTTGTTGAATGTGACTTTTGAATCAACTCATTCTAGGGACTACCCTGAAATGTTGATGTTATTAAAGAATGGCTAGAACAATTTGTTCCTCAGAGCTGTATAATAATAATTAATAGTGAAAACTTGTAGATTTTAGAATTGCCCACAATAAAGTGGTTGAAAAAAGATTCTCAGAATTTGCTAAATTGAACGATATTAATTTCCATTCCGATTCTGTGATTGATGAAATTGCAGATAATTGTGAAATGACAGTGGCTAGATCTCCAACATATCATTACGAACTAAACCCAAGTGAACTCGTATGGGCACAAGGAGACGTTTCAATAAAAATAATTCTTTCCAAAAATGTGATATTGAAGAGAAAATGTAAAAATTGTATAATATTACATATGAAATGATTACCGCTTCTTGTCAATATTGGTTGCAACAGCTCATCATCTGATTTCTATTCTAATTTGGATATGTAAGAAGTGCTTTTCTTATACTGATGAGTTTTTATATTTAAATTATTCTTTATCAACGTTAGATTGTTTAAAAATGAGAGTTTAAACCCTTATATACATATATAACCAGTATGACATAATGTTCTCCATACCTTGTGGAAAAATGAAACATTGTAGAAATATTGCATTTTTACCTTCAGCTGTTTGGAAGTTATAAGCATTTTTATTAAGTAAAAATATAAGTATGCACCCGATATATTCATTATATTTATACAAATTTAATTTGGCGCGAAAATACTGGATGTATAAATTGAAGTGATGCGCCTTTGGATTACGAATCCATTATTATATTACTCTCTCATTCATAAAAATTGACTATAGACCAGTCTTAGATAATAATGACTGAAATCAAAAAGTATTTGTTACTTTTGATCTTTTCATATGTTTTCTACTGTGGCACTATTTATTTATATTCGTTGTACAGCTAGGTCACTAATAAACGCTATACTACTACTATAACTGCAAGATTGCCACTAAAAATTGCTAGACTTGGACTCAGGCTAGATACAGTGAATCTTCAAAAGTTTTTACTCAGGGGCGTACTTTAATGTGAAGATAATTTTAATGATAATCAATAATAGATAAAAGAATCTTAGTCTTCTTACAGAAACAGAAAATTGGAATACAAAATCTAAAGAAATGGATGATACTATTAGGATAGCTTCACCTGACATGAAAAAGCCGATACATTCAAATTACTTGAAAAAATTCCACATATGGAACTTGGTTACAAATTAAAAGTGTAGTTTCTAGATTTCCAATCGTTCGTGGCTAAAACTTTTAATTTTATGGACGAGGATGTGGTCCAACACAAAAAAATCTTCTCTTGGTAAGGTGGACGATGTCTCGTAAAGAAAAAACCTTTTCGCAATAAATATCGGTCAGCAGAAAGCCCTTCACTAACCAACAATAGCAACCGGCCAAAAATTCCACCAAGAAAAAGGTGGTTTCCCAGTAAAAGAAATCACCTAATACTATATAAAACTCAAACGACGATGTCCTAATTCAAAAATTATTGGTATGGATTGCTCCTTAATCCAAAGATCGCCTTACTATTAAGTCCTGTACTATTAAACACTGAGAAAACTTTAATTTTGTCTTCCAAAACAGTTTTCACAACCTCTTAAACTCAACAATGATTTAATACGACCCTCAAATTCGATCAAGTTTCCTGGCCCACACGTTGCTCTTCAACATGCACGTAGAGACCTTGGCGAAAGAATTATCCTATGCTTGTTTTGCCATTAAAGTTGTGTATGAATAGCTCGGTCTCATACTGCTTCAACAACTTGGAACACATCGATTTTTCAACACTTCATCTTGTCACTCATATAATACCACAGATTATTACTCCATTCAATACTCACATTTTTGCATTACCCCTTATATAATACAATTAATCACTCACCTGTTTTTCATTCTCCACCTCCAAAGCTTCAAACGTAAAAGCTCCCAATACACAATATGACACAACCATTGACACTAAAGTCACGTGAGAAAAGAGACACGTGATAGTTTTCCACGTGTAATGCAAAAAACTGGTGCAACATTTTGTAGCTTCGTAATCAGCGATTTCAGGATCTGACTTATAACGAGACATTGCTCAACTGTTTCTCTTTATTAGTCCCAATGCTTATTATGTTTCTATGTACAAAACAAACGAGCACTATTAATTTGTACAATTTTTATCTTTTTTGTTCTCTCATTGGACTGTTTCACGTAGTTAAGTGAAAAGTGTAATTATTGGTACATGTAAAACAAAGAATTGTTATGAAGCGTTATTCAATAATAATAATAACGCTCGATGTCAAGGAAGATAATAGTGTTCTAATGCCACAAATTCTAAACAAGAAACCTCCAGTGCTGGTTAAAGTAGCTTAGAGGAGACAAATAATATGGTATTTGTACTGGATACGATAAAGTAACCATGAACATGGTAACTAAAATTCTAGAAGAAACAGGGTTTTATCTGAAGAAACTGATGAACGGAATATTTGGAGAGATATCATCTCAAACCAAAATATTTGAAGGAATATCAAAGAATACAGAAAAAACAGAAACGGAGAGATAGAAGTCTTTTTTTCTCAAAGCACTATCTTTAGAAACAGCTTTCATATTGTAAGCTATTTCAGTTCAATATTTTATTTATTACAATTTTAAAAATGTCCCACATCTAAGTTTTTCTAAACAATAAAAAGAGTTGATTAAACATTGTTTTTGTGACACTTAGTTTAAAAAGTTTAGTGACTTTGCTCTGGGCAGGTAAATCGCATTCAACAGACAAAACCGTTGTACAACTGTGTAAAACCTTAGCAGAATCTTTCGCTGTGCTCCGGTAGAAGAGCTGAAACGTGAAAAAAGTGAACAAAAACAGAGATAGAACAAGACTAGAAAATTGTTAAATCAACCGTGTTCTTTGATCAAACATTCAGTTGTAGCCTTCTTAGAAAGAAAATGATTAAATTCGGTCATGATGATGAATAAAATGAATTGAATCTCCATGACTTATTCTAGATAATTCAATTACGAATTATAATGTCTGTTTTTATTAACATATAAAAGTGATGCACATCGTAATTCTTAAAAAAAATAGACAAAGTATCACCAAATGTAATATTCGTTAAGTTTAATAAAAAAATGTCATTTGAATAAACCAAACCAAAAGCAAACAACTCTATGGACAAAATACACCTGTCAAAAACTAACAATTCCCAAAAATCAAATACGGCTTACCAGCGATAACGTACGTGTCTCTCCAAGGCTCGACAATACTCAACGAAGAGATGGTCATAATAGAAAGCAGAAGAAAGCTCCGAAAATTGTGATTGAAAACTGCGATGTAAAATTTAGATATTGCAGATGAAAAAGCTTTTCAAGAAGGTTGTCATGTTCTCTTATAATTGAAGCAAAGCAAAATGATGATTCAGAGCACTGTTCAAGTAAAATGGAAAAAAAATTTTTCATCGATAAATAGCTGTTTATAAACCTGAAATAATGTTTCAAGAAAATCAATTAATTATAGCTGAAACAAATACCCATTTTGATGACAGAATAGTTATATAAAAAGGTTGAGAAAGCGATAAACTGATTATATCAATCTGGAGGAAATTATTTTGATTAATAAAATGAAATCTCACTGAAAGACATGTTCTTTATTTATAAATCGGGGACTTATGAATAGATGTGCTATTGTATTGTTCCTTGGAGCGATATGAATAAGATATCTTATAAAAAATAAGCGTTTGAAGGTTTGAAGGCGTTAAATTTGAAATAACTAAGTTTAAGTTTAAGTTAAGAAGTAAATGAAAATGAAAAGAATAATAAAAGTGCAGAAGACATGAATATGCCGATAGAAATTCTTAAAACTCGGAT
Organism: Diorhabda sublineata; assembly: GCF_026230105.1. Classification (NCBI taxonomy): domain Eukaryota; kingdom Metazoa; phylum Arthropoda; class Insecta; order Coleoptera; family Chrysomelidae; genus Diorhabda; species Diorhabda sublineata. Next base: position 31,860,106 of record NC_079477.1, read on the forward strand.
AATATAGTGGTTGTTGACACAAGTATGGCGAATAGAAGAAATTCCTGGATTGAAACAAAGCTTCAATCATACTAATTCACGAAAAAGTTCTTAAGGAACATTTTGATAACTTCCACGGAATCATTTTAGAAGTAATATACAAATTCTGACAATAATATTGTAATAAAGATTAGACAAATACCACAAAGAAAATGTGGGTAACTACCAAGTAGACTTTATTGCAAGAAGATCGACAATAGACCAAATTTTCATTATGAAACAACAAAATCTAAGTATACTTTTGCTAATTATCGATTAAAGTCAGACCATTTAGAGAAAAAAATATTTAAATGGAATGGAAATGTTAAATAATAACAGCATTCCAGAATAGAAAAAGTGAAACAAATGGAATATAAGGGAGTTACTATCAAAAATAAAGGAGATGATAAATAGTAAATAGATAATAGAATAGCAAAGGAAAGTAAAACAGCAAGAATGGTATCAAAAATATTAGACTCAAAAGATGAATTACGAACAATTAAAATGAGAATGCACCAAACAAGAATAAGACCGTCAGTTAAGTACCTACACGAATGAAAACTAGACAGTGAAGAATAAAGAGCAAAGAAAGTAAAACAGCAAGAATGGTATCAAAAATATTAGACTCAGAAGATAAATCACGAACATTTAAAATTAAAATGCACCAAGCAATAATAAGACCTTCAGTTACCTACACGAGGGAAAACTAGACAATAAACAAAAAGGAGCAAAATATGGGAACGTACAATGCTCAGAAAGATTTATGGTGGAATTGAAAAAAGTGAAGAAGAAGGACAAACAAAATCAGGACAGAAGATAAATGATTAAAACGAAATGTATAAGGTGGGAAAAAAGAGAGAAAGACCAAGAGAAAATTGATCTTCGGGATTAGAATTTATTTTATCTACTACCAATATGTAATATCAAACATTACGATACTAATATGAGTTTCGTAATGAGATAATTTACCGCACTAGTCTAATGAACTCATGAATAAAACATTAAACCTCATTTATTGTGATAATTAAACACAACACTTGTGAAATAAGTGATGTTTATTCCAGCTTTATTTTTTTATTTTCTAAGGATGTTTCTATATATCCTTCAGCGACACTTTTCCGCTTCAAAAAAGCCAATAGCTGTGAATATTTACTTATGTCCACATTTTTCTTCGCAGATATCATTGTTCCCAGCATACTATATTGTGTCCATACTGATGATGCCTTTTCTTTCTCAGCTTTCCCAGCAAAATAAGCTAATAAAATTTTCTCCGATATATCACGGACTTTTTTTGAACTGCACCAGTCTTCGAATCGCTTATATTCTTTTTAGTATCTATTGCGGGATTTAGCGGGTACTAGGGTTTGTATTACGTTATTTACGTTAATATTGACTAAATAATTAACATTATTGGTAGTAGGTAAAATAATGTACTATATTCGTATCGTAAATTCATATTACGATATTCAATGGGACAAATTTCCCATCTCATTTCGTAATATGAATCTTTACGACACTTATATCGTAAATATCTATTACAACATCCTCTGTTTGGAGTTAACATTAGTAGATACAATTGCAAAACTGATATGGTAAATGTAAAAACCACTATTTTCAGATATGCTCGATCATATTTGGAAGAATAATACGGAATGCATATCCAATATGATGCTGAAACATAAAAGTATCTATTTATGGTTACATAATATCAGAATTAACAAAGAATTTAAATTTGAAAAATATGAATTAGTAGTGATATTATAATCAATAGTAGAAATAGTAAAGCAAAAATGGTGATGATAATGTATCGAGGATGAAAAGTTTGAAACATTGGCTTCAAAGGAACATAAAATATGTAAAAAATTGTGTTCAAGTACAGAGAATGAGATATTAATTACAGCATTTATACGATTATTATTAAATTCGCATATACGTTTTCAAACTTAATATTACTTCCAATTCATGACGAATATATTATTTTAAAGGATAGATCAATTAGCTGACACGTTATGAACATACTGAATATATATTTATAAAACGACACTACTTAAACGACACTGTACAAGAATATTTACAAAACACGTAATATTTTACGATTTTTTTCGACAATTATACACTTTCAAATTTATTACGAAAACTACTGTTTATTTGCGTTCGACATTATAAAGCTGCGGAAAAGAAAAAGTCAATTTTCATCATTGACTCTAAGTTTGAACTAACTCGTCTAAATTTAGGAGCGTTCATTTCAACGATTCTGTAGAAATACGAAAATAACTACACAAGTGGTTTATTAAAAGATCTTAGACCAATCTCTGAAGCTAAAAATTAGGAAATTTGTCAAAAACCTTTTGTACAGTGATTCCCAACCTTTTTTGTGCCATGCCCCACTCAAGCCCTTCTAAAAATCTCATGCCCTTCTATGTAATATATACTTAATTTTTATCATAAAATAATTGAATTGTTCAATTAAGAGACTTAAATAATGAAAAACCCCTAGGAAATTATTAACAACACACAGTTAGTGAATTTCCAAAACATATAATGAAAAACTAAAATTCAAATTCGAAATAATGTTACTAAAGATTTTTTTATAATAATTCAATATTTCAAATTTAGTTGAATGATCTTAGCGTTTGGTGCTTGCTCCATAGAGATTTTATTTTAGGTTCCAATTTGGTTAGCTTCATTCTCAAGTGTCTGTGTACTGATATATCCAGAAGATTTCTTCTTTTACCAGTAAATCATATACAGCACTAAATCCATATTCAGCTAAATATGAAGATGGAAAGTTTTCTTGTACATTTGGTTAAATTTGGGTATTTGATATCTGTTCCCTCACAAAGCCATGCCATCGCTCCTTTTAAATGATTCATCATTTTGCATAATCTGTGAGTTCTTCTTGATACTGCATATTTGATATATTGGAAAATAATTTTGTTTTAAATCAGAATAAGTATGTTTCTTTTAAATGAATGACTAGTAGAAATAATAAAGAGATTTTCACGAATGGAATATTGAGAAGAGAATTTGGATGTTATATTAGAAAAAGTCAACAATAACAAAATATAATTAACTCGAATTAAATGCAGAACCTTCGTTTACCTCTTTAACCCCGAGAAATTATAACGTTAATTGAAAAAAACTAAATCAATACTATATCTACTTACTACTGAATAAACACGTGGCTGTGTAGAAAATAAATGCTTTTCTACTGCTGCAGAGTCGGGTTGTGCGAGCTTTTTTTTACTAGGAATCATCGGACCACAGATTCTTCACGGGTCGCCTCAGTTTATCTTCGCCATAAATTGAAGTTTTTCTATTCAGATGCGTTGTTTAGCGAGATTCTAAAGTATCCAGGAGTCTGCCATAAAGAGGTTAACTTGACGACGCTAAAAACCCAGTTGATATTTTTATCTCGTCAAATATTTATGATATTTATTATTCCAAAATATTCAAGAATTTGCTTTTTTCTTTCAATTTTGGTACCGATATTTAGCTCTGCATTTAAATGGCCCAGATGGGTAAACTCGTGTCGAGTCCATGTTCAAATTTCTCCTTTTTACAATTAAATTGCCACCTCGTGAGTCGTGGACCCCACGTTGAAAACACGGCTTTAGCGTGTCAAACAGTATATAAAACCTTTAACCTCCGTATCTACAACTCCTATCGCTTCTAGTTAGTGAGTTAGACAAATAGAAAATGCTATATTTTCATCAAAAAACTTGGTTACTCAATAAGTATCACATGAGGGAGTCTATCTTGTTATTTATTTATTTATTTATTTATTTTCTACTAAAAACAGACATGTGAACGTAGACTTAACACAGAGACTAAAGACAGAGACTAAAGACAGAGACTAAAGACGGAGACTAAAGACAGAGACTAAAGACAGAGACTAAAGACGGAGACTAAAGACAGAGACTAAAGACAGAGACTAAAGACGGAGACTAAAGACAGAGACTAAAGACAGAGACTAAAGACAGAGACTAAAGACAGAGACTAAAGACAGAGACTAAAGACAGAGACTAAAGACGGAGACTAAAGACAGAGACTAAAGACAGAGACTAAAGACGGAGACTAAAGACAGAGACTAAAGACGGAGACTAAAGACAGAGACTAAAGACAGAGACTAAAGACAGAGACTAAAGACAGAGACTAAAGACAGAGACTAAAGACAGAGACTAAAGACAGAGACTAAAGACAGAGACTAAAGACAGAGACTAAAGACAGAGACTAAAGACAGAGACTAAAGACAGAGACTAAAGACAGAGACTAAAGACAGAGACTAAAGACAGAGACTAAAGACAGAGACTAAAGACAGAGACTAAAGACAGAGACTAAAGACAGAGACTAAAGACAGAGACTAAAGACAGAGACTAAAGACAGAGACTAAAGACAGAGACTAAAGACAGAGACTAAAGACAGAGACTAAAGACAGAGACTAAAGACAGAGACTAAAGACAGAGACTAAAGACAGTGACTAAAAACAGAGACTAAAGACAGAGATTAAAGACAGAGACTAAAGACAGAGACTAAAGATAGAAACTAAAGACAGAGACTAAAATCTGAGACAAAGACACCTTGTATGCACCGGGATTTATAATGTCTTTGGCCTTGAGCTTACGCTCGTGGCAGTGTAGAGTTTAAAGACTGGTCTTGCTCGGGACAACTCTTATTGATAGACCAACTTCACGTATCTCAATAATCTAATTGAAAACATCAACGATCGGCCTAATATTTAATAATTTATACTCTAGAAAAGACTTTTAGTTTATTATTTTTCCATTTACTATTAGTAGGTTGATTGTTTGTTAGATGAAACATATATTTACGTAAATGATTTTGTGGGTAATTAGGCTAAGTGTGTTTCAGGCATCTGGAAAACTTTATGAAGATCGAAACGCATTAAAAAGAAACTAATGTTGATTATCCAATAGTCATAAAAATTGTTTTCACATACAATAATTGTATTTGTATTTTTAGAAATAAGTACATAGCTTATATTAGCTACTTTTAAAACGTCTATAATTAGATATGTGGTATATTTAATTACATTTCTTGATAAAAAATAGGATTATATGATAAGGCTTATAATATCCCTCCCTATATTGTAAACAACCCATTTTGATACTATTTTGAAAGATGTAAATAACAATAATTGCCAAAAAGCTATCGACTGCAATTGAGACGGGGCTGTAAGGCAGCATCTTGGGTGATGATATTTTATGGTATAAAAGACGTGTATTTTATTTACTTCAATACACCCTAACACAGTTTCATCTTTATGTTCGTAGTTTTAGCAGAGCTTCGAAGTAAAATTAATGACAAAAATAAATACTCTTCTGGAACTGATGGACCTACATTAAAAATGTTTTAAACAAGACAATGTGGAAATAACATAATGTTTCAACGGATATTGGGGACTACGAAAAAGACAAATTGATACCCGATGGTATTATGAAAGTAATAATAAGTTTGTCGCCCTATAGGCCTAACGGACCGTTTCCAAAAGACCCAAAGCAAGAAAATAGATCATTCAGTGAAGCATATAACAAACAACAGTCGATATGACAGAAAGAAACATTCGATTTGCCTAATATTTAATACTGAGAATATAAATTACATTTTTCTACGTCCGTTATAATATTTATTCATGTTTTTTTTTCGCATTCATTTGCATTTATATAGAATGTAATTTCTGAATCGGTCATCATAAATTTTTTCACGCTTTTGCGTACCGTAGTGGTTTAGTAGTTTCTCCGATAAACTGTCACACTTTTATTTTCTGATATTTGTTCAAGAAAATCCGATTTGTGTCTGATTAAAAGAAGTGTAGTATTATTATAAGTGATGGAGAGTAATAGTGAAGAAAGTTTAAACGGCACATAAGAAGATGTTGAATCGGCAACTGCAGCGACTATGAATCTTCTCCCTCTTAAATCCAGGGAACAGTATTTAAAAAAATATAATTCTTTCATGGAGTAGCGTACTAAAAAAGGCATAAACAGCTTCACAGAAAGAGTGTTACTAGCTTACTTTGAAACTAAATCGAAAATGGGAAAGTCTTCAATACTTTGGTCGACTTATTCAAAAATAAAAGGCATCCTAATGGAGAATAATGACGTAGTCATCGGTAAATACTCGAAACTCATTTTATATTTGAAAAATCAATCAGTTGGCTTTAAATCCAAAATATAAAATACTTACTACCCATCAATTTGGGTTTTTAAGTAAAAAACACACGAATGATGCTGTATTCTCCCTCCTAAATAATGTCTACTTGCCTAAACAGCCATCACTCCACTGTAACAACTTTTAGTAATTTTTCTAAGGCTTTCGATTGTGTTAATCATAATATTTTAATCAACAAATTGCAATATTACGGATTCAGGGGAACACCTCTCGCGTGGTTTTAATCATACCTTATCAACAAAAGTCAGCTTGTAAGGGTTGATACAAGTTAATACAACGATGTCTTTTTGCAAGCCAATAGAATGTGTACTATTCCAAGGCTCAGTGCTAGACCCTATTCTGTTTCTTCTGTTTATAAACGACATCGCCTAGACATCAGTGTCAAAATATATCACCCTGATATCACAGCACTGTCTCAACGTTTCTAAAACCAAAGTTTTATCATATAATATTACATCGCAACGTTTTTTATTAAATAACACCAACATTTACGTCGTTGAATCTGTAAAATTTCTAGGGCTTGTTGTAGAGAATTTCTCGAAATGGTAGTTACATATTGCCGCCTTATCTAAAAAATTGAGTTCCTCCTGATTTGCGCTGAGATCAGTTTCCAAAGAACTGAACTTGTCCACGTTTTGGAAAATTCGTTTAGTTTTCGCTTTTTTACATTTATCTTGTAGTGACATTGTCCGCACTCTTATTTAAATAAATAATAAAACACTCAGCTTCAAAAAAAATTTAAATATTATTACTTAGATATACAAAAATGAATAATTATTGGCTATAAATTCTATTCTACTATTTAGGGTCTTCTGGCAGCAGCAGCCATTTGGAATATTTTCTCATTCTTCCATATTCATTTGGCTGTTATACTCGTACAATCAATAGTTTAAATTGTTCTCAATTTTTGATAATAAACTGCCAGCTTGTTAATAGAATAACAATGTTTATGATGCTATAAAAACCGATCAAAGCTATTATAATTCCATGCGGGAAGTAACGAATTCAACTGATAAAAGTACTAAAATAAATTCTTGTAATCCCCCTGGTGCGAAATCGTTTTCGATTAATGTAACAGAGTAGTTTCATTTAATATTTTATTTAGCTGTAAGGTATTACTTCTTGTTGCACTCAATGATTTAAATATGTCAATTTAGGCCATTGTCCCAAACAACACAAGCAGGCTACAAGGAGGGAATTTTGTAAATATAACATAGAAAAGCTACTGTGAGATAACGGTGTGTGTTAATTAATTATTGTGAATTCGTAAGAATTTTTGCAAGTAATTTTAAAGTCTATTATCACAAAACCAAAATATCAAGTATCATTTCTCACTCCTTAGTTTTATTATTGCTAAAAGCGTAAATTTTAGTTTTCTTATAACTATAATTTATTTTTTACTTTTCACTATAACTAACTCCAGAAGCACATGTCTCAGTGTTTTTAAACTATATTTTATTTTCTGATTTTTAAATCAGTTGGCTATTTTAAACCCGTATTTGATATGTAGGTATAGGTCGTGCAAATAAAAAAAAGTGAATAATGTGTAATTTTTTCCAAAATTGGTAGACAATTGGAGCAGTTGATCCGCTGTTAAAAAATCATTTTTTTTCTCGGTTTGTAGAGGGGTGTAAATAGTATATTTGACATAATTAAATGGTACAGATTAATATAAAGTTATTTACTCCATGATTTGATCCAAATCTTCTATTTTTCTGCCAGAAATATATCTTTTACCAGCTGACATATTAATACACCATACTACGGTCAGCTGAGTATATGTTTCTTCAAGGTTTTGGATAAACAACAATTTAACAAATTTTCAGAGAAGGGGAAAAGATTAAATATATTTTTTCTGTGTGGCTTTTATCACCCTCGGCGAATTACAGCTAAAGATCACGAAATTGTTAAATTATTTTCTAATGTGTCCCACTATAACTACTTGACTTATGGACTAAAAGTTTAACAGAATATTTGGAAATCCAACGATTGAGTGTAATCTTTTAAATAGGAGATAAACTAACATGAAGGTAGTTGTAGATAACTTTGAAAATTCAACTAATGGTTTTCATTGACATCTATCGGATAATAGCAGAAAATATCTTCTTTTCTAGAAGATATGACCTTCATATCACATTTATTAATCCAGTTATGAGATAAACTAAATAATTTAATGAAATTTACTCTTTCTGGTCAAATATCTATATAACAAATCAAAAACAAACAACATTAATTATATATTATTGATCTATTTTGTTTATGATAAAAGACCTTGAAACATGTCAGAAACTGTTGCAGGCCTACCATAATCTAATATAAATACTTTAGCGATTCCCTAGTAACTGAAGTTGCCATTTCTATTTTGCGAAATGGCTGCTGTTTCAGACTTTTTTTCATTAGGTAGTATTGTTTGGTGTAGAACTTGTTATAATAAAGAAATTGAGGGAGAAGTCTTGGCATTTGATCCACCAACGAAAGTATTAATATTGAGTATCCTTTTTAAAACAAAACAAAACTTTGGAATCTGAGTAAAAGTTTTTCTTTGCTAATATTTGTGAGTACTTATTCCTTGAATGTACATTATATAGCAACAGAGTCCAGAAGATAGTGTTTTGTTTTGTTAATTTAAATTGAGTGTTATAATTCAAATAATATTGATACGACCTAAAATCATAACAAAACAATATAATGTAAGTGTAATCCCTGTTTTCAGCCATTTTTTTTGTTAATATGAACTAATAGAATGAAAATATTGTTTAAAAATAATGAGTATATACTTAGTTCAACGTTTGGGTAAATTGCTATATATTCCTGTAAATTTATGTTGTTTTCCTTAATAACTTTCTAGAATGTACATCCTCAGGTGGGGATCCAAAATTAAATGATATTCATTTTGTTAATTTATCCCTTGTTAGTGAATTACAAGTCAAGAAAGAAGTGACAAGCGTTCCGGACATACCACAGTCTTTGAATTTACAGAGGGTAAGTTTAGTTAAATTTCCATAATCATGTTAATACAACCCTTTAAATGGAATGTGATTTGTTTTGCGTTATGAGGAATATCCACCTCACAGACTGATATGGGAATTTAGCTCCTTTTTTTGTAAACTCTCTCAATATTTTAATGCATTTATTTACCCCATCTCACTTTTTTTGTTAGTTATAGCACAAGAAAAGTCCAAGGTATGTATTAAATCAATAACAGAAACTCATTAATCATAAAATTATTTATTATTTAAATAGAATGTGGAACATAATAGCTGACTATCAAACACAAGAGATTGTAATACAATAAAAATAATGCCAAATATCACAAAGAAGTACCTAATCCAAGAACACGTTGGAACAAATATTCAACATATGTAATTACATTCCTTCAAATATTAAAATAAATCATCTTTATTGGTCTGATATGTGTACAAGATACAGTTACAAAGTATACCATATACACACATCATGCACAGAAATGGCAAGATTTAACATATATGTCCTTCTTCCACCCAACCACCTCCAGCTGCTTAACTATTCAAAAGAACTTTATACAGTCTCCACTATAAATTGATTAAATAATTACAAAAACCTAAAAAAAGTCAGTTAAGCTTACTAAACAAAATAGTATTTAGGTTTAAAAGAATTTATACCGCACAATTTAAGATCCTTGTGGAGAGCTTCACAACCAAAAACAGCTAATTATGTGAAACTTCTTTGAAAAAGCACATATTTATGCTGATGCATATTTAACAGATTTTTATGTTTCACGTGTACATTATGTATTTTTTCGTGAAAATCAAGTTCCTCAAATAAACAGGTGTCTAACACTTTCTTAAAAAGACACAAAATGAGGGTTTACAACATTCAACATTTTTAATCAATTTAACTCATTAATTTTGGCCGAAATATAGTCGTATACTACTTCCTTCGCTTAAAAATAAATTTACACAACACATTTTTTGTACATATTGCACACGATTTTTCAATGCCATGTCAAGACAAGGATAATAATACAACATTACAGTAGGTAAAAATAGATAATACCACAGATTAACAAAGCTTTTTCCTCATTTTAAAATTGAGAATAGACCTGTTTATATACAAGAGTTTCATCTTTAAATACCAACGTCCACTGAACAACTTCAATTTTAAATTTTGTTGCAAATTTTCTCTGCAACACCAGATACTCTTTCGCCAGCCCCAGATGAACTCTGATCTGTGCAAACTCTCTGCCTTCTTCCTTTCAAGTAAGACTCAAGAAATTACAAGATATTTCATCTAATATGATAAAATAAAGCCTGAAGTCAACACCTCAAGACTTGAATGTTCTTATATCCCTTATAGCCCTGAGAATGGTGGGGTTAAGTCAATTGTTTGCCAGTTTATTAGAGTATCTACTTTAACTTTAGAAAAAAATTAGCAGAGCATTGCAAGTTAAATGTGCAAAATCAATAGGTAATTGAAGTAGAATGCTTTCATTATTAAATGCTCCGTTGTTTAATGATAAAAATTTTATTTGGAAAGTTAGCAGAAAACCCTCTTTCTCAAAGACTTGCACAGCGGCAAATTTCGAAATATGGAACTTAATTTTCCGTTTATTTCTTGCCAACTTTAGTGACATACGAAAAGTATCACTTCACAACCTAATTGTATTGTTGTATATTAAATGATTTCATTGTGGTAAATAGACACTAGTTTTGAAATATTTAATTTCCTTTATTATACTGGCATAATCTAATAATTAAAAAAATTATTTGGGTGACCTATCTTAATTCCATTTTTTATGTTCCATAATAATATACATATAATCATGAAATATAACAAAATTCATTCTGTTTTATTAGGAGTAAAATCAGAGTATCTTTAAATACACGTAACGAGAAATGTAAAATAAGATCTAAAAGCAAATGAACAGTTTGAATGATGAATTTGTTGCTATAGAATTAATTTGTCACTTGTTGATTCTTCCCATATGATTAATATAGATAATAAACAAGCAAAATTGTAATATCTCCTATATAATAACTTCCTTAATTCTTTTTTGAATTCTCCTTTGGCATTTCATTTCTAGAAATTTAATTTATTTGTATGTATAATATACTTGATTCAAAGAAATTTATACAATTAATGTAACTTCTCTCAAGTATCATATCTCTTTATACAAAGCTAGATTGGAAACATTCATTGTACAAGATTGTCGAAAATTATCAACATTAATTTTAAGAGCAAGTGGTACATTTAAAAATAAGGATACTTTTAAATGTACACTTTTTCTATAACAAAAACCCTTTAATAAGATTTTACAGGGTTTTATCAATCAAAAAAGCATAATCTTGAATGTATACAATTATTATTGTTTTTGAAATCTTAAAATAATAATCCTCCTGTATTCCTATGGTAAGAAAGGAAGCTATGACATGATTTCAATTATCCCAAAATATTAACCCTATAATCTTAGAAACGTTTGACAGAAACATAGAGTATCCAATTAACCCCTTTTTACAATTTTAGAAAAAAGTATCAATACAGAAGTATTTACTCTATTTTTAATCTTACTATCGCCTGTAGAAATTAATGTACAAACTTATGGATCACCTTTCTTATTGGATAGTTTAAAGATATTAATTTTTTGTTGGTAGTTAAACACAAGGATTAGAAATCAAGTAGATGAGAAAAAACGAATGTTCCAGGCTAGAGCCGCAAATGTTAGTTCTGAAGGACAGAGTTTGTTTATAGCTATAGCTAAAACGATTAGCGAGGTTAGGTGGAACAATTCTGAAATTGTTGTCTTCAATCAAGATGTAAGTATTAGAAGAAACGAGAATTACTAATAATTTTTATGGTGACAAAAATTTTCAATTAAGAAACACATATTCACTCTGTGTGTATAAATTCTCTGTGACAGAAATCTGAACAGCCAGTAAAAAGTTTGTTATTTAAAAAAATCCCAAATATAAGATTAGAATTTGGGAGTTATCTGCAAATTTTTGGGTACAAGAGAGATTGAATTGTGTTTGGAAAGCTGGACTGTCCTTCCAAAAAATGTCTAGCAGAATAAATATATTTTGTCAGATGTTAGCAAGATAGGCAAATCAACACTTTGCAAAACATGAAAAAGTCCATTCAATAAGATTTTAATTTTTTTGTACTTACCAAGAAATTGACCTTAGGTGGGATCAAGAACATATATGCCAGACAAACCAAACTACTTGCACAATATCAAATTTTTCTCCTACCTTACTCCCCAAGATCTGCAAATTGGTTCCCAGTTATTTAATAGAATGTTACTAAACTTACAGCATCCTCCTCAAGCTCTGATGACTCTTTGAAAAGATGGTATGGTATGAGAAACCCCAAAAGGACATTGATCGCCAGATTATGAATGTGTCTAGACATGTATAAGGAAATGATTTAAAAATCATGGTGCTTTAATCCAGTATTAAAGAACAGAAACTCATATAATTCACAAATCGTGATGTGTGCAAAATATTACTAAAATAAAATAATACTTACTGAGTGTTTGGATTTCTATGTCACTGAGTATATTCATATGTATTAAATATATTTTATTTTAGGTTACTATTAGTCCTCCCTACCAATTGGAAAATATAAGAGGAAATATAAACAGTAAAGAGTATATATATATACGGAAAGTGGTAAGTGATAATAAAATATATATGAAATTCCAAATTATATACAAACTTGGTGAATATATTGAAAGTATATAATCAAAAGAAAGAGCATTTAAAACTGATTAAAATGACACTACTACCAGCTCTAACTCAATTAAGAGAAAAGCTATGGTGATTTCAAAATATGTCTGTTGCGTTTTTTAATGGATTTTGGGAAACTTTACATAGCCGCAATTTTTAAACTGTTTGATATATTTGAAAAAAAATTGGCATCTATTTCAATCCTTAAGAGGACAACTTATAACAAATTTCGTTAAATCTGAGGGGTCAGATTTATACACCGAGTTGATTTGATATGGATTGAAGATGTAGCTTTCAAGCCAACATGTATACTGAAGTTCGTTAGAACTCTGGAGGTGTAGATGTTTAAAACAGCTCTGCTATGCAAAATAAATCTTGAGGTTGCAGGATAATGTAATCACGAATATTGTCTGCTTTTTACACAGTAGTAGGTGGATAAATTGAAATATCAGTCTTCATTTCACATGTTTTGAAGTGTAATACTGTGTAACTTTGCAATTTTTTTATTTTAATCATAAATTTTGAAACTTTAATATATTTTTTTTTGTTTTAGGTTGAAAAACACATGAAAGATCTAGCCTTAAACAGTCAGAATCAAGGAGTTTGTCAGAATAATACTTTGCAATAAATTTAAAAATTAACATCTAGATAATTTATATATCTATTGCGAAATTTACCTCTGTTTTTATTGATTTTCCAAACACTAAAGAATATACTTTATTTGCAGATCATTCTAAATTTTTCAACGTTTTAAAAAATTAGAAAATCGGGTCGTTCTTTTTCCTAATTTTGTTTTTTTTTTATTCTGTATTGGACAGTCTATAACATCCATCTTTATTTTTGCCAATACAATATCCATCTATTTATTTTATATGAATAAAAGTGAAAATTTATTGGTGTTTATTTTTTTGATATTTTATCTCCAGATTGTAATTAAACGAGTTCGAGCAAGAGATAACAATATAGTATTATGAAGATCAAGGGAATGACTGAGTACATTCAACTTTTGCTCCATATTACTTTTAACTATTAAAAATGAGTTTTATTGGAAATTTTTTTCTCAGCCATGAAAGGGTATTATAGAGAAAATTTTATTTCAAAACAAAACACTAGTTTTTCTGTCAAAAATTTTTACTGTTTGGATTTTTTTTATCCTTTATCTCCGACGACTGTAATTGAGCGAGCTTTAGTAGGAGATAAAAATGTAGTATTATGAAGATTGAGGGAATGGGAGGGTACATTCAACTTTTGCTCCATAATATTGTACTGCTTTAGTTTACAGCATATGGGAAATTCTATTTTAAATATTAAGAAAAAGTTATTCCCTTTAGACAAATAAATACTCCCTAAAACCCAAATTAAAATTTTTCTGTCATATTATTTTGATAATAAGAATAATACTCTAGAACATACCTTCATTTTTTATAATGTTGAAAATTTTACTCCAATTACTTTTAACCATTAAAAATGAGTTTTATTGGAATTTTTTTTCTAGACTAAGAAAGGGTACTATAGAGGAAATTTTATGTCATAACAAAACGCTGGTTTTTCTGACAAATTAATTTTTTTAGTTGAATGTGTTGAAAAAATGATGCTTTCCCAGGATCCCAGAGCGGTCCTATGGACCATACACAAAAAGTATAATATTGTACAATTTTTATTTAAGATAAATCTTTTCATTACATATATTTAAAGGTACACCTTACTTGCAGTATGGAAAAACAAAATTTGCTTTTTTATCCTTGCAATGATAATGTATGTAAAAGGCACTAAAATGTGTTTTGGAAAATATTATATAAGATCAAGATAACCCGAAGGTGGTACAAATTTTACAAAAATTTTAGTGAAATATTATTTGAATTATGTAATGTTTCAAGGACCTAGGACGGTCCAACTAAACTGTGAAAGACATTAAAATAGGGTCCTTTGGGCCGTCGAGAAATAAAAATATCGACAAATCAAAATATCGCTATTTTTTATTCTGCATAAATCAAAATTGTTTAAAAATATCGATATATTTTTTCATTTGCCTATCGCTAAATCCAGGTAAAAATGCTGAACGGGATGTATTAATTTCCGACATGTCAATAAATGGATCCCACCGAATCTCGAAAACGCAAAACAAACGTGATTTATTATATTTTCCATCAAATTAAGCAATTATAGTTCTTCGAATATCAATTGTAAAAGAGAGTTGTGCGAGGAACATTCAATAAAGACATCATTACTAAAGAATTATTAAAATGTGGGTTATTTATTATGTTAATTAAAAAACAAAAATGTCAAAAAAAAGCCTCCCCGGCGGGGAATCGAACCCCGGTCTCCCGCGTGACAGGCGGGGATACTGACCACTATACTACCGAGGACTTATTGATCGTTTATGCACAAACATTAAAAAGTATATAACATCTACTATCTAAATAAATCAGTTATTTTTAAAAAATAAATAATATACTATTTATTTGAAATATGTAAATAATATCCAATTTTACGATGCTTGCTTATAATTTGCAAAGCCCAAAAGTTTTAAAATATACTATCGAACATTGGTGTATAACATCAACAGAGTGAGATTTTTTTATTTACAAGTAATTTGAGGCATGTCAATATTGGCAATAATAGTGTTATTCAATAAATTAATGTATACATTCTAGTGAAATATCATTTTCATAAATTAAATGTACATAAAAATCACATCAGAATCACCCTCTATAATTTCTGTCAAACATCAACAAAATAGGAGAGAGGCTCCACTTCTATAAAATTACGTCACATCAGTTACCTATTAAATGAACTTACGTTGATGTTTATTTTAGCTTTCTGTTAAATGGTGCGGTGGAGCATTTGTATTTCGATAATAAATAGTGAATAATTTCTTAATTCGAATACATCAAGAACTTAGAGCTATGTTATCTTTATGTAAACAGAACTTGTCTTCAAGTTTTCAAAGGTCAGTCAAAGTTGAACTTTTACTAGATAACGATTTATCTGGAATTGTAAATAGTATTTTTAATATGTGTATCATATAATTCTTGAGTTTTGCTTATTTTCTGACCTAAAGGTTATCTGTGAGAATTATCTTTAGAGAAAGTTCATGTGAAAACTGGGTTCGGTGGTAATTTTCCATTGACACTTTTATTGCTAATTATACAATTTAAACGGATTTATTTATTCCCAAGCAGGACTTGTCATACTAGTACACGTAATAAAAGTCATTATATTTTCTTATTTAATTGTTTTCCTCTGAAAAAAAATCGGAACAGCTGATTTAGAGATTTATAGGGAGAGGTCAATAAATATTGACTCAATAAGTTAGAATTAACGTGTATAGTAAATTAGTTATTGTTTAAGTATGAATATTAACATAATATATTCTGTGCAACTATTTTAAAAACCTTTTGCTAACCTACACATCAATTTGTAGGTCAAGGAAATAAACTAGAAATTTATAAATGGATACTACTAAAATATATTTCTAGAGAGTTATTTTGGTTCCAAATGTATTTATTTCCAGTGTATTTGATCTTCATTTTATTTCTAAAAGTATTAAGTGGATTCATATATTTATCTGCTCAAATATATCAGTAAATAATAACATGGTCATGTTGAAATGAGTTACTTTACTTTACCAAGTTTTGTTCAATATTTTCTGTAAGAATTAATTGATGATGTTTTTAGCCTCTATTCATTAACTTGTGAAGTTGAAGTGACAAATTTCACAGAAGTGTTTGTTGTAAACGAGGCGCTATCCAAGTTTAGCTTATTTTTTATAGTTATTTATGCTATTTTTTATGAAAAATTACACTTTGTTATAAATATTGACGCTTAATTAAGCACACAACGAATTGATAATATCATTACCTCATTTTTGTTAAAAAATGGCCGATCGTGTTCAATGGAATCAGAATTATGCAGAGATTATAATTTATATAACAAAAATTAGAGAGCTGGTATAAATAATACATTAGCCATCCCTTTTAACTCTTAAGGGATTTATTCGATGGCGATGATGTGTTTGGGGCTGTTATATTGGTATATTTCATTTAAAGCCCATAATGCCTGGTAAAATTCCCATTTTGAGCCCTGTGAGCTTATCATTTGGTGGCTTATTCAACAAGTGTACTTTCGAATGAATATTTTACATAGACTCGTGTACATCTTAATTCATCATGGATTTCCGTAAATTTTTCGTTGCATTTTCGACAAAATGGCTATATTTCTACAAGAATTGTATATTTGGAATTGCGAAAAATAACTTGGTTCATCTTTAGTGTTTGAGTTGCCATCACATTTTGGTGAAAGACTTCTCTGTCCCATCATACTTTTAGAGGCACGACTTGGTAGAAAATAGTAATCACTCAAAATTACCAATGCCTTAGGTAGAACGATGCAAAGGCTGTTAGAAATGTTTTAGGCGTTGATTGCATCTAGGTGAATTTTTTGACATAATAAATCTATAGGTTCTTACTATAAAGTCCATATAGTACAGCAGATTGTGTTCAAATGCTAATGATGTATTGACAATTTTCAGATGATATAAAGACTTTTCAGAAACTATGATCGGATTATAAAATCATGACCAGAATGTTTGGAAAATAATCCGGATCGCGTTTACTGTGGTTTGGAAACTGATCGAGTTAATCATCCTGATCCTATTCATATGATAGTATCCTTCCCATCTCGGTAGTCAGAGGGAGAAACTGCTCAATAACAATTATTAAACATCTAGAATCTATTATATAATTCAATAAATATTATCTAAAAATTAACACACGGAAAAAAGTATAAAAATCTTAGGTTTTTATAGACCAAGTTTTAAATTTGAAATTCCACTGAAAATAGAATTTAACGTTCAGAATCTCTGATGAAAATCTCGTTCTGGATTAGGATCCGCAATCAGCTGATAAGTGTTCTAGTTAATCCAGCGTCATAGTTTTCAAAAAAACCATAGTCTTCACAAAACTTTATTTATGAATTTGATTTAACGGTTAAGGATATTAATCGGACGTTCCGGAGTGCCGCTGGTGCGTGGAGAATGAAAAAACTGTAGACCATGTCATATTATTATGTGAGTGCCCAGCACTCGTGACGGGCCTAAGAAGAGAAGGCTATGTGCTTAACGGTCGAACGCTTCAAACAAACCGTTTTTAAATATTTGTAACAGCTGAAAGAAGAGCTTTTACCTATTCTTTAGAAAGTGGGATTGATAGACATGAAACCCTATCAAACATGTGCACAAACTAAGGCCATTTCTTGATGAAGTTAGATGTCATGTATCACTTAGATGGATAAATTCTAATTACCTTGTTTCATAAGATGATACCATTGTTGTTATAACTTACTTTGTAAAAAAAATTCAGAGTAAGGTTAATCTCTAATACTAATAGGGTCAGTTTATATTTGCTGGTTATGCTTAAATATGCAGGGTGTTCCGGGACTTGGTGTAAAATATCGGGAGTGAGTAGATGATGTTAAAAAAATATATGCTGTGACATAAAAAAATTCGAACATTATGGATGTTCAATGGATGATTACGTATGTCAATGTAGTTTGTTTGACAAAATAATTAATTCTACACTACTATCTGAATGCCTGGGGGGGGGGTCCTGCACAATGGTTAACAATCCTTAACTTTTACAGGGCAACCTGTACAAACTAAATATAGCAAAAATGAATGTTTCAATCGATTTTGAAACAAAAAGGTACTCTGCTTAACTGGATGAAATTTATGGTTTAGGACAAATGCAGATTTTTAGATCGCTGTACATGCCAAGGAAACTGTTAACCATAAAGAGACATTCTGAAGAAAATTATCATAAATTGTAATTATTAATTGAAAATACTTGCTGTATTGAAACAAAAACAAACATTTCTTATTGAACTGCATACTGAACTTGAACATTGTGTACTTACATAAATAAAAAATTGAAATGTAGAAAAATTCAGTTGGTTAGCCTACAACAATAAACACAAAAAAACTATATTAATTATTCGAAGTGAGTACCTTGCAATTCTACTTACTTCCAGAGTCAACGGAGGATATTTCTTTGAACTTGGAAAACATTCCAAGATCCTGCCTTGTAGCGCTACAATGGAAGTTTATTCTCTCGATAATTTCGTTACTTGTCTTTACTGGTGTTGCATATACCAATCTTTTAAGATATGTATCCCCAAAAGAATCCGAAAAAATTAGGAAAAATGTTATTAAGATGATTTTTTACATCATTTAGGAAATGGGGAGGAACTTCATCATGCATGAACCATATATGCAATATCGATAAACACAAGGAACGAAATTATCGATAGAATAAACTTCCATTGGGACGCTATATGGCAGAATATAGGAATGCTCTTACTAGTTCAAAGAAATATTCTCCACGGGCTCCAGAAGTGTGTAGAAGTGCAAGGTGCCTACGTCTAACAGTTATTATAGGTTTTTGTTTTTATTTGATAAGTTGTTGATAACCAACTAAATTTTTCCACAGTTTAATTTGTAGTAACACTCAATACATAGTTACAATTTATGATAATTTTTCAGAATGTCTCTTTATGGCTAACGTTTTCCTTAGCATGTACAACGATCTAAAAATCTAAATTTCTCCTAAGCTGACTCCCGAATTTTTTGCATTTTGCATCAAGTCCTGGAACACGCTGTATTATTGACAAAAGTGGCATGGTTTTAATTAGAATAATGATTGAAAACAAAATTTTTTTTAAACTAATATGATTATTGTCAATAAATCAGTTTCTTATGTTGGTCAAAGCACAAAACTTATTAACATCTGCTTTATTCAATAATTTCAGAATTGGTGCCAGATGTGTAGCTTCTGTAGTACCAGAAATCAAAGTGAACGATACTGGTGTATCAAATGAACCAATTTTACAGTATCTGAAGGGATCGAAAGAACGAACTGAATTAGAAACAGCCCTGAAAAATAGTTATGCTCAAACTGAAGATGTTCCTATTGTCATTGGAGACAAAGAATATCAAACAAAAGATGTCAGATATCAGGTAAGGCTATCTTGTAGTGGATTTAAATTTTTTTTAACTTTAGTTTCTAATTGCAAAATGTCTAATAAATATATTGTCAATTAATATATTTGTTGTCCTTGTTTTTACGGGACCCTTGGAGTTTTGCCAGGTTTTCCGCAGGCATTTTCCGCGACACCTGATTGGGACTCAAGTACCATTCATCTCTACGCACGATTGTTTCCCAATTGGATTGAAACCATAAAAATGAGCCATCCTTTGCACATACCGCTCTCCTCATGCTCAAGTTGGCGCGCCCTAGGAGGGCGGATACAAGGCACCTTTACCAACATCAAGGTCCAACTGCTCCTTGAAGGAATCAGTCAGTAGTGTTATCACAAAAAAAATAATTTACTTATTCCATTTTTCTTCTTCTTTGGGTGTTATTATATACACTCATATCAAATCAAATAACACTAGATGCGAAGTTATGCTAGAAAACTCACATAAAACAGATACGAGAAAAACTCAGTATCAAATATAAGAAACGTTGTGGTTGCTGGGAAGAAAATCTACTGTCAATACAGAATAAATTGTCCATAAATAAATCCTGAAACCGGTTTGGACTTACGGGATTCAACTATGGGGATGTACCAGCGAACATAATACCCAGAGATTCTAAAATAAAGTGGATTGTTGATAAACCCTGGTAGAAATAGTTGTCTCCATCGCGATCTGGATATAGACAGTGAAAGGCAGGTAATCAAATTTGCCAAGAGTCAAAAGCGGGCCTCAAAACACGAAAACGTCGAAGCAATCCATTTCCTCGACAACACCAACTTATAAATAAAATTGAGGAGGATAAAGACTTTTTAGTAAGTTACCTAATTGCCAGAGGTAAAAGCAGAGCAAAGTGCGAAATCTCTTCATCGGAGAAAGATATTCATAGTAATTTAGGATAGAATAAAATTGTTCATTGATCGCTGATGATCAGATTACAATGTTAGGGAAACCTTTAAGGTTTTTCTTGTCTATATATCTAGTACTAAAATTATTTGGTATACAAATAAACATTAACAGAAGCAGCATTCCAGATGAATTTCAAAAATCGTGAAAAAAAGTAGAATCAGACCAAGAAGTGATACTTTTCATAGCATAGTAAGCTAAAAGTACTTTTATCAACAATAATTTCAAATTTTATTAATAGTCATTTTCCAACTTTACAATATAAATATAGCAAAAAAAAAATAAAAATATTACCGGAGTAACAACTTTCTAGTTTCAAGTAATAAAATCATCAGCAAGTATATGTTAAAAAATGGTTCTAAATTATGCTAAATATTTATAAAATAAATTAATAATATTCTATATTTTAAACTTATCACTTTTATACCATAATACATTATATACATTATACTCATAACAAAAATAATAGATAGTGAGATGTAGCAGTTAACATAATATGTATGTGTGTGTAGCTTTTGTAATGTTATAATTTTAATGTTCAAGGTAATGCCACATGACCATAAAAAGAAATTGGCCAAATTTTACTACGCCGACAAAAATCTTCTCCAAAAAGCAATTGAAACTGCTAGTACAACTCAAAAGAAATGGGATTCAGTACCAATACCAGAAAGGTGAGCTCCATTTTTTTTTTATTTTCATTTATATGCTACATTAGGGGTGATATCACTTTGTCATTTTGAAATGTCCAAATTCTAAACAAAACAAACTTCGTTTACCTTTGAGTTACTTGATACATCATTTTTAAATTGACCAAATTTTTGTTTTACAGATTTTTTTTAATCGATTCTCTTGAAGACATGCGATTATCAAATATACGAAGTTACGAAAAAGGGTTTTATTATAAAAATTATTCTGCATTCGAATGCTCACCTCCATGCGTTTTTTCCATTGATCAAAGCAGTACTGAAAGTCTTTTTTGGTGAGGGCCATTAGGAGCTCCGCCTTTTTTTGCTTTACCGCTTCCATAGACTCAAATCGGGTCCCTTTCAAAGCAGATCTTTTCCTAACCATTCAAGAAAATCTGAGCAGACGTTTGTCATGTGTAATTCCTCGTGTAAAATTTTTCTAACAATTTCTTTATCGGCGTTTACAACCTCGGCAATCATCAGGATCATTCGACGATTTGCACGCACAATTTGGTAGATTTTGGTCACTGTTTCCGTAGTTAAAGCAGTCACAGGGCGACCTGGGCGCTGGTCATGTTCAGTGCTCTCTCGGTCCTCATTAAAGCGTTTACACTACTCAAAAACACGCGCACGGAATCGAGACTTATCCTCATGGGCCTTTTGAAACGTTGGTACTAACGCGTGTTAAGACGTGCCAATTCTCCTCTCTTGCCTTTGCAGGCCAATCTACGGAAAAATTTTATCGCATTGGGTTTATATTGATTCTAAATCACTAGTACCGAACACACTTTCTGAAGGAGAAAAACTACCTGAGTACTTGAAAAAGAAAATTAGTTATCGAAAAGTGCGTGAAACAGTGTAATTGTGAGTTTTGCTGTAGTGGTAGTAAAAATAGTGTGTTCAGTATGAATTTCACCAAAGGTTCCATAAATTCATGTTTACTTTATTTTTATCGAGATTGATACATTCAACTGAATAGTTTTAATGTATCATCTTCACCAGTCTCAACCCTTGTAAGTTTTTTTCTAGTAATAGTCATACTCAAAATACTATTTATTTCGTTACAATTTTACCTATGAACACAACTTGTCAGACATTGTAATTGGGATTGTCGGTGTAGTGATAGTAAACAGTGTGTTTAATACAAATACCACACTCAAATTGAACAAATGAATTGTTGTAGATTAAAAATTTGGGAGAAGGCAGCAAATATGATGGCTAATGAATACAGAGCTAAATTGAATGCTGCGACGATCTTAGGACAGGGTAAAACAATAATTCAGGCAGAAATTGACGCAGCCGCAGAACTGATAGATTTTTTTAGGTAAATCAAAGAGTAAGTTTATTCCGATAAATTGAAATACATACATTCCTGTTTACAGGCTTAACGCTTATTTTTTAAAAGAAGCAATTAAATATCAACCTATATCAGAAAATCCTATGGTTACTAAAAATTCAATGAGGTACAGAGGTATTGATGGTTTTATAGCTGCTGTATCGCCATTTAATTTCACGGCAATAGGAGGAAATTTGGCATATACACCAGCACTCATGGTGAGATTGGAAATTTGTTCCCCTACTAGTTTTAATTTAGATTTATAATAATTATACAAATATTTTCCAATTAGGATAAAAAAGGTTTTTATAGTTTTGATGTAAACATTGCTTATATCAAACATTTCATGCAACATTAGCTCAGTGGCGGATCTACGGGTGGGGGCTTTCGGTCCGAAGCTCCCTCCAAAACGTCAAAGAAATTTTTTTGTAAGAATCTAAATTTTATACAAATATAATGAGTTTGAAACTCGTATTTTATTCATTAGAAAGAATGACCTGATTCCACTACTACGTCTTCAATTGTATGATATCCGTCAACGCTTTAATACTTTGTATAATGTAGTTACATTTACTGTGCTTTCAGCTCCCCCAAAAATTCTAGATCCGCCGTTGCTCTAGCTCAACCAGAGATTGGGTTCCAAAAACCATCATTAATTCTTCAGCAGAGGAGGACATAATTAAACAAAAATTTTTGAAAATTAATTATTTTCATAATAAGCAAGGGTCGCCATGCTGATACTTCAACAAGGAAATGAGAAGTGAAATAGGCCAGATTGGGATATTTATAATTTTAACAATATCTATTACTAATATCAAGAATAAGAAATAATTGAAACTAATAATGAATAACTAATTTTCAGTATTACTACTACTACTGGTATTACTAATCATTTGATTCTAGAATTTCTCTGTCACTGATTTATTTTAATTTACTCCCTGAGTTATAAAAATTGTGGCGTCATTCATATCAGTACATTTATTTCAACTTTGAAATAATTGAAATGATCTTTTAGGGCAATGCAGTTTTGTGGAAACCTAGCGACACTGCCTTACTTTCAAATTGGTTAATATTCAAAATATGTAGAGAAGCCGGAGTACCACCAGGTGTTGTTAACTTTGTTCCAGCGGACGGTCCTGTGTTCGGAGACACAATTACTGCCTCTCCTCATCTGGCAGGCATCAATTTCACAGGGAGTGTGCCGTAAGTAGTATCCAACTATCTATAATATCAATATAATATATTAGTTTGTCAAAATTAACAATAACGGGTATTTTCAATTGCTTATCTTTTATATATCAAAATATCATAACTTGTAAATTTTGTTTCCAAACATAAAGAAATCCGTTAAGTGTGTTGGATACTCCTTTCAGGAAAAATAAAATACCTCTCCCAGAACTATGCTAAATAGTAATTGGTTTGCTGAAAACCTTGATATACCTAAAGAAGACCTTAAATTTCTAAGCTCTGTAGAGCAGCCATCTGAATTAAAAGGAGTAGATTCCCCATACATTTTTTTTATATTTCCTGAAACCAGAAGTGGTACAAGAATTAGTGTATCAAAATATTTTACACTTAATCAAAAAACGTCTGCAATGTCTATATACCTTACTGATAATGAACCCGTACAATTCATAGGTACCTGCTTGTGTATGTGAATTGTACAATTCATAAATGAACCACATCCTATAGATAGCCAACTCGAGTTTTCGTTTTAGCGTCATCTCTTGGTTCATGAGCACTTCTAAACGTACCTGAAACAACAGTTCCTTTGCTTTGGGCGACATATTTAAAATTAAAATTTTATACTCAAATCTTTCATCCAGTTATTTTTCAAAACAGTTCAATGGAGTTGTATTAACCAAAATGATCGAAATCAGTGGTAGTTTTACCACTATACTGTTTTTTTTTGTATTTTCTTGAGTGTTTGTATGCCATTATAAACAAGAAATCACCATTTTTTAACCTTTCATCTCCACCTTACAAAAAAGGTAAATTTTTTTCACATAATTGAATAAAATTATATTTATTATAATATTTAACAAGTTAGTTTGCTTTTCAAACGTATTATGGTTATCACAAAACTTCTTGAGTACTCGCGTCTATATATTGTTAAAGATAGTTATATACACTTATTTTGAACATCTTGTAATCGCACCCATTATACCCACCTTCAATACTTGGGGTGGAAATCAAAAGTTATTTTTGGAGTCTCCAACAACTGCGGAGTCTATAAACTGTGTGAGTTTTCTTACCCTGGTGCAGTTACTTGGTCCTAGAAGATACTGGAATTTAAATCTAAACCACCTTTTAGGTTCCAAAATCAAGTTATGTAATCAATGGGAAGAATTTTTACAATAATAACAAGCAGCTTCTGCAGGTAGTCCTGATCACCATAAAAGATGTTAACTTTACATAAGTTAAGACAATAGTTGAAAGTATCAAAAGATGGAAGAATATAGTTAATTTTAATGAAAGCCCGCTCTACAATCTAACAACATAACTTTAAGAAATCCCATAAATGAGGAAACAAAGTATTTACGCTTATTGGTATTATTGAAATTTTTGTAAGATTATGAAATATTTGGTGTGACTTATACCGTGCAGATTTAGATATGAGTTCTAACTTTGTCCTTTGGCTAACATAAACAGTTTCCAGATATTTTCAAATATTCTATTCATTTAATTTGTCCAAATTATAAGTTTTGTAAATCATTCCATTTTGCTTCTGATAATAGAATTTAATGTTGATATTTAAACAACAAATAAAATAATTTCTAGAACGTTCACAAGATTGTGGAGGCAAGTCGGGGAAAATATAAGTATTTATAAAAATTTCCCAAGGCTGATCGGAGAGTGTGGAGGTAAAAACTATCATTTTGTGCATCCTTCAGCAGATATACAAACTGTTATTAATGGTACAATACGAAGTGCTTTCGAATACTGTGGACAGAAATGTAGCGCCTGTTCCAGAATGTATGTACCGGAATCGCTTTGGCCAAAAGTAAGTAACTCTATACAATACAAACAATAAATTTTATATTTTATTTTCTACTCTTTATTTAGTCCTATCTTAAGGAAGAAACTAAAATTCATTATTGAATGAACAAAATTCATTAAAAGGTTTGTTTTCAACAATCCTATTTTATAGTAAAATAAATGCTGACACATGTCATGTTTACATAATATCATCTTCTGCTTCTTAATTCTTTAGAATATTCTAGATTTTTCTTCATATAACTCGACCAATTTTTTCAATAGTTTATGAATACTTAGAGATTTTTTTTAGAAACTTCTTACAAACAAACTGTTAGAAATAATAAATTTAATAATTTACATTGATGGTATTATATAATATCATTCACATTAGATCCAATACAATATTTACATCATTCATGTATATCAAAAATCTAACATTTTAATGGTTCTGTTTTATAGATTAAAGAAGGGCTTATAACTAAACGGAATCAATTGAAAGTAGGAGATCCGACAGACGCAACTAACTTCACTTCGGCAGTTATTGACGATAAAGCCTTCAAAAGAATTAAAGGCTACATTGAACATGCTAAAAACTCATCTGATTTACAAATTTTAGCAGGAGGTAAATGCGATGACAGGTATTTATTTTGACATTCCTATCCGTTTCACATACCTATTCTTGAGGTTCTCGAGTCAAGCGCGTTACATTTATTGCCCCTGTGACGCGATTGCCATCTGGCGATCAGATACGACAACTGGGCGTCGGCCATATTATTGATACGTTTTTCGTAAACAAACCAGAGTGATCATAGATGTCATAGTGGCAGCACATTCACAAGGAGGAAATACAAGGTTAGAGGTGAGGAAATTGTGAGCTTCTAAACTCTTGTAATTCTTTGGTCGTAAAGTTCGTGCGGAAAACTAGGTAATCCAGTCTGTCTAATTCAGTCACGTGTGGC
This sequence comes from Diorhabda sublineata, assembly GCF_026230105.1. NCBI lineage: Eukaryota > Metazoa > Arthropoda > Insecta > Coleoptera > Chrysomelidae > Diorhabda > Diorhabda sublineata. Next base: position 31,886,916 of record NC_079477.1, read on the forward strand.
CAATGGTCCATATTTTCGTACCGCAGCTCAAATGGGTCACAACCACACCCTGAACTTACTTCTGATAGCGCTCACGGACATGATAAATCAATTTCTCTCTATATCCCCTCAAAAAAGCCATACTTCATCAAACAATAATCACTAGCAATGCTCCGGTATGTCCTGTCTCCTCGAAATGTAACAACATGGTGGCCGATGCCTTGTTTTCATGACTGCTCAATAGATGGCGCACACGTCGCGTCGCCCTGCTGGGGACTCGTGCACCGCAAGGATTGATTCATAGAAAATTTTAAAACTATTGTTATTTTAATGAATTTTTTTAGCGTTGGCTATTTCGTTGAACCTACGATTGTCGAAACCAAAAATCCCAAGGATAAAATAATGGTGGAAGAAATATTCGGCCCTGTTCTCACAATTTATGTTTATAAAGATGATAAATTGAAAGATACTCTAGATATGGTTGGGTCTACGACGTCATTTGCTCTTACTGGAGCTATCTTTGCTCAAGATGAGTAAGTGAAAATTATTTTGAAAACTTTTCTTTCCACAGTAGCTGAGAAGTTTAGAAATATGTTTTCTTCTCATTCCCTATGTAAAGGTGCGGTCTTCAAGGTCGCAGTATACCAGTTTTGGTAACACATGTTCTGGATGTCTTAAGCATACAAAAAATCCATTTTGAACCTAAGATTGTAATTTACAAAATAGATCACACCTTAATATCAAAAAGGAGATCAAAAATGATTATCACTTAGTGATAATCAAAATTAAATTAAGATAAAAAGCATAAAATGGAATGTGCAGAAACTGAAAACGAGGGAGGAAGAATATGAAAAAGAAATAGAAAAGCAACTATAAAATGCAATGGGAAGAGATTAAGAAAAGTGTTATAAATGGAACGCAGAAAGTCATTGGTACAAAAGATATTAGAAAAAATAACGATTGCTTTGACACGGAATGTACAATAAGAAGCTAGGTTGAAATGGCTAAAAACTATGAAACAAGAGGATTATAATATACTCGTATATAAAAAAATAAGAAAAGAGAGCACCAAGGTAATAAAAAGGTAAGAAAATAACAATAAAAATAATGTATAATTATATCAACATATGAAGAAACAAAATACAACAATATCAATGAAAGAGAATGGAGTCAGTATTTCATAGAATTATTAACGGAAGAAGACAGTGGATACGAAGATTATATAAGTGACAATGGTACCATATTAGAGAATGAAGAAAAGCCGACGGAAGCAGAATGTAATGAAATAATAGATAAATATATAGAACAAAACCCAATAAAACAGGAGGACCAGACGAAATAGTGAATAAACTAATAAAATATGGAGGAGATAAACTAAGGTACAAGATATTCAGGATCATAGAAAGAGTATGGGAAACAGAAGCAATGCCAAGAGAGTGGTCTACTGGATTAATTATACCAATACTGAAGGGAGGAAATCCCAACATCTGTATTAATTATAGAGGTATTAGTTTGCTTAATACCGTATACAAAATACTAACAACATTAATAAATGATAGACTGAAAAAGGTAGTGGAACCAGAAAAGGGGAATATCAAAAAGGTTTTAGGTAAGAAAAATCTACAGTAGATGCCATAATACTATAAAGCAACTGGTCGAAAAAAGCTATGAGCACAACATTAATATGCAAATGCTATTCATCGACTTCAAACAAGCATTCGACAGTCTAAAAAGGAGGACGATTATAAAGGACATGGAGAAACTACCAGTACCCCAAAAGTTGATATGATTGGTAAAAATGACTATGCTAAATTCTAGGACTATGCTAATAATGAAAAACGGACCAGCTGAGGAATTTGAAATAGATGCTGAGGTAAGACAGGGTGACGGACTCTCAGCGGTATTGTTTAACATTGCAGTTAAAGGCATAATAAGAGAATGTAATATCAATGGAAGTATCATTAATAAATCAATACAAGTAATAGCATATACTGATGATAGTGCTGGTTGGTTAATCATTCAGCTAACTGATGAACTGTTCAAGAGGTTACATTGTCATAATGGAGAATGACTCACATCTTCTTTGAGGTTATCAAATTTTCTCCAATTATTTCTGGTAAACAAATGGTTGTGTAACCAAGCGGAATTGATCTTCTTATGTTTAAAGCCACTGTTTCCATTTACCAATACAATACCAAAGAAACAAGCTACCATTTGCTTCATTCTGCTTCTTCTGTGTTTAACTTGTGGTTGAATAACTTGTCTATATAATTAGAGTAAAATAAATAATTTTCTTTATAGGGCGTTCCTAAGAAGAGCCGTTGAAGAATTGAAAATGACTGCCGGTAATTTCTATGTTAATGATAAATCTACTGGTAGTGTTGTTGGCCAACAACCTTTTGGTGGTGCTAGATTATCAGGTAAGAATTTAATAAATATTGTTCTGATTTTTACTTTTACTTTGTACATTCCAATTCTTGAAATCGAAAACAGTCTCTAATTTTAACTAAAGAAAAAAAATAAGAATATATAGCTATAAAGTATTAGCTCCAAATAAACAAGCGCTACTCCAACTACCTAGCGACCACTCATGAGTACAAATTGTACCCCTATTTCAATAGGGCCATAAGCTCAAAATGCCAATTTTACAGGAAAACCAAAACAATAAACGATTGCAAATGAAATGTACTTAGGCGTACCGAATTCGTTGCGTATACAGGTTGAAGATATCTTTACTGATTAGTGATCTAAATGTAGTGTAAAATGTACAGATAGCTTTAGAAAAAAATTTTTGTATACTTTTATTCCCCCTTGTTTGTAAGTCAAACCCTGAGATGGTTCTGATAAACGAAAGAAAAGCGGAAGAAATGCAAATGCTTGTAAAAATCTTTCTCAAAATCTACCCCAACCCGATAAAATGTACCCAATTATAAAGATGAATATTAAAAAAACCTAGAAATCAAATTTTATATAATCATTAACATTGAAATTCTCAATAATTTTTTTTTCACTTATCCAGATCCCACTTAACCAGTTCTATGTATTATGTAATGTTATAATGAACATACAGTTTACACTTCACCAACACTCACACTGTTTGAAACGCGTTTCAATTACCAAGTTATCGTCTTCAGAGACTGAAAATTGTGTAATCAATATGAATATCACTATTTTGGTTTGTTTCAGGTACAAATGATAAAGCTGGAGGCCCTCACTATATTTTAAGATGGGGAAATCCTCAATCCATTAAAGAAACATTCGTTCCTTTAACAGATGTTGAATATCCATATATGAAGCAATAATTTTATGTTTTTATTCAATAACTTTATTTTAGGTTCCAAATTAGTTAGCGTATTCATTTTATTGTGATAAAATATTGAATGTCGGATTTTTTTTTGTTATTCATATACAGTGATGTCGTAAATAATTCATTTTTTACATACTTACGAATTTAATTGAAAAATCTTGAAATCGATCGATATTTGCATACATTTTTTATATGTTTAAGAAAGTGTACATCTGGTCGAAGGTGACCAACTAGCAACATTTACTTGATACTTACACAAGGTCTAGGGGTTTTGAAATCTTCAGTCTCTTCTTTGGATCATATTGATCAAAGAGCGAGAATATTTTGATTTTTTCTTTAATATGGAGTTCTTTTGAAATCTCTAGATAAATCTTGTGTTGGTTTCTCTAGTACAACCCCAAACCTGTAGTACATATGTCCAAATAAGCTTTGGAGTCTATTTGTATATAATGTATTTTATTTTTATTATTTTACAATAGTAAACATTTACAATGATGAGTCTTAAAGTTAGTATGTGCTATGTTCGCGTTATGACTTTCCCAAAAGAATACAGTTTGAAAAAGGTGACTCCATAGAGCGAGTTGGTCTTAATGATACCAGATAGCTGTCGATATGGTCTATTTTTTTTAAAGAGTTTATGCTGAGTGTGGAAATTACCTCTTCCGAGATACACAACAATTTATCCAACTTTCTGGAATGAGCCCTCAAAGCATTCATAAACCGGTTTTGAGAATCGTGAGCTGTGGTTTTTGAAGTCTGATTTTATATTGCGAAATTTCTGAGCAGTTTTACATTTTAGGACTTTTAATGACATTTGGAATTGATACATTAAATTCTTATGCTCTATTCGTTGAAGTGATTGGCGGCTCGTTTCAATTTTTGTTCTTGTTGCAAAGACAGTCATCTACATATATGGCGATTTTTATATTATCTATATCTGGTATATCATATGTATGTAGTAGACTTACATGAACCAGCACCCACCTTTTTGGCATATCTGCTATTATTTGATTCCAGATTTTTCAGATTCTTCTATAAATAATTTGTTCCATTTTGTTATAAGTCCCCCAAATCATACATTTTCAAACACCTGGGATATGCATAAGAATAGTGTATACTTATTTATCTTCATAGACTTGTCTATCACTGGACACTTGGTCTATTCTTAAAGGTGTTTCATAGAATTTAAACTAGAGGTCTTTTGGATTATATTTCCTTACATAATAATCTATTATTATATATAGTGTTTTGATATCTCAAACACAAAATGATTTTTTAGGTAGTTTTTGATTATTGCTCCTTCGATTAGGTCGTATCCATGCAATTTTTTTGTATATGTTGAATTTAACGATTTAAACGACAACTTTTAGGAGAATAACTAATGATTAATTTTTCTTCTTCAGCTGTTTGTCTACTTAATAACGTTCCTTTAGTTTATTTTTTGAGTTATTATTGTTTGCTCAACCTTCCACTCCATTCCTAAAGTTTTAGTTGCTTCCCAGAGTAAATAAATGTTATGTATTCTTTTTGTCTATAAATTCTTGTAGCTTAACTTTTCTTAAATTCTAACTTTTCAAAAAGTTTAATTTCACATTCAAAAGTTGATGTATTTCAGGATTTCTCATCTGTAATTATAAAGAAACAAATTGGTGCCTTTTCTAATTATATCAATGCTCCAATCAATATCACTATTTGTAATTTTCCGATCATTTTTCATTAGATATCCTTAAAATACAATATTTCACATAGTTTATCTAATAACTAATAATTTGACTAGTCCCAGAAAGTATTAAATGCTTAAAGCTAAAAATTATAATCTATTCTTGTAGATATATGTTTTATCTTATTTATAATTTAAAATACAAAACAAACTAAGTAGATTAAATATCAAAAACAGCATTTTTATATACACAATCTACGTGTTTTTCAAATAATACTACCAATATCTAGGAACTAAAAGTAAGACGGCATCGCTAATATTATAAAGAGATTTTATGTTAAGTTTGCAATTTGGACATTTGATAGTGAGAATTACAGGCATTGAACTAAATCTCAAAATCCATATTATAAATAAAATCATTGCTTGTATCAAAGAAAATTACATTCTAAATGTTGGTAGCTATGAAGCATCTGTGTTATGAGATTATCCAAAACAGAATATTGTCGTAGAAGTTGTTTTGTAGTTGTACTGTTTGTCGTTTTTCATTTGTATTTTATAATTTCTGTTTAAGATATAATCAGTTATTTTCTCAACAATTGTTACAAGATTATCAAATATTGTGAAATACCCAATCCTTCATTAAGTAATTGCAAGAAAATGATAACATATCAATGGGTACATTCCACAATGCTCTCGACCACCTACATTCCTATTCTACGAATTAAAGGCGTTGTAGTTTGAATACGCTATAATCTTACATTGAAATTTCTTGTTGAACACGTTGAGTTTATTTTGCATGCACTGTTGATGCTATTTTGTCAAAACTGACAATTATGGTAGATCTGCTGTCTGAGCAGATTGGGATTACTATGCTTCTATGGCGTCAATTGAGTATCGCAATACTTTAGATTCAGACGGTAACATGTTCCACTTATTTTGGGGTGTTCTCTACAGAAGTCTATTCCAGCCAAGCCATTTATTATGGAGCCGTCTGTGTACAAATTGAATTGTAATAAGTGTCTTGTCTTGTTCTATTATTTGAATTTTCGCTACAGTGAAGTTATATATAACATCGAACGATAATTCGCAACGACCTTGGGATTAGGTGTATGGATAGTATCATACAATGGTATTAAATGGAATGTAGCCATTTTGACACCTTGGACTACTAATTCCAATTACTTTCGGAAAAGACACTTCATATTTCAATGTTTTAAATCAATTTTATGCCTAGAAAATAATCACAAAGTGGCAATGATGTAATATATCTATAATATGTCTTTGTAAACTTATCATAAAAGCATCTGTTATATCTCATGTTATTCTTTATATTGTATAACTGTTTTTTGTTCAATTTTTGAAACAAAGATTTTTAAATTGTAGCAATAAATTTTATTTGCAGTCACTTGTTTTATTTTTTCCGTATAAAAATAAGGTGCGAGTTCTATTGTTGCTGATTGGTAGCCACCTATAAATAATGATTTATGATATTTGATTTTTTTCTTTTGTTGCTGCATGCAGTCGAAGTAGCAATTTCAACTGTAATAACTAGAAATGTTTTAGAACCTTGAAGAAGTGGAATTCGTTTAATTTAACCATTATTGCCATTGACTTGTGCATTGTCTTGGTTATCTTCGGTATATGACGTGGTTTTTCCTTGATTTTTGTAATCAAACAATCCAACAACCATGTAGTTTTCGTTATTGAGTGTCTCCCTTTTGGAGATACTCGATGAACAATATTCCATGCGCACCCCAAATTACTGAAGGCATAACCTTCCCAGTAGACTATTGTGCCTTTACACGCTTCGGACGTGGTTCACAGGCAGTATATTCATATGATGATTGTTTTGATTCCTGAGTGAAGTGATGAATCCATGTTTCATCCATTGTCACATATCGACGCATAAATATTTATTTATTACTTTGAGTAAACGCGTCACCCACTATGAAAAAAGCTTTCTCGGGATCAAATGTTCGTGTATAATTGTAAACTCACTGCCTTCATGTTGTACTTTTTCAATTATTTTTCCTGTTTGTGTTTTTGGGGCTGTAAGATTATTAAAATTCATTGTAATATCTGCCAAAAAAGCCGTCAATGCCTACTATTCATCGTTGAGAAAATCTGAATAGTATTTATCATTTTGTCGTAGGACAGGTATAATTATTTCCGATTTTAAATTAAAGAACTGTTCTAGAACTTTTTCTTCACTCAACCATCTGATAGCAGTGTATAGGACTACATCACCATAATTAGTTTGCAATTCCACAAGTAGGTCTTTAAATTTCTATGGTTCATTGGTCCACTATATTTGTAACCTTAGAAAACATCAGTTTCAATATAACTACGGTACATTAATAATTAGGAGCCGAGCGCGCATTTTTATAATGCGTTAGGTCGTGCGAGGCTTGGATATCAATAATAATACTTTTAAATTATAGTTTTTTATAATTACTACTTTCTCTGTTAAGCGGTAAAAAGAATGAAAGGGAGCATAACGCGCTCTAGACATACATAAATGACAAAGATAGTTCAACTTATTTAAAAAAAGTGAAAACGTACACAATTATTGCGCTTGTACGAGTTCTTGACGTCGAAGTTAGCCAGCTTTTTGCGCGTTAATCGTCGCTGAACATAACCTCACTTTTTTAAAGTAGTTTGTAGTTGCAGATACCCTGGAAAATGAAACAAGCAGTTGACTAGATAGAACAATTTGGTAGAATATATCGAATCATTCGACCATTCGAAAATTCCATGACTAGAACTGGTGTTTAACTTCCTCATCTAATCTAAAATCAGGTTTTCTTATTGAATATTTTGTTGAGTCTCTGCTCAATAAGTTCAAAAGTGGATCATATGAACCCTGATTCATTCTATATTTATCTCAAAATATGTTGTAGTTAATATTTCTGTTCAAATTGAGTAGTATCACCCACCAACGCCGTGTCAAATGACGCTTTGTATAAATTTCTCTACACATTTCATATAGTAAAGTAAGTATATCATATATTCTAAATAATTCACAATCTTTGATCACTGTTCAAATTTATTTATATACATGCACTTCTAAGGTTATATTTACGAGCGAATCAGCGTCATGTTCACGTTCATTCTGTGTACCGCTTTAGTGACATAAACATAATTGTATGGATTAGCTGGTAATATAATCAAATAAATATACTATTTTTAAAATAAACTCTGTTTTTATTTTATTATTTACAGATACACAAATGAATATATTTCAAAAAATCGCTCAATTAACCCTCTACCATATATAAACCCATATGTATATGGTTCAAGAGTTTTAATATTTTTTTTTCATGTTACAATGCACAAGCAATAACTATAAGCATGCCGGAAATTGTAATTGTTATGTTGGTAATACGAAAATATTTTTTTTGTAAATGATCTAACGTCATTTTGGTTATAACCTCACTTTTTTAAGCGCTTGTGTGAATTTCAGCTCAGTGTCTGTAATACATTATCCAAAAGAGATATTCTACATGAAAAAGGTGATAAAAAAATAAAACAATCTGCTGTTCTACTATTTTATATATCTGTTATTTAATCTTTATTTTTTTTGCATATTTCTATCATATTGGAGGCCTTTTTTTTATGAAACCTTATATGGTTTCGTATGCATTCTAACTTAACTTAATCATTTTTCCGCTATACCATAGATGGTTTCGTATGCTCAGAAACAGGGCCGAGCCGTGCCGGGGGTGCATGCACCCGGGCGGCACTGACAAGGGGCGGCAAAAGGCAAAAAATAACAGAACCCCATGTTGCAAAAAAATGTTTGTATTAATTTTCCCAAAAATGTTATTTCAATCTGAAATGTACACAGTAAGTGCGTCATACATACACCTCAAAATGAAAAGATCTAGACACATTTGCTAGATAGAGACGGTTTTTACTAATGAATATTTTCCCAGCGTAGGTAGGTACCTTTCTATCCGACTAGACTAGAAATTTACCTCATATCTCGCCTCATTAATCAAATTGTTGAATAAATAAATAAATAAATAAATAAAGCCTAAACAACCATAGAGTACTTTTTTTTCAATTTTTCATAATTCACGGAGTAGAGGGTTAAAATAGAAACTTCATTAATTTCATTAAAATAACAATAACAAAAAACTATACAACAAAAATAAATTTAAATATTTTCACACACTTTTAAAACGTTCTAAGATCCATAACACGTTTATATAAATATTACATTCCATGCATCTAAATGTTCTTGATTTTATTTTTCAAAAATTATTAAAAAAACTAATTTTAAAACAAAAGAGTCCTAAAATCAAAAAGATTTAGATGCATTAATATATCAAAAGGTCTAAGAAATTTATTACATCCCATACATATAATATTTCCAGGATATGTTTTTATTTTTAACTTTCCAAGAAAACTGAGTCGTATTGATAAAATATGGGTGGTAGAAACCAGAAGAACCGTCTTGTATGGGGTACAAATGTCAACACTCAATACCGTCGACGCGCGTTTTGATAACCAATTTATCGTCTTCAGAGACTGAAAGTAAACTAAAAAGCATGAACTGTAGATTCAAGAAATTAAAAATAGGAAAATATTTCGTTTGATGTAATTTCAATATTTCTTATCGTGCCAATCCTGCATACACTCCAATGAGAACTCATTCTAATTATAATAATTTTGAGGCTGACACCACAACATAATATCTATAATTAATGAAAATATGCTAAACTAAAACCATTTCTAGTACAATAATGAATTTTAAAAACAACTTTAGACGATTGCCTATCACCATTTTAATCAAATCATTTTGAAAAACAAATTAGCCAAAAGTTTCAGTATTTTGACTCATAACACATCTTGGAACTCAATTCAAAATATCCACTGAAAATTATTCATGGCCTGGAAAATAATGGACGGTTACCAATTTAGCTAGCTTAATAATTGAGAATAAGAATAGGTACTTTCTGGTTGATTATTTTCATCATATTTAACATAAAATGACTAGTCCTATTTCCTGGTACATTGACTGATTAATTCAGTAAGGAAAAGACTTTGATTGAGGATCTAGCTGTAGTTAATTGATTAAATATCATAGATTTAAGAAATCTTATTGCGAGATCATCTTGTTCCAAAATCAAAACGAATAATTCGTTCGGAGTTTTAATTTGAAATCTCCGATTGCGTTACCACACAGCAGAAGTGTTAAGCGATCCTTTGCGGCTTTAAATCCTGGTACTCGTTTCTCCAGATAGATATGTGTCCGTATAGCACCGCACCAAACAAGAAACACCAACTACACGGTTTCAAATATGTTTCGGACATATTTGGAAACTTAGCGCTGTGCACAAATTCGGGAGAGTCCCCGGTTTAAAATAAAACAGCGCTAAACAAGAAAGCGTTAAGCGGGGTCTTACTGTATATATATGTCGAGTTAAAAGTTTCAGTTTACCTTCAATTTCTATATATGAAAATTTGGTTATCGAAGCGCGCGTCAGAGAGTGTAATTGTATGCTGTAGTGGTTGTAAATAATGTGTTCAGAGTAATTTAAGTAGTTGTGTGTGTTGGATTCGAAAAATTAATATGTTTCGTGTCCTGTGCAGTATTTGAAATCTCAACCATTAACATAAACAAATCTAATTTAATAAACATAATCTATAAAACTTCTAAACTAACGTGGTTAGTGATTTGATTTTTAAAATCTTTTGTTGAAACATTTTTTATTATTATTATTAATTTATTGTTTCAAATATCTTTTTTTGATCCGCAGTATTTATAATCAATATAGTTAGATTTTCGTAAAATATACTTAAATATGCACTACAACTAATCGGAAATATTTCATTCCTTTTTAATTTGCTATTCTATTCTAATAGCTCATTGTGATATTTTTATAATCTCTCCACTTGCTACTATGGCGCCAACTTATTGGTTTCCTTTCAGTCGATACTTTTCAATACAGTTAGTCCTCCTTACTTCTACCTCCCATATGAGAAAAGCATAATTTGTGGACCATGGTTTGCAGTATAGTGATATATTTTTCCTAAACTGAACTGAAAACGACAAATCAAAAACTGTTATTCAGTTCTAATATGTAAGACGGTAACTAACGCCTTCTTCACTTCTAATTAGGAACTAATAGCTCATGTTTTGGTTCTTTTTTACAATCATCAATTAAATCAAATAGATGAATACAAAAATAATTATATAAAATTGCAACGCAAATTAAATTTTTGCTAAATGAGAAGATAAAGAAGATTAATTAACTGAATATCATTTTAAATGTGATCTATTACAATCAAACTTTACACTTGAGAATGAAGATTAAAACTGACCGTGTTCTGGGAAATAATTCCTATTAAATAAGTATTTTTGTTAAATTCTGTTTCCAAGAATAAATTACGAATATCTATGAAGGCTTCATAGAACTCTTTTTAATATGTTGCTTGCCTTTAATATGCAACCTAAACTGAATTCCAGAACTAAGAGTCAGGTTGCAAGATGGACAGTAGTAATCACCAGATGGAGTACGATAAACTGATAGATTCATATCTGTAACCACTTGATCAGGTGCACCTGAAACCAAGAATCCATCTAGATAAATTAATAATGATCTGAAGGAATACTAGCAATTTCTAAATAGTAATAGTGAGGGAGATTCGAATAATAGCCATTCCTCGTGAATATAATACCAAAATATATCATTAATTTTTGTCAATATGATAATTATAAGTAAGAGGAAAGTGACCAAACATCTAATAATAGAATAGAAACATTAATTCTGATTCTTGTTTTAGGAATCAATAATTGATTCCTTGAAAAGAAATAACTATTACTTTTTCTTTTAAAACAATTAAGATTCTTTCTGAAAGTCTATATTTATAGCGAAGTACAATAAGAAAAATAAAAACCAAAAAAACTTACTCTCTCTTTGTGTGCTCTGAGGCCCCGCAGAATCGTCATATATTCCTAATTGTCGTAATTTCTTCTTATGTTTTTGTCCATGAAAGTGTATGTCTAATTGTTCCTGACATGTGGTACCTACATTACAAATTGAACAGTGAAATTTACTTTGAGTCTGGCTCTGTGCTACAGAAACGGGCATGGCAGCTACTCCAATTTCAATTTTATCTTTCCTAAAATCTTGTCCAAAAGTATCCTCGCCGTCTTTTAGTTCTAATTTCTTTGACGGGCTGCATACAAACAAAACCTCAAATTGGTTGTAAGAAAATTATTCATGCTTGGTTTATGCAGCCAAAATTAAAACTAAATTAAAATTAACACTAAACTAAACTTTGGTGGTAATTTTTTGGTTTATACAGTAAATTGAGGATAATTATAAATTAGTTGGAAATTCCCTGTACGGATCCTTGTTGTTATAAAAATGTGGAAAGCTCCTGACACTATCTATCAGGGTTCCATCGTCTGAAGAACATTGCTGACTTTCATTTATTGTTTTTCCTATTTTTTTGATATTAGTTTTAAGAATAATGCGAATAATATTTCCATAACCAAAGAACAAGTATGTTGTAAATCAAACAATACCATAAATACAGACTGATCCAATAGCTGCTTTTCACTTAAACCAAAACTCGGATTATTCTCACCTATGATGTCGTAACTCAGTTCAATGCACATTCCATTTCAGTCTCACAGATGAAACCTAATTGAGTTTTTACCCGCAACTGCACAAACTTGAGACCATGTGCTTTAGTGAGTTTTGTGAACTCAGATTGAAAGTGAGGTTGAGGACATCACGTTGTCACATTTTATCATCAAAATAAGCCAATAAGTACAAATATCATCATTGATATAAATAATATCATATAACTAGTGATGTGGACCGGGTAAATACCCAGCGGGTGGGTAAATATAAAATGGGTGTTTATCCGAAGCCAGGGTAAATACCCAAAATGGGGGTATTTATGTAAAATAATGATTTAAATCGTATTTTAAGGATATTACACCAGTAATAGCCTTATTTAAAGCTACTTAGAGATTATAGTACCTTTTTGAGGGAACTTCCCCCTCAATTCTCCAAAATTGTAATACAAAAATACCCAAAAAATAGGTATTTATTATTATCAAGCATATGAGTAATAGGTATAATATAATAAGTATTTTATTATTTCAAACATAATGCCGTATTTGAATCTAGGGCAATGGAAATCTTCAACCTTTTAAAAGAATAGTATATTTTTTTTAATTAGGCAAGGCTAGGTATTAATTTATAATTTATGTATTAATGTACCCTAAAATTTTTTGAGCATTTGTAAATGTAAATAACTTATAAACAGAATAAAAATTTTGGTTCTATTCATTTGATTGTAAATGGAAAACAGCTAATGTATTCTCTGCTCATAACCTCACAAAAATAAGGAATTAAACGAATAAGTTAAAAAGTGGTAAACTCTTAGTTTAATTTTATTTGAAATTTACTGTTAATTTTCTGCATGAACTACAAGTAGCATCTCAGTGTCTTTCAATTAATAATTTAATTTGTAAGTTTAAAGGGTAATTTGTAATTTTGGCTCCATAAACCAAGCGTTAATTTTCAAGTTTAGGTATATTATTTTTGAACCTGAAACAACCTCATCCTCATTTATTAATAATAAAAAAATAAATTATCAATTCACCAATAAAAGACGAACTGTTGATCAGTAATTAGCTAGGCATTTGACATAAATTACTAAAATATTTTTTAATAAGACTGTAAACTTATTTAACTAAAATTAGCTAAAACAATTTGTATACTTGTAAATAATATAATGGGGATAATATTCATAAGTTGTGGCCAATTAATTGGCTGAATTATAAGAAAAACTGATGATATTACTAAATGACTGACTGATCTTGGACACAACTTGACTGGGAGGGATGAATTCAACGACTTAAACTAGAATTGTTATTTGTAATAGAAAAAGTATAATAAATAACCTACCACATCCAATATTTATATAATAAAGTCATCCAATGGTAGAATATGTTAGTTCCATTAACACAAATGTAAAGAAACTAAATATTATTATTGTTTTTATAAATGTATTTTTCAATGAATCTCTTCAGAATAAATAATTAAATTTACATAAAACTATTTGAATTTTTTTCTTTGTCATTCATATTTAATTCAGGTTTCAAATGCAAACATTATTCAAAATTAATTTATCACTTACCCTGATCTAACCCATTTTCCTTCAGCATTATAATAACCTCTACCAGCGGGCATTTTGTATCCCATAATAACTCTAGAATAAAGTTTTTTATTTCAATGCAAAATATAATAAATGTATCAACAAAAGTGAAAAATAAAACAAAATGTTGTGTTATGACAATTTTTAAAAATTTATGGAAAGTGGACTAGAAAATGACAATAAGTATCAAATATATTTCAATAAATTGATGATTTTCATCAAGTTTTAGAAGAAATGACACGTTGATACGTTATTTCAAAGGCCTATTTCGAGATAATCTAAAGAAATGAGGCGACTTTTTGTCTTATAGCCTGCATAAAAATTTATTGCGTATGTCCCAATCTTCCTGTGTTTAATACTGCCGAAAGATTGTCGAGTTGGAATCTTGGGGGTTGGTTTTCGGGATCGGGGATTAGCGCTAACTTTTAGCAATTAATAAGAAATAAATTAACTCGAAGACCACGAATTCGTAACTATTTTGTCATATAGCGTTTTCAAGGAGCCACAGCTTAACACCACTGAGGGGTTATCGTATTCAAGTCTTGAGGGTGGCTTTCAATATTTGAGACTGGTGCTACCTTTAGCAGAAATTATCGCGTCGAGCTGATTTTGATGGGTTTCACCGTTGTTGAAATAATGCATATGGCTGTTATAGCTTAATATTAAGGCAGAGAGAAACGCGTTTCTCGGTAATGGCATGAGCAACTAAATCCGTTTCTATGTAATATATTAGTAATTAAATAGCAAAAAGTTATAAATTAAATCAGATTTTAAAAATCATATAAGAATGACAACTGACACATTTAAATTTTTAGTACAATTGGCTTTATAGAAAATATAAAACTGAGGCACACAACTAGTGCTATAGAAAGATTGGCTGTCATAACCATATAAGAAGCCTAAATGGGGAATATATAAAATAAGCACCTTTCAGAATAAAACACAAAATGGAATGGATAAATTCCTTTCCTAATATTCCTGTGGTTCATATTTTAAGCAAAATTAATTACTCACTTATGATGATTTTTACCCATGTAATGTGACTCAGCATGCATTTTTCCTGTTAATGGTAGGTCACAAACATCACAATGAAACCATCTGGGATCTGTCTCTTCATCATCTTTTGGGATAGCTGTCAACTTCGCTCTTTTATGTAAAGGAGTTCCAGTCTTTTCTGCATGCTCAATTAGGAACTTTCTGACCTAATTGAATATAAACATGTGTGAAGCTTGGACAAATTAGAAAATTTAAATTTTAAATTAAATTAAATTAATTTTTAAATTAAAGAAGACATAAATCAAAAGTAAAACTGAAGGCTAATCAATATTTCATGGTATCTTAAAATGATTAATTATGGTTTTACCTTTTTTTCATGATTTTTAGATTTATAATGAAGTTTAGCCATAACATTACTGCTTAACTGAGCTGTACAGAGTTTACAAAATAAGGGCTGAAACTGAGATGTCAATTCTTTTGGGAGAGTTGAATCATTAATATCTGGAACAGTATCTCGAACTAAAATAAATAGGGTATACTTATGAATTTGAAATATAATAATTTTAATTGAATTTCCACAACACATTGAGATAATTTAATAAAAATACTTACATATATCTCTTTTATAATTTTTGGGTTTCTCTTTGATACTGCTTAGAGTTTTATAAATATTCTGAGTTATAGGTTCTACTGAATTGGTAGAACCACTTTGTGAGGCATAATACTGTTGAGGATAAGCAGTAGACTGTTGCCATTGTGCTTGCGCATACTGGTTATAATATTCGTAATAAGAATTTTCAGCCAAGGAATTGCCTGAATTATAAGTAAAACTGGCATTATCAGAACTAGTCGCTTCGTCTAATTTTCTTTTTGGTATTTTGAAATTTTTCTCCCACTGATTATCTAATAAATAGTGAAGAGTATGTAAAGAACAAATGTATAATTTGTAATTAACTTACCATTCGATTGTGACATTGAAATCTTTTTAAAACGCCGCTTTAATTGTTTACATCCAATAAGTTAAGAATGATATAAATATTTATAAAAGTATTATAGGCTGTCAAATGTCAAATAAAAATCAACTTTTGCTCAAATTTGTTTTCATCTTGTCATTTCTACTATCCAGGGAGTGCCATCATCAAACAATAAAAATAACAGATATTGCATATAACAGAAAAAGGTATCGAATTGTTCCTGATTATAACAATAAAATAGTTAATTGTGTATATATTCATTGAAAGCTGTTGATTAGTTAGTACTATATATAAACAATGATAAGAGGAAAAATATTTTAGGGCTATTCGCAAATGCCATACCGTTGGTATTTCTGAGTGGAAATGATAATTTCAATTGTCGATTGCCAATTGTCACATACATCACAATTACTTCAAAAAGTTGTGTAAACAGAAATGGCGAGTTGGAATGGTACTTCCGAATCAGGAATTTTAAGAAAAATTATTAAAACGGAAAACCATGACGAACTCTTAATATTTGGATATGCTTGCAAACTATTTAGAGATGACGAGAAAGCCCTATATATCGATCAAGGAAAACACCTTATTCCCTGGATGGGTGATGAATCTCTAAAAATTGATAGGTTAGTAGATATGATTTAACAGTGCATATAAATATTTATGAATAATTTTTTAGATATGATTGTCGTGGTGCCTTATCAGATCTAACAAAATATGAGGCCAGCAGAGAGGGCTATGATGCTACTAGATGGTTGGGACTTAGTGAAAAAGAAAGAAATGTTGAAGAATTATGTGATAAGGAAAGGTATCACTCTCTTTTAATTAATGAAGAAGAAGAACAAATGTATAAAGGTATAACTTGTTATTAGCTATTATTAGTAATCGAGTAATTTATATGAATAACTTTGTTATTGTAGAAGAGGAAATAAAAAGACAAAACACCAATACTTTCCAATATAGTTATGATGTACCCCAGAACCCTGAACTGAAAAAAAATGAAGATGTTCCAACAGTTGCTGAAGCTGAAGAAGAATACAATCCTCCACCTATTCTTGATCTACCAATAGATATTGAATGGGTAATGTATTAAAGAGTGTTATTACTATAATATAAGAATCTTAGTTCCGCATATTATAAACTATTTGATATAAATGTGTGTTTTAAACAATTCAAATATACATTCTTGGGTTTGTAGGTTGATAAAATGATGTATAGTACTAAGCTGTATCTCATCACTTCTTATTAAGAGCATTTTCAAAATATAATTGAAATCTTTGAAGATGCATAGAATAGTATTAATGAAAAATTCTCCAAAATGTCAATAAAAATATGATATCAAAAGTAGTGAACTTACCTTAGGAGTGGTGTTGTAAAATACCCGGTTATTTTAACATAGGTAAACATCTAGGTATTTTGCATATTTCATTTAAAATCATGCCAATAAAAAAAACTATTATCACTCAACTCATTCTGAATTCTTCAAATCACTTTGGAGGTAACCATTTCTGACATTTGCTTATGTTTAGATGCTGGCTTAAAGTTTTTTTTATAAAAACTTATACCATATTTGCTGCATAAAGCCAACTTTAAAAATTTTTTGTTACTTTTATAGCCAGCTGTAGGTCCATTAATCGTGACAAGCTTGTTTGAAAGTAGTGCTTACCTCCTCTAGGTCAGAGATGTCATTGGCTGCTGGTCATTTCAGCATTACAGAAGCAATTACTGAGCCCCAACTTTCGCAAACAGCCTCTGAGATAGGTGTAGTTAACATAAACTTTAAAAGCTTAATAGCTAGAGGATATTTTTGTTTAAGATCAGTAACAGCAAGTTTAAATAGATATTCCAAGTCTGGAACATATCCACCAAGAATACTTGAGCTTAGTGTTTTCAACATCCACTGCAACAACATTGCTTTTTGACTGTCCACCACAGCTGAGTTTTCTGCTAGCCAACATTGCCTCTGCTGGCGTTTGGCACATTATGCAACTAACTATGCTGGCTGTATCAACTCACACTGCTTGCTCTAGTAGCACTTCTCTTCTCGCTCACTTGGTTTTTATTATTCGGTTTTCTGCAGTATATTAAAAATATTCTGCAAGTAAGCTTATATTGTCATTGGTTTCTTAATAACACGCGAAATTTCGTTTTGGCTAGCTGCAACCTAATTTTACATAAGGCCAATCTTTCTGCAGGCCTCTTCCTTGTTCTGTGACAATGTTTTTTTCTTTTTCAGTATCTTATGTATGTGATTTAATGTTACAAGCGAGTCACAAGCTTTAAAAACTGGAAAATGGAAAAGTGTCAAATGTTGATTAAAATTCAAAGAAAAAAATAATTTAGGATCTTATGAGAAAAATGTTGAATGTTAAAGGAAAAGAAGAAGGCAACAAATCATGCACAAAAATATTATTAATTAATTATAAAAATTGATTAATAATATTAAATAATATTTTTTTTTAGTTCAAAAACTGAAAATATCATTTTTTAGGTATTTATGACACCACTGGGAAATATCCAATTTATATTTGTCAACCCACTGGCTATTTACCCACCCCATTTCACTGCTTAGGTATCTGAAGTCCAAGCACTATAAATATTTTATAGTATATAATTATATACTATTGAAATTTGAAACTTGAATTTAAAAATAACAACAAAAATGTTCATAATATAACTAAAACAGATTGTATGTATATTGATAACCATGTAGTAGGTAACAAATGTGTTCATCAGGATTTTGAATGTCATTATTTTTAGAAAGGTCAAGGCTGCGGCAAATAATGAAAGATTTATTTTAAAAATATATTATTTTATCAAAATATATGAAAAATGAAGGAAATTTAAGAAAAAAATATAATAATAATATATATAAGATATATAATATAAGAAGTATATATTTACTTAATTAATAAATTCAAGACAAAAATCTGATGATCATCCAAAGTAAAATATCTATTTTTCTGGCTATATCTGTGCAATGTATTGAATTACATCTTACAAGAATATAACAGTATTATCATTCCTGATTGTGGTAATTGCAAGGAGAGAAGCATAATGTGTTGATCAGTTTAGTTCTAGTGATTGACATGTGCTTGTTAGACAAATAGTTGAATATAGTGATCTCTCATACTGTGTAGTACCCAGTAAACTTGACTGAACTGAAGATGAATAAGTTGTCTACATGATGGGTACTATGATTGTTAACAGATGGACACAATCAAAACTTATATCAAAAATTATCTTTAATGGTGATAAGACAGACAAAGAAAATTTTCTCAAAAGATTAGTGACCATGATATGTGATAGATCTGTAATGTGAATGATGCCAGTTTTAAAGGAAATAAACGAAAATTGCTGGTGGAAGATGCACCCAGTCACAGGTCTGCTATTGCAATAGACATAAAAGCTCAAATAGGCTTCTAATTAGAGGAGCATCAGCAGTATTCTTCAGATTTAACTTTTGAGATTGCCATATATGGAGAAGACAAACAATTCAGCAAATAAATAGCCTGTATGATGAAAAAGAAATTAGCCAATGACCAATATAAATATGGCAGGAACACGAAAAAAGGAGAACCAAAAAAGGTGGTATGTGGAGGCACAAGTAGATCTAATGGACTGGAAGGTGAAGACAAGAAATAGAAAAGAATGGAATAAAATTATTACCACGCTATGGGCATGGGTCTAGATGGCCTGTGTGTAGTAGCAATAAAAAGAAGTCTTTGCCAGTTATATTATGAGTAGTTTTTTATTAGGAACGTGGCAAGGAAACACCAAAATGGACTAACTTCACTATATTTTCCGAGTTTACGAATACTTATGTATTCATCATCTGGAAAATTAAAAATTATTAAGATTCCCGGTGATTTTTGATGTTAGTAAAGCTTGTAAAATTTTCTAATAAAATTTATTTTAATATATATATATATATATATATATATATATATATATATATATATATATATATATATATATATATATATATTTCATTACATTCCCTTTGTAAGTTGAGCTTTAGTCATATTCATATGTTCATATTTTTAATATTTTACAAACCGTTATACTTAGTTCTTAGTTATGAATAAATTTTATTTTAGCCTAAGACTGTAAAGGAGAATGCAAGGATAGAAAAAACTGCATTGTTCGTGAGCAAACAAGGACCACAGATGGAAATCCTTCTCAAGGCAAAGCAGGCGGATAATCCACAATTTTCATTTCTTAACCAAGATGATAAATTGTACACATTTTATAGACACATTTTATCGCTGTTTAAAAGTGGGAGGTATCATGGATATGAGGCCCACACTAAACATACAAATGGTAAGTTATTAGAAATATTCAAGTTTTGCTTTGTTTTATTAATGTTTTGGTATTTACTTGAAATTTTTATGATTCAAGCACTTTAATAATTCATAACTATTTTCATGAAATATCTTCTCACATTAACTTTGGCTAGTTTCCATTTTACAAAGAAATTTCCTCAAATAATTCCCTGATACAGGGCGTAATCTCTTGTTAAAAATGCTTTCTCATGCATGAATATTTTGTCTGAAATTAGGAGAATTAGGATCACTATTACTTTATCACAGAGGTCACATACCCTTTGATTCATGAAGTATTCGTACTCATAATTGCTTAACAAATTATTAAAATTAAAAAAAAATTAAAATTATTATAAGCTACTAAAACAGTTAAACCTTCGATCAACAATACAGGAATTATTAAATGTACAAAAACTTTAGATTATTTTCTTCCAGAAACTAAACTTGAATTTCAAATTTTAGTATTGACTGATTTAATTCATCACAGCTTTTTTTTTTAACGCCAGCTGCCGAAACTGTTTTAAGCACAAACATGATTAGTATCTTTGAATAGGTTGAATAGGTTTTTCCAATACTTATAAAAAGAAGTTTTGATTATTTTAGGTTCCATTTAAATTTATTTTTTACCATCTCTCATCACTAGCAGGGAACTTTACAACCCTTAATATTCAGTTTTAAAATGTTACTCTTTTTTAAGATAAGATAATAGCATTGTATAAGCAATCTTCAAGATACAGGAGATTGAAGAATAATCTATGTAATAAAATTATTTTAAAAGTAAAAGTTGACTTAGTAACTTAGTATTATTGATAACATTTTGCAAAATATATGTATGGGAGTGTACATATTATATGAGCCGGTCCAGAGTTATCTACCGTAACTTGTATAGCAATAACAACAGTACCCATTGGTGTTTATTTTCTTCTGAATAGATTAAACCTTTTAAAATGGATCTTATTCCAAATGATTTTATTATTGAGCTGATATTTATAGAGTGCATAATATAGAGTAATAAGTCATAATTAAAGCTGGTAAATTTTTGAGAAAGTAAGATTCTCTATTTTCTTCTATAAAATGTTGTATCTCATATATTCAGTTATCCTACATAATTCTGTATCATTTTGTATTAATTTATAATGATGTAAGGTTGAGAAAATCTTGTTTCAGAAAACATATCAGAAAATTTGGACCATGACTCCAGCTCACACTATTTGCATCCAAGTTTGACTTCATCAACAGCAGCAGAACCGGTAGGTGTAACTCGTGTTATCATTATTCAATTTAACAAAGACACTTTTCTTGTAGTAATAAATATAAGTGAGTTTGTGTACATCAAGAGGGGTTTGAATAAAACATTTTTAGTATTAAGTTGTCTTATTACTTGTTTGGATTTACTAATGATTTAGTTTTTCTGTTTACAGGTGGCTAGTGACATGTGTGTGTTTTCATTTTTTTATTTACAGAGTCAACTATATGACGATTTGCTTCGACAAATGGAACCCAAGCTTTCTATATTTTTCAGTTTCATAAAATTGAATAAAATTTTAATTGCCAGATATATTTGCGCATCGCATTTAAATCTGAATCAGTTAATAATGTTATTGAATATATTTAAAAATATAAAGTAATAACAATTTTCATAAAAATCTAAATTTTATGAATTATAAATTTCATATAATGGAAACTTTAAGGGGATTATCACAGACAAATCTCAATTTACCTTTTCTTTGTTTCATTAGGTGAATCTAAAATATTGAAAGCAATTTAAATGGTGTCACAATATTTTTCGAAAACTCATAATTCATTAAAGGGCACTTTCATGGGGCATATGAATCGTTGAGGTTAAAAACATCACATATCAATCTTGGCAAAATCCTAGCTCTTGAATTTTGCCAATCCAGCTATATTGATCTTATCCAAATAAACACCTTATCATTATGTACTCAATATATAGAAATTATAACGTTTATTTTTAGTAGCTTCAAGGGATAACGCCAGAATATGTTTTGACGTGGATTTGAAAGTACCACAAAACTTAATGAACTGAGAGGGAAGATGAATAGAATCACAGTTCATTGGACTGCATATGACATCATTAGATATTTTACATTGTTATTCCTATATTCCACAACATATTTTCCAATAGCGTATATGAAAGCACTAACTTCAGTAGTATTGTGTAGGCTTAAAACGTACTTACGAAGTACCATGAATGAAAAAAGATTAAGTAATTTAGCAATATGCCATATTCATAAACACATATTAGATTCCTTGGATTTCGTAGCACTAGCTCAAGAATTTATAAATATAAATCGTAAATTTGAAAAAAGGTAAAAAATTCGCTTGACACCCCCTTTGAGAGTTAGCTTGTTGAGTCCTTGCCCAGTTCGTTATTTGATATTATTTCGATTCAAACTGTGTTCAGTGGTGTTTTCAACCAAAACAAAATGTATGTGTTCCATGAAACCATTCAAGTTTTTAAACACTGCTTGACTTAGCGCAATACAGGGTGCAATGCAACCAAATGTCACTGAGATGAGCTGATCGATTTCTGCAAAATTTAGTCTCCTGAGGCTAATCTAACTTGTTGGTTTATATTTTTTATTGCTGAAAATTGTTTACCTCATTTTTAATTCTGCGGGGTCGACTAGGGTACAGAAAAGAAAATGATTAGTGACAAGACAAGGTACAATATTAATGCAATGCAAAATATCAACCTTGCAAGAAACTGCATGCAGCTTCTTACTGCACCTTAGTTAGCAGGCTTCAAATTGTTAAGAATTATATATTTTGACACCATTTGCAATGCTGCAAAATCTTGAGAATTAATGATAAACTTCAATTCTGGGTTATTTCAATACATAGAATTTAAAATACAGAAAACATTAAGGGATTGAAAACAGGATTCAAAGTCTACCGTTCGTGTCAAATTTATGTCATTTCTATAATTTTTAATATTACTGCTAAATGATACATGCGGGATTTATTTGAACATTTACATCTTCTAAGCTATACGTTTTATCTACTTTTCGACTAATTGGAAATTTTCCATATTAATTATTTTTATCCTATATCGAATTAAAATTATATATTTCAATCCATTTGCTCTCTGATTCTTTTATGAGGTATTTGTCATTGATTTATAACAATTATTTTATAAGGAATATCCCTTAGCCTATAAATATTAGAATTTTTTTCAGGTTTTTTACATTCCATAAACTTAATATGAAGTACTTTACATTACTTTTTAAAATAAGCTATTATTTTTTGTTTTATTAATTAAAATTTCTAGAACCTTTGGGGTTATTGATACTAAACACATTATTTACTCTATCACTACACCAACACACATACTCACTACACCCACATTTGTGAGTGTGGGTGTAGTGGTAGCATAAACAGTGTGTTCAGTACGTTTTATTAATATTTATACGCTCTTTTATTAATATTTGTTCAAAACAAATATTTCATTGTTCCATTTTATCAATATTTATGGGCTCGTTTTGATTGAAATTTTCCAATCAAAATTATTTTTGATGAATTACACTTTTACACATACTAAGTTAAAGTTTACTGTTTACACTACCACTACAACCAATACTGTAATTGTGAAAGTTGGTGTAGTGGTAGAAAACAGTGTTTATTTGATACTATTTTTTTCCTGCATAAACTTTTCAATATAATTTATGGAATGAAATTAATATAGATGAGATAAGATATTCTCTACCAAATACAGAAAATCATCACGGAATATTTTGTTCCATTTTCATGGTTTTAGATGTACGAGGTTTGATCAAAAAAATATAGTGAAATATTTTTTATAGTTGCATATATTTGAACTAGTATGTATCATACACTATTGTGTTGAGACAAGTTTTGACAAATTTGAATATCTTAAGACTTGTCGGTCTGTTACTTCAGCTGCTTTAGTAGGATAGTATTTGCAGTGTCTGTCGTGTAACATCGATCATTTGAGCCTTGTTTTATGTTGAAAAAAGTGAAAAAACAAATGAATCTGCGTTTTAGAGATTATTTACTAATAAGATCAGTGTCAAATTTGCTCTGAGACTTCTTACTCATGATTAAAAAGAAAAATTTTATTCCAATTTACGTGAAATTGGAGGATCGATGTAGATTTAACTGTCAAAATTCTGACTAGTGATAAAAGTATTATTTTGATCTGAAGACAACATTTAGAGTTGCCAATGGAAAAACAGTGTTAAACATTAACCTAACAAGGCCTTTCAATCCAAAGCATACATCAAGGACATTGTAATCGTTTTCTTGGATTGTGATGGCATAATGCAATCACAACTCATTGCAATGGGGACAACTAAACTGCGTGACTACCGGATTTATATGAATCAAAAAGGAAATATTTTGACATAATTCTTGATATTGATTAGGCATCGACAAAGCAGATTAAAGACATTCCACAAGATGCCTTTCAAAAATGTTCCCATATCAGTATTGCTGGTCAATGTATTTCAATTCAAATGTTTTTTTTTTCCTTTTTTAACTTTGTTTTTGATAAAATAATTGACTATACTTTTTTATCACGCCTCGTGTAACAAATTTATAAATTGGATCGTTTCATCCCGTTGGATCTCTCGATTAACTACTTACTGCAATAACTGTTCTTCAGATTTTCACTTAGATGTAGTCGATCTTCACAATTCTTGCCTCGTATTGTTTATTTATGTAAAGTATTTCTTTTTTTTTTTTTTCACTATATGAATATACGTCTTCCAACTGAGTTGGTTTTATTCTTGGAGTTGTAAATAATTTTCATCTACAATGGCTACATTCTTATATGTCAATGTATTAATTATTTATTGTCTTTCAAGCAATTGCCTCAATTACAATTTCAACTTTTATTGAAATTGTTAAGTATATCTTTAATTTCACTTTTAATAATATATCATTTATATTTCTTATATATTTCAGTTAAAAGGAATAAATGAGTCTAATCTTCAATTTTTAATTTCTATAATGAAATATCTAGTAGAAAAAAAATTTATTTTTGCATAATGAATATATAGTCCTCTGTCCTTTTCCTGTCTTTGGAATGGTAATACACAAAGAGATTTTAAACTTAAACAGTTGTAGTCTTCTAGTGATGACACTTGATGTAATTATAATACATGAAGTCATGATATGCAACAATACTTTGTTTTAAAACATCAATATTATCATGTTCTATAGCGTGTATCAGGTGGTTGGGCTATTGGGCCTCATAGTCTAATCATACAATTACCTCCACACTATTACTGATTCAATTAATGAATAGAAATTTGAAGAAGGGCGATCCATGATGTCATCTTTGACGACTACATCGTGTGTCATCACTAGTTGGTAGAATTTGAAAGTAAATCCTGATATAATTAATTTTGAGATGTGATTTGATCATAGCGGCAAATAAACTTGATGCCTTCACAATCAATACTACATTTTTTAATCATCAAAAAATGCGTAGGTATTAGCGGTTTTGCTCCCAGCCGATCTCACCCTTGTTCAAAAGTAACTTAATTTATTGTCAAACAGGCGGCTACCACTGCCATTACCATACCCCAGATTCCATACAAGCCGTCAGTGAACTGCGCTTATAGTCAACTGGTAAATCGTATACAGGGTAATCAAGCTGAGACACAAGAGACGCCCAAGATGCCGGATTATGCGCAGATGACCTACGAGCAACAGCAATACTACCAGTATTACTATGTACAGCAGTATTTTGAGTATTATAAGCAATTGGCTTTACATCAACAAGGACAAGCTGGAAATCCAGGTAAATAATGAAAGTATCTTTCTAATAAAAATAAAATTTATTTCGGTTTCTTATTTCTTAGACGCTTTTATACGTTTTTGTTCATCAATTGTTTTTATTTTAAATCTCTTCCGATTAAAAATTAGATTTTGAAATAAGTAAAAACTCTTCTTCTTGATTTTCTTCTAGTTTTCTTGATATTCTTCTTTTATCTACATCATAATAATATAAAATTCGTTGCTTTGAGACCTCACCGTATGTTCAAGTAATTACGTTCATTCATTTTGGGCTGCAAACTTTTTCTTTAACATTTGTTTTACTTATTTTTTCTCTTTTTGGGTTCCATGGGTTTTAATTTCGGGTTACATTACAACTAGCCCAGTTTTTGAATTAAACAGTATACCAACTGTGCTTAGTAGTGTGATTCCGTTATAATTTCTGCATTCATTTGTGTCTCCGTTCTTAGTATATCAGAAAAATTATGACAGTTTGCTAGTCTTCTGGTAACACCTCTATTCTCAGTATCTCGTTTATTATAGTTCTAAAATATTCTAATATTAAGTTATTTCCTGCTTAAAAGAGTGGGATTAACGGATCAGCTGGGCTCTCCAGTATCGCAGCAAGAAAGGGGTACACAATAGATCCTTCGGGTCGCAGTGAATACGATACCCCAAAATTCATACGTACATACCTACATATTTTCTGCTTTGAGTCTGTCCACTGGTAGCAGTCTTTTCCTAGTGCTCTTTCCCACCTTCATTTTTTGCATTACTTTTATTAATTCTTCTTCTGTTTTATGTTATCTCTTGTTCCTCTGGATCAACAAGTATGGTTTTCTGTTACTTTGTCTTTCTATTGTTATTTCTTCACTTTCTAACAATTGTTTAAAATATCGTTTCTGTCTTTCCAAGATTTCTTCTTCCGTCATAATATATCAATCTTGTACATTGTGTAAAGTTGTCACTGGACAGCTATGCAAACAAATTATATAGACACATAATGCGTGGTAGCCTTTTGGTATCCTCCAGATGATTAGGATGGGTAAAGTTGAATGTCCTAGAGGGATTGGAGGGAAACAAGCCTCTTGGTTAAAAAATATTAGAAAATGGACTGGGATACGAGAAGCAAGACAGTTATTTGGACTAGTTCAAGATAGTCAGAGTTTTGCAATGCTGATCGTCAACGTCAAGGGGACTTATACGACACGCAAAGAAGAAGCAAGTTGTCTTTCTTTTGCTCCTAACTAATCTTTTTTGTTGTACCACATGCTTTTTCTGCTCCATTTAATACTGTATGTTAGGTTTGCATTTAGGTATTTTTGATATTGGACCTTGGTTCGTTTCTCTTTTTATTTATTTATTAGTATTTATTATTTAAACATGTGAATCACACTAATGGAGCTTATAGAATGCTTCTGTTATTTACTACATTGTCTTTTTCAAATTTCTAGGTGAATTTATCCCACCGGCAGATTTCCAAAACTTAGATCCGTCACTTCAAACTTATATCCAACAAATAGGCTACAACCAGTACCTTCAATATCACCATCAGTCGAATAATTCGTATGTTCAGTCAGCAACTAAGGCAAATGAAGGCGCTAATACTACAGTAACTCAATCTCCTCAATATGTACCAGGTACTAAACTAGTAGAGGAAGAAAGAACGGTTACAATAGTCAAAGAAAGAAAAGAAGTTGAGCTGAACAAGCCGTTGTTGTCACTTGCCGCTTATGGATCAGGATCTGACAGTGAATCGGAAGATAGTACGGAAAGTGATGATAAAACTGTTATAAGAATTGATAAAGTTGAAGTAGAATCTTATCCTGTCCCTACAGATGAAACTAAAATCGTTATAGACAAAATGGCACTGTATGTTTCAAAAAATGGGGAACAATTTGAAGAGATCGTCAAAACTAAGAATGATCCTAGGTTTGACTTTTTACATAACACTCATATTTTTTATAAATATTATAAAGAAACTCTTAAAGGGTTTACGAACGAGAATACAGAAAACGGGCAGCAAGATAAAGAGGAAAAAGACGAAAAGGACGTAAAAAAGACGCAAAAGGAGAAAAAAGAGAAGAAAGTAATCGGTAAATATTGTCCCTTTTCTAAATACTAATAATTCACACTTATCGAGGTACAAAACAAATTTTAACCTCAGAAAACGTCTTATCAATTAACAGGATTTTTTTTGTTTTATATACTTTGAAATCATCTTCAAAGAACAAACATTTTAAATTCTTCCAG
Source organism: Diorhabda sublineata (assembly GCF_026230105.1). Classification (NCBI taxonomy): domain Eukaryota; kingdom Metazoa; phylum Arthropoda; class Insecta; order Coleoptera; family Chrysomelidae; genus Diorhabda; species Diorhabda sublineata. The sequence continues at coordinate 31,915,356 of NC_079477.1, forward strand.
CATCTAAAGCCAAAAATTTCAGTGGCTTCGGTGGATGCTGAACACACTGTTTACACTACCACTACACCAACACACACAACAATTGCACTGTCTAACACGTGTTTCGATAACCAAGTTATCGTCTTCAGAGACTGTGTTTATCTTCAATTATCGAAACACGTGTTAGACATAAGAACATTAATTCTGGAATATTTCTTTACATTACTTCTCTTACTACTACTACCGCTGGCACTACGGCCCTCAAAGAGCCTCGGCCTCTTCCACCATATTCCTCAAGTCATCACGCTCTAAGTCTAGGCGTCTCCACCCCCTCACACCTAGTTTCCGAAGGTCTTCTTCGACATCATCCAGCAATCATTTTCGCGGTTACCCAGCCAGTCGCTAGCCCTCGGGCTTCTGCCGGTAGGCTTTGCGTACGCCCCGCTCATCAGGCATACGTTCCAAGTGACCAAGCCATCAGAGTCTAGCCCTCTTGACTTCTATCACCAGGCTGGGGTCTATATAGAGTAGGTAGAGCTGGTTGTTTGTAAAGATGACTTTAGTAATCGTTGGAGACTACTCACATTACTTCTCTTACATATATTAATATCGTTTGTGACGAGTCTTATTAGCACTGGCTTTTGGATATGCTATCTATTTGAGAGGAAGGTGGCCGCAGTTCTTGTATTCAAGAACGTACTGTTATCAATAGCTTGATAATTAAGAAACTGTAATATGTTTACTGTCGAAGGTAATGATACCTTTTTTTCTTTTCGACAATAATTTCATTTTTCCCAAAAAAAATGTAATGTTTCCAATTCAATGAAATTTGAGAAGAAATGAGAAGTTGAAAGTCTATCAATTTCTACTATCGGAAGTAATATTCTTTATGGAATATATGTTAAAACATAGTGTAACACAAAGTATGTGAATGTATGTTATATGAAATTTTCGTTTAATGGTATTAAAATTTTTTCAGCTCCGGTAAGTTTTTCCATAAAGAAAACAAAAGAAGAACCTTCAAAAGAAATTAAAAGTGCTTTACCAGTAGAAGAAAGTAGTGATGAAGAACAGTCGAATTCAACTTTAACGACTCCAGAGAAGCCCAAATCTCCTGTATTGCCTTCTACCCCTTCAGTTACCGTTTGGAGAATTGGCGGTGAAGTACCAAAAAAGATTATATCAGAAAAAATAACAGTATCACATGCTGAAAATACCGAAGAAGTTAAACAAATAGAAGAAGATAAGAAAAATTCTATTTTAAGTGAAGAAGATCCTATTCTAGAAATGATGGAATTAACAGATGGTTTGGAAGAGAAAAAAGATGTCAAAAGAGGTAAAAAATAGTCTGATCTTTCTAGGTTTAAGAATTGAAGTTTATTCACTAAATTGTAATAAAACTTTTTGTCATCATTACCATTTTATTCGCCATTTTTCGTTTTTTTTAGTATTAGAAAACTCTTTGTCACCTCAACATCTTAGGGTATATAAGGTTATCAATTTTTTTCTTATAATACTATATATAAGTGAAATGTCTTAGCAGTTGAAAATTATAAATATAACAAATTATTTTTCTATAAGTGTCTCTGTCAAAATAGCCAATTATTATCTATATTCTCTTATTTTTTGTGCTCATTTTTTTTTAATTACAACAAATGAACAACAAAGCAAATCAAAGACAAATCCTCCCTCATACCTGTTCACTAGGCTATAGCAAAGTGGAGTGAAAATGTCGAACAGTAAAGTTTAAAAGCGAAGTTAAATTGAGTTTATATTGTTTATGAATCAAAATTATATTTTATTCGAATTTTATTGATTATGATTAGAAAAATCAACAAGCTAGAAAACAAATTTAAGTTCATATTGAACTCTTCAATTCATTATTATGCGAGTGGAGAAGAAAATACTTGAAAGATGATATTTTCCTCTTCTAATAGTAAAAAATTCAATAATTTTTTCAATTCATTGATTAAAGAAATTGGAAATTAGTTCATGTGCACAAAAATTTATGTTCAGTTTGAGCTGTATGATTTATATTAACTAATTTTTTGTTTTACAGCAGAAGATAAAATAAAAGACAAGCTAGCAGCAGCCGCTAGAGAGAAACTTGCTTCAGTTACTCGAGACAGAGCTCTTCAGTTAGAAAGAAAAAAGAAAGCAGCCGCCTTTCTGAAACTAAAATCAGTCGAAACCAATCACAAACCAATCGAAATCAATTCTGAAGATAGCCATAATTCCGATAAAGAAAAATCACCCCTTAGACGAGATTCTAAAGACTGCATTGAAATAATAGAAATAGATTCAGAAGATTCTCCTCCCAAGAAGAAGAAACATAAGAAAGATAAAGACAGACATAAAGATACAAAGTACAGTCGGTCTAGAAGTAAATCAAGAGAAAGACGGAAAGAAAGAAAAAAGGATAGGGATAGAGGTAGACGTAGAAGTATCGATAGTGATGAAGAAGAAGAATATAGAAAAAGGAAAGAGAGAAGGAAAAAGTCACATAGGAGGTATAATAATCCTTTTTAGCTGATTATTTGTGTTTTTTAGTCATGAAACTCATGCTTTCTCAATGGCAGGTGGTAAGAAACTCTTATCTCCTTGCCCTCTGTCTACCTACTAAATCTCGCGTTTTTTTCTCTTGTCGTTCGACTAATTTTTTTATTTGCGTTATTCTTTCCACATATTTCACGAAAATATGCCAGTGTTGTATTAATGTATGTAGATATTGGGGTGTCATATACACTGCGACCCAAAGGATACATTGTGTCCCCCTTTCTTGCTGCCATACTGAGGAACTCAGTGCTTACAGCTGATCTTTAAACCCAATCCCTCTAGAAAGTTCAAAATGGCTCCAGCTGCCGGGTGTAGTTCTCTGGGGTTCTGTAGTGTTTCACACTCCGAGAGAATGTGGATAGAGGTTTCGTCCTTTGTGGCGACTGTGCCCCGATAGGACTCCTGTTTGTATTAGTAGGTTTTTTTTACTTAGGTTGATACATTCTTTACCGGTCTCAGCCCCTGTAGGATGTGCCAATAATTGGTTTTGCTCCTATGTACCCTCTTTTCTAATGCTTTTTTAATTGTTGAGTAGCTAATACTATAGAAGGGCATGTCTGCCCCTGTTTTAGCGAGCTTATCAGCTATTTCATTTTCCTTCACTCCAGTGTGTTCCGGAATCCAGTGTAGGGTAACTTTATTTTTCTTGCCTAGCTCGTTCAATTTTTCTAGACAATCACAAACGAGCTAGAATTTTATGATGATGATCTCCTGTTTGCGATAATTCCTCTCTAGATTGAACTAGACACATTTTTCACTTTCATAAATTTCTGCTTGAAAAATACTTGGAGTGCTGCTGGGCCCGTACGCTCCTATTCCAGTTCTGTCTGCTGCTTTGAATCCGTTTATATACCATTTAATGGCATTTCTGTTCATTTCTTGTATGGAGTTTCGATCTCATTTACTTCCAAAGCTTAGTTTTAAGGTAAATTTTTTGTCAAAACTAAACTTTTTTAATGCATTGTGAATCCGTCTCTAAATGATGTTTTTTCTGCCACGCTTTCCAGTAGTATGTGAAGAGGTGAGAGATTTGAAATCACTTTAAGTGCAGCTGTTGGGCATGATTTCACGGCCCTGGTTACGCATGCAGTCTTTGTACATTCGAGATATTGTTCCTCGTGGTATTCAAACTAGTTCTTGATCTTCCTTAGCATTATTCAAGTACCTTATAAGCATTTTATGTATATAATGCTGACATTAGAGTATGGTATGCTGGGCATATACAAGTTGGATTTCTGTGTTTATATTACATCAATAGTTAGGTGTTAGTCATTTGGTTCTTCATTCAGGTTTTACTAGCCTTATCATTCTTTTATAATTTGTTCCTTTATTTTCGTTGTTCTTAGAGATTCAGCTCTATGCTTCCAGCTTAGAACCTTTTTCCTTATCAATTAGTATATTGGCAGTTTGCTGATTATAACTTGTAGGGCTTTGTAAAGATTATCTTGGATTCTCTCTAGAAGTCCTCTATTGATGGCCCATACATTCTAGTTGAATTCGTACTCCATATAATAGCAGTATCTTGCCAAAACTTGGTCCATTAATTTTAGACATTATTAGTTGTTATTAGTAGCCACTTTTGTGGCCCTTTCGGCTTTTCTCTCCTCATAGGTTTTTAAAACTCAACATAATTGAATTATTGAAATAACAAATTAGGGGTTGATTTTCCTTAGGAACGTATTAAAACAAATTTCATATTTATTTTTTAGGAAACATTCAAAAACTCGACACGAAGGAAGAAGTAAAAGGAAATCCAGAAAACGACACCAAAAATCTGAATCCCGGAGCTCCGACAGTACTGACAGCGTATTGTGACAACGTCTCTGAATTATTAGTAATAAGGTTATTTGTTTATTCAATAAATATGAAGGACATTGTGCTAATAAACAAAATATTTCTCAAGATATCTTAAATTTATCTAAGTAGTGTTGAAGGTTATAGCCTGATCTTTACTTCTGTCATACAGCTGTAAATAACTAGGAAGATATGAGGAAACAGTGTTGTTGGTCTTGTTGATATTGTAATTTTAATTTTGTGAATGTAAATGTAGTATTTGAAGCAAAATATTGTCTTCATTTTCACGAAAAATCATTCTTCAAACTTATTAAAAAATTCTTAAAGTGATTTTGTTAACTGTTATTAAATTGGTCTAATCGATCAGCATCCATATAAACTTATACACGAATTCAAAATATAATGTGGAACTGAGTGGAAACTTTCTGTTATGAAAAGTTATAAGAAACTCATGAATTAAAAAAAAACATTTTGAATCAAATGGAATTGCTGAAGTATTATTTAATGTTAAAAATTAAATCAAAAATCTCCAAAGAATGAATCCATTGAAAATAAAATAATTTAATCATTGTTAGCTTACAATCATAGCATTCATTCACACATAAATAGAAGAGTTGCTTGAAAAGTTTCATTTTAAGCGTATCCGATCTACCCCTTTCTCCTCAAAATGAAAATCTATCCTGAAAGTGAAACTTAGGGTTAGGAAACAGAAAAAAGTCTCTGGGGGCTGGAAATGATATACAGTGGGAAGTCAACCAATTTGAAGGGCAATTCATGAATTTAAGTCATGGCAATCACTGAAGTGTGAGAAGGTGTGTTGTCCTGTTTGCAAAGTATTTCCTTTTTCTTCAAATGATGTCGCTCTTTTGCAATTTCTCACTTTATCTTATAAAGTGATAATCCGTGACACTCTCATGTTATTCTTTTACCTTTTTGAAGATGTCTATCAACACAACCCGTTATGACTATACTTTTTAGGAGCAGGCTTGCCCAAATCTATGTCTTGATCGTTTTTTTGTTTCAGGAATGTAGTTGTGGATCCAGGTTTCATCTACAGTTATGAATCGACGCAAAAAATCCGTCTCATTTCACTTAAACCACGATATTGAGACCTAAGAAATGTTAATTCGAATATAATTTTGGCCAAAGTGGCACCCACCGTGTGGATAGCTTACGCATGAATTATTCATCAATCAGTATATGGAAATGCGTTATTTTGATATGCCGTTTACGTCTTCTATCTTTCTAACCTTAATCCGACAATGTTCCAGTATCATTTGGTGAACTTTTACGATGATAACGCTGGTTTTTAGTTTTTAGCTGTCTCGGCGTATTTCCTTTCAACTTATATTGTTAAGTGGTGACATCTTCAAACAAATAATCCTTGTAGTAAAGCACATCTCAGTATTGAAATATATATAAAGTGGTAGCCCAAATCATAAATACAAAATTAAATATACAATAAGTCATGTGAAACATAATTTATTTCAATAAAAATAAGTCAGATTCTGTTCACAATAAAAATTGAAAAATTAAAAAACGAAAAATATACACAACTAAATAGAAGGCTATTGAAAGCCAACTAACATTGAAACACGCACATCTTCAGGGAAGATTATGATAATGTTTGCTGAACTGTTTTTCAAAGTACTATTCAGAAGTTTTAAATATATTGGTTGCAACACAAAGGTTAGTCACAAATTGAACCACATATCTTGGGTCAAAAATAATTAAAATAAATGTGTGCACGCACAAAAAATGTTACAGTTTTTGGGAAAATATAAAATGAAAATCGAATTTTTCAAAATTTCCTGAATATTTTGTAATGAAAATGAATGTATAACTTCTTTATTGCCAGAGCGTTTTTTATGTTAGTTTGGTGAGATTAAATGTAACCAGTCAATTATTTAGCACTTCAAAACTACGGATTGATTTGAAATTTCGAACACTTGTTAAGGACCGATAATATCACAATAATTTCATAAATTCATGTCACGCTCCAGATCAGGAAAGCGATTCGTTTATATTTTGATATCTGGTACTACTTTTAGCCAACCATCATGACATGTGCAATCGCTTAATTTAGCTACTTTTTGGATGAGTTGTACCTACTTGGAATAAAAAAAAAACTAAGAAATATGCTAACCAAACTAAAAATTGGGAAATAATTTTTAATACTCCAAATAAGGGTAGAGTGATTAATAAAAGATATTATTTTGGGATATTTTCTACGTAACGCCTCGAATTTGCTATATTATATCTGTCCAGGCGTACCCAAAATTGAATGTATATTTGTCATTTTTGCAAACGTATGAACCATTCTAACTGTAACTTCAATTTTTCTTATCCCTCTCAAAATGTAAAATAATTGAGAGCATGCAATTATTAGAGCAAATATTTGTTATTCATCCATAAAAATATTTGAAGGACAATGAAAAAGTGTCTTTTCCGTAAAGTGCTAGGAGGTAAAAAAAATTGAATAATTATGTAATAAATCAATGGTGTCACAAAACCTATTGTAAGGTAAAGAAAAGTATGGGAGGTTTTAGAGGTTTATACGAAAAGAAAATCTTACGATAAGAATGGCATGAATCCATTTTCATTATCAAATATTGAACAGTTGATAGATTATCGGCAAAAAATCGATTTTCATTTTCTTTTTTCCATGGGCTACAACTTTTCTTGTGTATTCATCTTCATTCAATCGAGTAATTATTGACTCGAGAATGAGGTTGAATTGGTTGACCTACATTTTTGTTGCATCTTGTATATGTGCTTGAAACTATAACCGTCAGAAATAAGTTTCCCAATAAAGAATTTTATAATTATATTTGTAAATTATTTATTATCATTTTGTATATAACGGATTTGTAGAAAAAATTAAGTCAATAAAACAATTTTATATTGAAGGCAGTGTTTGATTGCATACTAACCTCTAAAAAGTAACACTTTTTGTCAGTATCACAAACACTATAGTACGCTTTATCAAAAGAAGGCTTCAATCTACTAATTTACTAAAATATGGCTAAGTATTGGTCCTAGTACATCGTCAATATACTGATGAAGTTCTAAGCACTTTTGTTTAGTATTCACATCATTACTGCTTCCCCAAATGACCACACCATCGATATTGCTCTTTGATATTACGGTAAAAAGATTTAACAAATCTTCCTAAAAAACATATTAACGCTTTAAATGTAGTTTTTGGAGAGAATTACAAACAAGTACAAAATTTCAAATTCATATCTGGTGAGATACAATATTTTCTATATACTGCCCCTTTCGGTTAAGACATTTTGTTGGAGACATTCAATTCTATTGGTTATTTTGTTGACTTGGATATTACAATGATAAAAACCTCAGATTTGTCCTGATGAGTCTTCTCCAGTGAGAAGAATGTTCTCCACACTTCATTTTAGGTCTGGTCAGTTTCTTTTTAGTCTTCGGTCATCTCTTCATTGCACCAATAGTTGGAGTAGAGGACTAACGTTTGATTCCAGCCTTTCGAAATGTATTTGGCTTCTTTGTTGTATTGTTGCAGTTACAAGGTCTTCATGTATCATCTGGTTTGAAACGTTCTAGAGAGTATCAAAAGTTACCCGTAGAATCTTAGATTGTGCCTTTTGTACAACGGCTATATTCGATTTGTTACATGTCCAGATTGGATGTACAACTTCTGCCTAGCAACCAATACAATTCTCTTCAGTTTAATTTGGCATCTAGGTGCATTCCTAGATATTTAATGCAAGATTATTGTGGAACTAACGTTGTTGATGTATATTCAAAGATATTATTTTCTTAGTGTAAAAGTTATGTGTTGCGATTTGATACATTTGTGGGTCGAGAGAATAATGTGTCAGTTATGATGTAATTAGAGACTGGGAGGTCGGCGGTGGAATATTATGTACAGTATTGGTTCTAAAAACACTGCCTTGTGGAACTCCAGATTTAATGGGTTTAAACTGTCACGTTTTGTCTTTTATTTTTATTCTTAACAGACTAAATATAAATAATTTATTTAATGAGTTACTATTCAGGATCTTATAATTACAATATGGTCTCGAGATTTATGACGTGACTGACATATTCTTTTCATACATCCATTCTAAGTACATGGCAAAACTAGCTTTTTGCCAATAATGAGTTTATGTGCTTTATTCATCTGTTTCTGTTTATTCTCATTTAGTCTCTTCTTATGATTCCTCCTATTTTTCTCGGGAATATCTTTTTAATTGTGATTATTTTACTTTATTTCAATTTTGTTAGGAATTGGAGGAACAAATCTAATAATATTAACACTTTTCTTGGCCTCTACTACTACTAATTTTAATCAAGTACTATATTTAAACTTGTTAAACGACTGAAACAAGAAAAGAGACGGATCATAAGTTCCGCAAGAATCTATAATATAAGTATTGATTGCTGATATTGTCTTTTTGATGTCGTTGCATATTTCTGTTTTATGAAACACCTCAACTATCAACTATAGTCAACAAACAATTAACCAATAATGGCTGTAATCACTGGTACCCCGATACAAGGAACAAAATGATCGATAGAATAAACTTGTGATGCTATAAGGCAAAATCCTGAAATGTTCTTCCAAATTCAAAGAAATATCCTATGTAGAAGTGCAGGTTACCCTATTCGAACATTCATTATATTTGGTTTGTGTTTTTATTTGATAAGTTGTAAGCTAACCAACTAAATTTTTCTGCATTTCAATTTTTTCCTTATGTAAGTAACACGATGTTTGACAGTAAGCATACAATTAGAAATATTTTATTGTGTTTTAATACCTCCTGTAAGTATTTTCAATAAATAATTACAGTTTATGATAATTTTTTACAGAATGTCTCTTTATGGCGACCATTGGGCATGAGCCGCCCCTGGCCTTCAGATAGTAGTGTGGAATTATTAATTTCCTCAAACATGGTCATACATAATCACCCATTAAAAGTTCATAATGTTCGAATGTATAATTTAGAAAATATAATTAAATAAAAGTACCGATTTCGCAACTTTAAAGGCATATAAAACTCAGAAACAAGGGATCGTATGAGAAAAAAAATTATTTTCACGTCTTCTATTACCTCCTGAATTTATAAGCTTAAATGTTATTAACATATGAGTCTATGATATTTTTTTTTATTTTAACTACTTACCTTGGACAAAAATTTGTTTGTATCTTGGTACTTGAACCAAAAATATAGAATGATATTTTTTCTAACGTTCAAACTATTTCTTATTCTAATCGATTCATTAATTCTTCCTTTAACCATTTTAATTTTATCTACCATTGAATAACTCGAGTTTCCTATATAAACTGACGGGTAAAAATTGTCTGTAAGGTGGAATAACCATTTTAGTCTGAAAAATAAATTCCTGTTATGAATATACTCATACAGAGTAGCCGTTTAGGACTCCATACCTCCCGTACTAGTAGATTGAACAAGAAAAATATTTTTAAAACCACATTATTGTATAGAGTGCTGAAGCTTCATTCAAATTTCAAAAAGAAACATTAAGTGTGTCATATTTCAAAGGTAGCAACAAAGTCTATTTCATATTAGGTGTTGCTCATAGTTTGTTGCAGATTGAAACTGTTATTGGTGAAAAACTGTTTGAATTATAATTTTATTAAAAACATACTCTTCCAGAGTGTCCATTAAAAGAGCTCGATATATATTTTCATTTTAATCTGTCTCCTATATAATTTAGTCTTTTTCTCACCCATACAGGGTATCAATACACTTCAAAAATATGCACAGTTAAGTCACACTTATTTTTAAGTGGGAATGCCTGTAGACTGATTTTCCATTTAATTACATCAACTCTTCAGTGGGTACGGACACAAACAACCCCCCAAATATCAAATGAAAATGAGGTTCACTTATACATTATTCAAGTACCTCTTCAAAAATAGTAAATACTTTATCTTTCTTATGAGTACTTTTGGAGAAATGAATCAAAACCATGAAGATATTTCATGTGTTTTATTCCTCGTGCTGAACCGACTGAATTCTACTTCTAAATTACTGATTTAACTTATAACAAATCAAATTACGAGTAGTATATTATTACCTATAACAGTGGTGGTATAATAGTGGTGACCACTTCAAAATAGCTTTCAAGAGGGCCCTAATAGGACAAAGTCTTTTACTGTGACATGGATATTTGACAGAAAATACACATTGGCTTCTCTCTACAAAAACAAAATCTTTTTATAAGTTTTGCAACACTTTTGTAAACTACTTTGTTCTGTGTTGAAAATATATTATTTGTTTTAGATTCCATAAGGATTGGAAAAATTAAGAAATTCTTTCCAAATCAAATTATTTTTCGAAAAATATTTATCTTGTTCAATTTGTGAAATTTCTTACGTAATAGGTGATGAATCACACCCCATATAAATCGTTACAGTATAGATTTAATAATGTTATTGTGTTCTAACAATTTTTATTAATATAAATTATGAATCTAGTTGAAAAATATTGAAACACGTTTCATATAAAAAATCTCCACTTTCTGAATAAAATTATAGACTTCTTTTATCACTACCCCTACTCGTATATTAGAATGGAAACATAGTATGTGATATGGCGCTTCAAATGATTCAGAATTCTATATTCAATTAGATTTTCGTCTACGATTATATCGACAATTTCAGTAGTCTAAAACCTTATCTGAACAAAAAGTACTTATGTATCTATTGCTGACTTTGTCTTTTAAACAATAATGAAATGTTACGAGGGTACATCATTTAACAGCCAAGAACATTTTCTTAGCAACTAAGGAGAGAGAGAGAGAGATTCGTTGGTTAAAGTTTGGTAGGATAAGGAGGATTGTTGTAAGGAATGTGGTTTGTTTGAGTAGGCCCTGATATAGCAATAGTTCCTCTACAGGGCTGGGGTTGTGGTGGTTTCGTTGGGTTGTGTTTGCCTAACTATTTCTAACGGGGGATTTTGACCGAAGAAAATGAAGTGGAGCTTGGAAGTAAAAACGGCTCTTCTCGGTTTGTTTTTTATTTTTGGGTTTTTTGGAATTTTGTGTTTTTTTTTGTTTATTTTAAATTTAATTTGAGGTTGCGGCTGCGGCTGTATTATTCCCTCTCATCGGCCATTTGGCTGGAGAACTGGTTCACCAGGTTGCAGGGAGCAACTAAGGAGTATAGAATGTCAAAATACATTTTTCTTGGCGAAACCAATCGTATATGTGTGGTATTGTAGACACGGCGTTGGATGTTTTAGACACAACAATATGTCATTTGTCAGGATGATGAAAAAGACGACATTTCCTGTCCGAATTACGTCTATAACGCATGGTGTACTTACTTGTATTAGTAATAAATTCATTATTAAGTATATTTTTATCATTTTTCAAGTAATAACATAACATTTGGCGACGAGAACCCTTCCACTCACAGCGGAAAAATTACCTAGAAGCCAGTGTAAAAGTACAGTGAAAATTTGTCTATACATATTGAGGTTAGAATTAATCATGTCTTTGATTGGGGCAATAGAGAGCTTCAATCCTAAAAGCGACAACATATATTGAGCAAGATACATATAAGATTCTTAGGGATCTCTAAACTCCTTCAAAACTCAGCCAGAAGACATATAACCAATTATGCGCACTCTTGAAAATGCAATTCTCGCCCACAACATGTGTCTTTAAATAAAATTTAAAAGCTACATTATTAGACAATGAAAATGAAGCACAAGCTGAAAGTTTAATAATTAGCAGATATCTATTGAATTACAGAAATTTAATCCACTGCTCGACAAAAGAAACACCATTCAAATTGATGATAGGTAGAAATGTAAAAACATTTGATGTTTTGAAATCAAATAAGAGTCACAATTTACAATTGGGAGGTGTGTATGAGGATTGTAAAGAGGGAGAAGAGGTTATGATGAGAGATTATTAACATAAAAATGAAAGCTACCATTAAAAAGGTACTAGGCTTAAAAAATTACATAATGATCAAATTAAAAAAGCAAAAATAAATGATATATATCAGGGGAAGTAGAAACAGTATCTGAACAGCGGTGTGTAGATAAAACTCCTGTAACTTGTAGTGAAGATGGCATGGAGGAAATGGTAGTTGAAAAAATGACATTCCATTTAATTACTTACCCAATGTAAGCTTAAATCTCAGTAACTCTCCGTCAAGGCGACACTTCCTGTCCGAACTACGTCGATAACGCCTGGTGTACTTATTTTTGTTGGTAATAAATTCATTATTAAGTACATTTTTATCATTATTCAAATGTACAACATAACAGTATACATCTCGAAACAAACAATTTCGAGTATAAAATCAACGAATTTCTTATCATACACCACAATACGTCACACTAAATAACTGACAAGCCTTCATTTCATTATGTCTCGGAAGATAAATAAACAACTTGTTGTGAATGATAGATACACTTAATATTTTTCTAGATAAACATTAAGATAACTCTGTTGCAAGCTTAGGACATCTATACAGATTTGTACACTTCACAAGCACAGCTGTCTGTGCTGGAATTTAGTGCATGGTGACTCTTTTTGTAACATCAATAATCTTATGTTTTAATAGATACACCTCGTATATCTAACTTAGAAAATCACTGTATTTTTTTTTTCTATTCCACTTGCCGAATACTTGAAATTGTGCCATAAGGATTCTATTCAAATTCGATATATCCCATCCAATGCCTTATATTCTAATCTAGCAAAAAAATCAAAACTGTTACATTATTGAAAAGATTGAAATTGTCCTTTTCATACACTAGTCCTTTCTATTTAATTTTTTTTTAGTGCGTTCAATAATTTTATTCAGAAAAGGTAATTCCATAATATGTAAAAAATGGCTGGTTCTAGGATTTTTAATTTACATTCATAATCAAATAGAACCTCACTGTATGAGGTGAACATCACATGTTACATAAGAATTACATCATTATCTGTAATCTCATGATTTATTTGTTGAAGCGTGAAAAATTTTATGCTTGGGATAAAACATCACAAATGTTGATGAATGATAGCAGCTTATGGGAGCACAATGGGAAATTAACTCACTTCCTCTTTGCTCTGAGACGTTTAAAAGTACTTTTCCGGTTAGAACGAATATACCTAAAATGTTGTAGAAATACAAGAATGAATAATTGTTTTAAATCTAACCCGACCTTCGTACGTATTTTCAAAAAAATAAAACGAATTGGATTACAATGAACAAAGTAATGTTCTGTTATTGTGTAAAACCTTATATTTCTAATACTATCTAGTGACCCAACTAAAATTTTTATTCCCAAAATTTCGAGTTCATTTCAAACTTTGAGGAAATTACCAAAATAGGTCCATTTTAATGTAAGGGGGCCTCAACTTTTAAACTGCCGATATTTTCTATAAAACCGTGATATTTATTTTCAACAAGCCTTTGTTATGGTAATAAAAGCAAAATTCTCATTGTACGAGAGTTGTTTGAAAAGTTTTCGACCTAATAAAGAAACAAGATATTTGTTTCCATTATCGTTTCTCTATTCAGCATAGTCTACTTTTAAGACTATACACTTAGCCCAGCGATGCTTTAACCTTTTAAAGCTTTTCAAATAATAGTTGCCCTCTTTCTCTTCAAAATAGTATGCGATGAAGTCCTCCTTTGATGAATATCCTTCTCCTGAAAGTAAAACTCTAAAGTTACGAAACAAGAAATGCAATTTGTGAATTTAGGTCTGGCAAGCACCGAAATGCGAGGAGATGCGTTGTCTTAATGAAAAAGCACTTTCTTTTTGTTTAGTTGCAAACGCTTTTTGGAATTTCTTTCTTTATTTTAGGAAGTAATGCGTGATACTATTTTTATTGTTTTATCTTTTTGAAGAATTCAATGACTACCCCAACAAACGCCCACCATTCCTTTTCCGAACGATAAAACCGTCTTGTAATCCACTTTATAGGCTGTTTTTCGTCCTAAAAGTTTCATCTGGAATGGAATGCAAAAAATTCGACTTCTTTTGCTTAAACGACGTTAATTCGTGCGGTTCGATAAGAGATGGCGTAACTTGTATAATATTACATCGTTCCAATATTCCGAACCTGCTTTGGAAAGCTACTGTTATTGTACGTCTTTTCAGTATATGTCATACATTTGAAGCGTTAACAACAATAATTTTATTTCACTCAAATATGTCGAACTTTGATTCTGAAAAAGTGTTTTTGCTAGAGGCTCTTCTTCATTACTTTAATATGAAGAAAAATGCCTTCGGAAGTCATTGTATTTTGGTGGACGTTTATGGTGAAGAAGCTCTAGCTGAGCAAACGTGCCAAAAGTGGTTTGCACGATTTAAAAGTGGCGATTTTGGCTTGGAAGACGATGAACGTCCTGGGAAGCCAAAAAAGTTTGAATATGATGAACTGGAAGCATTACTCGATGAAGATTGCTGCCAAACACAAGAAGAGCTCACAGAACCTTAGGGTGTCACTCAATCAGCCATTTCAAACCGTTTAAAAGCAGCTGAATATATTCAAAAGTAAGGGTTCCATATGAACTCAAGCCGAAAGGCGATTTTGCATGCTACTGCTGGAACGCCACAGAAGGAAGTCATTTTTGCATCGGATTGTTACTGGTGATGAGAAATGGATCCATTACGACAACCCCAAGCGCAAAAAATCATATGTGAAATCCGGCCAACCAGCCAATTCAACGGCAAAACCGAATTTCCATGGCGCGAAGGTAATGCTGTATTATGAGCTGCTAAATCCGTGTAAAACCATCAATGGAGAACGCTACCGAATACAATTAATCCGTTTAAAGAGAGCAGTTGCCAAAAAACGCTCGGAATATGCGACCAGACACGAGGCAATAATTTTCCATCGCGACAACGCTCGGCCTCACGTTGCTATTCCGGTTAAGAACTATTTGGAAAACAGTGGATGGGAAGTTTGACCTCACCCGACTTATAGCCCAGACCTTGCCCCTTCTGACTACCATTTGTTCCGGTCGATGCAGAACGCCCTCACTGGAATACGGTTCACATCAGAGCAAAATATCAAAAATTGGCTTGATTCATTCTTGGCTGCCAAGCCGGCGCAGTTTTTTTGGGATGGGATCTCCAAATTGCCAGAAAGATAGGAAAAGGTCATAGCTTCAGCCGGGCAATACTTTGAATAATACTATTGTACATGTTTTTCTTAAATAAGCGTTCAAATTTTACAATCTGTTCAACAGAATTACTGTTTTATTTCTGTTTAGTTTTATTTACACATAACACACATGTTAGGAAAATCTATATTTTGTCAGTTTTCATTTTAAAAATGATATTGTAATGATGTCTACTAATTTTCCTTGGTTTAGTTGAAAATGTATATAAATATCATTTTATAAATAAACGTGTCCCAAGATGTTTTTTATCGTGAATTCAGGAAACTGCGAAATCAGAGCTGGATGGAAATGTATAATAAAATAATGTAGATATTCCGCTTTGTAAATTTAAATGAACCGCGAAAATAGATTAGTTCTGCCATGCACCATCGAGGGCACTGGCATCGAAAATCCGTCATGTTGCTTCCACTGAATAACAACTTAGTTTGCAGATTCTTCGTAGGGTATGTTCTGTGGCAAATACGTTGTTTCGATATGTCTATAGCCGCCTCTCCTATCTCTCTAGCCTCAATCTGACGGTTTTTCAGTACCATTTTGTGAACCGATGATATCGCTAATTGTTATAGTTTTGATAATGATAATGCAGAGTCTCTGCACACAGTGTATAACTTCTCCCTTATTTGCGTATTGCCTCTCATAAACAAATATTTAATGGCAGCTGGTAAATTCATAACTTTTCCATTTTCTCACTTTCTCACTTAAAAGTTATTTAGCTATATATTTTCAAACTCGTCATACGTACTCATAATAGTGAAAAAATATTAAAGCGCGGTGCATATAGATTCGAAAAAGTTGTTATCATGTACAGTTTGGCAAATATAGGTGAGTGAATGTCGAGAAACGTGCGAGAGACACGAACGAAGTTGAAATAAGAAAGTATTCGGATGACAAAAAGGGTAATATACGTAATAAGGGTAATAATAATTAGTACGGTAAATAATGAACGTAGGTACCCACGCAGTGCTCTCCACTATCTAACAGACACAATAGAACTGAAAATAGTAGTAAAGTATACCTGCTTGAGGGACCGTACTAATCCCTACTACCATCATCTAGTAACGCGCATTGACGGGCGTGGCTATTTCATATTCATTCCTGTATTTGCCAAAGTGTAACTCAACTGATTCAATTTGTCCAATTCAAGTAATGTTTTTTGGATTTCTGGCTTATTGAAGTCCTGTAATAACGATTTATAATTAATTTGTTCAGCTATAATTGCTAAATCAGTTAATCCGACTTCATATTGTTTATTAAGTATTTTTTAATCGCGGAGCCTTTTAAATGCGAGGCCGTGGATAAGGGCCCGCTTGGCCTACACGCCACTGATAAACTAACTCTCAGTTCGTTCAGTGATTCAAAGCACAACTTTCGTTACTTTATGGTGATATAAGTTACTGAAATAGTGACGTTAGTGAATTTACGACGCAGTTTTAAGAATATTGTTATTTCATTACCTGTCATTTTCTGCTACGACTTCAGGAGGACACGTTTGCTTCATATTATTTGGCGACATATTAAAACAATAAGGATATGCATAATATCCCCAAGTTGCTTTGGGTCTTGATCTTTTTGCAATCAATAAAGTTTGTGCCATGAATATCTTAGCAGCATCCTCGAACCTTTGTGTTGCTTCCTTAATTAAAAGATTTTTAGTCCAAAAAGGATGTTTTTCTTTCTCTATAGCTATAGAAATTGATTTGTACTCATCTAGTTTTCCAAAGTTCTGTCGAAATATTGGCCTCCAGCTTTCGAAATCGATTATTCCAATACCTGTTACAAAATGTCGATCAATTTTTCATGAATTGAACCAAACATATGGAAATAATATTCTTATGCTGTTTATCGACTGCACTGCGAGTGTGACATATTAATTAAGGGGCTTGGATGTAGAGGGTAACAAGCCGCAATTAACAAAATCTTGAGGTATAGAGGTAACAAGTCCCAGAAGTGTTTTCTCGCAAATCCGTCAACATTTGGCAACGCTGCGTAAAAGATTCGATCTTGCGTCTAACCATTTGAATGTGTTTTATTGGTCAAGAAGGAGACAAGCCACATGTAATTTAATATAGCATCGACAAATTCAATAGGTGTTGAGCGTAAATTCCTCCAAAACAATAATAGTTCTGCTAGTTTTGTATCGGACTCCGGATCAGATGATAGTGTAAAGGATGAAGATTATGTGGAATCAAGTTATGTTAGTGGGTCTAGCGAATAAAGTGATTTTACGGTATGTATAAAAAACATGTGGCTTATTCCCTTTTAAGCAAAATAGAGGTAACTTTTTAAAGTAAATATTGGCTTATCATGACGTCCATGCCATTGCAGTCATTGCTTTTCGGCAAAGAAGACACAGTTTTACCATTCTATCTGGATTTGGGATTTGACGAACAGAATGCGGCACTATATAGGGTACCTTAAGAAAAGAGATTATTACCACAAGAAGACAAAAAGACATATTTCCACTTGGACAGAAACTTTTTCATATTCTGTGAAGATAGATGGAGTTGATAGAATGATATGCAAGGAGAAATTCCTGTCTATTCATGGTCTTCAAAATTCATAGAAATCAATATATATTATTTGCAAACAGATTCGCAAGGGATTTGGGACTTCAAAAACGAGGTAAACATTATAAGCGCAAGAACCGATTAACTGAGGAAATAGTAAAAAGTGTGCATGATCATATTAAAGCAATACCTAACTATTATATTCCATGGTGTAGAGAATAAGGTATTTCATCAGCTAAAGAAGATGCCTATCGAAAGATTTTCTGTGGCCTGTATAACATTTGGCTTAAACTGCTAAAGAGCGACACGTTTGAAACATGTGATCGGTATAAAACTTTACTTGAGTTAACTGAAAACGACGAAACTAAACTAAGAGAATTTAAAGCTAATTCAGAATTACACAAACTAAGGAATGCAAGCTAATCTTGAAAATGAAGAACTGAAGAAGCCAAACAAGAAACTTGTTATTTCTTTTGACCTTCAATAAGTTCTTCTAGTGCCGGATTTGACTATAGGAAGGGCGTTCTACCTTAGTAAGACCTGGATTTACAATCTTGGAGTACATAACTGTAACACATGTGGAGAATTCATGATACACATAACAAAGCGTGGGTGCGCCGAAATAGAAAGTGTTATTTTCAAATATATCAAGCAGAAGAACTAATAATTTTTACTGACAACTGAACGGTAATTTGTTTATGGGTACAGATGGTACGTAAAAAATAAAATTAAAGTCATGGAACATCGCTTTCTTGTGCTGGAGAATACACCCTTACTAATAGATAGGGATTTTGCCGCTATTCATAAGCATAAAAAATATCTAAAACAAGTATACTCACCAGAAGAGTGGCATAACGAGAATCAAAAATAGAAAATCAGTTCGAAGTAATACCAATGACAGAGTCAGATTTTTATTGCTTTAGATATTCTAAAAAATATGTGACAAAAAAAAATACACAAAAGAAAACCTAAATTTCAGCAAAGTGCGGTATTTTCGATTTGAGATAGAGCATCCTAATACCAGGCTCATAAAATATTACCTGAATGAGCCTTTCAAGTCGGTAAATTTAGGAAAACGAGTTGTTCAACTGAAAAATTGTCCAACATTTTCAGAACTTTCGCTAAAATATTCAAATGGTTCAAATAAACTGAAAGATCTCAAAGAATTACTACCTTTTGTCCGTTTTATTTATCAAGGGTTTTACGAGCAATTAGGTGTTTATTTTGTGTGATGTTAAGAGAACAATTATTATTGATACTTTATAACAGGGTCTAATTTTTTAGTTGATAAAGGCAATAAGCTACATAAGTTTTTGGTTACCTAGTGATATTTTTTTGTTTTGTTTGATTATTTCTATATATTTATAAATAAATTTGATACCAAAATAATTTTTGTGTAAAATTAATAATTACGATTTGAAATGACTCAAATATGTGACTTAGTGGCTTGTTACCCTCCCCTCAATTGTGATAGGGCATGTTATAGAATATTGCAATAATAAAATATGTACGAGGTTAATATTATAAATAAAAGATCCATCTTCATAGCAAAAATGTGTGTAATTATGGAGTTCATCAACATAGCACCGATGTATAACTTGTGTTTCACTTTTACTGAGAGATGCCAATTATTTTACCAAGTGCAATATTTTCTATACAAAATCCTAAAAATAAGCAGGGCAGTCTTTCAAGACCAGGGTGCCCTGGAAGGGCATGTCATGTAATTTTTTCTCATGTCAACCTGTTTCTCTGATAAACTGTCACACTTTTATTTCTTGATATTCATTCAAGAAAATCCGTTTTGTGTCTAATTGAAAGGAGTGTAGTATTATTATTATTGGTGATGGAGAGTAATACCGAAGAAAGTTCAAACTGCACACCAGAAATGTTATTGAATCGGCAATTGCAGCGGCTATGAATCTTGACCCCTGAGAAGTCTAGGGAACAGTATTTGAAGGAATATAATTCTTTTATGGAGTGTTACTAGCTTACTTTGAAACTAAATCGAAAATGGGAAAGTCTTCAATACTTTGGTCGACTTATTCAAAAATAAAAGGCTTCCTAATGGTTAATAATGATGTAGACATCAGTAAATACTCATTTTATATTTGAAAAATCAATCAGTTGGCTTTAAACCCAAAAAATCTAAAATATTTTGCTGTGAAAAAATTAATAAGTTTCTGTTGCAAGCTCTAGATGATCATTATCTCATGCAGCAAGAAATTTTGATGTGAGCTTAGATATTATTTGTAACATCTTTCAAGTTACTTTAATATTCGGAATCGCAGGAGCTCTGCGGAGGGACGAATTATATAAAATGAAGTGTAACGATATTAATAATACCGAAAGTATTTCAATTATCACAGCACCTGATACAAAAACTCATGTTTAACGTCGATTTACAGTTATTGGTGAAATATCTGACAATAGATTGAACTTGGTAAACATTATAAAAAGTATAAAACCAACTACCTACAAATGTCAAAATAAATCATTTCTTTTTGCAGTATAGAAATGGAAAATGCAAAACCCAAGTTGTACGAATTAATATCTTTTTAAAAATTTCCTCGCTTATCGCAACATATTTGAATTTACCTAATCCAAAAAACTACACTTGGCATAGATTTCGACGTTCTTCGGCGTCTCTATTAGTGGATTCCAGTGGTGATATAATTCAACGAAAGAAGCACGGTGGGTGGAAATCCAATATAGTTGCGGAGGGTTACGTAGACGACTCAATAAAGTACTAATACAACTATAAACGATGTTATTTCTTTGAACTCGTTAAATGTTACCAATGCAAGTACCAATAGTAATGTAACTTGTGAATAAAGTCACATTTTTCACTCACTTCACGGAATTGCCGGTCAAACCACCCTAATCGTGAAAAAAGTATTACTTTACTCATTTTATTTTTTTCTATTGAATTTCAGATATAAACTTTCTTCCACACGGAATATGAAAGTAACGCTTTTCATGTATTCTACGGATATCGATCGTGACAATTTGCTCATATACTGAATTTGTTAAACTAAATGACGAATGTGATTTCCAGAAATCAGCTGAATAACAACGTGGATTGTCTTGGTGGTTTGCGATACTTTTGCTCAACGTAATAAAGGGTAGTATAAAAAAAGAAGAGAACTTACCTGAAAACGATTCATCCGGAATTAATTGATTTAGAATATTCTCAAATATTTTCAAATGTCTTGTGAGATTTCCTTCTTGAGGTACGCCACCATTTCTTAATACAGTCTTTGTACCAGTTTTTAAAATAGCAGGAAAATCACCAGGGTCGTATAAAATATTAATGAATTTGCCTCTAAATCTGTCGTTGTCGTTTTGTACAATTCCATATTTTTCTGCCAACGCCGAAAAATTCAGTTTATGGGAATCACATTGAAAAGTTGGAATGTTCCAGTATGCGTTTATTTGCTTTTGCTTATTGCTTCTTATGATTACAGGATGCTCTAGATTAATATCTTTACTGAAATAGATAATTGCACAAATTGTTAGGTTGTAGTTAAGTGTTGCACGGCATATCCATATCTTTACGAAGAATGATACACTTGCCATTTTGAATTATATTGAATATAATCGATTAAGTCTTAGTCATTTCAGTATTAATGGAATCACGTAAGATAATAATTGATTTGTTTAAACGTTAGAACATATTATAGTGTTACTATATTCTTATCAAGAAATTCAGGAAGGAACTTGTATCTAACTTACGTAAATAAATACAGCTTCAAGGCTTCAGACTCTGATAGCTTCGTTTATTACAAACAGGATCTTTTGATATTAATACTAATCAAGTACATGAAAGGTGGTTCTTAAAAATAAATGTCAATAAAAAGGGACTTCAAGAATGTTCGTAAAATTGTGAAATTATTATAAATTTTTCTTACACCCCTCAATTTAAATTTTTTGTATTGGTAATTTGTAATGTCTCATATAAAAGAATTTTCAAATCTTTATTCAACAATATACCACCGATTTTTGGACGATGGTACTATTAACAAATAGTTGTTATTCATAT
This sequence comes from Diorhabda sublineata, assembly GCF_026230105.1. Taxonomy (NCBI): domain Eukaryota; kingdom Metazoa; phylum Arthropoda; class Insecta; order Coleoptera; family Chrysomelidae; genus Diorhabda; species Diorhabda sublineata. The sequence goes on from NC_079477.1 coordinate 31,937,380, forward strand.
GAATGTAAAAAGTAACGTTTTGTTTTGTGAGTGGACTTTTAACAGATTATACAAAGCATTTTATATTACTGTTCTATTTTTATGATAATAATTCAATAAAATCACATTGATTAATTATTTTTTAACGTTTTAACAATAATTACTATTGCATTTGATGTAAATGGGTCATGATACACGCTGGTTTACCTTAGATATACTTTATCTATTTTTACTTGAATGTCCATAAAAAGTATCAAAGAATTTCAACCACAAACCTTATGTGCGGGTTTTAAATAAGCTATTATAGTACTCATTTGCAAGACAAAACTAGTGAATTTTACTAGTTTACATAGTTATAGTAACCCGGTAAGAAATAACGTATCATCAAGAAACACGCATCATAAAAAGCAGCTGATAATTTCAAAGAAGCCGTCCCATTATTTTCGTTGAATAATATCTTCTCAGGTTTCTATTGTTGGCTGTGGAGGTTCCCAGGGCTGTATTTAATACATCATTTTCACTTGTTTTTCAGATCTCGATTTAGTTTCGAATATTGTTACTCAATTTTAGTATTTCGCTTCTAACTATCTAAATTCTTTGAGGATAATGACTTTGTGGCAATTTGGTGTGAGATATTGACGGAAAACTTCATTTGTATTACGTTTAGCGATATTCAAATATTCGCTTTATTTTTTAATGCGAGCGAGGTTTTGATCGGCATTAAGCAATCGCGGCACCATCTTTGCAGATACAAGGTTGTGCCTTTTATCAACTATTGGTGGAGAAGTTACAGTAAATCACCGTTTTTTATTAGTATGACATTTTTAAAAGCAGAATACCACTTAAAAATAATTTATTGGGATGCAGAATTTTCAGGATAATATTCAAGAAACTTTTATTCGGATACTTTAATTATCTTTATTAACACTTGAGTACATTTTTGTCCATATTAAAAAAAATATAGGTAGAAACACTAATCTATTTGCCAGATTTATATGAAATATTTACAGATCAGAAACATTGCGTAAAATATTAATATAATCACCGTAGGAAATGTGTGGTCAACCTCTTCCAACCGCACTTATAAAGGAAACAACAGCAGTGCGAAAAATGATGACATTCTATAATTTATGAGAAATACAAATTTTTCTGGAAAATATTCAAGTGAAAAAAGAATCATTTGAAATAGTGATTTCATCTACCAATATTGGTACGAGGGTGGTTCAAATATGGACGAGAATTTTTATTATCAAGTTTTTCTAGATAGTTTCCGTCATATTCGATCCAATTTCGCCACTCCTTCGGAAGTTTTTGGATGCCTTTTTCGTAAAAATCTGTCACATGAATGGTCACGTGACAAGCCGACAGATTCTACCTCCGCAGTCCGCTATATGCCGCTTTCAATGGACCAAATAAATACCAAATAAATAATAGTCGTACGGCGACAAACAGGAACTATAAGGAGTGTACTGTTTCCCAACCCAATTCGCGAAGATGCGTACAAACTTGTCAGCGTGTGAATTTCTGCTCAAAATCTGGCCGAAATTTTGCGTTAATCGAGCCGTTAAAGAGTTATTCACTCAATACTACCTAAGATAATTCCCAATTTTTTAGCTATATCGCGTAATGCATTGCGTTGGTCTCCCAAAATGAGTTCTTCTACAGCGCTGACGTTCTCATAGGTAACACTTGTTCTGGGAGTCGCTGATGTGGCAATTTTACCATCACTTCTCGGCCTTTTCAGACGGAATACCATTCATACGCTTAAATCTTGGAGAGGCACTCATTCCCATCAATTTCCGCGTATTTTTAACTATCTTATCCTAAAAACGAATAATAATGGGTTGTTCAACAGATATTGGTACATCTTTTTCGCTCATAGTTACGCGCTTCCTGCTATTATCTACACTTCCTAACACATCAGTCTAACATCGAGTGTAGCCACTTTCACAATAGATTTTTCACGCGATTATTCAAAAATTCCAGTTTAGATTTGACCCATCTTGGTGCATCTAACATATTAGCCAAAAAATTATTTCCTGGCTAATATCACCAAATATTGTGACGACCATCAACATCCCTAATGTCAGCTCAATTTTGTTTGAGACGCTTCAGGTTTCTAAATCGATTTATCAGAAAATAACAATCCCCATTTGTCTTCATATATTCCGATAGATTGTTTCTTCCTTCAATCTTATAACTCATGCCCTGCATTAGTCTTTGTCTATTTCCACTAATCATTTCCATCTGGGTTTTCCACGACTTTGATTCCTTCTGATTGATATTATAGCATATCATACTACTTCTAGTCCTTGCCTCCACTTTTTTATTCTTTGATCTTTAATTATTTTTACTGTATCATTTCCCTATTTATTTCTTCTAATACGTTTTGATTTCTTCTTCTCTTCCATATTATACAGTAATAGTTGGGGGTGAAGTCGTTTAATTTTAAGCTTCTTAGCTTCTAAGTTCTTACTTCTTATACAGATTGTTTCGTTGCGTATAATATCAATAGTTCACCAACCTGGAAACGATTCTCCTTCTAAATAATTTGACAATTTCAGTAAGGTCTCCAATTATTTTGAACCAATTTTCTTTTAGTATTCTCGTTTTTTGTGTTTTTCACACTTCCAGTAGATATCGATACCAATAAAAAAGCAAAATATAAAAAGAAAAAAATATTTTTTCAAAAATGTCCGATCCAATCTTGTTTCCTGTTTGTACCTTCTCAACAATAAACAATTTTTAAGATTCACTGGTTTTATGGTACATTATCATAAATATCTAGTTTTATAAGCGATCCCTATTAATTTGAACGATATAAAATATTTTATAATTTATAAAAGATATATGCAAAACATTAGGGCGTTGTTACCAATCGATAGGATGAAAAATATCTTTGTTCACATTAACTAATCATCATATTTTTATGTATTGATGTCTGTCGGATAAACGTTGATAGAAAAATTTGTCTTAAATCAGGTTCAAAAAGTTAAACTCCTCTCAAAAAAATATAGTCTAGTTATTGTGGTATTTATTATGTCAGTTCATTTCAGGATACGATATTGAGTGTGACTTTCTTACATTCAGTGCAGATTGTGTGTCTTCATATATCGAACAAATTTCATTTAAAATTTTTCTAGAAATACTATTAACTTTAAGGGGTTTATAAGGCAAACGTTTTATTCAGAAAGTTTGTATTCGTAATTACGTAGAGAATTTATTCCTTTCTTTAGGCTCTCACTGTATAATCAACTGAAAGCAATTTATGTGTGAAATAATCTTATTTTGAAACAAATGTTATATATTATCTTACGTGATGTTATTAATTGTTTAACACTTGCACATTTCAACAACACAATTTCGACAAAAACGGGTAATACACTTGCGGTATTTCTTCCCTATTTCCTTTTACACCTTTACTTCATACTTCGACCACTAGTTCACGATCACGGGTCTTCCCTGTGGTTTTCTTTTTTTATCCGTTTAGTCGAGACCAGTATATTAGTTAAAGAAACATCGATCTGTTTATATTTTTAGGATATGGATGTTTGAGCGCCAATGCCACATTCTTGGCAACTAAAATTGGTGCAACGTAGGTACATCTTTATTTTCATTGTAAGATATTATAATATTAAAAAATGTATATAATTGAGAATAAGATTGTTTTTGAAATTTCAGAGCTGGATTCAGTGCTTTTGCTACGAAAAATCTATCATTAAATAACTTATTTCAATTAGATTCATGGAAGGGTATTCAACTTCTTTTAGTTGTTTGTCGTGTATATTTGTTTATTTTATAGTAGTCATGGAGATGTCGATAAAAATCATTTTTGTAAAGCGATGTGTATATTTTTATTTTTTATATTGAGCAAAATGTTTACATTACCACTACACCAACACTTACAATTGTACTGTCTGATGCGCGTTTCGATAACCAAGTTATCATCTTCGGAGACTGAAGGTAAACTAAAATCTCTCAACTTGACCTACCTGTTATCTACTAAATTTTCCCACCAATGAATCTTCTCCTGCGAAACTTAATTCCACTTCCTTGGCGGAAATCTTCACATAAATTCCTTGGCTATTAAACTTTAGAGTGGCCTGTAAGAATTTGTCTCTTTGTGTCTCTTTTATATTATTAATATTAATTTCATGATTATAACAAGCAGCGCGATCGATTTTTAGGTCCATCCGTATTTTAAATGTGCTATTTGTTCTTTAAACCGGACATTAACGGATCTCTTAGTCTGTCCAATATACTTCCCGTCACAATCACCACACCTAATTTTATGTGTACCATTCTTTACAAAATTTGGTATTTTGTCCTTATTCTTAAATTTTGAAGCAATGATCCTGAACATTTGAAATGTTGTTGATGTTATTTATATTGTAAACATTGGAGAGATATACAAGAAATCAACAATTCTCGTAGAGGAAACGTTCTTCAACTAACATAAAATAAAGTTTATGAATATTATCAATTGCCTAAGCCGGTACTGCTATATTTTGTTTTTGATTCTAAATCTTTTATCAAGCAATATCGATCGGAGTGTTTGTTGATATGTATCTAAACACTAGGTGATATATCATTATAAAATCGTAAATATTTTCTATTTGTATGAAAATGTTATCATGAATGACGAAATAAAGAGCAATAATTGATTTCACAGACATAAAGGAAAATATAAAAATAGAAAACACATCCAACGAAACGTGGAATTTGGTGTACTAATAGATAAGAGAAAATTGAACCGAAGTTTACCGTGATTTTCTGATTCCCCTCTTTTGGAATACTGAAAGAGTATCGAAAGTGTATACGATTCGTGAAAAAATCCTTGGGTTTCCATTGATATTTTCCTGGGAAAATATTATTTTTCAAGTAAAACAAAATTGTGTCCTGTCACGATTTACAGATTCCTGCCACGTCCACAGAACTAGGTATAGTTTATACATATTCTTGGAAAAGGTCTTTTTTTTTTGGAAACCTCAACACTGTTGCCTCAACAAACACCTAAAGACACGAGTCCTAGCAGATAATGCGGCGTGCAGTTTTTGTTGCACAGAGGACGCAACCTCCATCCACATTGCTTCGAAGTGTGAAACACTAAGGAACTCCAGAGCACTACACCTGGGTGCGTATGAAATAGAAGACGAAGATTTCTCGCAATTAAAGCCATTCCACATTCTAGACTTTTTAAATGGAGTGGGATTAATGGATCAGCTGTAAACACTGGGTTCTTCATTATCGCAGCAATTAAAGGTGGCAAAATAGATCCTTTGGGTCGCAGAGACCCCAAATTTATATATACATAGAAACCTCAAAAACTAATATTGAAATTTAGGAGATCTTTACGAATGTTCAATCACGGCATGTCACACTTTTGTTTTTTTCTCTTTCAGTACACCGAAAGGCAGGAATACCTCCTGATCTGTACAGCACAGCCATATTGATAAAACATAAAATCAAATATTACGAACTTCTAAACTACTACAAAATTTGTTTCTGATTAATATGAAAAACAAAATTAAGAGAATCATAATTTCTGAGATATTTGCGCCAATGAATCGTTTTAATGTATGATTCAGTTTACAGACATTAATAATAAGATATAGTTTCAATAATTACGAAATAATCTCAATCAAGTTTTTCAGCATCTATAGATTAATAGACGTTAATAGACGCGGCGAAATTATATGGTCATCCTATTGTTACAATCTGCAATCATTTATGGAGCTATTTAACATAAAGAAGACTAATATTAAAGCAGCAAATATGGCAAGACATTAATCAAATCCTAGCAGACATGTTGCAGAATGATGTCAAGCACCGTCTTTTTTATCAAGAAGTAAATGGCACCCAGTGTAAGCTTAAGGGTTTATCTTTTATTATTATAAATTACCTTTTATCGTCTCATTAACCTTTATATCCTTTTGTATTTAACGACAAATTATAAAATCTTTTTTAATTTAATTAATTTAATAGATGAACAAATTAATTGATTCTATTTTCAATAAATTTTATGGAAAACTTATTATAAAAGGGTTGCTATTCAAATTTTGAGATGAAAACAAATGTTCATAATTGGATACAGCTTTTTTTCCAAGTATTCTCCATTAAATCCGATTAAAGTACCTCCAAAACATGTGATTTGAACGCATCAACCGCTTCTTGAGGTGTAGAAAAACGTTGACTGTGCAATTTATCAACTGCGGGAATAAGAAGAAATCATTCTATGACAAACAATGACTATATCCATCAATTCGATGTTTTCACTGTTCAAAAAGGTATTTGTTTGAACTGAGCTCGCATAGTCGTGGTGGAGAATGATTCGTCTTCTGCGATTGGCTTCCTTCATTTTTTTGGAACACTTCTAGCATACAAATGCTGGTGTACCATTCAGAATTGATAGTTCTACGCTATTGGATTTGGCTGGTTTTGAAAGATCAATTCAGTCTATTGTTGCTTAGTTATGGGTTCGTATACATAAAATCATAATTCATGGCCTGTCATGATATTATAGACTTCACTGCGATCAATTTTTTCCAGTATTTCTTTGCACCAATCGACACAAATTTTTCTAGCGGTTGTCAAATTATGCGGTATCAAACGCGAACAAATATTTTTAACAGCTAAATGTTCATGTATATTGAATGTATGCGAGTGGAACTAATGCTTCAATCTCCCGGTATGTCACATGGCGATCTTGCAATGTCAGTTTACACAAAGCAACGATTTTTTCTAGCACAACAGCCGATTTTGGACGACCTTCATGTAATTCATCTTATAGCGAAGTGCGATCGAATTCGGAAAATCAGTGAAACACGGTAACTTGAGATGGTGTTTTATCAACAAAAATCGAAGCGAGCACACTGCTGTTGGTTTAATCCACATCGAAAATCATTGTACGAAAATATTGGAGACTGAAATAGCACTGACTATGTTCACCATTAAAAATGTCGAACTTTATGATTACAATGTCAGATTTGACATGCTACATCTCAAAACTTATGTAGCGAACGTAATAAATTATGCATAAAGTACTGCTACATTATTGATTTATTATTAGAACATTCTGTAATTATTCTTGAATGTTCATCGCAAACTGCTTTATCATATTTTTTACATAATTTTTACGTGTATCTTCACGGAATCTATCTCTTGGGAAATCCGACCTGACTCACTCGATGTTTTTTCTCTGGTTGTGAAATTTATTAATTTTCCAGTTCCAACTACAATCCGAATCGTCTAATTTCTCATGTTATAAATATTTTGAGATTGTGGTTTAATCGATGTCATACATAATTCCTCATTCAATTCCTTACTTTGCTGACTTTGATAGTATATAGGTTCCGGATGAATTCACTTTGCCCATTGTATGGGTAAATTTGCTCACCGTCCTACCTTTGTTACTTTCTAAAAAGCGAATCACTTGACATTCAACATTATCCATATATTCTTGTCTTTATTTTCTATTTTATTTTCTTCACTTGTATTGATCAATCAATTGATGTCCATTATAGCTCGTTATAAAGGATAAGATGATTTCCACATATCCATTGAATGACTTATATTCGAATTATTTACACTTGGCATCATGAGAATTTCCCAGATTGCGTAGAATTAAATTTTTCTACACTAATTGCTTTTTGTAGAATTGTCTTCTTGTTATTGTAACGAACAATTCTATCCAACATTTCATTCACATTTGCTAACTAGTATGACTAATCGGAGTTTAATGTTGAATTGTTGGTATTTTACATGGAAAACTCAGTTGGTTTTATGCTTTCTATTATTTATAAAAAACAGTTTAGAATTGATGAGATCGATTGTGAAATTTAACTGATTCAAATATAAGGAAAACCCCGGATCTCATTTTATTCTTCCTATGTGGACAACAGAAACGTTGTGACAAGAGGGAAACTATAGGAACGCTTGATTCGCCACAATGTAAATTTTATTGTTGTGTCCTTACGTGGACTGGCGTTGCGTGCGACACGAGCGAAATGGGCGCCAATAATTCTTGAAACAATCAATTTCAGTATAATCCCCAAAGAATAAAGATGAAAGAGGTTATTATTATTTATTACAACGGCAGAGCTATTTTATATAAAAGTGTCTCAATGATTATTAGTAACAATAATAATTACACTTGAGTAATGCAGCTCAACAGTCCAATATGATATCATGGCACATTGAAATTTGACAAAAATATAATTACAGCAATCATTGTGGCAAAAAAATCAACAATTTTGTAAACACTTAATACGATGAATTCTTAGTTTACTAGTTTCACTATTTATAATGAATAGAAATTTATAGTGAATAGGCTTATAAATGATTTTGAAGATCTTAGTGTTTCTACTTGATTTGCTTGTCAGTTTTTTTGTCCCACCCAGAATCCATGGGACTAACTGAAGTTTCTTCAGCACAAGATTTTGGACGATCTATCCTACTTGCCTGGGGTCGTTCCGTAATTGTTTTAAAACTCGACATAACTTTGAGGGTTTTTTGGCAAAATAAAACGCCACGCTTGCCATTGCGTGTTGGCGAGTGTGTATTTCAGCCGCTCCTAACATGGAGATACAGACGCTGTTTGAAGCCGCCCACTCTGGGTCAGACGCCTCACCGTTGGCGTTGGCATGGAAGATGGCTGATAGATGATGATGATGAGGCTTATAAATATTCAAGCAATTCATAGTGAATAGGCCTATAAATAGTGAAATTACTCTTCGCAATCCTCGTCGTTACTATTTGAGGCATAATTCTTGATAGCCGAATTTTTTCTCTATAACCCATAGAAATATTTATTCTTCTTTTAAAAATCAACATGTTAAAGCTATTAATTTGATACTCATAAAAAAGCGTTCATAAAAGTGTAAAATAAATCTAACACATACAGGTATAACTGCAAGCATATTTAATCAAATGTTAAATTTCCTTGAAAACTCAGTTGGTTATATATTCTCCACTATTTATAAAAAAATTATGATTCTTACAAATTTCAAGAAAAATGAGTGCACACAAATTTTCCTTCGACAATCCTGTTTGAAACTGACGCCTACTAAACAGCTGCAAAGAAATTTGTATTTTTTTCAAGTTTGATACATATTGACTATTCGAAACGAGTATACTCCGTACAAACATAAACCATAAGTGGTTAGTAGACACAGCCCCCTTTACACATAAAACTGGGTCATATGAAAAACTTTATGAAGATGCTAAGTAAGATCATTGAATTATTCCCTCATTTCTAAACAATATTTCATAATATTATAGACCATAGGTGGGGAACCTGCGGCCTCGAGGCCGCATGTGGCCTCCGCGAGGTTCTTGTGCGGCCCTTTGCCACATAGTACAAAATGGTAGAGTTCGTTTCAAACAACTATTGTACATCAACGCCATGATAGTTGCGCGAAAAATCCCGCCAAAGACAGTCATATTGTAAGATGACATCAGAACATTAGTCTGAAACGGACCCTAACACGCATGAGTGAGGCTCTGGCCCACAAACCATCCGTTTCAGACTTGGACACTCAGTTTTCAGCGCCCCCAAGTTGCTAATAGATTTTCTGATTTTGACGAGCACACTCCTGCTATGAAACTGGCATTTGAACCACATTTAATAGATATATCCGAGGCTCCTGCAGAACTACAAATGGAGTTAATTGATTTAGGGGAAGATATTATCATCAAATCCCTTTTTAACGCTAAAAAGGATCCCTTAGAAATCTGGAAAAATGCTGTTGAATATCCATGCCTTCGAGAACATGCTCGACGTTTACTTTCCTGCTTCGGAAGTACCTACTGTTGCGGAAAACATTTTCTCTCATGTCAAAAATAAAAACAAATTAAGAACGCAAATTACAGATGCACATTTAGAGGATCAATTAAAGCTGTGTGTTACGAAGCTTGATCCAAATATACAATTACTGTCAAACAAAAAACAAAGCCAAATAGGTCACTAACTTAGTGAATAAAAAAATTTTTTTATTGAATTTTTTTATAATATTTTTATATTATTTTATATGTATATTGTATTTAAAATTTTGTAGTTTTATATTTTATTTTTTCTATGCAATGCAATGCAATAAATTGTTAAATCTATAGAAAAACTATAATAATTTTACAAAAGTCACTTTCTTAGGTCAATCAGCTTATGCGGCCTCTCTTATTGCTGCCTAATTTAAATGTGGCCTCTAATGGTAAAAAGGTTCCCCACCTCTGTTATAGACTATAAGAGGGAATATTTGTTGATCCACAGATCCCTAAACTTATAAAAGATTCCCAGTTTGAAAGTCAGTGAAAAAGATACTTGGAAGTTATTCAAAAAGATTGTCGGAGTGTTTTTGGAAAATAAAAATAGTGTCAATTATGAAGACATTAAAAAATTTAGAATAGGAGTGAATATGTCATTGAAGATTCATTTTCTGCATTTATATTTGAATTTTTTCACTGACAACTTACGAAGTATGAGTTTGAACAGGGTGAGCATCTTCATCAATCTTTAAAGTTATTTGTAAAACGTCATCAGCGAGTTTGGTTTTGAAAAATTTTAGGGGATTATTGTTAATCTATAACAGTTAGTGTGAACCAAAAAACTATAAATAGACCAAAATTTTTCATTCTTAATTATTTTTTTATTGTTCATAGTAAGTTAACAAAGTTTTGAAAGTAATGAAGTATTTCTTAAACATTACATTTTTATTATTCTATCTGCTTAAGTATTATCCACAAAAAAAAATTAAACCATAACTTATGTGGAGAAACATATAAGTTTTTGTTATTTTACGAATCAAAGACTTAAAAATTGATTTTTCTTATCACTTTCAAGATTCGGAAGCTGTATTGTTGAATTGAAAATTGTTTAAAACTCGTTCTGATCTATTAGAATACATAAAGGAAGGATTTCTTTCATTAGAAATGATTGACGTTTTCACCCAACTTTGGTATTTATGGAAACGTCAATATTTTCAATATTTTTTAGTTATTTATTCAAATACTCCAAAAATGAGAGCATTTACTGAAGAATATAAATATAGAGCAAGTCTTTAAAGTGAATAATTTAAGAAATTATATATAAACTCTACAAAATGAGATATACAATTATTATAAATGAATTTAGAATGGCACATTTTGCTTGAAAATCTTACCCTTAAAGTTTTTTGGCAATATCTTCTTGACTAAATAATATATTGATGTTTTGAGTTAGTTTTAAAAAACTTGTACTAACCTGTAAATAGAATCACCCTTATTGAACTGAACCAACAAAACTACAAAAAATATCACCTTCATCATAACAACGATTCTATCAACAACCAATCCACATTCATAGCCGCGTATTTTTTAGCACCCTGATAAATGTAACATTATTTATATACAAATAAAACAAGCAATTTATCAACAGTGAAGTCAAATAAATAATCTTATTCAAATTAGAGCATTTAATAAGTTCTAGTGAAAAAATTTACTACGGAAATTTATAAAACATGTGAGATACGACTTGGTTGATTTTTTTTTATTTTTCTCATCGTACCTATTTTCTTTGTAGTATCAAGAACATCTAATTGAAGGTCAATATGAGTCATATACAGGGACTTTTAGATATTCAAAAGCAAAGCTACATGAAACAAATTCTCCACTACAAATACATATTCTGTTGGACTTAACTTTGCTAAAGAGCTGCTGTTACTAAATAAACTCTTAAGTTACAATCAAATATAGTATAACTATAATGGGAGTAATATTTCCCATAAAAATAGAGACTTAAACCAAAAAAAAAATAGAAAAAGAAATGAAACATATATAGTTTGGACACAAACATCAGCTGTCCGAAAATAGAATACAAAAAAAAACGTTTAAATAAAAAATATCAGGTAAAAATTATGAAGAGGGATAAGAAAAAATGTATTGAAACTGTGAAAGAAACAACGAAGTCAAAGATGATAAAATTGGGAGAAATAAAAGATGAAACAAAAGATAGAAATACATGGAGGAAAAAGTATATGTCATAACAGCAATCCACCCCATGGAAATCTAGCCTGGATTAAATAAAATGCAAATACAGCAGAACTAAAACGAAACTGCTTATTTCAGCAGGTTTGATAAAAATAACAAAAAGTGGTTAACACAAACATGGAAAAGGAATTTTAAAAAATGTGTAGATACTATATATTTAATTTTATACATATTTATTGTTATGAATTTTGGCGTTAGTTTTTGTTCTTAAAATATAAACAATAAACAATAATCGTGTGTTCTGATATTGACTGAATAGTTTTTGTGAATTATATAATGTAACAAAGGCACTTGTCTGTCTCAAACATTAACAGAACCGAGATACATATATATTGCAAGGTTGTATGGGATACTTACATGTTTGAAATGCATTCGACATGTCGCAAAATGTGATTAGTAAACCCAATGATAGATTTCGGTAAACGTGTGAAGTTTCTACCATAAAACAAGAGAGGTAATCAGATGAACTTTGGTGATAGCTGCTGATTTAAGATGAATGATATAACGAATGGTTAATACTTGTCTACATAGTATGAGCTTGAGGGATTAATGGCTGAATAGACCAATTTAATAGTGATCCACGTTGAGTGAGAATATGTAGACAACCTAGAGCTCGAATGCAGTCGAATTGAGGCCAAGAAATTTATCCTTACAGAGGTCGAGACATCAAATTCGAGTTGGCTTTTTTTATATGGTGGCACGAAGTTGTGTCTATGTAATGTCACTATGGTTATACATATCTAAATGATAATCGATGCAATTGAAATTCATCATTCAAGATTGCCAATGAGATTACCAAATCTTAATCCCATTGAACATATTTGGGAAGGTCTTCAACGGAAAACCCTTGATGAGGCATTCTGCCTGAGATTTGTATCAATTATAACAGCAGTTTATAACAGTTTAAGAAGTGTGTCTAGATATATAACAGCAATTATAAACATTTACGATTCTTATATCGATGTAGAATATATGAAAGCTAGTAGAGGAATACAGGAAATGGGGTCTGGAAGTCAATTTGAGTAAAAAGGAGTATATGTGTATTGGAGGAGAGCAACAAAATTGAATACTTGAAGAAACACAATAAGAAATAAGTCGTTGTACAAAATACAAATACCTAGGCATGATCATCACTAATGATGGAAGATTATATGAAGCAATCGCACAAAGAAATAATCAAGGAAGACAAGCAATAAGACAGCTAAATGGTGTATTGTGGGACAAACAAATATCCAAGAAAAACAAATATCGAATAGACAATAGCATAATAAAGAGTATAACAACATATAGTAGCGAAGACAGGCCTCTAAAAGAAAAAACAGTAAAAATGCTTGAAGCCACAGAAATTGAGGACGCGCGGCAGGAATCAAGACGTGAAAAATTAAGAGAATCGGGGAGATCATGAAAGTGCAGAATACGATTACAGAAGACAGTAGGGTGAATCAGTTAATATGTTACGGACATGTCCAAAGAATGCCTGAAGACAGCATACCCAAACAAATTTTAAATTGGACACCACAAGGAAGAAGAAAGAGAGGAAGACCAAGATTAAGTTGGAGGGAGGGTATCGAGAAGGATATTCGAGAAAGAGGATTGGAAGAAGATCGAGAAAGATGGAAACTGAGAATCGGAAGACGGCGAAGAACGTTTTAACCCGTGTTCTTTATAAATTTCAATTATTGTTTTAGAATGTACGAATAAATATAACTCTCATAAAAAATAAGCAGATCTGGTATACTTATGGACCTAAAACTGTAGATGGCACAAGTGCTTTAATTTATTTAAAAAATACAGTTTTGGTAGAGATATTTGTCTTTTAAGAGTCTAGAAGACTGCAAACATGCAGGCTTTAGACTACATTCTTCACTAAACTGAATACGCATAGAAAACTGGTACAACTGTTAGATTGAATCTACTACCTTTGTGGTGTAACAAAGAATGAGAGTCAAGAAGAGATCTAGAGACGCAATAGGTAGCATAATTCAGGGTCTAGGCACTAGAAAAAAACATTTAATTAAGGTTATCAACAGTATTGCTGAATATACTTTATATAAATAGTATTAAGCAATGTTCCAAGAATAGACGCTCATTAATTGAAGAAGCTGTGATATAATATTAAAGCACTCATGATAGGAATAGTTAGTAGATTTTACAGTCTTGTAACATTTTGTATCATATATACAAATCTGCCTTCAATTATAAGCTAGTGAACTAGTGAGAGATATAGTGAAAGAATGTGTTCCTATAGGATGGGTTTGTTTTTTAAACAATTTAAAGTCTTTACTGCAATTCATATTTGGTACATAATTAAAAAGTTTGTGTTCAGACATCGAAATTATCAACATTGTGGCCCATCACTAAATTTCCTGTCACATTAATTGCACTGCAATTAGGTGGGAACGTGCGGACGGAATAAAATTCATAGTTATGACAGTCGACAGTCAAGAGCCGATGCCCACTTAAGCCTCCTAATAAGCCCGTTGTACCCCACTTAAAACTATGAAAGGGTGATGTTCTGGAAAAAGGTAAACAAGTACCTTGATCGTCACTGGGCAAACTGTAAGACTTGTCCATGAGTTTGGTACTCGCAGAGGACGTAATCTGCAGTTTCTTGCTTCTAAATGTAGCCGCGACATTCCGGATTGTACGTGATATCTGTAGCACGGAGATGGCGTCTTAGATGACCGTGGCGGTTGAAAGACCAGTGATTAGTCGTATTTCACGCCTGTTTTAGTAGATCAGTTGGTTGGTTAGAGACGCAGAAAGCCGATTTATTTGTGTCTTAGTTTATCTTATTACAAGTGTTTATATCCTTGTTAGTAGTGTCTTGCGAGCAGACAAATGCGTACAAATGTTATTATTGCCGTATTCGAACATTTGATCTTTTTTCGTAGTGCTTTCTTCGACGGCAGACGTGATATTGAGGTATGTGCAAAAAACTGTTTGAAGTGACATTTTCGGGGCTATTCCTTATGGAAACTCCTCACTACTTGGCTTTATTCGAAGCAGAATGAGAGTTAGGCGTTGTATTGATGATATCTTACCAACAAATTTACCGTCTTATGTGAATGGGCGTCAGCAAATCCTTATTAGGAAGGTACCTCACGTATTATTTTTCTCGGCCACAAAGATTATAGTTTTTTACCTCATTGAACTTGAGTGGAATATGAAAGGGAGGAGAATTTGTACCATCCTCCACATATTTTTTGTAGCCAATCCATTGAATTAAAGTTGCTAGAAACGATACTACACAAGCAGATATTGACCATCTTTTGTCTTTGCCTAGGCATGTATAGTTCAGTTACGGGATCACCAAATCATATACTATTTCTTATTCTGAATACATGGTAATAAAATATCAATTGCTTTCATTAAATTCTTGATGTAAGGCTATTACAGTACTAACAAATCAAGGTCGATAATTGTAGCTTCTGGGTGTAACTTTTCTAATGTGACTGATAACAATTCATTAAAATGTTTTCTACAAATATATTTTACGTGGTACATTTCTTTTTACAAATAATATGCTTGGAAAACTAACTTTGATTTGATGTTCCATTTGATTGCAATGAAGTTATTGATAGTACACTGTTGGATCATACTGTATTTTTTTATTGATTTGTTTATCATTCTACCTAGGTACATAAAATAAACACGTTGGCGAGACAGGTGTTGTCAGTTTGAAATATATATATATATATATATATATATATATATATATATATATATATATATATACGAGGTGTGTGATAAATGTATCAATATATTTCATTTACCAAAGCTTAAGACTGTTAGACCCACACAAGTTGATGTTTCTACTCTTGGTACCGGTGCTGGAAGTCTCCAACTAGTAATAGATTGATCAAACAATCGTTTGATGATGATGTCCTCGTTACTTCTAAAATAAGGTGTTCTGAGATATTTTTCAAATTTGAGAGTCGAAAAAAGTCACAAGGGTTCAAATAATAAATATAGGGTTTCAAGCACAACATAAATGAATTTAAAGGCCAAAAATTCTCCGATTCAAATGACCTCGAATCAATAATTTCCTTGTCAAAGACAGTTAACGATTTATTCTGGTAAAACAAATTTCTTTGTGAACGATATCATTAAGGTTATCAGGCAACTGAAGAAATTTTGATCATTATTTATTTTGTTAATTGTCTCGAAAGAGCCGTATAATATGTAATCAATTTATTATTAATGGGAACACCTCTTCCATGGTTTAAGTCATACCTTACCAACAGAAGTAAGTAGAGAGCTATTAGATCCACTGCAGGGACTGTTTTAAGAGATTAAAAATTCTGACTCTTCCTTCCTTATTCATCTTTGAACTCGTTTGCGTAATTAATAAGCATGCTTCTTCAATTTCAGAAAGGTCGTTGCACGACTATCCACTTAGGAACGCGGAGCACGACCTTTACGTACCTACTCCACGTTCAGAACTAGTTGAGGGCTCAATCTTTTACAATACAAAGAAATGCACAATCCCTTGCCAATTGAAATCAAATCGATATTATCTTTTCCCGTATTCCATAATAATTTGAGGGTATATTTACTAGAAATTGCCTTTTACTATGTAAATGATTTCTAATAATGATATTTAATTCCGGGCAAGCTGCATACTAGTTTAATTTTGCTATGGACTTATATACTAATTATCACCTATTACTCTTACCTATAATTTTAATACTCATTGTGGTTTTTTTCTGTATATTGAAATTTTTGTCTACAAATTATAACAATAAAGCATTTCTCTCTTGGTACTCAATTTTCCTTAGACACCTGTTTCGAAAGTAACACTCTCATTAAATACAAAAGTAATAGCACTGTCAGAAATAATATTTTATTTGTACATTGAAACAAATATGGCCCGCAGTTTTACCAGTCTCATTACTTTTCTTACGTACCTTGTATATATTGTGAATTTTTTTATGATAAGTTTATATAGGAAAAACTTATAATTCTAAATTTCGACATGACAAATATTTACGATTAATATGATTAAATATTCCCGGTTGTGTTACTTCTCAAGTCTATCAGATAAGTTTGTAACACCTTGTAAATATCAGTTGATTATAGTTGTATCAAAATATTATTGCTCAGCAGTTTTACGAAGTAATGTAAATATTTGTCATGGTAGGTTATTTACTTAGGTTAACCTACTTGTAAAGACATTTAAGTAGCACAATATCTTTTTCAAAATATTTCCGTATTGAATCTTATTGAACTGCCAAATATAAGCAACTGTCTATGTATTTCAATTTTAACTACTCGCCCTATATAAAGCTGAAAGCGCTTTATAATGAAATGAAAAAGTGTGTCAAAAATATCGAATATAACTCAGCTACCAATCTACCCACGAGAGAAAAAAAATGTATATCACTTATCATAAAATATAAATAACTTAGTAGTTATACGAGGGTTGTCTGAAAAGGTTCGTTCTGCGAAATGTTCATTTGAATGCGGTTTTGACCTAAAGTGAGCAAATGCATAAATGATAATGCAGTATCCAAATCCTCTTTCGTATACGTAGACGTATTAATAAACATATATTCAATGACATCTCGATACTTAATTTGTTCCATTTTCAGAAAAATCACACAATGACTCACATATACGACTGTCAAGGAGAAATTAAGCGTCCAAAATGGCTAAAAATCTGTCCACGCATGAGCAAATATATATCCAACTTAAATTAATATGCACTGAAATTTTCAGGCTTATGTTAAAAATTATTCAAACAACTCTTGTATGTTCAATTTATTGATTTACTTTCAGCTCAGGACGAATCGGGTTATACAAAAAAGTGACATTCAAATGAAAAAATTGGTTCACTTCAGATAATATTTTCAATTTTTTCAGGCCATCCAAAAAATATCGCTCACGAACAATGAAGTAACTACAAAAATGGAAATAAGGCCATAGATAATTTAAGAGACATATCTCATACACATGGGAACATGGACGTAACTGTAATTCCAATTATAACCGCCAGATGTTACGTGCCTTATGGTGGAAATATCAACTGTTATTAAATTCGTTCAATGAATCAACGCCACATGCCTCAGTTGCACTCAAAAGTGAGGTTTGTTGGAGTTGAACCTTATATAGGAGCTGCTCCCCTGCAGGGCTAGGTTTGTGAGGGCTGCTTGGCGTTGTGTTTGCTGTTCTGGCTGGAAAAGAGGAAAAGCGAACGACACTTTCCAGAAGAAAACGAAAAGAGAAATCTAGTAAGTAAAAACGGTTCTTCTCGGTTTGGGGGTTTGTTTTTGTAACATTTATTTTCGGTTCGTTTTTTGACAATTTGGTTTTACATTTAAATGGAGGTTATTCTGGGCTGGGTTATTCCTTATCGACGGCCATTTAGATGGTGAACCGGTTTGGATTGTCTGGATAAAATAGCTTTCAAGGTTATTTTCTTCATTCTTATTTATTCAGCAGCGAAAATTTCAAGAAATCACTGAAGAGTTTGTGTCTTCTAGAACAAGGAATAATTTTAAGAGAAAAGTGATGTATATGCATTTAGGGGTGATGATTGTCGGAACGCTGAAGTTGAATTGACTCAGAGGTATTACTAATACCAGGGTTTTATTATACCTCCGAGTGAAGGGGTCTGGAGCATAGAGTAGTCATTTACTACTCGTTTACTTGGAATGGGCTGCGCAGCATCTCAAGCTAGCACAGCGCTGGCTACAACAACTAGTCCTTCTTTGATTGAGATGAAAGTGAAGAAGTACCATATTCACTTTAAGAGAGAGAAGAGAGAAATGCTTCATTGACAAAAAATTGTTACAATTTGTTGACAAAAGCTTGTAAAAACAAAAATAACTAAATAAAGATACAAATACAATAAAATCTCATTATAAAGAAGAAAACCACAAAGTAACAAAATTGTAGGAAATAGTAATAGGTAATAATTAGTATATAAGTCCGTAGCAAAAATCAAACCTGTATGCAGCATGCCCGGAATTAAATATTATTATTAAAAGTCATTGACGGAGTAAAAGGCACTTTCCAGTAAGTATACCCTACAATTATTGCGGAATACGTGAAAAGATAATATCGATTTGATTTCAATTGGCAAGTGATTGTGCATTTTTTTGCATTGTAAAATATTGAGCCCTTAACTAATTCTGAACATGAAGTAGGTAGATAAAGGTCTTGCCCTGCGTTCCTAAGTGGATAGCCGTGCAACGGCCTTTTTGAAATTAGAGACGCTTGCTTACGAATTAGGCAAACGGATTCAAAGATGAATAAGGAAGACAGAGTCAGCGCAAAACGGGAGGAACTTAATTTTTTAGATAAGATGATAATATGTAACTCCCATTTCAATTATCCACAACAAGCCCTGAGAATTTAACAGATTGAAAGACGTCAATGGTGGTCTGTATTTTTATATGATAAAAATTTGGTTTTAGAAACGTTAAGACAGAGAAGATTAGAATTGCACCATGATTTTAGGGTGATTAGGTCACTAGATATGGTCCTATGAATTAACGTGAGATAAGGGTGGCTCCAAGAGAAACAAGTGTCGTCTGCAAATAGACATATTTTACCACTGATATCTAGATAGGCGATATCGTTTATAAACTGATGAAACAAAATAGGGCCTAGTTCTGAATCTTGGGGCACTCTACATTCTATTAGCTTGCAAGAAGACATCGTTGTATCAAAACTTACTCCTGTTGGTAAGGTATGACTTAAACCATGCGAGAGGTTTCCCCTTAATAATAAATTCATTGCAAATAAAGGCACTGTACTTTGTAGTAATCACTATTCTGTAAAATGTATTTTAAATTCATAAAGACAGAACGTGGTTGGTCGTGATTCTTGACCTCAAATCAGTGATTATCTGATTCACGAGGCTGAACACTCTGATGAACTACAGGGGATAAATTTCGTGACGTTTAATACTGGCGTAACTTCCTTCTGTATTCTTGAGCTATCCTCAGTATAATTTCTAAGGGAGTTTGTTTTGTTGAACTTGAACATTTTACAAAGATGTTCAATTTCTTCCTCACCAAACCGTACCGATTTTTCAGTTGGCCACAAATCAGTTTTCAGGACTTCTAAGTCTGACAAGATTGAGTCATATTCTACCTTATTGGTTGAGGTACCATCCGCTGATGTCGATTCATAACTGTATGTTGTGGTAGAAAGCATTCTTCTATTCAGGTTGTTTATGACTCTGGTTATAAGTTGGCTATAGTTGATGACCTTAATATTTTAGTTGTTTTTGAAGGGAACATTGTTAAATGGCCCTCTTTCTCAGCAACGCAAAGTTGGTTTTCTTCTCGGAGTTATCGTGTACTTCTTCTAATTAACTTATCCGCATAAACAACAGCAGTTTCTCGATTTTGCAAACATTCTGACAGCATTGAAAGTTCTGCCAAAATATCGCATATAATCGCTAGATTTACTAAAAACTATGATGACGAAAACTTCTTGGAGAGACCACAGTATATAGTTGAAGTTCTCTCTGCGTCTACTGCAGCCTTTCCAAAATACTTGGAAGAACTTCATCTAATTCACTCTGATTTTTTGGTGATTTACTATGAATGGAGTAGATTTTATTCATAAATATTTAAAAATGATTCTCAACTCCAACTTCAGCAGTTGCAGCACTTAATGCTAGCTCGAGCCCGTAGTTCATGCAATACCAGACAATAATCTCTGGATGCACTCATCCTCTGTATAACGCAGGATTTTTTCCCTAATATTAGGCACCATCACTCGAATGAAATCAAATTCTACTTCAGATAATTGTTTTCGAAACCGTGATTTTTCAAAACATCTCAGTAAACTGTCTATGATGACTTTAGACGTTTGTTTACTCAGTTCTATCAAGTCTAAAAACAAAAAGTGCGGTGGATGCTCTTTGTTGAATTCGCAATTTAAATAGACGATTACAGTGGACTTCGCAGAGTAGTTGACTCGTCTATAAGAATTGAAATTTTTCCATAAATTTGTGAAATTTTGTTAGTAATGAGCACATTTTAAAATAACCAAAAACCAGTGTCTGAATGGCGTGTCGCCACCATAGCACCTCTTTCACTCGTTAATTAAACTATAAATTGAATATTTATCTACACGATAGCTAATTTAACTGACTGAACTTTAACTGAACGTTTAAACGTAATTAATTAAACATTTGAGAAAAAATCCCTAATGTTTAATTATATTATTGTTTATTTGAAACAAAATTTATATTTTGTTTTTGTAATGGCTTTTAATGAGACAATTTACGTATTTTCTAAATTGTCTAATACATTGGTGCTCTTGAAATCCTAAAAGTTTAGCAGGATAATTTTAGTTTTTGAAAAAATTTTGTTTTGATTCCGACTGAGGCAAATTATCAAAAAAATATGTGAAAGAATTCTCGGTTCATAATAATTGTCACCGAATTCCTTCATCCACTATAATGCTCATTATGTCACACATTATGAAATATGAACATGCATTTTTCATCTATTTCAGTTTATTTTCAGTATTCATTAACAAATATTAATGAATACCTTGTAATATGTAGGACATTTAGGTATATCTGGGTCAAATGAATATTTATAATATATTTTTTTAAACAGTCCTTATCAAAACGATTAATGGAAATGTTAAGGAAAAAACATAATTTAAACTAAAAATGGATAAGCAAATAATTTTTCCGATTGTTTTGTAAATTATATTAATGAAATAGTTCCATTTTAGTAATTGCAGAATCTATTTTTATAAGGAGCAATCAAAAACTCACTTCGCTACCATCTTATACAATACAATGTAGTCAATAAATTCACGTTATTATGTAGTATGATATTTTTCACATACATAGATTTTCAACACAAAATGCGTTATTCTCCACTACAAGACAAACCTTTACAAAATAATTGGGGTGGGAGTTACTGTCTCACTCACCATACTCGCCTGATAGCGCAACTAAGATTTGCATTTATTCCGAACGCTAAAACATTTTCTGACCTGTAAAAAATTTGGATAATGTCCTAAATGTCATCATAGGCTATCTGGAAAAACAATTTTATTCGGTCTCCCTTCAAAAATAGATCACTATAGCAAGGGGTCACAATCTAATAGTCGCCATTTTAGTTGCATTTGAGACTGCATTAGTTTGGCATCATGTCGTGAGAATTAACAACTTATAAGCTTGATTATTACGTTGAATATGACAGCTTAACAATTCATAAATAATTCACCATTGATTGGGCGAAGACTCCGAAAAAGAAAAGGTGGTCATTATCCATTTGTAGAAAAAATAAAAGCAGACACCTTGGCGTCTACTTGTTCAATCTTATCTGAGTATAGATACTGTAAGGTTAGCTGACACTAACCTTACGGTATCTATAATTTTTACACTTTTTTGATGCGTGTTAAAACAGTTGCTGAATAAATTCAGAGTATGAAACATTATTTTATTGGAAAATTAAAGGTAACATGGAAAACGGAACTAAAGATAACATATATAGAGTAATATATTAGAAACTTTAACAATCAGTCAGTATCCGTATCTTCTGTGACATCGATGAAATTTGTCTCTGCTGCTGATTTGATACTGTCACTAAGAATTGAAGGGTTTGCTGTAAAAAATAATTTTAGGTAAATTTCGGATTAATTCAAAATTACACTACAGGGATTAAACACAAACAACCTATTTTACAGACGTTTCAGGTTGAATCATTCTAATTAAGGGTCAGAGCTCTAGATGAATCTGCCAGCATAAGTAGATATCGAGTTGCCGAATTTAACTTTTCATTCTCATAAGGTCTTGGAATATTTTAATAGATGGCTGCTTGTTATAAACATTACTAAATTGAGTGTAAAGGATTTGTTATGAAGTTCAAATTTAAAAAAAATATTAAAATTAGGTCTAATTATTTAATATGCAACATTTTAATTAGCTATTTTGTAAACAATCTTTTATTTGGAAATACATATTTTTTACAAGTTTTATTTCCACTTTATTAATAAATAATAACACGTTTTGTTGAGGTCATTATTATAATTAAAGGATTAAAAGACTTGACTAAGAAAATAATTTTAAAATTATTGTCCTAATAAGATTACAACTAATAAATTTCCATATATTTTTTGTCATGATGGTTCTCAAAATCTTTTGTGATACTGTATCTTGAAAATATACTATTTTGAGAAAAACATAAATTTGAATATTACTCGTCATTAATATTGTTGTCATTGTCGTGATGCATCTAAATATAGGTGATCTGTGGGATTACACTATTATGAAGTGAATCAACTTGTTTATCAGAAATTACTGGTTACATTTTTTTGGAATATTAAACGCCAATTGAAATGATTCTCTCGAAATAATCAAATTACGCCATTCTAAGACCGACCTAAACTAGTATTTTTGTTATTACGATTAGTAGAATCGGTGATAGGTTATTCAAAAAAATATTTTCTGACAGCCATTTTTTAGTTAAAAAATACCAAATAAAACAACTTTTACATTTATTTTCTTGTATCTTATTTATTTATTTTAAATCATTCTGAATACACTGTTTACACCTCCACTACACTAACACTTACAATTACTGTGAGTGTTGGTGTAAACAGTATGAATATTGCCAACGGTTCCAGAAATTCCAGCTTATTTTAAATCAGTTAATCCCCACACATAGGATGTTTCTAAATTCATTCTACTACTTATTTTCGTCAAATTTTTTCCAATTGAAAACACAATTGTAAGAATCTATTTATTTCAATATAATTCTATTTGAAGCATCATCTAAGGGTTCCAGTATTCAGTTATTTAAATTTTTTTGATAATTCTGGCAGTTGCAACCCTTAAATAAATTTTTGTGAAACTCATCTGTGTTATTCAAAACAGCATGACATGGTGAGTAAAGGATCATATTGCTCTACAATATTGACCTTCCACATACTGCTAATCAAATCGAATACTGAATCCTATCTAGTCAAAACAGGCCTCAGAATTCTTCAAAGATGGAATTCAAAAACTAACTACAATATGACAAGTTCCTTAATAATAAGTTGTAAGTGTTGATTTGGTGAACTTAACATCCTAATGAGCACTATCCTCTACTATTACCAGTGATTTCAAAAAAGGAGAACCCCAAGTGGTCCACGGGAGACTCGACAGTGGTCAATGTAATTTCTAGCGTGATATCTAATCGCAAGTCCAATGTCTGATGCTTATTTCGATAACAAAGTGAACGTCTTATGAAACTATAGGTAATCGCATGTTGGAAAATGGAATTGAGAGTGTTGGTGTAGTAGCAGTAGGAAATAATGTGTTACCTTTATAATGGTGGAAATTTTGTCCTAAAATACAAACTTCAGATACAAATAAAATGACTGAATTTTTTATTTCTAATTTAACTGAAACGAGCTCGCCGAAAAAATTCGGATAGAAATTTTCAATAAGAATATTACCAGTAGTCTCAGTTATACAGGATCAATTCATTTCATTGTGCTGTACCCTGTACATGACAAGAAAATATAAATCGCTATAACGTGTAAGTTGTATAATAGTAAAATATAGATAAATTTAATTGTATAATTTCAAGTTGAATTTGGAATTAAATATAGTGTAAAATATGCAATAAATCAATTAGAAATATTCTATATCAAAAAGTAGAATTCATAAACTTACGGCTAGGCATATCCTCGTAAGTAACATAGTCGTCAATATCGAAACTTTGATAATCATTCTCATCAACGCCATAGTTAGTATACAAATCGCAAATGTCAGGCATCTGGGATTCATCATAAAGTTCATGGAGAACATTTATATCTTGCGTTTCTTCAAAGATCTCATCATCGGCTTCAGAATCGTGGTTGGAATTATAATCATAGTCATCATTAAAATCATAAACATCATTATAATCGTCATCAGGATTATAATCCTCATCGGGACTATCATGAGGATTAGAATTGTAATCGGTGAAATCATCGTCTTCGTCCAACCAAACTGTATCGTCATCGCTCTGTATGATGTCTATTGCTATATTACGAGGAACAATTTCCATCACCTAAATAATTATAAAAAAAAATAATTATTTCCAAAAACTTACAAACATAAATATGACTTTGTAGTTTTTCACATTTTTTATAAATGGTGGAAGCGCCTTAAAACTTTTTATTATAGCGGGCGGTTTATTTACAGTATTTCTTCTAAATAATTTCCAAGAAAGTCTATTTATTTATTTCTTCTATTTCTTTTTGTTCTAAAACTTTGTAGAATTTTATTCAGTTATATAAATGATTTGTATAAACGCAATTTAGTTAATTTTAAATGAATAGTCGTAGTGAATACAACGAATTGATAAAGTGATAAATAAATTAAAAAGTAAGAGTCAATGTTAATTCACCCCATGAATGAAGAGTGTAGATAAATATGAAAAACGTTACAGTATATTTGGTATACCCTGTTTTTAAGCTAGGAGGATCATTTTGTGAAACCTAACCACTGGTAGTCACTAAAAAGTTACTGGAGTTATATAACAAAAAAAAAAATTTATGTGACTAAAGTTTTTTAAAAATAAATTTTCAAAAGTGAAATTTATAGTTTTGGATTGGAAGCGATGACATAAAATACTAGTCATACTAAAATTATACAGTCTGGAAATAATGAACCACAAAGTAAATAATAATAAACCTAATAGACACACTGTAGAAGAGGGAATACATATTAGGTTAATAACAGTTGTCAAATTTGGAGGATCATGAAGTTTTGTATTTTAAAACAATTATAAGATATGAGTTGTTTCTGATCAAATGTAGCATGAAGGATTTTGATTTTGATATTTGTATTTCTTCACTATCTTACAATATCGTAGCGTTCATAATGGCATTCATCATTGTCTCTGGTTCTTCAAGTGAGATTTGTTTATAGAAATACACCATAGAAATAGGTTAAATAAATAAGAAAAACACTACAATACAATATAAATAATGATTTTGCGGATTCTTAGGATCACAAAAATTTAATGTTTCACTGTTACTCTTAATACCAACAGATAGTTAAGAGAAAAGATTAATTTATTGTTGTTAAACTGAAAGTGTAATAAAAAATATGTATCAATGTTACTTGTCTTAATATTATTCATATGTTAACATTATTCAAATGTTAAATAGTTTAAAGACATCCTTAATTTTGTAAGAAAAGGGTATATTAGTAATAACAGTAGTTGAAAAATGATTTTAGCTAATTTCTATCTTGCTGATGAGTTTCATTTTATTATCAAAAAATCAGTTTGGTACAATACTTACGACTGTATCAGTTGGTAAAGTAACCCATTCTTCTTCGCCATTTGGTTCTAAATCACTATCCCAAAACTCTAGTGGATTACCTAAAAATTGAGGAGGCATAATGCCTTATTTCTTTTTTAGAAGATTCTCTAAGGACTGAGTTGTTTGTTGCTCTGAAAGCTTATCTACTTTTTTTTGTTTGTTACCCCGTTTATAAGGCTTGATTTTGATAGATTTGTTGTTTATTTTATGTTTTTTCAAACTAATTGCCGCTTCCTTCAACTTATCTTGATTTTCAAAATCAACAATACACCAACGGCGACTTTTCTGAAATTCGACAAATAACAAATTTCAATCAAGAATATTATTAATCTGAATATACATCAATTAACATAATCTGATGATTTTGTATTGGTAGTGCATAAAGGATATTTATAAAGTAATAAATTTTTTTTAGATTTACAAAAATGTTGAATAAAAGTTTTTTCAAATAAGTTATGCATAAATCAATTAGAAATATCTAGAGTAGAATATTATTTCAAGATCCCCTATAAACATATTTTTTAAATAGGACACAAATATATATTTTCAGTTTTTCAGAATCTCTCTCTCGTACATAATAGTTTTTAGATATTTCCTGAAAAAATAGCTGTCTTAGAAAAATCCATTCACATAATTTTAAACAATACTGAAGTGTGTTAATATCCTATTCTGTTGGAATTAATGTTATTAAAATTCTGTCTGTAGTTGTTGCAACTACAATTTGTTGTAGGAAGGAAACAATTCAATAGCTTATTTGGCTTTAGTGAAGGAAAAACTTTAGTTTCATATGTTCCTCTGGCAAACAAGAGTGATTCTCGTATCATCGCTCCACAATGACAATTCCATTGAGTTAATTCAAGTGATAAGAACAAATCAGACATTATAGGATTTTATAAGTCTATAAAAGTAGGTGTTGATACTGTAGACAAAATGTGTGCCACATTCATTTTATCAAGAAATATCAAGTGTTGGCCAATGGTAATATTTCTAATTAAATCGAATATTGGTGGCATAGAGAAAACTACTTCTGAAATAATTGACCCATGAATTAACAATTGGAGAACTGAGCCAAAGAATTTTGAAAACTGTTGGCACGCCTACTTATCCCCAAATGAGATTGAAAAGATTTTGTACTACTTCCCAGTAAGAAGAAAGATAGCCCAATAGCCACTAAGAATGACGACGTTTAGTGTGCACCTCAGAAATTGACTTGAGGATATAATTTCTATCAATGACTTTTTGAAATTGAGTTAACTTTTATTCTATAATTACTTGTGTTTCTACTTGTATACAGCAATGTATCCTATATTTAATCAATTAACAACCTTTGAAATATATTTTCCCTTGGAGAATCTAAAAAATGTTGCACACTGTATATCTGTCGTTTGAATTATTGATAATAATCAATTTTGAGCTTGGATAGGCACATAATGCCAAATTCATACATTGCGCCTTAGAAAATGTTAAAAATGCAGTTATAAATCTTGTTATCTAGAGCAAAATTCCAGAGAATGTTCATTGACTGAACTTTTCACTAGTATCTCAAATGTAGGTAACAAATCTATAATAGTTTGACGATTTTAGTAGGACAAGCAAACCAAATACAATTCAATACATACCAAACTTTTTGAATTTTAGATGTCATAATAATAATGTAAAGAAAAGAAAATAACCAATTTATGGAAATTATATGATAACATACCTGCCTCGGGAGGTGTACTCTTAGAATATTTGGATGCAAATCTTTAATTACAACTTCGTCTGCAATTTTTATAGGTAGACGAATGTATAACTTTTTAACCTCAGAACCCTCTATGCTAAAAAATAATAAAAATGGACATGTTTGATATTCATTATAACCTCTAAATATATTAATTAATCCATGAATCAACTAATGATACAATTTAAAATATTTTAACATATTTACATAATTTTTTACGTACCCCATAATTTATATGAATTATATAAAGAAAACATGTGCTTTTTTTAAGAAGTAATGAGAATTTCAAAATTTCTATTATAATTTACACCAAAAATTTGAGAAACGAGAAACACTTGTCAACTGTCAAATTAAGCTCCTTTCAAGAAAACTATTCGTTTGCACGAGAGAAGATTTATACATTTTTTTGCCAGAGGGCGCTAAAGTACAAAATTTAAATTTATATATTTACCGTAGTTCAAATAACTGGAAGAAATGGGATAAAGCAATTCACACCGGATCTATAATGTAGAGAAATTTATAAAAATTGAGTAAGATTACAATAAATATTATCGGATACTTCTTGACAAGGAACAATAAATATGTATCGACATGATAGGAGGCTATGGACTTTACCTTAAATATACGTATACATACAATACAACAAAAACGTTTTTTTGCAAAATACAGCGTTTTCATTAAGTGACAGTTTAAATTTATGTAGCTAATAAACTTCAGAAGCATTCAAGAATCACTCTGTACACATTAGAAAATAATAAATACATCAATGGTTGTATTATGTTCAGAAATTCCCATAGATGGCAATAGAAGAAACAATTTTGCACATTCAGATAGCATTTTAAACAAATTTGTACATAAATATTACAAAAATATTAAACCTAATAAAAACTACATATTTCAAAGCTCTTTTATTAACTTAGAAATCACTAAAACCCAAAGTAATCCTAATATTCTTTGCGTCCATGTTTTTCCGTCGATGCCACCATCTCGACGCCTATAAATGTAATAGAATACAGACGACGCCCTCAAAGTTGGGATTTGCTCATTATGTAGTGAACTCTAAGTGCTTCGCGAATATAAGGGGAGCGGAAAACAGTAAAACACATTTCGTCTCACATGAAAGATGTAAAATCTAATAATTTCGATATGTGAAGAAAATGTTTAAGTGTGGATAGATTTTAAAATGGGATTGATTTCTAGGTAAGAATAAGAGGCCTCCATTTAACGATAAATGCTAATTTAATTGAACTTGCGGCTTATGACTTAATATAAACAGTTATTTGTGGTTAAAAATAATTTGTTTATAAGATATAATCAATGGATCATTTTGAGAAAGCAAATTATTAATTTGCTGGAAATTATATGTTATACAGGATGGTTTAGAAATATTAAACATTAATTTTTGGAGATGAAAGTACATCCTCAAAAAAGGGTTTACTTTTATTTTTAAACTGAACAATAGGGCAGATTCAATCCTATATGAATTGAAAAACTCATCTTTTCAAATATTTGTCAAGATTAAAGTCATGTCACCAACTAACTTAACCCATATAAATACAGGGTAATTTTAAAGGGATAGTGTGAGTTATAATATTTGAAAAAATATTTTGGATAAATGTTTCCTTATATTTTTTATGATTTAAAACGTGTTTAAGAAGTTTATAATTTCACGACGTTTCGGTTTCCACTTTGAAAGAGTAAGAGAAGGGGCGACCATTTATTTATTAATCTCAGTAGTGATTCAATTTCTTTATCTTAATTCGCCCTTCTCATTGCACCAGATTATTTCTGCTAGCTGATTAGATTCCAAAGTCTTAATCTGTGTACTACTTCTAGTGATAAGTAAAGTAAGGCAATAACCAGATTAGTCTAGAGACTAAAATTCATTTTATTCAACAAATTTCACGTATGTATCTATAAGTATAGTTCTTCCAATATCAATTGCAGATTATAAAAAGCCTTGCTGACAATTTTGTTTGATCTACCATACTTTTAAAAATATATCTTATGCGACAAAGTATTCGTTAAAAGGCAATCGAATTATTATAAATTGGAGGGCATTATACGCCGTTATTTAGACAGATGCACTTAATTGTAATCCTACTTGGAACTTAGAAATAAATCATTATTTTACCTGCTTAATTTGCTAGAATTGAATAATTAATAATAAAGCGTAAATAGACGAGTGAAATGTACCTACCTGCAAAGGAGTTTGGTTTAAACATGCTACCAGACACGAACTGATCTCTTTTTGTACCCCATTCGTTTTTTTTTTCTGGACAAAGAAATTTCAAAGCAAAAACCATAAAGGAAAATAAAACAAAACAAAAGGAAACGTTTCAATTCCAAAGTATCTTTATAAATAATAATAGTAGTCAAAATCGATTGAACTAGATTCATCATTTGATTGAATTATGAAGGATTGTATAGAGGGTGATACCACATACTCATCTTCTTCTTTGATAACATTTTCAACACAGTTTTTCCAAAGCTCTTGACCACCTCTTTGCTCAGTTCTGGAGACTGATTACATTTTCGTAATTCCGATTTTACGTTTGCCCATATTAATTCCATAGGGTTGAATATGCAATAGTAAGGAGGTAGTCTGACATCGACTAAAATGGAGAGACAATCAATAGCGAGTATTAAAGACTCGTTGGATCGTTTGAATGCAAAAATCAAGGAAAAATGGCTTAATATGTGGAAGAAAAAAACCACTGTTTCACCAAGATAATGCACCGATTCACAAATCGATGGCAACGATGGTTAAAATGGAACGAATTGCTTCCTCATTCACCATATAGTTCAGATCTGCCCTCCCCTCTTGACTACTGGCTATTCTCTGATCTCAAAAAAATCTCACCTGTAAGAAATTCAGCTCAAATTAAGAAGCAATTGCTGAAACTGAAGCATATTTTGACCCAAAAGACAAATCCTTCTAGTTAGAGTTGGAATGATTGTGTTGCTCTTGAAAGGAATTAAATTGATGAATAGAATCGTTGATTGGCAAAGATATATATTTTCCTTAATAAGACACACGACTTATTGAGTGATATCATACTTCCCCTTTGATATTGTTGGTAGCAGTTTTTCTGTTGTGCAGACTTCAATACCTTAGAAGAAGTATATTATTTCAGTACTTCCCTCACTCAATACTAATTATATAATACTTTCCATTTTCAGGACATGAAATATGGAGGACAAAAATATTACTCAAAGAGATATAAACTATGAAGAAATTCGCCGTTTTTTGCTCACTTAATGATCTTCCCAATGATGTGAATACCTAGAAAGGCATTACCAGATGCTTTTGAAAAAAATAAGATTTTGGATAGTGATTTTAATGCTCATTTGTTATATAATTGGAATATTAATTTTGACTGCAATATCGTTACAAGATTCCAATAGTTTTAAGGTAACAAAAATCATTTGTAGTATTTGTAGTATTGGATGATATTTTCTAGTGGTAACGAAGTTGTGATACTTGCCAATGTGAATCACTTCAACGGCGGCCATATATTAGTTATGTCCTGAAACATAATGAATACATTATCATATAGATGACTTATTTCATTTCTATTTTTCATTTTGTCAGTATAGAAAGATTACTGTTATTGTTATTAAATATACGACAGTGCAAATGTCTTGATTTGCACATAGAGACGACTAAATGTTATCAATTTCTTGACCACTGTTCTCCGTCAATTGGAGTATGATTCTTTGTTTATTCACGTAGACCCGAATTTCAAGAATCAACAGAAAAAGAACTCAGCTGGAAATCGGTACGAGCTGTAGAGAGGTCATGGCCATTTTCTCTGCACGAGTCACTAATTCTTTAACCACTCTCGTTGGATTTATGACAGATAACTGTGGTTAAAAAATAGTTCTTAACATTTTCAAATGTTCTGCAGAGTTAATTGCATTCAAAAAAGTCGATTATGCCCTTTGCCGTCCAAACCGTAACTTCTACTGATGAGAAAATTAATTTCACTATGACAAAAGTAACTTTACATTTTGTAACTAATAAATCTGAGTCTGCATCTCGGTTTTTGTAAGTCTGGGATATGGAGATAGAAGTGAGGAGAAGTATCTGATATGGGAAAAAATTTTGCAATTGTACAGTTCAAAAATCTTCCAGAATGGCGTTGGTGTAAACAAAGACTATGGTATAAATGTAGCAATTGTAGTTGAATTGAAGCATGCCGAGTAAAAAAAATAAAATTCATTATTTAAAATTTCATTATTTTGCGTTGTATAATTATCAAGAGCGTATTTAATATTTGGCAAATTCATATTATTATCCTTACCTCTACTCTCCATAGACCATTAGCTCTATCTTTCTAGCTCCCATGCAACGGATACAAAAAGAAATTTATAAATCCTGGCGAAAGTATCAACTTTCAAAAGACTAAAAATATTAGTTAAAAAAAAGTGATACCCATTTTTTGTTATTTTTAAAACAATTTCGTGTGTTAATTTTTCATTCCTATTGAAAAAACTACTGTACAAGCTCATCAATAACTTCAAAAATGTTTTCCGGACTCTGATCCACGGAAAAGAACCAAGGATAATCAGATATTTCGATCGAATTATTACATCGTCGTCAGTCTTTGACACGTGGACAAAGTTTAGATTTAATCTGATCGTTCAAAGTAGGGCAAAATTGCAAAAAGGCAGTTACAAACATATAGTTCAAACTAAGGTTCATCATTCATGGAATAAGAAATACAATACTGTAAAAAACGAGTAGTGCGTTGGGTATCTAGATAACTTATATATGTCTCAGAACACGTTTGCGTCAAATCTCTCGTTAAATTAGAAGAAAAACTCTGACTGAAAGCTATAAATTGTTGAAAGAGGTCTATAAGGACAATTCTCTATCTCGTGCGCATGTTTTTGAGTGGTGTAAGCGGTTTAGTAAGGGCCGAGAGAGGAAATCAAAATTCAAAGCAATCGTGTTTTTCGACATTAACGGTATCGTGATGAATGAGTTGCAGATGGTCAGACTATCAACCAGACTTACTATTTGTGAGTTTTGGCAACACTGCGAGAATGAGTTTGTAAAAAACTACCCGAGTTGTGGAAGAACAATTCGTGAATTTTCCACCAGGGCAACCTGTCCATAACGCGCTAGCTCTGAAGCAGTATTTGGCCAGTAAGCGCACTCGAGTGCTCGAACACCCGCCGTACTCACCAGATTTGGCGCCGTGCGACTTTTGTGTTTCCAAAAATAAAATCTGCTTTGAAAAGGACCCGATTTGAGTCTATGGAAGCGGTAAAGCAAAAAAGGGCAGAGCTCCTAAAGGTCCTCATCAAAGAGGACTTCCAGAACTGCTTCGATGTAGAATAATTTTTATAATAAAACCCTTTTTCGTAACCGGTCTCGTTATTTAATAGCTAGATCTCGTATGCTGGTCTTAGATAAATATTGGTTGCAAGGTTATTGAAATAAATAACTATAGCAGTCATTCATATTCATTTTGCGATTTTAAAAAATTATATACTTTGTCTTCTTTATTATTTAGTATCTATGACAATTATGCAGAAACGAAGAAACTATATTTGATTTCAGATTAACTCAAATTTAAATAATAGATATTTATCCAAATCAAAGAGCTTCGAATATGGTCTTCCAGGATTCAGACCGTATTTGAGACGGTCTAAAATCAATTGGTGTTCAGAACTGAAATATCGTAATCCTTATGGCCCATCTATTGCTCTAGCTTCGTTTCCTGGAAGTGGTAATACATGGCTAAGATATTTATTACAACAATCTACAGGTAAATTGAATCATTATAAGTTGAGAATGCCTCAATTAATTTAGAAACGAGTGATTAATTTTTATATATTTTGTTTTATAAAAATTTTGTATCATGGCGGTAATCACAATTGTATCAGATCTTTCGACCTAATTTCAATTTTTCACAGAGGAACTGTTGAATTATGAGCCTTAGTACAAAATATTTTTCAAAACAAATAGCTGCAGAGAAAAAAAATAATAACAATAAATATTAAATACTAGAAATGACCATCTTTACCCTGTTTTTAATTACAAATTTTTGGAATAGTACGCTTTTTTCTATTCGGCAATTCTGTCTTTACTCAATTTTTATTCAAATTGTATTAGGCTGTTGTTGATATTTAACAAGTTTACATGCATTTTGTGTATGGTATGGCAAATTCTCGACAAACTAGACGTCTTTATGCTGAAAAATATCCGCAACGAATGATGCCTCATCATTCCATATTTGCAAATATTCACAACTGCTTATTCGAAACCGGAATGTTAAAAAGAAATTCAACCAGCACTCGTCGTTTCCGGATAGTTAGTTTCAAGCTTTTTTACCAAGAGATTTGCCTCAACGAGTTATATTTTATGCATGGTTAACTATGCGACAAAGTCCTCAATTTGTGAATAATGTATTATTCACGGAAGGGGCACAGTTTCACAATAATCACGTATGGACAG
This sequence comes from Diorhabda sublineata, assembly GCF_026230105.1. NCBI lineage: Eukaryota > Metazoa > Arthropoda > Insecta > Coleoptera > Chrysomelidae > Diorhabda > Diorhabda sublineata. The sequence continues at coordinate 31,971,852 of NC_079477.1, forward strand.
ACAGATACCCCATGAGATTATAGAGCACCATTTTCAAAATGTTTTTTCGGTCAACGCATAGATTGGTATTGTAGGGAATAACTTAATTGGGCTACATTTTCTGTCTCAGTCATTAAATAAAATTTTTCACACTCCAGTCGGACGGGTAGGCAACATATAGATGAAATATATCCCAACCGTTGGATTGGTCGAGGAATGCCCCGAGCATTGGCCTCCTTGATGTCTACAGTTAAAACCTTGTGATTTCTGTCAGGGCCGGATTAAGATTTATAAGGCCCGGGGCTAAAATAATGATGGGGCCCCCTTAAGGAATTCTGAAACCCGAAAAATTCACAAAATAATATCAATACGTTAGATTTGTGGTATCAACACCCCCCCAAGCCCCTGGCTTAATCCGGCACTGATTTCTGTTTATAGGGTTATCTTAAATTATCAGTATCAATAAAATTTGTTCTCTGCAACTATTGGTTTTGGAACATAATTTAAGAATATTGAAAAAATGCTCATGCTCATCTTAATTTCATACGAGCAATCACCTCTTGAACTTTGTCGCATGAATTTGGAAACACCCTGTATGTTAAAAAACATAACATCAAAAAATAGTGCAATATATAATATAGACAACCTAATCAGGTTACTAGACAATGAAAGAAATAATCCAGCAAGAACATAGGACGTAGCATCTTCAACGGGAGTGTCCAAGCTGGGTTAGGAATGCCCGGAGAAGTTTAATAAGCAAGGGACACACTGGAGTGGAAGAGAAGTAGTTGCTAAAGTAAGTGCCGATAAACCCTTTGTGGAACCTAAACCATTCTGTTAAATCGGTTACAGTCCCTAAAATAATCTACAGTGGTTGAGAACGCAAAGGTATTTTAGGGAGCGTATAACCAAAGATTTTATTAATGGGATCAAACTGTATAAAACACCTCAATGGACACCTCAAAATACTTAGTTTAGTAGAAGTTGCATCTTATAGATGAAGATCGAGACATTACACTTCTGGAAATTTTTGCAAAGAGTGGAATTCATAGATCTGAATATTGAATATTGATCTGAATCCGAGTGTTCTAAAAAGAGACACCATAGTTCTTCTGGGTTGTAGGGTTTATGACACCCCAAACTTCACATAGATCAAACCATCAGTCTATTATGATAAGCATTCTTTCATAGTAACTGAGCTCTTTAATACTGTTGTGTGTGTGTTCTGTAAGTGTTGATTAGTGATGATTGGTGAGTCAATCAGTAAAATTTTATTATTTTTCGCTGGTATATGTCTCCATGAATACAAATCTTTAAGTTGAGCTTTAGTTGATCGCATGATTTGAACTTTCTTCTACTGTTGCTGAACATTTTAACTAATTCTTAGTATCACAGTTCACTCATTACATAACCCTGAATACAAATGTTTTTAACAGATGATTCAAAGAAAATGTTTCTGTTTCTAAAATGTTTTTTATGCTGATTCTATATCTGCTTTTTGTTTTTCTCTATCATGTCTAGTTTTTGTACAATTTAATAATTTCATTTCACTCGACTATTATGTGTATTTTATGAAGAAAATTACTTTTTTAGAGAAGCTACTTGAAGCAGGCGCTTTCTTTTAATAAAGCGGTCACAAATTGCTTTATCTATCCAAGCTTTATGTGCAGCGGTAGTAGCAAAATCTTCTTAGGGTCAATCAACTGTTCAACCCAATCAATCAACCCAATAGAGTTCGTATATTTTCAGATGTTTCCTTCAGTTGAACGTAATGGGAAATTTAAAAAGAAGAGTATTTATTGCCATTATGCAGAAGAACTCCTTTCAAACTTCTTTGAGAGGAATCAATAAAAAGTTTCACTTAGGAATATCACAATGGAACACCATTAAATTTTTTTTTCAATGAAAGTTAGTGAATCTAGTTCTCTATAGCGATACTATAAAAATAATGTACCTAGGGCTAAGAAATTTCTTCCTTTCAGTTTTGAGTTTAGAACTTCAGATTCCTCTTTCGATAGGTTTAACTCGAATTGCATTTTTGAAATCAGCATGAAAAACTGCTTAATGAAGATCTCTATTTATTTCGTCAAAGATTTTGATGCAGGGTGGTGTTCTTATTCCGTTTTGTACAAAGCTACAGAAAATTTTCATTGAGTTGATGATGAAATTTATCATAAACAATTGAAAAAAAAAATATAATTCATAATAGCTTGAACATGTTCAAATTATTTTATTTAGTTTTTACAATTTGCATTCTTCATCCCTTAACCTCTACTCACCAACAGTAATAGCGGAAAATATGGTTTATAATTAAAAAAAACTTTGATTTGAAGATTCTTTTCTGCATTTTGGAAATCATTTTCTTGGGCTATAATTTTCGTATATGATAAATTTATAAGCCATCATTTTTCACAGGTTACTTTACTGGATCGGTCTACAAAGATTATGGACTTCTAAAGAATGGATTTCCAGCTGAGAGTGTTTTCAACGGCTCAGTATTAGTAGTGAAAACGCATGAATGGGGAGCACCAAATAGAAAAATGTTCTCTAAAGCGATTCTGCTTGTTAGAACTCCCTCTGCTGCCATTCAAGCTGAGTTTAATCGTCAAAATGGTGGTCATATAGGATTTGCTGCACCAGATAAGTACAAGAGATTGAAAGGGAAATGTAAGTATGAGGACTTTTTTCAAATAGTATCATTGATTTGAGCTACATTCAATATATGTACTACTACAGTCATGAAGTTCAAACGTGATTCAGCATTCAATAGAGAATAAAATGGGTATAAGAATCGCAGTTGATACAATTTATCCTATCATTGATGTCAATAATAGTCGATCTGAGTAATTATAGACGCCAAAGCTAGAGACAACAAATTAGAAAGATCTTTAGTATGATTCCATTATTAACGGTCCACTTGCTTTGAAAGTATGCAATATTTGAAGGAACAAAAACTTTGTTAATTATTTTGTGATAAACTAGAACACATTCTGTGTCACACTACTAGGCTTGGAATAGCTATAGCACAGAACTACATGAAAGATTCAGTTTTTTGACGATGAACTTCGATCGAAGATAAGGCTGAAGAATTTAATCTAGAGGACCACAAGAGATCTGAAAAGATTGCAGTGATATAGTGCTCAAGCCACCTCCATATAATCTATCTGTCCTCGAAATTATACTTGCCAGCAAATAAATTACATAGATGAGAATGGTTCAAGTATGTAAATATTTCTTAGTTGCCTAGGGTTTTTTGTCTTCATAACTACGAAAATATTTTATTGATGGAATTTAAACAATGAAACTGGTTCACAAATGATTAGAAAAAATTGAAAAATAAACGTGAGCTTGATACTAAAAATTATTTATTAGTTAAAAGAGCGGAAAATCGTCTTTTGGAACTTCATCATTCAGTATCACATTTCCCACTGACTGCTGATTGCTCTCTCATAATTGTTTGCTGACTTCCAAAAACAAATGGGTTTGAAACTAGCTTGTGGTTTTGAAAACAAAAGAGAATTGACATTTTCATTCACGGGTAAGGGTTCTGCCCCTCACCCGTCCACAGAAAATTGTGAAAACAGCAACGTTAAGTCAAGTATTTATGAATTAGTACCGTGATTGACGATTCGTCACATAATTACGTCAGTTTTATGCCGTTGTATTGGCATAATTGGCATTAGCAGAATTGATTGCAAAATTTTAATTCCTCTATTTCTCCACAAATAATCATAATTTTAACAAAAAAAAAAACACTTTCTCAAATTATTACCGGATAACTGCCCTCCTTGCCCCCGGAATTACGCCAATGCTTTTGGTGAAATTGAAAAATTTTATGAATTTACACTGTAACGTGAATAACAATCTCATCTAAATGAAATTTGCATCAACATTTGTTTCAGATTGGCAAGATTTCGTTTTGAGGAAACTGAAGCAATGGCACGACATGAACCTGGATTGGTTATATAACTTTACAGGGCCTACACATGTTATTTTCTACGAGCAACTGGTAAACGACTTGGAAAATACGTTAAAAACCATTTTACAATTTATAGATATACCATTTAATCAGAAACTATTCAATTGTGCCATCGAGAGGAAAGAAGGAATATACAGAAGGAAAAAAAGGGTGTTAAACTTTGACCCATTTAATGATAAGTTGAAATCAGTTATTAAAGAAATTGAGAAAAAAGTTTTTGATGCTATTTACAATGTTGCTGCTCCGGCGGAAATGTAGACAAATAATAATATATTGAAGATAATAATTAATTTTTTATATTTATCGATTAAATAAAACGACGATGTAATGTTTCTATGTAAATGTATTTTTTTTAAAATGAAAGAACATTTAATTAGAGCCAAGACAAATTTTTTTATAAACCGTTGAACTGAATAGATTCTTTGAATAATGTATACGGGGTATGGCTTTAAATAAGTTGACCTACAGTGCTATAGAAGAAGTTTGCATACGTTAGTCGTGATACCTACATTTACTTGTTGCGCAGATTAAACGTTTTAAAGATGGCCAGATGGCTGAGATGACATACTAGATGTTTCCCGACCAAGTCATCATTTCACATCGAAAGCATGATTGCTTTTTTTCAAAATTCAACGTATTATGTTTTTCGAAGGTCGAACTATTACGTGGATGGTCCCAGAAGTACCTGGCCTAACCTAAAGATGGCAGTAGTTACTTGAAAATACCACTGCATTAGAAAGTACACAATGTATACAGTATATGTTTCAAATTTCAAGACGCCACGTTGTTTAGTATTTATTTAGCAGCCATCAATAGTGAACGTTTTCAGTGAATTTGTAAACATGGCAAAAATTGGTCATCGTTATTTGATACAATACTTTTATTTGAAAGGCTGTAGCCCAACCAATATAAAAACTGAACTAGATTCTACTCTGGGTGAGACTGATCCTAGCAGAGTTTCGGCGAGGCCGTACGACCTGCGATAATTAGCATCGCAGTGATCGATCCAATGAGGTAACGACTCCAGAAATGTTGAAGAAAATCCATAAAGAGGTACTGGATGATCGTTGACTGTGAGCTAGCAGACATAGTAGGCAATTCAAGGCACATCGCATATTAACTGAAAATTTGGACATGAGAAAGCCATGCGCAAGATGAGTGCCGCGTTTGCTTACAATGGAACAAAAACAGAATCGTGAAGATGTTTCCACTGAGTGTTTGGTAATGTTTCACAGAAACAAAGTAAGAATTTTTGCGCCGATTCTTAACCATGCATGGAGCGTGGATAAATCACTTTGCCCGAAACAGAAGAATAATATAACAATGGACTCAGAAAACCTGCTCCAAAGAAAGTAAAAATCGTTCCATCTACAAGCGAGGTGATGGCGTTGGTTTTTTGGGATGCGCGCGGAATAATTTTCATTGACTATCTTCAAAATGGAAAAACTATCAGCGACGAGTATTATGCGAACTTATTGCAGCATTTGAGCGAATAAATCAAGCAAAAACCGCCGTATTTGGCTAAAGAAAAAGTGATGTTCCATCAAGACAATGCACCAGCTCCCACATCCGTTATGGCAATGGCCAAACTTGATGAATTAAACTTTGAATTGCTACCTTCGGATCATTTTGGTCGAATATTTTCCAACATTGAAGAGGTGAGTCAGTTAATGGTTATTTTGAGAAGCTTGACGATTCTTATTATAAAAAGGGTATCGAACATATTGAACATCGCTGGGAAAAGTGTATGGAGCTAATAGGAGATTAGGTTGAAAAATTAATATATTTTTATCCAAAATTTATGTGCTTTCTGTGTTGGACCAAGTACTTCTGAAACCATTCTCATAATCACCATTATTTCCTTCGAGATTTTTGGAAAGAATGAGAAAAGCAACCATAAAAGTGGAAGCACAAGTTATGGGTTCAACATTAGTATTAGACCATCAGCCTGTTAAGCCAATGTTACGGCTTATAAATATATAAATCTAAAGGAACACGATTTGAGTTCTGTAGTATTGTAAAGAAATAATGATATTCAAATAACCCTCCTTAGTTTAAATATGAATATATATTATTTATTTGGTTTATTACTACTTCCTCTACTTGGAGGCGTTGTACCACGTTGTGATCTCTGAACGTCGAATAAATAAGATAACATTGTCGAATTAGTCTTTTATTCGAGACCACTAAAATTGGAATCACGTGGTCAAAGACATCACAAATAGGCGATGATTATTGATAAAATGACGAAAATAGGGCACCTGAGAGAATTTCCTCCAGCAAGTACTGATTGAGTCATTTTCAAAGCAAGGCTACTAAACTATTTCTCAGCTAATGGAATAAAGAAAGAGACAGGCAAAGTCAGAATAAAAGCAATATTGCTAAATACATGTGACGAAAAGTTATACAAACTTAGTGAGTCCTGCCAAGCCAGAAGAAAGCAGAACGCTTTCTTAAATACCTGACAGAAAAAGACTTCCGGCATTATTCCAAATAATGGAAGGTTTGCATGGAGGATTTTAGAGATAGAGAAGGAGTTCATATTGAAATTTACATTGAGTAGAAATGTATGAATTCAAAAACAGATATTTTATTATTTAATGGCCATACCTCGTATTGTAATACAGGAGGGTTTCACATTTTTTTTAACAGAATAAAAGGATTAGTAGAAATCAAGGTCTATTTTTCTATTTATGAACTTCAACGTTTTTCTAAATTCTGATGTCAACTTTCTCGTCCACTACTTACACCGTAAATTCTTAAGAACAATTTCCCAATATTCAATACATGAATTGTCATATATGCAAACTCTAAGTTACAGAGAAAAAGAAAAACAGCCTATATATACATATATATATATATATATATATATATATATATATATATATATATATATATATACGTATTCGAAAGCACGGAAAATATATTAAAGTTAGTCCACTTTGTTGTTTCATTGACACGTTCCCAATAAGAACTCTGTATCGAAGTCTTTGCCAGCTATATTATGGGCAGTTTCTTATTGGAAACACCAAAGTGGACTAACTTTAATATATTTTCTGAGCATTCGAATATTTATGTATTCATTGTCTGGGAAATAATTAATCAAGATGGAAGTACAGAGACATTCAGTTAGTTGATTGATTTTTACACCAACAAAAAAAGCCATTGATGTATGTGATCTCAAAGACAAATTAGCGTAGAATGATTTGGCGACTATCAAGTGAATAATTATGTGAATAATCGATTCAACTTACGAGAAGTTTTACCACTCGGATTGCGATCGAAAAATCAATAAATCCTACAAACAGATCAACAAAGAATATCAAGTAAGCCAGGTGATTATTCTCAAGAGATAGGTTCCACTCGAAGAAAAATAGTTGTGGAATCATGTTATATTTGTTATCAAGTTGTCCACAATAAAGGTCAAAATGCGCGAAAATCGAATAAAGAATGTAATAAACCAATTTGAGGTAAAGCTCGGTCCAAATTCCTTTTAAACATTTAAATTTGCCAGAAGCTTACATCACTATTTATGAACTATTATTTTTAAAAAGAAAGTATATTCACACAACACATACTAAGTGTTGTTTTTTAGTCAACAACTGTAATTGTAGGCGCAGTCCGATCAAACAAAAGAGAATTGCCGATAATTGCACTTTGACGGTATCCAAAGTTGGACCAATTTCTGATTCACAGCTGGATTCATGATTCCATAGAAATGGAAAAATATAATAACACAGAGAGAGAAAATTAGTCTTTACAATAGCACAACATTTGGCGTAGATGTAACAAAGCAAATGGCTACAAATTACATCAAAGTCTCTAAGATGGTCATTGACAAATTCATGACTTTTATAAAAAGAAACCACAGGCGTAAACATAACAAATCAAGAATTCCAATCAGTAGAAGAACTTGCTTCCGTTGAAGAAGTTGAAAAATAACTAGAAAATTATAAGTGATAAGCAACTACCACAACTTTATATGTACGAAAAAATCGCTAAATCAAATTATGAGAAGAAAATAAAACAAAAATGAGAAAAATTAAAATTTATATGAAAAACGTGCATTACAAACAACTATATATTAAAAGTATATTTAATAATAATAAAATATTCATTACAAGATTTGGATTTCAATCAATGTAATTTCTTCACCTTTTTTCTATAATTTATCCAAACTTTAAGTTCAAATTAAAAGTTCTACTATCGGTCATGGTGAGAATGGGTATCGGTAGAAATATTTGTGAATGCAAAAGGCTTCCCTTGTATTAATATATAGGTAAATCATGGATACAATTTTTTCTAGGATTTTCATTTCAAATCTATGTAGTCATTAAATCATTTTTTGTTCATTAGAATGGTTAGGCGTTAACAATTCACTAAATCAATGTATAAGTATATGCCTGATTTGGTTTATAAAATATTCTAATATGGTGGAATTGACATTGATGTCAGACCTCCTATGTTCTAGAAATTATAATGCATTTTTTTTATTTTGAATTTTCAATTGATCATCCTATAGTTTTGTTTCACAAATGTTTAACAAATGTTGAATATTTATTCATGTCAATTTTTCTACACCCAATAATTACTACAATTTCCTAATCAAAGATTCCTGGTGTCCCGGAAAATGTTCCTCATTTATTTGTCAAATATTATACGAGGTAGTGAAAATAAGGACATTTGCGTACATTAAGAGAAAATGCAGCGAAAATCAGCTCAACTAGTTAAATCAATGATGATTTTCCCGTGTATTTATGGTCGATTTTCATAAAAATTAGGTTCTCCGTTTTTTCACGAATAAGTAGAAAAATATGCACTTAATCGGTAAACCAAAATTGTACCTTATAAAAAAAAACAAAATCGTGTATTTACCATTTATGCAGACCCAATAAAAATGAAATTATTGCTTGTAGAAAGTTGATTGGTATTTTCAAACGCCAAAATGGAAAATTTCTACGCACAATAACAGAAAAACAATGCATTTTTCGTTGAAAATATATAGAAAGTCCTTAAAAAACCTTTATTTTCAATTTTTAATTTTTAAAAAAAGTTCCTAGCATTAAAACTAAGCTACGGAGAAGATAATGTCGATTCCTATTTTTGTTACATAATCTCTTTCGCCCCATTTGAAAAAAATCGTTAACACTTTACAATTCGCTTTATTCATGTTCTAATAATATGCTCTGAGCGTTTGATCCGCTTAAAGAAATTATTTTTTTAAAAAATTGGGCTTGAAGTGAGAAAATTATTTCCGTAATTTAAAGAAAAATCGTCTTTTCTTCCGAATAACTCAAAAGCTTTTAATGTTACACCAAATTTTGTGGAGAAGAAAATTGTTTCTTTTTCTTTTCTGAAAATTTTGGTATTTTTTTTTGTAGGATAAAAATTGAGTAAGATATGGCCATTTAAAGTTTGCGTGCGTTCATGCAAAGTTCCTTTTTTGAGCCTTTTTAGCATTAACCTCTTCAAAAATAAGATTTGAAAAAAAATGTTGGATGAGCTTATAGCTCTTTAAAAAACCTACAAAATGATTTTTTGAGGAATTTGATTGCTTAACAAGTAAGAGAGTTATGGGGAAAGAACCAGAACCATTTTTGTAGAAGTTATAACATGTATATTGATAAATTGATGAATACACATACTGGCTATAGTTGGACTTTCACTTATATAAGGAACCAGGAGCAACATTTGAATGTGCCCGTAAGCATGAAAATAAATTCAAATATTGCTCCGTGTATAGTTATTCCAATATCAATTGCAGAAGACAGTTATGCAAGGAACCATCAATATTTCATAAGCACGCATAACAAATTAAGAAATGGAAAATAATGTTCAGTAAACATCTAACAAACCATCAGTCCACGTGGACTCATCATCTCCACTGTTTACCAATGAAAACATCAAATCGTGAACATAAATGCATTTCTATTAGCCGAAGCTGTCGGAAGGCGTATATACATAATTTCTTTGAAATATTCCTGCTAGACAGTCCGCGATAAGCAGTGGCGTGATTGGGGGAGATTTATTTAATTCATAGATCAAACAAAATTGTCAGCAAGGGTTTTTATAATCTGCAATTGATATTGGAAGAATCAAAGGTGGTTTTAAACGTGGTCGAGAAGCTTGGATGACGAAAAAGTTTCACACGTACGAAGATATCTGTCACAAGGGGTGGTTGTTAACGGCCGAAACTGATTAATGTATGATAAATTATAATAAAAATTGACAATTGACGTTTATTTATCTGATAAAAATATGATTTAAATTGATTACATGCTTCAATCTAATTTAAAATTTTTTTTCTTGAATAGAGGTTGTTTTCACCGCTTTTTTACCGTCATTGATTGGACTAAACGGAGAGATTTACCGGCGAATAATTTTATTGAATTTTATTTCTTAGTAACAGTTAATCGTCGAAATCGAACCCTGTATCACCTTCTTGGCATAAATAAGAGTCCTCCGACAAGGTTTAAGAATAAGCAACTCTTTTCATGGTCAATTTTCAAATTGACGTTGATAGAAATACTTCTATCAACGTTAATTTGAATATTGAATTGTATGAGTTTGAAAATTTATACTATCAAAAATCACCAAAAATCTTGATTAATTATTTCCCAGACAATGAATACATAAATATTCGAATGCTCAGAAAATATATTAAAGTTAGTCCACTTTGTTGTTTCATTGACACGTTCCCAATAAGAACTCTGTATCGAAGTCTTTGCCAGCTATATTATGGGCAGTTTCTTATTGGAAACACCAAAGTGGACTAACTTTAATATATTTTCTGAGCATTCGAATATTTATGTATTCATTGTCTGGGAAATAATTAATCAAGATTTTTGGTGATTTTTGATAGTATAAATTTTCAAACTCATACAATTCAATATTCAAATTAACGTTGATAGAAGTATTTCTATCAACGTCAATTTGAAAATTGACCATGAAAAGAGTTGCTTATTCTTAAACCTTGTCGGAGGACTCTTATTTATGCCAAGAAGGTGATACAGGGTTCGATTTCGACGATTAACTGTTACTAAGAAATAAAATTCAATAAAATTATTCGCCGGTAAATCTCTCCGTTTAGTCCAATCAATGACGGTAAAAAAGCGGTGAAAACAACCTCTATTCAAGAAAAAAAATTTTAAATTAGATTGAAGCATGTAATCAATTTAAATCATATTTTTATCAGATAAATAAACGTCAATTGTCAATTTTTATTATAATTTATCATACATTAATCAGTTTCGGCCGTTAACAACCACCCCTTGTGACAGATATCTTCGTACGTGTGAAACTTTTTCGTCATCCAAGCTTCTCGACCACGTTTAAAACCACCTTTGATTCTTCCAATATCAATTGCAGATTATAAAAACCCTTGCTGACAATTTTGTTTGATCTATGAATTAAATAAATCTCCCCCAATCACGCCACTGCTTATCGCGGACTGTCTAGCAGGAATATTTCAAAGAAATTATGTATATACGCCTTCCGACAGCTTCGGCTAATAGAAATGCATTTATGTTCACGATTTGATGTTTTCATTGGTAAACAGTGGAGATGATGAGTCCACGTGGACTGATGGTTTGTTAGATGTTTACTGAACATTATTTTCCATTTCTTAATTTGTTATGCGTGCTTATGAAATATTGATGGTTCCTTGCATAACTGTCTTCTGCAATTGATATTGGAATAACTATACACGGAGCAATATTTGAATTTATTTTCATGCTTACGGGCACATTCAAATGTTGCTCCTGGTTCCTTATATAAGTGAAAGTCCAACTATAGCCAGTATGTGTATTCATCAATTTATCAATATACATGTTATAACTTCTACAAAAATGGTTCTGGTTCTTTCCCCATAACTCTCTTACTTGTTAAGCAATCAAATTCCTCAAAAAATCATTTTGTAGGTTTTTTAAAGAGCTATAAGCTCATCCAACATTTTTTTTCAAATCTTATTTTTGAAGAGGTTAATGCTAAAAAGGCTCAAAAAAGGAACTTTGCATGAACGCACGCAAACTTTAAATGGCCATATCTTACTCAATTTTTATCCTACAAAAAAAAATACCAAAATTTTCAGAAAAGAAAAAGAAACAATTTTCTTCTCCACAAAATTTGGTGTAACATTAAAAGCTTTTGAGTTATTCGGAAGAAAAGACGATTTTTCTTTAAATTACGGAAATAATTTTCTCACTTCAAGCCCAATTTTTTAAAAAAATAATTTCTTTAAGCGGATCAAACGCTCAGAGCATATTATTAGAACATGAATAAAGCGAATTGTAAAGTGTTAACGATTTTTTTCAAATGGGGCGAAAGAGATTATGTAACAAAAATAGGAATCGACATTATCTTCTCCGTAGCTTAGTTTTAATGCTAGGAACTTTTTTTAAAAATTAAAAATTGAAAATAAAGGTTTTTTAAGGACTTTCTATATATTTTCAACGAAAAATGCATTGTTTTTCTGTTATTGTGCGTAGAAATTTTCCATTTTGGCGTTTGAAAATACCAATCAACTTTCTACAAGCAATAATTTCATTTTTATTGGGTCTGCATAAATGGTAAATACACGATTTTGTTTTTTTTTATAAGGTACAATTTTGGTTTACCGATTAAGTGCATATTTTTCTACTTATTCGTGAAAAAACGGAGAACCTAATTTTTATGAAAATCGACCATAAATACACGGGAAAATCATCATTGATTTAACTAGTTGAGCTGATTTTCGCTGCATTTTCTCTTAATGTACGCAAATGTCCTTATTTTCACTACCTCGTATAATATTTGACAAATAAATGAGGAACATTTTCCGGGACACCAGGAATCTTTGATTAGGAAATTGTAGTAATTATTGGGTGTAGAAAAATTGACATGAATAAATATTCAACATTTGTTAAACATTTGTGAAACAAAACTATAGGATGATCAATTGAAAATTCAAAATAAAAAAAATGCATTATAATTTCTAGAACATAGGAGGTCTGACATCAATGTCAATTCCACCATATTAGAATATTTTATAAACCAAATCAGGCATATACTTATACATTGATTTAGTGAATTGTTAACGCCTAACCATTCTAATGAACAAAAAATGATTTAATGACTACATAGATTTGAAATGAAAATCCTAGAAAAAATTGTATCCATGATTTACCTATATATTAATACAAGGGAAGCCTTTTGCATTCACAAATATTTCTACCGATACCCATTCTCACCATGACCGATAGTAGAACTTTTAATTTGAACTTAAAGTTTGGATAAATTATAGAAAAAAGGTGAAGAAATTACATTGATTGAAATCCAAATCTTGTAATGAATATTTTATTATTATTAAATATACTTTTAATATATAGTTGTTTGTAATGCACGTTTTTCATATAAATTTTAATTTTTCTCATTTTTGTTTTATTTTCTTCTCATAATTTGATTTAGCGATTTTTTCGTACATATAAAGTTGTGGTAGTTGCTTATCACTTATAATTTTCTAGTTATTTTTCAACTTCTTCAACGGAAGCAAGTTCTTCTACTGATTGGAATTCTTGATTTGTTATGTTTACGCCTGTGGTTTCTTTTTATAAAAGTCATGAATTTGTCAATGACCATCTTAGAGACTTTGATGTAATTTGTAGCCATTTGCTTTGTTACATCTACGCCAAATGTTGTGCTATTGTAAAGACTAATTTTCTCTCTCTGTGTTATTATATTTTTCCATTTCTATGGAATCATGAATCCAGCTGTGAATCAGAAATTGGTCCAACTTTGGATACCGTCAAAGTGCAATTATCGGCAATTCTCTTTTGTTTGATCGGACTGCGCCTACAATTACAGTTGTTGACTAAAAAACAACACTTAGTATGTGTTGTGTGAATATACTTTCTTTTTAAAAATAATAGTTCATAAATAGTGATGTAAGCTTCTGGCAAATTTAAATGTTTAAAAGGAATTTGGACCGAGCTTTACCTCAAATTGGTTTATTACATTCTTTATTCGATTTTCGCGCATTTTGACCTTTATTGTGGACAACTTGATAACAAATATAACATGATTCCACAACTATTTTTCTTCGAGTGGAACCTATCTCTTGAGAATAATCACCTGGCTTACTTGATATTCTTTGTTGATCTGTTTGTAGGATTTATTGATTTTTCGATCGCAATCCGAGTGGTAAAACTTCTCGTAAGTTGAATCGATTATTCACATAATTATTAACTTGATAGTCGCCAAATCATTCTACGCTAATTTGTCTTTGAGATCACATACATCAATGGCTTTTTTTGTTGGTGTAAAAATCAATCAACTAACTGAATGTCTCTGTACTTCCATGTGTACAGATTTTTGCCTAATAATATTTCGAATTGGTTTGATAATGGTGCTCCAGATCAAACAGGGCTATCTAAACAGTGAATGTTGTGACAATTAACTAGTTGGAACGCTTCAAACGATTCATCATCATCCACCAGAGTAGTATAAAAATTATCCATTGAAATACCTCTTCCGACAAAATATTTTACCATTTATTTCAGTGTTGTGATTTGCCGGTGTAAATATGACCTTCCAATGGATTTGATTACTTCAAATCCATATATTACTGTTTTTGATGGTACCTACTGGGATAATTGGCATTATTTCTATATATTATATTTTTATGGCAGTCTCCATATTTGTTGTTGTAATTATTGAAATAGCTCTCAAATGCTCTTCTGTGAGCTGAGAAGCTTATATATTTTTTCTTTAATTTAGAATTGAGTAATTAACTATGAAGAAAATCTTTTCAATTCGTCAAAATCAGATGGTAAAGCTTGACAGAAAGAGAGTGATTTTACCATTATGGAATTTAGCCGTGACATTATCTTCAGTAGCGAAATCTTCACCATATAACTCATTCAAAGATCTATATTTTTTCTTCACCATTAATCTATAAAGTTTTGTAATTATTGTTAGTACTGACATGAGGGTTTAATTGTAATCTATATACTATTAAAATTATTTTACAGCCTAGATGAAGAAGGAACTGAATGTATTTATGATAAAATAATGCATAAAAGTTACAATATTCTGTTTTGAAGAAAATGTAAAAACACGTCGAACAGATTATTCCACTGGAAGCTACGTTTTTCTCACAATTTGACAAAGCTTGTTTTACTGCATTTAAATAGAGGATGTATGAGAAGAGAAAACGATAAAATAAATATTTTTAATTTTAGTAACAACTGAACAGTCTATTAAACCAAAACTATTTCTAACAGGAATTGTTCAAACTGTATCCCGTTGACTATCTGACATCTCGCAAACGTGCGACCATAATCTGGTAGTGCACCATCTTGTTCAAACTAAATACTGGGAAGTTTTCCTTATTATATAGATCCAAAAATGCCACAAATAGGTCCGTAATCTCTGCCATGCACAGATATCCCAAATATCGCTCAACTGTTGAATTACCGTAAAAGAAATAAGGATCAAAAGTACATCATCTATCCTGATCATCTCATGAGAGTTTTTGAACAAGTTGAGCTTTGTAAGAGTGCAATTTTTGTTTCTTCATTAACTACCAATGACTGACTAACGTTTTTTTGTTAGGTAATTTCAGTTGTAGTTGCGTGAGGTTTGTTTTCTAATGACTGTAGAATATCTAACTTTGCATCGTCGCTTATTTCTTGTCTTCCAGATTTTGGAGCATCCCTCGCTCTTTTCGTTTCACTAAATTTTCCAGCAATTCTATTTATTGTGCTTCTAGCAGTTAGGGGATGAAGAAGACGTAGTGATAAAATTGTAATGTCGCTAATTGTAAAACTGACACTGACAAAATAGTTGAAAAAATTAATAAAAACAGGTGCTCTTACTAGGACCCTCGTTAAGGTGGCCCCCTGATTTATATTTTAAAATTTCGTTAATACTAATCGTTAGAGAATCGTTATAGAGGATAAGATAGAAAAGAAAAATTGTGAGAGAATAATTAGTTTTAATTTATTGTGTGAAGTGTGAAATGGACTTTAATGGATTTTTATTTTTTTTAACGCTAGAACATCTTTAGAGAGAGTAGGAGTGGAAAGCTCTAAGCTCCAATATAATAAAATCCAAACTATTTTGGGATTGCCTAGAAAAATCGAACAAACTAGGCGAGAAAAATAAAATTACCCTACAATGGATTCCGGGACACACCGGAGCGAAGGGAAATGAAATAGCTGATAAGCTTCCTAAAATGGGGGCGGACAAGCCCTTCATGGGATCCAAACCAAACTCTTCTGGTGGTATCAGCTACAGAACAATGGAAAAAGCACTGGAAAATAAGGTAGATAGGAGCAAAACCAATTATTGGAACGTCTGAGACAGGCAAAGACTCTTCAGGGAAACTATAATAAAAATAAATCTGCTGAATGTGTCAACCTAAGAAAGAACAATCTACGAATACTAAAAGGAGTTGTATCTGGCCTCTGTTGCCTCAGCAACAACACCTGAAGACGCTAGACCTAGCAGATAATTTGGCGTGCAGGTTTTATTGTACAGAGGATGAAACCTCCTAGCAGATAATTTGGCGTGCAGGTTTTATTGTACAGAGGATGAAACCTCCATCCACAGTCTCTTAAAGTGTGAAAAACTAAGGAGCTCCAGAGGACTACACATGGGAGCGCTTGAAATAGAAGACGAAGATCTCTGGCAATTAAAGCCATCTCACATTCTATACTATTTAGAGGAGTGGGATTGATGGATCAGCTGTAAACACTGGTTTTCTTGTATCTTAACAAGAAAAGGGAACACAATAGATCGTTTGGGTCGCAGTGTATACGAGTCTCCACATCTATATTGGTTCAAATATTACGATTATTTAATATTAATTGGAATAATCAGTCTCTGTAATTTTTCTTTTCTATCTTACTCTCTGTAACGATTCTTTAACGAGTTAAAAAAATAAAACGTCCAAGAGCATTTTTACGGCATCAGGTAATTACACACAATAAAATAAAAACGTTTTTATATAAAAACTAATTACTCTCTAACAATATTTCTTTTCTCTCTTGTCCTCTCTAACAATTCTCTAATGATTATCTAACGATTGGGATTAGGGAAATTTTTAAATAATTAAATCAGGGGACCAACTCCACGGAGGTCTTACTAGGTAGTTTTACGTTTCAATTCAATTTTTTAATTTGTTTTTTATTCAATCTCTCAGTTTTTCTTGTGTCGTGTTTTGTGATTTATTTAGAAATGAACGTATATTTTGTGAATTTTGTGCATTACTTTATCATAGTCTATATAGTCCAGGAAAAATCAGCTCATGAGCATCGAAAAATATTCCACCTCAATTTTATATATTGCCATGGGGCAACCCCGTCCCATATTGTTTATACAATTGCAAAAAATTAGTATTTTTCAACCGGATAAGTTTTTTCATATTCTTTATTGAAATACAAATAAAAGAGGTTCTATGACTTTTTATGATAAGGTTAATATTTTCAGAGATATGAATTTTTAAAAGTTCCAATAATCTCAAATTCAAGTTTTTTTGACCCATGAGAAATATATTTAAACAATTTCGGCTTACGGGGTTGCCCCAAGACAACATACATTTATATCATCAGAAGGGCAATTTGAAGGGGACCGCATGAAAAAATTGAGGTGGAATAGTTTTCTGTACTAATGCGCTGTTTCCTCCTGGACTAATAGGTATTATGTCGAATATTTTAAAATTTACTAATCGAAATTATTTTTTGTTGGTAATACAATGTGATATATATAATAATAATTGTGATTATTTGACGTTTTTTAGATGATAGTGGATATATTTGATGTATAGCGTGAGTTATTATATTCCTAGAAAACAAACAGTTATTTCGAAAAAAAATTATACTCAAATTTTGAATTTATTTTATAAGCTGAAAACATTTAATAAAAACTTTTTCATTTTATTGATCATAATGTGTATGTTAATAGAAAATTTGCTCAACAAAGTTTTATTTACTGTACCAGGTGTTTCGTTATTGAATAAATTTTTTTTCATCGAAATTGTATTATTTGGGAAAACATTGTAACTTAAGTCGAACAAACTAAAAATCAAATAATCATAAACTACGATTGATTATTATGTTTTTCTCTATTCAATACATCTTATTTCATATACAGGGTGTGCCACGACGAGTTAAAACTATCTGTATATGGCAAAATACTTATAGTAAAATAATGAAAATTTCTACGCTTGGGATTTCGGATACGATCTTTTTAACTAACAACTTAACAATTTACGTAATATGAAGATACAGGTAGTGCTATTTGAAAAATGTGTTAATAAGTTATTCTGGAGTAACGGTAGATATATTCGCCTAAGTTGTTTGAAAAATTTTCGATCGAAATTTCTTAGTAAGCCAAACAGAAATCACAATATTGAAAAACTAGACGAATTCCTGTCTCCTTATATTAAATTCGAAAAACATATTAACCGCTGACTACCGTTATATGGTCGCTATTATATCCTGTGGTTTTCTCAAAAACTAAGATAATATTCAAATAATCATTTCCAGATACAGTTTTGCCAGTGGTCTAATCAACTTAAAGATTCATTCATCACGTTTTTAATAAAATGCTTTAATTTCTCGATTAAAATACGATAAATACATTTAAAAAAGTGTGTCATTATATTTAATATTAAGAATGTCATTATTAGAAAAAATTCGAATGTTGAATAAGGAACAGTTAATAATAGTAATTAGAGAGGTAAGTTTAATAACAGTTAAGTAGTTATAAAAGTAGAAATATTGAGTACAATCTGTTTTATTAAGCTATTTGATATTATATTAACATAAAAAGAGGACTGATAATATTGCGTGTACTATATGAAAGTTTATAATTCCAATAGTCCGAGAGCCGACCGCTGAAAATGGCACTTGATCGTTAAAGAAAATATGCTATTGGAAAAGGTAGTATTCAAATTGATCAAAATAATGATATTTGAAGTTTTCTAATTTTTTATATTTTGATTATTTAAGGAATAAAAAAATGAATCAACTATTTTTACATTCACTTTTTTTTTTATGTTCACGTACATAATTCAAATATTGAAAATATAATCAAAATACACCAAAATAAATTAGACCAAAATATTATTACAAATATATTCTGAAATTGTTAATATTTCCGAATATTTTTTTAGTATATTATTATTCTTTTTAAACGTAGAAAATATTATGAAAACGAAGAAAATGAATTGGAGAAAAATATATTTTCAAAATAACGATTTTTCTGAAACTTCAATTTATTCGAATTTAGATAAGCGCATCCTAATCAAGAAGTGGGTGTTGGTCACAACGAATAGCAATTATTGGTCATGATGGTAAGAAGGGTCTGAAACTTCCCTTTTGCCAACTATTGCTCGTCCCTTATTCATCATACTTCTCTTTTCTATTTATTTATATTTTATATGTATTCGTTCATGTACATACAGCATCAGCTTAAACATTCAAAAATTCTAAAGTCATTCTATGATGCTTCAATAATATTCTCTGTTTTAACTATGCTTTAGTTATGTACGTGCATATTAAAAATATTGAGTGTAGAGAAGATTACCTAAATTATTTAGTTCATAAATATTCAATTTCAATGAATTAAGATATAACGTTCTTACAGAGTTTCTTATGGAGTGTACACTCGGATTACTCGTGTTCAAAGTGAGCCGCCAAAATTTATAGCGGTTAGAGGATAGGCAACAAGTTTATTTTTTCTAAAACTAATAAGCTTAAGCTTTTACTTGATGCTTGAATTATGCTTCAACTAATGAGCTAAGCAACTACTACTACCAACGTTTTAAAAATCAAAAGTGACTGGCTGGGACTACGACTCCTACATCATTATTTTACTATATACTATCTTTTTCAATAATATATGTCCTTAAAACGATCAGGTGCCATTTTCAACGGTCTTACAAACTTTTATATTATCTGGAAATGAAATATGCGGGCGCATTTTAATGAGAGATGTGGACGTTTAAGCCGGGCTTTAGAGCAGTATTACTCAATTTACGATCCTTTCTTATTTGCAAACCAGAAGTTACAAATTGTGATAATATCTTAACATTTACAAAATGTAATATGTATGTAACGCAAAATTCAATGATTTTACCTTTGTTGCGAGGTATACATCATCTGGAGATGGAAATGTTTTCGATTTCTTCGGTTGATAGTTGATATTTAGTTAAGTACATGCTCCAGAAAATCACAAAATTTTGTTAAATAAGCCAAGGAAACGTTATCAGGAAAAGAAGTTAAATTATCGATATTCATCTATTCCCTGAAACCCTTTGTATTTCCTTAATTTTTCGGATAATAAATTCATCATTATTATCATTTTCCTCGTATTAGAATATAATCTAATAATGTGAGGTATCAGCAATAAATATTTGACTTTTTAAATTGTGACTTATTCTGAAGATCGCCCGCAGGCCATGGATTCCGAAGTGGAATCGACTGGGCGAAGAATTGATAAAATTTTTCAAATCAATATCTCACATGAATGTATTTATTGTTACATAGTCGTGAAGAAAACTATGCTTTCAATATTCCGCACTGAACTTTTAAATATAGATGACCATTTCTATTTTTACAGAATGGATTTGAAGGCATTGCCGAGATTCTGGAAGATAAGGACATAACTGGCCAAACGTTTCTTGTAAGTGGAATCTTGGGAAATGAAACTAATGTATACCTATCAATATTCTTTTCAGAATCTTCCTACATTTCAGCTTATCAGTTGGAATTTATCAATAGGAGCAATGAAAACTCTCACTAAATTTATAGAACAAGTTAAAAATAATCCACAAATCCTCAACAGAAACAATTTACTCAAAGCATATCAAGAAAAACAGGAATTTTCCACAAATACGAGTGTAAAAGTAAAATCATTCCAGAATATTGACGGTCAAAAATCATCTCATTTGAATGATTTTAAAAATAAATTAGCGATCACATTAAATTCAGAAAAATCACACCGGTTTCAAAAACCGCCAATGATTGATAGAGATCTATTAACTAATGAGGAATTTAATACAATTTCGAAAGATCCCAGTGAATTTCATATGAAACCAAAGCCTGTACTTCCACTTCCCAAAGTGAGAGAAAAAATACCAACTCCAAGGATACATCAAATACCTTTTGTTAGAGGAAAAAACTCGGAATATCCAGATTCCGATTTCATTGTAGATGTTAACGACACACAAAATAATTATACTAGATATATAATAGATCAGAGTAAAAGGTCTGCAATGTGCCAAAAACCTTCAAGTTATCCAGAGGATAATAGCTCATCTCTAAATATTAGAAAACGACTACTGACTCCAACAGAAGTTCAAGGCAATCTGGAAATTCCCGAAGATATTAATATGTCAACAGAAGACTTGAAATTCATTTCTCATAGTAATAATAATACATATCCATCGAGTTACAGACAAAATCTGCCGGCTCATGTTGAAGTTTCTATCAATAGATTTAAAAATATTGAACCACTTCCATCGAATTTAACTAAAATGATTCCTGACCATGAAGGCATTACTCGTTTATATAAGGTGAGTATTACATGTGTTTAATATGTGTTTTTAGAGTAGCAAACAATTAGAATAGAGTCGGAATAATTTAGAATGGAGAGGACTCAATATTTTACATTTTCTTTATATCAAGAGATAAACGCTTGTATAGAAACCATATAATATTATCATTATTAAACAAATTTCATAGTATTGTTACTTAGACAATTAATTTTGAAGTTATAAAATGTTTATAATGTTGTAACACAAAATTTTATATAGAATGAATGAAATCATCCCTCAGTAAATATTTTATTTCAAAAATCGTGATTATTTCTGAATATATTCCCCCTGTATTTCCACACACTTTTCAGAACCTCTGACTTAAGCTTCTATGCCCATAAAGGCATGTTTAATTTCATTGTCGCTGTTAAATCTTCTACTTTCAATTTTACGTGCAAAAAATAGTCGGACGGGGCCAGATAAGGGCTATATGTACCCTTGAACAGCAAAGCAGTATGGATAGGAGCATTGTCATGAATCAAGCGCAAACCTCGGCTGATTTTGCCTCGCCTTTTTTGCATAATTCCTCAATGTCAATTAGAAAGATACCTTCGAAGTACCATCATTTTGTTAGTGATTTTGTTGAATCCGAGCCTACAAAAAAAATTCAAACCGTATTTGAAGTTACTAAACTCGGATCCAAATATTGAAATGGATTTTTAACAATAACAAATTCATATACAGGGTCGAATAACAATTATACATTAGGGTGGGTCAAAAAAATCAACTATAACACGGGCAAATGAGTTGTTAGACACATCAAAAAAATTTTCTCGATATATAAGCTCTTCATTTTAATAGGATCCATTTTTATTTTTTTCTCAGTTCATTAGAAAAAAATTCATACCCAATCAAACATAGGTGAAGACCCATATATTTTTCTCCAAAACTGTAAGTTATCAAAAAACTTTAATCGCAAAAGTTCTTTGCATTTAAAGGAATTTTTAGATTATTGACTTTTGGATTATACAGGGTGTCCCAATTCTTCAGTATCGATATCAATTAAAAATATGGGGTATACAAAAATTGAAATAATTATACAGTGGCAGAACAGAAAGAAAAAATTCGAGAGGAAATTAATTATCTCAATTAAACTGGTACAATGCGAAACATGCATTGCAGAAAATGGGGGATAACTAGAAAACAAACTGTTTTTAAATGATTCGGGTATTTTAATTGAGTATATTTTATTAATTTTCTGCATATTCATACTTTAAATCTCTCGAGATGGAAGTAAAAGTTTTTTTTTAAATTATTCTTAATAAAAATATTCGTTTGACGTACGATATTTTTATAGTTTTTTGTTTTTGATTAACATTTTCTCTTTAGTTTTTTTTTTCAAAAATACAATACTCAGAGTAGAAGAAATGCAAAAAAAAATAGAAAAAATCAAATAATTCGACAATCATTATATATAGGTATAAAACGTGTATGCATTCTTATTTTTATGCTCATTTCTATTAAAGGTATAATATACAGGGTGTGCTATTTCAAAAAAAAAGAGATTTTGTTATCTACAAAATTTGAAATTCATACAGTAAAAAAAAGATTCTAGACCCGAAAATCACAAAAATTCATTAAACCAAAGTTTTATATTTGTAAATTCATTTTGCAAATGATGCCAGTTAACCTACTTTACATTTTGCGGAATTTTCCAAATATAATGATTTTTCAATAAACATTCAAATAACCTTAAATATTTCCTAAAGCCTTGTTCGCACTATGCTAGTGATTTAGTCTAGTAGCAAGTAATTTAGTAGCTAAATGTGTCTGAACACTAAAAATTTAGTCGAGTAGTTTAGTAAGGAATTTAGTTTAGTCGATCCATTTTACTCTATTCTTCTCGGGCGAGTAGCACCCCCCACCACGCGTCCATGCTCACTGGCTCACCGGCTAAACAAGTGCGAACCCGTTGAGTTTAGTCGAGTTCATTAGTACGTAGATAGTAAACATGACGTTTCGCTAGAGTGAAGAAACGACTTTAAAATTTGTTTCCAAATACCTGGAAGATGAATGCTTGTGGAATATTAAGTCCCCTAATTATAAAAACAAACTAGTGAAGCAATCCGCTTACTCGGATTTAGAAAACACCATGAATATCCCTGGATTTGGTGAAAAGGAAATCAAATTGAAAACAAAAAACATCAGGTTAGTGCATAATTTTATTATTTTATTTCAACAGCATATTTATTACAATAATATAATAGGTTCTTAGTTATTATTACTACTATTGTTTTTAGAATTAGTTTTACCTAACGATAACCATTCCTTTTTAGATCGACCTACTCGCAAAAGTTAAAAAAAATAAAGGACTCCAAAAATTCACGCTGAATTTGAGATTGTATTTTCATTAACAGAAAATTTACACAACTTTCAGACATTCTCAAACTATCGAAGTATTCTTTGGGATCTTCCAATGCTAATTCCTTCAGAAGACAATTAGTAGCTCCTAGTTTGTCTCTTCTATCGATCCATTTTCTTATCCACAGCTTCTTTTCATCAATGACACAAATTTCCTCTTCTACCATTTCTAAAATCGCTGATAAGATTAACTTAATCAGTTGATTCACTTTATTACGCTGTAGGCTGTTCATCTTACAAGACACCACTCACCTGTAAACTGTACTGGAACTAAACTAAACACTAAAGCAAAGTGCGAACGATTTTGGGCCAGTAGCGAGTAATTTAGCTACTAAATTACTTGCTACTAGACTAAATCACTAGCATAGTGCGAACAAGGCTTAAGCCCTGCAGAAATCAAATAGGTCGATCTTATGTAAGTTGCCTTTGTTTTTACCACAAAATCAAATAACGAAAATTCCAAAGTTGATGTCGACACTGAAGATTTGGGACACCCTGTATAATCCAAAAGTCTGTTCTTAAGACCAATCATGCTTTTAGCGGTTGCAACACCACGTCGTTTTATTATATTGGAAAGTCAAAATTTATCTCAATTCTCGAGAGAAATCAGTAGAATTTATTAAGCGAGAAATGGCTGACCATGAGGTTCTAGTTTGAGCTGGAGAGCGATCTCTCATCCATCGCCTTCTATAGCTATTACAAACAGGGAAAGAAATTGAAATCCTTTTTGAATTTTCTGAGCATATCTACGAATATGAAAGTAGTTTGGAATTTTCGAAGATTAACAGGAATGGGACAGAAAAAACGAATCACCACAACCTGGTCCAAGTGGTCTGTGTACTTATAGTAATGATAATGAGTCAAGTCCGTATTACATTTTCACGGAAACAAATTTTACCAGAATATTCAGAGACGTGATAAACAAATTCAAAACAGAAGAATCACAATCTAAATTAACTATAACTGGATATCAACACATCTCATCTGAAGTTTGTAAATTTTATAGTTAAGTATAGTGATTATTGACTTCGGTGGTTATTTTATTTTAGATCAACACAGCGAAATTCTTGATCGTGTCTGTCCATTACCAAAAGCAACTAAAAAGCGGTAAAAGGAAGGCTACGAGCGAGAAGTCGGAAGTTTTAACAAGCACACCCTACAAGACAGTACTTGATCAGAACTTAAGCAATAAAAAACTAAAAACCAAAAAGAAACAGCAGATTTATCCCAAGCTTCTAAAAAAATAGCAATTGTACTCTATCAAGAGAAATTACTGGAACATGTCGTGTTTGCAATGAAGTGTACTATGATCCCCAAGAAACAGACTTGATACAATGCAAAACCTGTAAAATATGGTTTCATGAAATGAGCACCGCATATGAAAGACTGTAGGATTATTTTTGCGATTTGTGCCCGAGGGGTTGACTACTCACTCTTGGATAATACACTGCGTAAACTTGAGATCCAAGGGGACGCATTTTGAAATTTTTTTTTCCTTAACCTAATAGAAAATCGTTAAGTTTTGATTCGTTTTTGTATTCCTGTATATTCCTCACATATTTATTTTCGAAAATTTATTGAGTACTAATTTATAGCCCAGAGAAAGTTATGTGCGTACTCTTAGACAAACTTACCCTATATTACCTGCAGAAATATCTTTATGTTAACATCAATCAACGTTTCAGTAGAACAGCAGATTAATGGGAAATAATCTTGAATGTAATATAACTTGAATAAATTATTATTAAATATATTCTAATATTTTAGAAACCATTTGCAGAGGACACTGATATTCTTAACAAAACAAAAAACGTATCAAAATCTCCAGCTAGGATTTTTAATACACCAGGTAATCTCATTGAACGAAGGCCTCTCAAAACTTATGAAAATCACCATATCGATGATAACAATCCGAACCGACTTGACCAAGATCCAATAGAATTTTACAAAAATCGACCACTGCCTCCAGTTCCAAGAGATGAAGAGATAATTAGCTGTGTAAATTCGAATAAAACCGACCGTAGAGTACCAAAGAGTCTTGATGATAATTTAATAAGACGAAATGTTATACATGGAAATGCGACACGTAGATCAGGTAGGAATTACAATTTCCTGTTCTTTTGTTCCCGACTTATATATTATACGGGTTAGCAAAAATCTAACAAAATATTTTTATTTAAAGCACGTACCCATCTGCGACAGATTTCTGGTCTAGTTTTCTCTCATTAATGGGCCAAAACCCATTTCTCATTAGAGAGATAAAATGCTGAGCGTGATATGAGTTAGCTAGGCTCTTGTATAAAAATAGTTATTTATTTTACAAGGAAAAAGATTTTAGCTTCAGAAAACCGAAAGCTAGAATCGAATCCTTTTTCCCTTGTATAATAAACAATTTTTTTCTGTGACAAGAAAAACGATAATTTAATATTGAACAATTATATTATTACAATAATCGAGTCAGAAAATTATCGATGTGAAAGTCTGTTTTTTGGTTTTCAGTAACTATGTTCATATTCCACTTTTTAGTTCTATTTATTGTGAAAAATTATTTTTTTTCTTTAAATTTTAGTAATTAGTGCTGTAAATATCCAACAGAGGGCAAAGAATTATGAAACTTGTTTCGATGTAAAGAGAAAATTTGTAGTGATAGTTTATAAAAAAATTGGCCAAAAAACAATTTTATCATATAGCGTGAACCACGACCGGCGAATTCGGACATTGACGCCCGATCAGCTAGCGAACTTAATTAAGTGGTGGGATATACTAACAGTAATAAACCACAAAGGGGAGGTAGAAACAAACAAGCTCACTAACTCACATATAGGGTATCCAGCTCTTATTTAGGTATCGTGACATAGACTCATCATTGTTGTCCAAAACTTTCGCAAGATTATTTTTGCAATAATATCATTAGAATTCAAAAGATAGAAGATTTCACTTAGTAATTGGAGGATAGTTAATTTATGTTATATTTGAATAAATCAAGACAAGAAGACTAGAATATACCCAGAGTTTTAGTTTATTTATAATCTCCTAGCTTGAAAATATTCGATTTTTTCCCAGTAAATCGCGCCAAGTCAAAAAAATATGTTTTTATTGGGCCACATGCTAGAAAGTTGCCGAACTAAAGTTACATCCGGCTCAATCATCCTAAAAAATCTGCTAATGGCTCTTCAGTCAGTTCCTATCCACTCCTGGTCCAGTATTCTTTAAAAAACAATTGAAAAAAAGCAAATGAGAACCATTCGTACAAGAGGTTGAACTCCAAGAAGTTAATTCTGACTATGCACATGATCGATTACCGAATGGTAATGAGGCTAAAGTTTAAACACGACATCTAGATCCTAGGGGAAACCGAGATATGCGACAATGGAAGAAAAATCAACAACAAGGCCCGGAAAAAGAATACCAATATGTGTTTTCATCGGATCCAGATCAAGAGATGGTGCCAGTCCCTTCCAACAGTAGTGATCAGTCAGTCGCACTCACAACGGGCCCAACGTGAAAAAAGACTACTCAAGAGACTAAATTTAAAGCTGAGTGAAAAAGTGACCGGGAAACATTTAGGCAGAATCTACCATTAATTAGCAATAGGCTATAAATTAAGGTCTTTCAATGGTTGTTGCTAATCGCTGATACATTTTGTACAAACATTGCTAATCGCGGGTAGATTTTGTCTCCCTGGGAATATTATGCGCACTATTTCCAATTGGAGGTAGGATTTGCCTTGACGTTGCTAATCAGCAGTATGTTTTATCTAAACATGTGCACGTTCATTCATGCTAATAGAAAAGGAAAGATATGGTAAAAGGAACAATTATTATTTATACAAAACATTTTAAATTATTACAGTAACATTTTTATGTTTAGTGCGATTTCGCATATGGTACATTTTTATTTACATTTAGAGCGAGATTTCTTTTCCTTTTTGAGTGTGTTTTTTCACCAGTTTCTGGTCGACCTGCAGGTCGACGCTTACTGCCTGTAGTTACACCTGGTTTCCTTCTGGACATGGACGTCGGCTGAACTCTTATTGAAGCACCAGCTCGATTGCGTAGGCCGAAGGTACTACCGCACGTACTTAAAAATGTATCCCAACTATTTTTTGTTTTAGCTTTATCCAGCCTTCTGTTCAAAAGTACTTTACATGTACCAAACTTAGTATGTTGTTCTCGTAGTGCATCTAGGAAATGTTTAAACTCATTATCATTAGCATTTTTGCTTTCTGGTACTGACAGTGTTTCAGTATTTTCATTTACTGCATCATAATTTTCATAATTTAAACCTATTTCATTTCAATCTGGGTTATTTGAGCAGCTGATGGACTTACTTTCAACAAGCGGTGCATAAAAATCCCTTTCCTTAGGGTTATCTCCTAATGCCAAAACTGCCATTGAGTATCTATCATTAGCTTCAGTTGCAACAGGATCCGAGGATTCCACTTGCACATGTGCAATGCCCCATGCATTAATTTGAATTAAGTTGTCTTTGGTCAAGTATGACGTTTTTTGCAGCAGATTATGAAGAAGATTTTTTGTAGGTACACGTCCAAAGTTTCTGAAACGCCGAACATAATACTGTTCTAGAACAGTGCACGTAAAATCTACTAATGCCACGATATTGTAGGAAAATTTCGCGCAGAAATTAGAGTTCAACCCTGTCTAGCTAATGTATTACGTGACCCATGCATCCAATTGTTTACGTCATTGCATTCTTGGTTTTGATCTTACTTTAGTACTAACCTGCATACTAACTTTGATGCGGTCTTGTATCTGCGTAATACCCAAGAAGTATTTGCTTCGGTACAAAATTCCGATATCCACTGAATACATTCTTCACTAGACTTAATGTCAGTCCATAACACTGTTTTTTCTTTCGATTGATTTGCCACTTCATGGTGAAAATTTGTTGGACATTTCAAATCAGTATCCATATTGGAATATACAATAATAATCAAGAGCAACTGACTACACCACGCGAAAGATAAAACAGGAATGCACGACTCACAAAACAAGATAATGCAATAACACAAGTGTAGACAAAACATACCGCTCATTAGCAACGTCAAGGCAAATCCTACCTCCAATTGGAAATAGTGCGCATAATATTCCCAGGGAGACAAAATCTACCCGCGATTAGCAATGTTTGTACAAAACTTATCAGCGATTAGCAGCAACCATTGAAAGACCTTAATCTATAGCCTTTTCTAATCAATGGTAGATTCTGCTATATTTATTGTTACATTTATTTGTAGTTACCCTATATTATTATTTTGTCACTGTCAGGTCTTATATCAGTACATTAGTTTTCAGTTTATTGAAGCCTTTATTTCCGTGGTTTTTTATTACAATTAATTTTATATGAAAGCTTATCACACAGGAACTTTGAGCTTGAAACTCATTCATAAGTGTCATGATTGGATTTTTGAGCAACCAAGATATCGTCTTCAGAGAGCGAAGGTAAAAAAACGTTTTTTTGTACTTTTAGTCTCTGAAGACGATAACTTGGTTATCGAACCGCGTCTCAGACGGTGTAATTGTGAGTGTTGAAATAGAGGTAGTGTAAACAGTATGAATATGAAGAATTTTTTATGCCTTTGATTACCTCGTTTGTAGAATTTGGTGGTTCGAACTTGAGCATACGTTATTCCTTATCCAAATATTTTTCTATTATATTATTTTATTATTATTATTATTATTATTTTTCAGTTGACTTCAACAACGAAAGATTCTTCAGAAATACCGATAGAAAAGGAGCTGAACGTCTTTTAATGAATTTGAGAGATGGAGCTTTTCTATTCAGACCGAGTAAAAAATATTATTTGGCTTTGACTATTAAATATAAACAAAGCTTTTATAATTTTGGAATTGAAAGAACGTCAAAAATGACAATTCGTTTAAATGCCGATACAAACAATGTGGCTCCAGAATTTAGAACCCTTCGGGATTTTACCGAATATTTCACCATAGAACCAATTTCGTTCAAAAACGAGGATGAATTAGTTGATATAGTACTAGAACCAGTTCTTCCTGACAATTTTAATTAAGACTTATTTATGCTAACTTTATTAAATATATCTAAGTAAAAATGCTTATCATTAATCTGTATTTTACTCAAAAGTTGTGCCATATTTTCCGATTTCTTAAAATGAAGCCATCAAGAATACATCTACCGAAGTTAAGGATGACAATGGCAAGAGAACAAATTCCAATTAAATTAATCATATGGCTAAAATGGTGTATAATAAATACTAAAGATTTATATGCAAAGAAGTTACTTCATATATATACCAATTTTTGGCAAAATATCCACTAGAGTCTCGAAATATCCAACAATATTATCCTTTCCCCTCTTTTTATAAAAAATCTCCTACAAATGAGGCTGGGAAACAAGAAAAAGTCGCCAGATCTAGTGAATACGGTATGTAGTAAGACAATTCGAAATTTGGAAAAATTTTAACTATAACGATCACGGAAGAGTGAGAAGGTGGGTTGTCCTTATGAAAAACTTTTTTCCTCCAATGCGGTCACTGTTTTAGAAATTTTTTGAAGATAGTCTATGAACACAGTCCCATGACTACCCCAACAAACGGTCACCATTACTTTCCCGTCTTAGACTTTTTCAGAACAAGTTCTTCCTTCATAATTCACTTTTTTTACTGTTATTTCGTTGCAAGACTGTAAGGTTTCATCAACGGTTATGCGATGCAATCGATGCAAAAATCCGGCTCGCTTTTATTTAACCCGCGTCAGTAAGGCCTGGAAATGCTCATTCGAAAGCGCTTTGGTACCAAAGTAAGCAATCGCAGCACCACCAGCAGTTTCTAGTCGTCCCGAACACTCGTCATCAGTCAAATTGATACGGCCTCGATTGAATAAGCTGCCCAAAATTTAAAGGACGTAAACGATCAGCCCCCGTACATAATGTTTGGTTACTAATTCATTTCTATAGGCATATTGCCATTCGAAAAGAAATATTTAATGACAGATTAATAGTCAATTTTTCCATTTTCAGAAAAATCTACACAACGAATAATTGTTAAAATTTTAGTGAGACGCGTGCGTAAATGTATTTCCCAACTTTTATTGACAAATACTGGCATCTTCCGGTTGAGATTAGAAACTTCTCAAACAATCCTCGAAATTATAATAATTCACATGTTATTATTAGATACTATTAAAAATAACTTCGTTAACAATTACAGCTACATGTTTTTCTGAATTTTTGACTTTAAAGAATTACGTTCTACGTGAACCGACGTAATTGGTTAGATATTTCAACGCTGACAATAATACAGGTTAAATATTTATTTCTGCTGAAAATTCGACTAAACTTAAGATTATGAATCGTCGAATGTAATGTTCATATTTTCATGGCAAATAGTCCATGAGGTAAGGAGTGTGTGCTTTCCAGCTTTATGTGAAGCGGAACGTAACTTATTCAAGACGCCATTTTATATTCTGTGATGCATGGCGTATCCATTGTTGCCAATAATCATTTAGAGGTCGGAATATATCTCAATGTAATTTTCTCAAGTATACTATTACAGTTACGATGCCATAGTTCAATTCAGTTTGATATTTTCATTTGTATTTCAAAAATTTTACTAACTGGCCTTTTTTAAAACACTGTTTAGCCTAAAATTTTGACACAAAGTGGGAGGCCGCTTTGCCGGAAACAGAAGAATGACTCGGGAAAAAACACACAAAAAATGATAAAAGCTAATAATTCAATCAAGCAATTATTGAATCAATTATCTATTAAAGCTTGACGTTCTTATATTTGACACTGCATTAATTTAAGATAGCACCAAGCTTAAATTATACCACGTGACCTCATTTGTCGCTCTAAGCCAGCGTCGAACGTCAACATGAAAATGCACCTTAATGCAAGATATACGGATAGTCCTAGTAGTAAAGGATCCAAAGCTTTATCAACCTTCAGCGGCCTCATAACCGAATGGAACATAATTTTTAATTTAGTATAATAAAAAATATTGGGTTGGCTAAAAACATCCTGAACATGCTATTTATAACTATCTATCTATTGCTTCTGTAAATTGATTTCAGCATAAACATATTAATAATAATACACTGACCCGATATTATAATAATATAAAGTATACCTAATCGTTTTTTGAATAATGAACCGTAAGGTTAGGTAAGAATTTCGAAATACTTGCTAAAAGGCGTGTTCAAAATTACCATGTTGCTTCTTTATATGACTAAAGGCTAAAAGGCAGCAACTTTATTCACTTCCAAAACTCACTGAATTCACTATTTGATAAATAATTGTGTGAAAGATGTTAAAGGCCACTTTTAAGACAAAAAGAAGAAATTATTAAGACCAATTAAAAATGAAAATGTCAACAGATGTCAAAAATCAATTTTGTTAGCTCGTAGGAGACCATTTTTTACAAAGTACATTAGAAAAAAATTGTTTATTTTACAGTATAATAGCATACTTCTTATACATTGAGATAAACATTTCGTTTTTAATATATTCTTTTAAAAGTATGGCTTTGTGTTCCCGACGTATGAAATATATTAGGTTATGTTCACATATCAATAATTTTATAAGATTTTCTTCTACTCTTGGTACTGCTAAGGTAAAACTTTGAGGCATTCGTGGAGAATTTAATTAACTCAATGTTTTTTAATAGAAAGGATTAGTTTTGGGAGCCTATTCAAACGAAAACAATGGAGTATCGCTAACTCCAGTAGCTGCGAAATATAATGAATTATCTGGAGGCAAATTATTGGAACAAATTAAACTGTAAGTATTGTAATATCATTTATTGTGTGTTATATCAAATATTCAATTTTTTGTTATAATGGTAGATAAGGTTCATAATGATATAGTATTTATCCTTTGTAACAATTATTTTTTTGGTAAAGGATGGCTATTTGAAGTAACATTATAATGATACGGTAATAAATGTGCAAATAATTGCTTTTAAAGCACATATCTTGATATATTGAAATATACAATAAATATAGATACAAAGTATAAGTATTGCTTTAGCTTTCTACATTGATAAAAAATATATATATATATATATATATATATATATATATATATATATATATATATATATATGAAACATTAAGAATGTAATCACTTTTTGTTCTTGAAATAAAAATATTTGAAGAGAGAGAAAAGTGTGTTAGTTGAAAAATGGTTTTCCTGTTTTTTGGAACAGGAGAAAAATGAATTATTAATAAGTAAGTCTATTCTAAATACAATTTTATAATGAGGTTTATATCTAGTTGTTTGTTTTACCACATAGTATTATGATTTAGTTTATAAATTATGTGCATTATTTTCATTAATTGTATTATATTCTTTTTGTCTCTTATATCAGCCGACCTGAAACCAACAAAGTTATTTAAATACACATGCATTCAATTTTTCATTTCAACATTTCAATTTTTTTCTAGATGTATGTTTATTAAAAATGATTACTAAAAAAGTGTCTTGCTTAGTTCTTTGTTCGACAAGAAATATATAGAATTATGAAGGAAGCTACATTTTCTTTTTTTATGTTATTTCTTTCTATATGATTATGCAGTTATAGAATATTAAAAGTTTCACTAAAATAATCTAGAACTGTTCTCAAAGACCTAGAATATAATAAAATAAATAAAATAAAATAATAAAAAGGTTTAAATTTCATTTTGGCCATCTGTAGCATCTGAAATCAAATAATTGATCCACCTATTGGAATTTCAAAACTATTCATACTCTACTTGATCTTGCTTTATTGAATAAACATTCCAGTAGACAATAATGGTAATCAGATATATGTATGTAATGGTGTGTAGTTATTACACCAATTTTTTATAGCTATTTTATCTGAACTAATATGGATCTAATATTCATATTACTAAATGGTATTGGAATGTTTATTAGCCCCCAAAGTTACTGAATTGATCTGATTAACCT
The DNA here is from genome assembly GCF_026230105.1 of Diorhabda sublineata. Classification (NCBI taxonomy): domain Eukaryota; kingdom Metazoa; phylum Arthropoda; class Insecta; order Coleoptera; family Chrysomelidae; genus Diorhabda; species Diorhabda sublineata. Next base: position 32,005,694 of record NC_079477.1, read on the forward strand.
GTAGATCAAATAATACTCTTTGCCAAGCTTAGCTCCAATATCCTCCTATTGTATCCTTATTTTTGATTACAAAAAATGTTTCAGATTTGTCACAGATTTTATATTTTTCCTTCACCATAATTGAGTCACCAAAATAGAAGAAAAGAAAAAGCATAATATGTTCTATTCGCTTCATTTGATTCTTCATTACCTTTCTTTTCTTTATTTTTATTAGATTCATTTTTCGTTTTTATCATAAGGGTCTTGTACAGCTCTGCAGTGTTTCAGATTCTTCTATTTTTCAATATCTTCATCATTTGTTTTGCACTTTTCACACTCTTCATCAAATCATCCCATTTTTTTCCATAGCTGTCCACTTTGCGTCATATTGTTAGTTACAACTAGATAACCCATTTTGTTTTTTTTTTAATTTCCTTTGTATGAGTTATTTTTCATCCAGTTCCTGTTCCATTTGAGTATAATTTGTACTTTCTTGATAATGTTGGAAACATTTTTAATTTTAGTTTTAGCTAGGAAATGATTGGAATCATACATTGATTACATTGGTCAACACTGTTTTTGTTATATGAAGTTTGTGATGATTTTTATTTGTTTTCATATACCCTCATTAAAAAAATATTATTTTGTTTCAGTCACATCCAGTTTTTTTGTGACAGCTTATGTTAGATGTTTACCGTATTTTATAACGGGAGTAAACATTATTTTTCATTTCTTGATTTAGTATGAGTGCCGTGCGTATTTATGAAATATTGATTATTCCTCGCATAACTGTCTTGTGCAATTGATATTGGAAGAATTACAACTATGTTAAGTTTGTTACATTGTTAATATGTCGCGAAAGTGCTTTAATAACCCTGATAGCTTTTATTATGTGTGTGTAGAATTAACTTTTACATATCAGCGTTAAAAATTTACTCCAGTAATATCATCAAATCAACATCTTCCCCAACAACAACGGTTGTTTTGAACTTTTCCATTGTTTTATTGCTGTTTCAATTATATTTTAAAATCTTCATTTAATGTATATAAGTTTTATGGTGTAAGTAACACAAACCAATAGTTTCTTATTTTCATTTATATTTAATGTATAGTGCATTTTAGTGCATATTATGTAAAATATGAATTTTCTAATGATTAAAATTGCTATATCTCACGAATGGTGAGTCGTAAGATAAAAAGTGACTGGACCATTTTTGTAGAGAATTGTATGATCTACAACTTTTGTCTGACCTACTTGACTGGATTAATTGTAGAATTTTGCCATAGAATAATAAGATCTTCCAAGTATATGAAGCTCGGTCTGATGAAAAATTTTGTGAAAGCTATGCCTAAAGATGGCAGTTGATTCGTATACCTGAAAGAGAAATTTCCCAAACTCAGCGAGGCAAAAATGAAAGAGGGAATATTTATTAGTCCATAAATATGGGAATTAATGAAGAATACAAACTTTGAAGGAAAGCTGAATGATCTGGAAAATGTCGTATAGAAATGTTGTCCAAAATTTCATTGGAAATAAAGCGGAAAATCTTAATCAATGTGTTTATTATTTCGTACAAAGCTTTGGGATGTAATATATCTTCGGAAATACATTACCTGCACTCTCATCTGGATTTCTTCCCCGATAATTTGGGTGTGAACCAGGCGAAAGATTTCATCAGGTCCTTAATAGAAAAGCGCTATCAAAGGAAATTTATCCAGGAATGCTAGCAAATTATTGTTGGAGACCTAAAAGGGCCAAACATTTACGACAATCATGGCTATTTATTGTAAATTAAGGAATATTTTGTTAGTGATTTTTGTACTTTTTATAAAAATATATGTCGTGATGTCACAAAGAAACCTGATGTCTCAAAAAATGTCAAATTTTTTTCCATTGATATATTATTGTTTGGTGGCCATAGTACATTCAAAATTTGGTATAAGTTTTCATGTAACAAAAAAAAGTTCAAATTATGTTGAACAGTTGTTATGTGCAGCTTCCAATGTCTGTCTAATAAGAAGTTTCATAGCATGTTCTATCTTTGTGACCCAGAGATGTATTTGAAGATCGCTTTTTGTCGCGAATGTTGAGTTATTGATATCATATAATAGTACAGATACTTCTTTTTGCTCTTTGCTCTATGTGGGCATCAAAATTTCCCATCTCTAGCAACATCAAATTTTTTGCTGATGTCTTTGTCGTGATTTGTTGGAGCATATTACTGTGAACAAATATTTTAGTAAACAATAATTCTTTATATTGTCGAACTCTTAATTTTATTTCAATAGAAACTGATAGATACAAGTTAGATTCAAGTAACCATGTTAGATGTTGTTAAATAATGTTCTCGACATGGTTGAAACGATATTTGGTTGTTTCAGGTCGGTAGTGATTTAAATAATCATACAGTCGTCGCATCACAACGATGGCATCTAGTCGCGATGGTAGAAGTAGTTCTGCTTCCTCTCACAGTGGTTCCAACATACCCCCAAATCGTTCATCAATACGTACCCCAAAACGGCCACGTCCCACTGCGAGTGGAACATTCGACGAGAAAAACTCAGACTTTTTATGTCCTATATGTTTTAATCTCATCGAAGAGGCACACGTCACTAAATGCGGTCATACTTACTGCTATAATTGTATAATTAAATCAATAGAAGCGATAAAACGGTGTCCCAAATGTAACTCATCATTGTCTGTTGATGAAATTTTTCCAAATTTTCTATTGAACGACGTTATTAAAAAACATAAATTGCGCGTGAACGGTTACGAAGCTCTCGGTTTAACAAGGGACAGTTCGGGAGAGTTCGCTAATACAGCTGAGGGTTTACGAGATTTCGTTGCGAGTGAATCACAGAATCTAACGTTGCCAGACGTCAATGTCATGCTAGAAGTCCTAACACAACGTAAACAACTTTTAGAAGCGGAATCATGTGCTGCTCAAAACAAACTATTATTAGAATTTCTTAAACACCTACTTTCTCAAAAACGGGAAAGACAAACACAAATTGCTAAGGAAATAGCCCTTATAGAAAGAGATATAGAGGAAGTTGGTAAAAAAATAAGTGAAGTGCACAGTAAATGTCCAACTCTCGAAGAAGTCGAACGTACAGCAGCAGGAGCGTCTGAAACGGACGCTTCTACGGTTAATGCCATGAAAAAAGAGATGATCGAAATAATTGATAACATTGGACGTAAAGAAGAGGATACTCCGTCACGTTCAAATGCTTCTCTAGCAATGCGACGTAGGCGTATGCACGCCTACTTTGATGATTTCGTCGAATGTTATTTTTCTCATCGTTCTAAAGAAGTATTTTTCGGAAAGGATGCCCTTGATAAAAATACTAAACCAGCCGCCGAATTGAATGTAGGACTAGACCAATTTCGAGAGAGTTTGATTAAATTTTCAACTTACAACTCTTTACGTGTCCTTTCTACACTCAACTATTCCAGTGATCTATTTAATAATTCAACTATAGTGTCCAGCATTGAATTTGATAAGGATAATGAATTTTTCGCAATTGCTGGTGTTACTAAACGTATTAAGGTATGTTCAGATTAAATTATTTTATTGGAATTTATAATTTTACATTACGATGAAAACCTGGTGAAAATTCGTTTTCGTCTTAATAGTAATAATATTCAGAAATTAAACTACAGTGGACTTAATATTCCTATTTTGTACATTCATCGGTAATGTTTAAGGGGGTATTCTGGTCTAGAAGCCAAAATTTTAGGCATTTTTGAAACTAAAGTAAAAAAAACATTTTACTATCCGAGGCGACGAACGAGCCGAGTCAAGAATATCTAATCGAGTACCGTAATAATAACGTCGGACGTATTCGGTATTAAATAAAAAGCAAAATTATATTAAACTATGAAATTTCACATTTGACAATTTTACTTTTCAATAACTCCTTTGATTATTATTTTATTATTTAAAATAATAAAGGTAATATTGTAAACAAAGGCACATATATTGAATTCTTGAAAATACAAAAAATATTTTCGTAAAGAATGTCAGATAATTCGAATAAAATTGCTGAGATAAGTGTGGAAACAGTAGCGCCAATCGTTCCAATTAAGTCTTCTTCGAAAAGTTGTTTTTTAAGAGGCATTCTTTTCAAACGTTAAATTTTCAGTCAAAAACACTTTGACTAAGATACTTTCACAAGGCTGAAACTTTTTTTTGTTATTTAATATATTTAAAGCAGAAAAATCAACTTCTGGCAGGTTTAGCGCGGTTGTAACAATTTATTTAAAAAAACGCATCTTTACAAATATGGCTTTCAAGTATATTTTTAATTAGACAATTTTGAGTACGAAAAAAAATTGCCAGATAATTTGCTCGGTTGCAAGTATCTGTAAAATGGATCGAAAGTTGCTAAGACGGCTGGTACGAACTTCCAAATCTAAATCCTAAAGAAAATATCTTGTAAACTATTTTGTACTGTTAGGCATTTATAATCAAATATCATGATACAGGTAATTTCATATATATTTTACTTCAATTAAAAAAGCTCAATTGTTTAATTGCAATATTTGAGAAAAATTTTTTTCAAATAATTAATCATTTGTCTCCCTCTTCGACAGAAATAATCTCGTCCCTCGAAATTACAACGTCGTTCTCAACATTTTTCCTCGCCCGAAGTAGTATTGTCTAATTCAGTGGATTTTTACAAAAAGTCATATATAGATGATGGTACAATATTTCCATCTTGCAATTGAAAACTATACTTTTCCTCTATTAGCCATCCATTATCGTGTGGTTTCAATGATGTAGGACATTTCAGACGGGCATTGGTCCATATACGAGCCCCGTCCTATTTCAGTTGGCCCACTTAGAAAAATTCCAAATTATTAAACTTTATTTCAAAATGCCAAAAAGTAGCTGTTAGTAAAATGTTTTAAACTTTTAGTTTTACGTCTAAAATAGGTTTTGGACGAATATTGTCAAATATTTGTAATGATATTTAATATGATGGAAATAGATAGGTCTTGTTGATAATAATTTTTTATGCATATACAAGGTTTCATTGTTTCCAAAATTGTGTTCAAAGTTTCGTTAGGTCTAAAATACGCAAATAATAAAGTAGGCTGTGTAAGTCATATTTTCACAAAATGTTTTTTTCAAGTGACCCATAGATTTTTGAAGTAATAATTTTTAAAATGGGTAGAGGAGAAATTATTGATGAAAAAATTCGATTAATCATAATAAACTTATTCAAAAATGGAAAAACGAACTCAGAAATCGCGAAAGTTGTGAACATGTCAAAATACAGTGTTCGAAATATAGTTCTCTTGTATAAAGCAAATGGTTCAGTTGTCCCTAAACGCCGGTACTATGGAGTGTAGAGAAGGAGGAACGTCTCTGGGTTAAAAAATGTGAGCTTATTTTTGATGGGTAAATAGGTGGCGCTGATTATAGAGGGTATTCGCTTGAATTTTACGCGCTGATTTGAAAATAACTGTATAGTAATGCTTTAAATAATGCACCGTGATAATGAAATTAGTAGTATTAAAATAATGAAACGATTAACAAAACAGAATCTCGTTAAATTAACTTTATTATTTAGCTATTTATTTGGTTTAGATAATACATATATTCTAATATGAAAAAAAAAGTAGAATCATGTAACAGTAATGAAATTGTATAAAAAAACATTTTGGTTGATTAAAATAAAATATTGAACTTCATTAGCAACTAATATAATAGTTATAGTCATAAAAAAATATCAATAAGAATAATAAAATAATTGAAAATAAAACATTTTGGTTCATATAAATAAAATATTGAACTCTATCCGCAACAAATATAATAATTATAGTTTTGTTAAAATATCATTGGTAATTAGCTTATGCAAGCAGGTACAGAAATATATCAAGTTCTTAATAAAAAATAAAAATCTAATAAGATATTAAGGATTGCACAGCTTTTCACATGAATATAATCAAACGTCAGTCACAACTTTGATAATTTCTTATACCGTAAGTGTTTAAATTCAGATCTTCAGATCCATATTACAATCAGCGCCACGTATTATCCCTACAGAATTCAGACCATATTTTAAACGTACCGTCCATAAGAGATGTTCCTCCTTCTCTACACTCCATAGCCGGTACGTAAGAAATTGTCAGACAAAAATAAACGAGCGTTAAAAAGAATAATTCAACAAAACAGACGTGCTAACTATGGTCAACTAAGTGTACTTTGTAGTAATGCAATGGATAGGCGGGTTTCAAGATCCACATGTCACAGAGAGGCTCAAAAATTAGGATTTCGGACACACAAGGTGAATTTTGTTTAGTTTAATGCATATTTTTCTATATTTAAATTTTCTTCACGTATGCCAAGGAAAATCCATTATTGACTCAAATCCAAAAGAAAACTAGACTTAAATGGGGCAAAGAACATAAAAATTGGAATTTTGAACAGTGGAGCTGTATACATTGGAGTGATGAGTCTTGTTTTGAAGTTTGCGTGGGTGACGATCGATGTAGTTCGACAAAAAATGAAGCTTTTCATCCAGATTGTTTGAAGCGGAAAGTAAAATTTCCGGCATCTGTGATGGTGTGGGGGGCTCGATATCTGCAAGAGGAGTGGGAAAACTGCATTTCATAAACGGAATTGTCAATACTGAATTGTACCTGGATATTTTAGAAGAATCATTGTTGTCAACAAGAGAATTAACTTTAACCGCTGGGAAAGCCTTTATTATTCAACAAGATGGAGCAGCATTCCATAAGTCAATAAAGGCCTTAAAATGGTTCTCAGACAACAATATTCCACTTTTAGAGTGGGTTTCAAGTAGTCCAGATTTATCACCAATAGAAACACTTTGGCATAAAATGAAAAAGCAGTTGCGTGCAAATCCAGCTAGAACTGTCATGGAATTAAAAGGAAGACTACAAGAAATTTGGGATAATTTTACTCCCGAATACTGTCAGAATTTAATAGACACCATGGCTCAAAGGATTACGGCTGTTATTAAAAATAAAGGAGATGTTACGCAATGGTATGTTTAATATTTAAGCTTTTTTGGTTTTTGCTTTTTTTGGTTTGTGATTATAACATATGTTAAGACTTGTAACTCATGTTGTCGCTCATAATCTTTTAGCGATGGCGAGTAATGTTGATCAAATTTAAAATAAGCAGAGTTACAACTGACAAACCTAACGAAAATTAGTCTTACTCCCCTACCTAAGAATGTATTACCTGTATGTCAACCTTATATTTAGGTAAAAATTCTTTAGCTGGAGGGTCGGCAAGGTCGGTAGACTTTTGTGACGAAAATACTGTATTACCCGTCTTAGCAACTTTCCATTTTACAGATACTTGCAAATCATCTGGCAATTTTTTTTCGTACTCAACATTATCTAATTAAAAATATACTTGAAAGCCAGATTTGTGAAGATATATTTCTTTAAATAAAAAATTGGTCATGTGCAAAAAACAGTCGATATTGTTGCGACCGCACTAACCCTGCCAGAAGTTGATTTTTCTACTTTAAATATACTAAATAACATATAGAAAAAGCCTCGATCACTGCGCGCCGAACGCAGGCGGTTCTGTTCTGGCGCGCATTTTATGTCGTTAATTTACTATCTGCCTCAAAAAAAAAAAGATCAACATCAAAACTTTGGCAATAACATTAACAATATAATTCCATTACATAATCTCCCTAATTATACGACCAAATAAATTACAACTTGAACTCATTTAAACGAAATGTAATAGATTTTTTCATAAAATGAAGTACTAGTATCATTTATATTTTTCAATAACTTTTAATTGTTACGCTACAAGCTCAATTTATTGTTATTACTCTATAAATTCATTTAGCCAAAATGAGAAAATGAAATGGAAACGTTTGTTGTTCAATTTTGATTAATTAGTCATTAATATGAAATAATGAAAATCGATATCAACGTTAGTAAATGAAAACATAGAAGTGTGGAAATTGAACAATACGAATGACACTATTAAATATTAGAATTTAATTTTAATATCAAAATTCACAATTTTTGCGGGTTTCCATTCGCGAGTAGCAGTGTACAAGACAGTTTATCACGACAAAAAATGTGAAGTCACCTTTCTACGTAACATATCAACATTTTAATTGTTTAAATAACAGCATATCAAACTTGGATCCACGTTTGTATGGATATAAAGTTCAAACATGATTTATTAATTCCAAAGAGAGTGCACATATTATTGCCTTCTATCGATGAATTCGTACCAAATTGTCGATGAAATGCTTACATTTCCGAAAAATCTTCCTGTTGCGTCAGAGCTGGCATTAAATGTTATTCATTCAGTTCTTGTCATATAATAAAAACAAAAAAGTGCCAAACGCCGAACCTGAACTAATATCGAAATATAGATATTTTAGATCAAGGTTCAAAGAACACGTACGATTTTTTTATTTCAAAAAATGTTGGTCAAAAGTTATTAACATCGCAAATTAGTAAAAATCATCGATTTTTCGATATTGAAAAATTTATAAATTGTTGAATATGCATTATACGGAAAAATGACAATGGAAAACGTACGAGTTTTTCGTAAAGCCGCCAAACATATTCGGATTCAGCGGCTCAAAATACATAAGAATAAAATTGTTTTATCCTTGGCCCTATGATTGCACACGGCAGCATTGACCGCTCCCGGACTATTTCAGGATTGGTGGCTCCTCACATATTTGACCACTTCTCCTTAATTTAGTGGATTAGTTATACAATATTAATAAATAAAAAAAGAAATGTGAATACATACATGTTTTACTAATAAAATAGGCAAGTCAACTGAATGTTAATTTATGTGAAATATTTGCAAAATTATGGACAAGTGCCTTTTATTCAGATTTAAAAAAATTTCTTTGTTGATTTTCATGACAATTTTAAATTTTTTCGCCAGGTTTACACACGTATTCTATTTTTGTTTTATTATCAGTACTTCTATAAGTAAATCAGAAATGTACCTAATAAAAAACAATGAATCTTTGAATCAAAGAGATGTATTAGTACCCTCAATGACTTCTATGTGGTTGTTCTTTTGTAAATGTTATGAATCAGACAATCATTAACACGGTTAGATGCCAGTGACTTTTTGGTTTTTAATCCTCATTTATAATGTCCTCTGTTAGTCGTATTTCCATTATTAAACTTGTTCTATGCAAAGAGTTTAATACTAAGAAAAAGAGAATGGGGAATTTTGTAGGGAGAGTCAATATAACTGGGCATGAGCTTTATTTGGCCAATCTGCTGATCTACAGAAATAAAACATAATTTCTTTTATCGAAGTGGTTGTTAAATATTTTTCTTGTAATCTGTGGGGCATTAATCCCTACAACTAATTGCAAAATATAGATATGTACATTATTTATCAACAGGGTTACAAAACATTGCTCACTTGAAGATCGTTTGTGCTAGTTGACAAGTTCGCCTTTTAGTCTTATAACTCTGCAGTATCTAGGATGGCTTCAAAAGATTAGCTAAACAATACTGAGTTCCTTTGAGTAATGACTTTGTTTTAGGAGAAAAAAGTCACAGGGAACAGTGTCGAGACTATTGGGTGGTAGGTACGACATTGTTGGAATGCATTTTTTACCCAAAACTCTTGCACAGTCAATAAGGAATAGGAATATACAGAAAGTGCATACCATTAGCCATTTCAGGAACATACAAGGGCTATATTCGGACGACGTAACTAATTAGTAATTATTTTTTAACAAAAAGTCTATAACAGTGTTTCCCAACCTTTTTTTGAGCCATGCCCCATCTTAGCCTTTCTAAAATTCCTATGTAACAAACATAATATTTTATATTGGAAAACTGGTCTATTGACAAGTTTAATCGATAGTTTTTAGGAAGAAATCACTATAAAACACATTCGATACACTGCAAAATAATATATTTTTCCTCCTGACAATTTTCTGGAAAGTTATGCTTCTAAAATTAAAATAAACACAATCAAATACACTGGAACCCCGCTAATCCGACATCCTTTTGAACAGATATACGATTTATTGAGGTTTACAACACCACTAATTTTGCGAACGGCTCGTTATGACGGTCAATTTCAGTTGCTTTAAAGAAGAAAACCTGTTTGACGCTGCAATGTTGTGCCATCACCGTAGAAACAGGTTAGTAGTTGTAGACATAGAGCTCTGCTCTGCGTAGCGCAATACAACTTCATTACTACTGCTTTCCTCGTCACTGCTATCGTTTCCTCTTCTCGGCGGTTAACTGCAGCCCTAATGTCCTCGTCGGCAAGCTCCTCGTGGGCTTCGGAATCTTGTGCCATCCACTTATCGATGTCTGAGTCGTTCCCCACAACCGGGAATATCTCTTACCAGTTGAAGCAAAAGTCCTTGGTTAGAACTGTATCTGGCGAACCATTTGAATGCAAATTAAAATAGTCCGGAGCGGAAGCGAGTTAACTCGAGTCGAATCCCATTATCAAATTGTCCCCCTTAACAACGATATTGCCCCTCTATAGGAACGTGGGCCTCACTTTGGGAAAAACCTTTTTAACTCTTCCAACGAATAGTTGCTGTCTTTTTTCTCAAATGAAGCGTTTACGTATGATGGAAATCTCTCTCTTACAAGTTAAATTTTAGGGTTAGGTTATGAATGAACGCAAAAAAATCCGATTCATTCTGATTAAACCGGGTCAATAAACTCTTGGAAATGTTCATTTGAATGAGCTTCTGTTCCAAAGTGAGCAAACGCGGCACGCAATGTACGGATAGCTTACGCATGCGTAATTCTTTAGACCTGCCGATAACTTCTTTCTTTATAACCTCAATTCGGCGGTCGTATAGTAACATTCGGTGAAAGTTTTCGATGATATTGCTGCTTATTGCAGTTTCTGGTCGTCTTGAAAGATCGTCGTAAGTCAAGCTGACATGACCACGATCTTCTTATATGACTTATACGTTTGTTAAACAGAAACTGAGCATTAAAATTTCTACAATTTTAATGAAAACCTGTTAACGCATGCAAAAATTTATTTCTCCACTAACATTGCTGCACTGATGTTTTCAGGTCGATATGAGAAACTTTTCAGACAGCCCTCGTGGTCACGATAAACGGTATCGTGAAAATCCTTCGCAGATCGCTTGTCTCATTTGTTTTTGATCATGTGTAAGAACTTTTGACACCATAGTTGTGCAAATCTTTTGTAAATTTAATAAATAACAATAAATTTTCTTTCAAAAAAATACGCACAAAATAAGAACAAAAGTGCTATTGCTTTCAGAATTGAAGTAAACCTGAAAGAGGGAGCTACTATGTTAGGGAGATGTAGATGAAGTGACGCATCGTTGCCACGAGATAATTTTGAATTTTCCAGTATAGAAACATTACATTTTAACGGATATCTTACTTAATTTCTGATTTACTTATTATAAGGTTGGCAACAAAGTACTTTCGTTTTTTACTGATAGAGACTTTTGCTTTATTTTTTGAATAACTTATGTTAGTGCAGTACTTTGCCTTTTATCACGTGATCCTGGTCACATTAACGTAACTTTAGAAGCAAGTAGTGCGTAATTTTTATTAAAGCTATTAGTTGTGGATTAATTTTAAATGGAGTGCAGAAACGAACATTTCACTTTTTTATTTCCGTAAAGGAAAGAAAGTTGCTGTGACTCACAAAGAAATATGTGAATTTTTTGATGCTGATTGCTTAACAGAGCGCACGTCTCAGGATTCCCTTCTGGAGATTTTTCCCTCAAAGATGAGAAACGTTGATGATTACCAAATCAAAGCCATCATTGAAGAGGATCGTCATACGAGAAATTGATGAAAAATGGGTCTTGTACAGTAACATAGTTCGAAAACGATAATGGAGCAAACACGATGAACCAGCACAAACCACACCGAAAACTGAAAAACAACAAAAAAGGCTCATTGCTGACGCTTTGGAGGGATTACAAAGTTAATGTATTTTTTGAGCTGCTTCCAAGGAACCAAACGATCAATTCTGATGTTTACTGTCAACAATTAATGAAACTGGCCAGAATTGTCAAATCGGAAAGGTTTAGTGTTCTACCATGATAATGCAAGGTCTAACACATATTTGGCAACTCGTGGGAAACTATTGGAGCTTGGCTGGGAAGTGATGCCACATCCCCCGTACCGCACTGATCTGGCACCATCTGATTACCATTTATTCCAAAGTTTGCAGAATTCTTTGAATGGTCAAACTTTCACAATTGACGAGACCTTCAGTCACACCTGGCTTAGTTTTTATCTGATAAGGACTATATATTTCATGTACGCTGAATCATGAAGATGGTAAAAGGTCATTGAGCAAAATGGAAAATATAAAATTGATTAAAAACTATATTTGTTTTATTTTATATAACAAAAACGAAATTACTTTGTCGCCAATCGAATAAAGAGGTTTATTATTAATATCATTAATTCAAAGTTATGTTTAAGGTATTCGATTATGGTGCAGTCATCAAAGATATAGTTAATGTTCACTACCCTTGTATCGAAATGATTTCAAGATCGAAAATATCTTGTGTCAGCTGGCATACATACCATAAAAGTACTCTGGCTTCCAGTGATTATGAAGGAACTGTTACGATATGGGACGCATCGACAGGACAAAGAACAAAAACGTTCCAAGAACACGAGAAACGTTGTTGGAGTGTAGATTTCAATTGTGTAGATACTAGATTAATAGCATCCGGATCGGATGATGCTAGAGTTAAATTGTATTCGTTGAACGAGGAACATTCTATTGCTACTTTAGAAGCAAAAGCGAACGTTTGTTGTGTTAAATTCAATCCGAAAAGTTCATCGCATTTAGCATTTGGCAGCGCTGATCACTGTGTTCACTATTATGATTTAAGAAATATGAAAGAGGCTGTAAACATATTTAAAGGACACAAAAAAGCAGTAAGCTACGTTAAGTTTTTGAATAGTGAAGAGATAGTTAGTGCATCTACAGATTCACAATTGAAAATGTGGAGTATAAATAGTCCGTACTGTTTGAGATCGTTCATTGGTCATGTTAATGAAAAGAACTTTGTAGGATTAGCTACTGACGGGGATTATGTAGCATGCGGTTCAGAAAATAACGCCCTTTATATATATTATAAAGGATTGAGTAAAAAATTGTTTAATTATAAGTTTGAAGCTGTTGAGGGGGTTTTGGAACAAGAAAGGAGAGAAGACGATATGAATGAATTTGTATCGGCTGTTTGTTGGAAACAAAATTCGAATGTTGTGGTTGCAGCTAATAGTAGAGGAATCATTAATATATTGGAGTTGGTGTAATTCTGTTGATTTTTTTTTGTTATTTTTTATTGTATCAAATTGTTAATAATGGAAAGCATCATGTGTAGAAATTGACGTATATTAATTTTTGTAAAAAGGATATTCGAGCAAAACTAAAATTAAATCTACTACATTGCAATATCCATATTCTATAATATTTTGTCCAAATATACCTTAAAGGGTATAATTTTTGTTTATTCAGATAAGTACTAATTATTAAATTATGTGTGTATATTATATGCAGACCATTTGGATCCATAGCCTTGTAATTTCAATCCACTTCTTTCAGTTCCTTGCTTTTTCTTTTCAGTGCTGGAGTTTTTTCTCTCCAAGGTCTCTTCCCACTACTACCCTTCACCGTTTTTTTGGCCTACCTCTTTTCCTTTTACCCTCTGGTATCTTCCATGCAACTCGTTTCATAAGTTTGTCTTCGTTCTAAGTGGCCTAGCCATTGTAACCTTCTTGTCTTTATAAACGCACTGATTGGTGACTTATTGAAAAGTGTGTAAGTTTCATAGTCCGGTCAATATAGACATTTAAAATAGCAAAAATTCCCAGAAAGCCAAATATTGGTGGAGAGCTGGGGTTTACCATTAAAAATAAATTTTTAAAAATCCCCATCGATCCTATGTGTGCTACAAAAGTTATTCGGGGTAAAGGGTCAATTTTTTTTTGGATTTTTCTCGAAAATGGTAAGTTTTGTCAAAAAAAAAATTCAGACCAAAGCTGTAGATCTTAAAATTCTCTACTAAAATGGTTTTAATGTTTTTAGAATAATTTAAGGGAACAATACCCCTCTAAATCTAGATATGACTTTATTATTGATATTGATTATTGAGTTGAATATTATTTTAATTTTCTCAGATATTTTAATCAGATTCATACTCTTGAAAGTCTACTTCAACAGTCTTCTTTTTCCTCTACTCTTGTTGGATGTTCATAAATTGTTCAAATGTGACTAAGTCATTGGTCTCGTCATTAAAATCACAGGAATCTTCCTCTATTGTACTCAACTGGACATTTGAGCAAGACTGACTTGGCACTTGCTATACGCTGGAGAACACAGCAACCTCAGCCACATTTGGGAATACAACTTTTTTGCAATTGCAAAAAAGCTTGTAAAATAATTTTTCGAAACATTACCTACCTTAAGAGTTTTTTGTTAATCCAGTGGAAAGTCCATCCAAGAATGCTTGCCTTGAGGATTGTATGGAAAAGTCCACCCAAACCTTATCCTTAGGCCCCTTTCACACCAAACGAATCCTCCACACAGAAGTTATGAGATTTCTGTTGCTATGATTTTTATCACTGGCGTCGCACTATTTTCTTTAACTTTTAAAATTAATAACTCCACGTCCATCTCGTATGGTTGTTGATTCAAGACTGACCGGACGAGGAATCTGACAGGTTGAATCAAGTGAGACCTCGAATCAAACCTGATTGAACCAGATTCGTCCGGTCTGAAGGCGGGAAAAGAGTCCCTTCACATTTAAACGGAGCGCTCGAAGCCGAATCTTGGTCAATCGGATTCAATTTGATTCGGAGTGATCTGATTGATTCGGATTCGTTTGGTGTGAAAGGGCCCTTAGTATATCCAGCGTTTACCAATATTTCATCCAGATATTGAATTTGTGTATTTTCTTCACGAAATTTCTTATTTCTTCACATATTTCCTTCACACAATTATTTCTGCTTTTTCTAGTAATAAACTGTTCGTTTCTCGTTTTTTGCATTGAAATCCCATTTATTTTAATAAATTATGAAATGTTGATCCTTTAAAATCTTCGTTAGCTACTTTCAGAACTTTACCCACTGTAATAACTCATTTTGAAAGAAAAAATTGCTCCTGATGGCGCTCCAGTCGAAATCATCAATTGAATTGTTAATTTGATGGATACTTTTTTGGGTCGGTCGCTGAATGATTAGCTCTGTACTCACGAACGATTCGGTAGACACTTGAAGAAGATACTTCCGAAATATTTGCCGCTTTGGAAATATCTTGCATTTCATTTTTATAAAAATTCACAATCCTTTGTTTTTCGCTAGCGTTGAAATGAATTTTTCTATCTCTTGTCGATGGACTATAGCTAATGTCAACAACTTCATCAGCTATACTCGTGTTAGACATGTTTAAGAAAATTACGCAACAGACAAATACAAACAATCTCTTTGCAGTATGATAATACGATGCCCTCCCTGTACTACACCTAGAAGCTTTTGCAGTAATGCGGTACTTGTCCCACTTATGCGGCTTTTCATTTGTGGTATACCTAACTTAACCAATAACGGTGCCGCGCCTCGTTTCGCACAGGATGTTCACGGGATGATCGTGCACTGATCATTATTTTTGTTCGGTAAATGGACTTTAGACGCAACGTAGCTTCATTTTTGTATTGAGTTTTTTGGATAAAAGACAGGATTTTATGTGATATCCAGGTTCGTGTTTCTACATGACTGAAACATCTAATGACCTTTTTTTTGATGTTAACATGGCTAATCATCTCAGCTCACCATGAACTTTTATCAACTATTATTCTTTTTAAATATTTCAGTCGTAAAAATATGAGTTAATTATTTAATTTATCGTTATTTTCTTTTTGTTTATTTTTGAAATCTACACGAAATTAAACATTATTTTTTTTTCGAAATTACCGTGTTTGATTATTGTGGTGAAGAGAAAAATGTCGAGAATGTTGCACCTAAAAAGGTACTTTTAGGATACTCCTAAACATAATCCAAGAAACCTAAAAGGTTAAAAAATTTGTCTACATAAAATATGTTACATTTTCATATAACCACCCAATATAATGGTGCCATATTGATACGCATGTTGTTTTAAATAAATTTTTCTTAGTTTTGTTAAAATACCTAAAAAAAATTTCCTACCCGGTACTCTAATGTTATAATTACACAGTTTAAAAAAATGTCACATTAACAGATAAAATGAAATTCACATCATATTATAGTTCCTTGAATAATAATATTTGCTCTATACACTATTTGTGTAAATATGCAAAACTATGTCAAAGCCGTAACGAGCTGAGGACATCTATATTTTTGAAAATGATTACCAGTAGTTTTCAATATAAATGTCGGTCCCATTTATAGTGGTATACAATGTAATCCAATTTGACCCGGACTGTCCAAAAAAAAAATTTCCATTTTTAATATAAATAGTCATTATTGCCTTAAAAATAGAGTCCATTTCGAGCCAACACAAGCATCCCAATTTGAATGACTTTCATTCCCTTAAACAAATTACTTTTTATGGCTTCAATGAACTCGTGACGCGTTTCCCGAAGCGAATTATTGAGTTTTGAATAGAGGAAAAAGTCACAAGGAGTCAAATCTGGCAAATAAGGTGGTCGTCCAAAATATCAATGCCGGAATGTGACGGCGCATTAACATGAATCGTTTGCTCATAAATTTGGTATTATACTTCAAGTAGACGCCTAGAAACGACTAAGTTGACCCTTTGGTACAAATTTATGGGGAACGACACCACGGTAATCGTGTTCGACCGACGTGGTATTTTCGGTTTCGGCTTATTTTTGAATCACCAATCGCTAGATTGTTGGGCATATTCGACATCATACTCATAAACTCGTGTCTCGTCTCCACTTGATAAATGTGGGGTCCTGAGCATATCTTTTGCGAATTCGACATTGTTTTTACAAAAGATATTTTTGTGGAAGTTTAGCATTATTACATGACGTCAACTTTTGTTCTTATCGCTTGCATTATACCCCCAGCAAAAAATTCGACGGTGAACTTCATTCAAGTAACGTAAAGAGTGAATCATTCCACGTATCTAGTATATCTGTAGATGTACCTCAAAGCTACATCGTATCAGGATATCAGTGAAAGAAAATACGTAGAACAAAGATAACAACCAGGATCACATGGTTAACAATGATTTAAGAAAAGGAAGAAAATAAAAAGGAAACCTTGAGATTTAATAATTATTATCCAAGCTGGTTTGGAAATTCATGGACAGGTTAAATGAGGTTGTCAAAAAGAATAAAGTTTCTCTTCAATTGGTTCCAGGACATGAAATAATAGATTTGCAAAAGTTGGGGAAGTTAAATCCTTTTTCAGTACCTAAACCCTTATGTGGAATCGTCTACAGAGCAATAGAAAGAACACTATAAGATGAGGTATTTAGGAATTTTACTGGAATAATATACATGAGTTGAGACGGGCAAAGATACTCATGGAAACCTATAACTAAAGAAGAATGTATCAACATGAATTATGTCACTTCAATGGACACCTGAAGACGCTAGGTTTACAAGAGTGTAAGATCCTTCGTGCCACCCAAAGTTACTGGAATAATTTACTGCGGTTGAGGCAGGCAAAGTTACTCATGAGAACCTATAACTAAAGAAGATCTCTTGAATGTATCAACATGAATTATGTCACTTCAATGGACACCTGAAGACACTAGGTCTCTTAGATAACGGTCTGACGTCCTGTCGTTAACAGAGAGGGATTCGCGTAATGCAAGTTTTCGACTACTTGAAAACCTTCACTGTATGCTTTGTACCACTCAAATACTTTTTAGCGATAAATTAGAAGTGAACTCATTGCTCAACTTTTTTTTATAGTCAATATCGCCGGCCAAAAATGTTTCACCAATTTAGAGTAAAAACTGTTCGATTTACACGAGTAGTTTCAATGTACCTGTCCGAGTCAAATTTGACCAGACTATGTATCATAGAGTGTAAAAAATTGTTTATATCCTAGATTAGCTCAAAATTGTTTATTGATTGTGATCATTTATCGTAAATGTAGTGATCATATGACCCAGTATCGTTTTAATTGAATTGAATCAACTGTTGTTGTATACTAAAGTAAAAATCCATAATGCGCACAAAATTAGATTTATAAATTAGTATTATTAGGTATTGGACCAATTTGTAGAATAAAAGACGGGGAAAGTAAGGTGAAAAATCGAATCAACTTTTTCCCATATTATGGCATAATTTTCAAAATTGAAAACACCAACACACTAAACTACTAACACTTATTATCTAATTTATTCAAATTCGCCGTTTGGTTTACTTCTTTCCCGATGTTTTCACCATGGCATCAAATTATTTCTTACTCTCCGGCTGTTGAATACTATCTCACTTTCGTAAATCATCAATTTCCTGGAAAACTTTAATTTGCTGTAAACAAACAAAAAGACCTTCTTAAAAATTGTCTCTTTAAACAATGACAACGTAATGTGAAACAAAGAAATAGTCGCCACATAAACAAAACATGTTGTAAATAGGAACAGGACCGGCTTCACGATCTATATCAGTAATCTAGTTCGTTATTAATTTCATTTTGTTATTTTGAATGAACTTGCCGTATAAATAAACAAATTTTTATTGAGAATTTAGGAAAACGATCGTGGGAAATAGTTGATGATTGTTTCCTAATTTCCCCTTTTTGATTCATTGAGGTCGTTTCGGAGATTTCTGTTATTACAAACTATTAATTTGGTACTGAAACGAACTACGTGAACTTGTACAATTCCACATATTTGTCCACTACAGTGCCTAGAGCATTAAAAACGGGTAATTTTTTAAAATATCAAAATCTTGAAAACCGATTGTTCCAGATACAAAATGATCCAAAATCCATGCTTTGTGTCATTTTTGTTGATCTTACCTTTTTTAATATTGATAATAATTATGCAAAACAAGGAAGAATGATGAATAAGCAATACCTTAACAATAAGTAGACCAAAGTTGTCCAATTTCAAGTTCCTGAAAAGTCGTATTATAAAATACAGGGTGCGGCAGCATAACTTCCTTTTTTCAAAAGTTAATAAAACTTATTGTATGAATCAGAAAATTTTTATTCGTTTTTTATAATACAGGCACATACATAAAGTTTTGTTTTACTGAGTTTTGAAGATCAAATCAGTTAGGTGACGTCCCCCATTCTCCATATACTGAGTAAACCGATTTCTGGCGTTTGTCATGACTCTTGCCAGCATAGCAGGCGTTATGTTGGCAATTTCTTCCTGGATGTTCGTCTTCAAATCTTGTAGGGTCCTTGGACGGTTCACATACACACGGGATTTCAAAAAACCCCATAGGAAATAATCACAAGGGGTCAAATCGGGAGAGCGGGCTGGCCACTCCAAATCGCCCCTAATTGAGATAAGGCGCTCTGGGAAGTGTTCCCTCAAAACAGCCATCGATGTTCTTGAAGTGTGTGCCGTTGCTCCGTCTTGTTGGAACCAAGTGTCCCCTAAGTCCAACTCATCTAGCCGTGGGAAAAAAAATTCCTGTAACATGTTTACATACCGGTGCGAATTCACTGTCACTGTGACTTCATTTTCCTCAAAGAACCAGGGACCAATAATTCCACGTGAGTAAATTGCACACCACACTGTGACTTTAGGTGAATGCAAAGGCCGTTGATGCAATTGTCGAGGATTGGTATCAGCCCAGTAGCGCATGTTTTGTTTGTTTACGGATCCACACAAATGAAAATGGGCTTCATCACTAAAAAAAAAAACAATAGCGTCCTCAGGAACGACTTCCAGAAAAACCTCACACGCGTTCCTCCGAGAATTGAAGTCACGTTCAGAAAGTTCCTGCACAATTGCCATCTTGTATGGATGAAAATGAAGATCATCATGAAGTATTCTCCTCACAGAACGATCGGAAAGTCCAAGGGCAGACGCATGTTTGCGCGCAGAACGCCGTGGTGATCGCAACACTGAAGTTCTAACTAACTCAATGTTCTCCGGTGATCTAATGGGCCGAGGGACTCCAGTTCTTCGTCTTGTCACACTTGCAGTTTGTCTGAACGTAGTGACCCACGTAACAATTGATTTCCGGTCCGGGACAGGGGCCAAGGGGGCTAAATTAAAGCGATTCCGAAAGGCGCGCTGGGTTGCGATCACAGAACATCCGCTCGAAAAGTAAACCTCAACGGCAAACGCACGCTCCTCACTGTTCCAACGCATGATGGCGACTGAACTGTGCCGGGACAAAACTTTATTGTCCCCCCTCTCGAACGAGACCACTAGCACTCCGTTACGACATCTACCGACTAAATGGCGAACTTTTTAAAAAAGGAAGTTATGCTGCCGCACCCTGTACTTCCTATGCAACTTTACTATTTTTTAATTGGTATTGTACACCCGGAAAATATGGATTTGTATCTCATTATTAATTCGATCCCCCTTCTAGCCAGATTTTTAAATTGCATCGCACATTTTAAATGTGAATATCCAGAAGCGCTTAGTACTGCTTCTGTTGTGGAACCTAGACGCCGATTGAATGCTGCGCTTGCACTAAGATCTACCTAAGCAGAGGTGTCACATGGAACCGTTTTACATTATAACCTCTGAAAATCCCTTAAAAAAGGGAGAAGGTATTCTGTCAAATATATGATAGGAACTTTTTTTAGCTAAGGGCTCGATAAACTTTTAATACCCTAGATTCAAAACCGGCTACATCCATTTCGCCCAATTTTACAAAACATCCAAAAACTTGAGGTTTCGTGAAGCTTAATATGATTCAAATTATTGCGTGAGCTTTACTAGAGATGGCAGAGTAGGTAGAGTTAGCTTACAGTGGCTTAATAGAGACAGAGTAGCCGCCATGTTTAATCCAAAATCTGCTAATTTAGTATTGGCAAAGTCTGGACACGAGCGGTCGTTTACGCGATTGATGGGCCTCGAGCTAAAAAATTGATATGCTAAGGGCAAAAGTAGAAGCAAACCAATATCGAACAATCTTTAACCAACACTGCTCTACAATTCAATGACATTGGCCGCATATTGGAAAAATAGCAGCCATTTGGAAAGGGAACAAAGCCACATTTCATGTGGTTTATTCCTCAAATGCGTCCGTCTGAAAACAAAAATAATACAACGCGCTCGCAAGCAATTCGAGGATGATCTTAATTTCAAATTATTACTTCATAAGTATGAAACACAAAAAACTATCTCATCGTTTTTCGACATACAGATGTCGGCATAAATTAAACAACAAATTAGCATTAAGAGAAAAAATGCAGTGTCAAAATGAGTTTACTACAAGAAATTACAAAAGGCTTATGTAAGTGTTCAAATTGATGCCCATCTTGATCAATGCATTTATGGCATGTCAATATGTCTGCGAAAAGTTTCAAATTCTCCTTCAATTGCATTTCGGAGATCGGAAAGCGTGCGTGGTCCTCTTGCAAAAGCGCAGTCCTTGAATAGACAGGATGAAATCTCAGAGTGTCAGGTCGCATGACCGTTTAGGCAACTCAACGAATCCTCGTCTGACTATCCATTCTCCAAAATTAACATTAAAATACTCCCCCACACATAACGCGTAGTGCGGCCAAGCTCCATCCTGCATGATCTCCATATGATCTTCGAAAATTTCCAGATAACTATGGTCCATCATGGGACCTTCAAAAAGTACGGAACCCACGAGACCTCCCTCACGGATACCTTCCCACACACACACTCCAGTCAGGTTTAATTCTTCTTCTATGAGGACGTAAGGATTCTTATCATTCCAGTTCACGTAGTTATGTCAATTGACCGTACCGTTCAGCTTGAAGGTTGCTTCATGTGACCATAAAATGCAATGCTGGAAATATACGAGACATTCATTCTGCAAAAGCGTTTACTCGACGAGCACGTGTTATCATGACACAGACACAACTATCTGAAACACGAACATGCATCGATCGATAGCGTTGCCGGACTTATGCCGATATTTTGAGAGCGTTATCTGACTTATGTATTAAAATACAAGATATTTGGTCTCTTATTAATGTTGTCCTATTCTAACAATTATCGGTACTTTGTCACAAATTTTAATATTATTTTTAAGTCCAAATGCAAATATTTATGCCTAATCGCGTTATATGGCACCAAATTTGATTTAGCAGGGATTTATAAAGATAATCAAATTAGAAAAATAACACATTTAGTCACAAAACGTTCTCATTATACACGGGAGAATAATCCTGTTTGCCCACAAACGCCATATTCACAAAATTATGAGAGGCGATTGAAATGCCTGATTTTATTTATTGATTGTAGTGATTTGGATTCATTTCGTATTATTTTCAAGATCTTATTATTAACGCTGTTTTAAACAATTACAAGCGTCATTTAAATGTAATTAACCCCATTTTGCTGTACATTCAAGAAAGCATTGCTCATTATTGTAAAATTAGACATAGTAATGTGTGTGCCAAATTTAAGTATATTAGACGTCCATCAATGATTATGTTATCCTTGTATCATATAACAATTAAAGAAGTGAGCCTCAGAGACAGAATGGAAAGTCGGGATACTAAAGAAGGACTAGAAATTCAGGATATGATGAGATGAGTTCGAGAACGAAAACGATGTTGGAGACATTATGTCGAAAGAATGCTAGGAAATTAATGAGCTAAAACCAAACATACGCAGAAAACTAGAAGACCGCCCATAGCTGGAGCTCAACGATTCAGGAAGCAAAACAGGATTCTGTCAAAAGAAGAATACTGAGGTATATAAATGAAGCAATTTTTTGCGAGATAGGAAATAAAATTACAGTATCTAATTTGGTATTGTAACTGTACTGAAATTACCTTAACAACCACCCAGAAAAAATCCATTATTTAAAATATATGAAGCATATTCAACTGCATTTAATGAATTACAGTGAGAATAAATATTTTGAAAGAAAGGGATATCGAATTCTGTACAAGAACAACCGAAAGTATCGATTAACTACGCATATTGGCGCCAAACTGATCCTAGTCATTCGTTAATATTGTACAATCATTTAGCGCTTCAGGGCGGCTCTATAAAATAAAAGTATATTCGTTTATATAGTTTTATGGTATTTTAGCCTCACTACATTTTACGCAAATATGAAACTTTATATTACTTATTCATCGATGAGGTCTAAGCTCTGAAATCTACAATACAATTGATTTCTGATAGTATATCAATAGAAAAACAAGCGAAATTTTATCATTGACCTTCACAAAAATCTCCAATCAACTCTTAATCCGGTCAATTTAGACATTCGAAGTTACATAAATTCCCATCAAGCTGAAAATCAGTAAAATTGCTTAAAATACAATTGAAAATAAAATTTGAATGTTCCTCGCCATCATGTTTCACCATCATGCCGATCGGCAGTTATTTGTTGGCTGTCTGGCGCAGTGCCAGATCAGAGAGGTTCCACTGTATTTTTAATTGGTCGAAGTTCACTTTACACTCCAAGAAATTATCTTGGTAACTGCGGAGATCTACCTCCCAATATCAAAATCATACAGTCTCCAAAATAGGGTTCTGAGAATGTGATACGTGCTGAATTCTATAGAAAAGTACTTTCACAACCCCACCTTTAAAAGTAAACTACCATGCTACACTGTGAGATATAGAGACATTTGATTAAATAAGAATCAAACGTGCTTGCAAGTGATTTACTCAAGACGATAGATTAAGTGCTCCGTTGAAAACGTTTCAAACCAACACATATTTTGACTAGGTTCAATTAACTATTCATCCATGTAGTCCCAACGGCGGAATAACTTTCAATAGGGAATATTTGGATGAAATTATTGTAATGTATACAATCATACTATTTCTTTCTTCTTTAAGCATTAAACGCACAATAAAAAGCTGAATGAATGAATTTGGATCAACAAGAGAAGCGCTAAGAACCCGAAAAGCTTAATAATTAAATATTTCAACTTATGGTTGTGCTGGAAATGAACGCAGAAAGTTACAGGTATATAAAGAGTCGAAGTGGTCAAATTGAAATACTATAGAACCTGATAAATGTGAATATGCATTTATTTTAGATGGAGCCTCATCCTGTAGCACCTTATTTGTATTGCTTTCATTTAGGTGATTTGCTTCGCTAAAAGATTGGACCACAAAATTATTTGAATGCTGTAACTCAGTAGAGTTGTGAGATCTGTTACAAAATCTATAGGATTTTTACAAGTAATTGATGATGATGGCGATGACACAAACAGGATTCTTTCAAAATATTTATATTTACAGAAAAGTCTATGTGTTGATCATTGAATTGGAAACTTTACAAATATATTTATTATCAAAAATTTAATATAATCCATTCCATATTTTGTATAGTGTTATTATTTTGGAAATTATACATATATATTTTGTAGAAATGTTGGAGCATATGAAGAACATTAGTTTTTTAAAATTTTGTATGTATATAAATAAATCGATTATAGAAAATGATGATTTTGAGAAACTTATACGAGGACTGATCCTTTAGCTCAATCCCTAAGCTCACTATTGTATTTTTAAAACAGACTAAGCTGACACTAAATAAGTTCAGATTTTTTTCTAATTACCCGAATTTTTACAATTTATTTTGTATTCTGGAAACATGTTAGTTATTATTAATTTTACTTCCCATTTGGGGATCATGAGAAATGTAGTAAACATCCTAAATAAATTAAAAATTGTATGTCTATATTAGTTACATATTATGGTGACATATTATTTTGAATGGAATATGGGAAAACATTCTACATGCAAACCTATATCACTTCGGCACTTTTTTTCTCACGTTTGTCTTGCATACTCCACATTTTCTTTACTTTCCTTCAAAAGCTCTTGTCAAAAAATGATTTTCGCTGTTGCTGTTCGGTATAAGGAAGCTAACATTCTTCGCATGTGGTCTACCCACATTTTTCGGATCTGACGTAGAAGAAACTTTCAAATAGTGCATCAGGATTTCACGTCTAAAATCCAGAAGTGGCATTTTACCATTTACAAGACAAAAATGCACATACTCATTGATAAATGCTGTATCCTAACATTTGAGTAAATCTACTCCCCCCAACTTATTATATTCTAAAATCAAATATGGTTGAAGAATACTTTTTCTCGCTTTTTGTGTTCTGGACCATCTTTTGACAGAGGTAATATGCTTTCATGGTTAAAAAGCATTTTTATACAATTATTGTCTTTCCATATTACCCCTAAAACTTTATTTTTGGTATCAAACCTACTGTCATATGCGCCTCGTTCACTTTTCTCATATCTCTCTCAGTTTTTATTGGGCAACTATTTATTCTTTCAAATCTACATGTGCCTGTTGCGCGAATGTTCATTTCTAGAAGTTTTTGGACCACCGAAAAACTCGTTAAGAAGTAGAAGCTATTTAGTTGAGGATTTTCAACTTTCGAAATCAACCTCATTACGACGTCTCCTCCTATTCCGTGTGAGGTTCTGTCGTTCTTTTTCCTTCATAAACCTGAAAATGGTAACAATAACCACTAACCGAATAACATCTAGTCCACATTTTGAACCCGAATCTTATAGGTATTCCTCTGATGCATTGTTTGAGGTAGTAGCGTCCGAAGTATCTTACTATTTGCTCATCAATACTCATGAACTTATTATTTAGATGCTCAATTAACGGTCGTATCTTGAACAATTTGTCTGTTTTGTCCTTGGGAGAATCATTTATTTCTGCATTATTTGCGAAATGGAGATTTTTTTATATCAAGGTAGCGATTTCTACACATACATTTTGTAACCATTGGTATACAAATATCTTCATCTTCGCTCCAGTACATTTTTCCTGTGGTAAGCTGTAATAGCCAGACAACAAAAGGATACCCAAGAATTTTTTCAGACTTTGAGCTTTCACTGACGATGTGCTCAAAAATTACGTCGTCAAAGAATAAATCAAAAATTCCATTTTTATATTGTTGTGTTTTTCTGTGCTCGTTCTTTTCTTTGGTACAGAAAATAGTAGTTAGAGCAAATCATGACCTAGACCACTTTCACAGCTCGATGGCACATACCATCCAGTTCTTGATAAAGGTGAAGACATCCGGTATCTTCGGAGGAGCTTCTGGTAAATTTTACAAGAGGTGAAAAATTGAATATTGTAAAAAGCCCAGAGAGAGAGAGAGAGAGAGAGGAAAGTGTTGGACATAATTATATGTGCAAATCAGTCAAGGGCGCGGAGAAAAGGGATCAGCCTACGTACTAAACAAAAATATAACTGAGGTTCCTTCTACTTACATAACAAGCCAAAAAAATATTTACGCCTTTCAAATTCATAATTTTTGAAAACATTTTAGAAACACGTACAGATCAAAATTAAAATGAAATATGTTATATTTAATTATTTGCTAAACAACGTTAAACAAATTCAAGAACATACACTTTGGCAGATACAGGAATGAATGTGAAATAGCCTGTCAATGCGCTTTACTAGATGATGGTAGTAGGGATTAGTACGGTCCTTCAAGCAAGTATACTTGACTTCTATTGGATAGTGAAGAGCACTGCGTGGGTATTTACTTTCATTATTTTTACTAGATACCAGATAGAATATATATTTTATTCAGGGGTACAGAATGTAGTACTTTAATTATTTACCGTACTAATTCACCAAGCGCATTTTACCCCCTTTATGATCCGATACTTTCTCATTTCTTGTCTCTCGTACGTTTCTCGACATTCACTCCTGTATTTGCCAAACTGTACTTGTATGAAACAGGATTTTAACTTTGCGGCACTTGATCTTACAAAATGTTAAATGAGCAGTATGAAATCACATCTAAGGGTCAGCGTCGGATTTAGGGAGGCTCTAGCGGGGGTTGAAGCCCCATGCACGTAGAGGCCCCGCAGAATTACTAATTTAATCATTTATTTCAGAAGCAATATTGAAACTATAGCAAAATTTACATTTTTTCCAAAAATTATTTGGAAATTTGAATGAAATGACTGTATTAGTATAATTTAATCCACACACTAATTTTTTACTATATAAATATAATAATTTTATACTCTAAATAATAATAAATTCTATATTCCACGCATTCAAAATGTAAATAATGAATTAGAAGTGCGAGTGATTTCTAGTAG
This sequence comes from Diorhabda sublineata, assembly GCF_026230105.1. Taxonomy (NCBI): domain Eukaryota; kingdom Metazoa; phylum Arthropoda; class Insecta; order Coleoptera; family Chrysomelidae; genus Diorhabda; species Diorhabda sublineata. Next base: position 32,032,849 of record NC_079477.1, read on the forward strand.
ATATATATATTCGAATGATCTCCAATTTGAATTATTTTGTGAATCACGGCAATTCATTCCTCTTATCAAACTTCAAACCGAATTTATTAATAATACAAATAATTTATTAATAGCATTGAAAATGCTCAATTGGATCGTTGAATCAGATATGATCAAAACTTTTTCTATTCATTTATACAGCCTACCGATTGCTCGTGACGATACCTATAGCGAATTGTGAAACAGAAAGGTCATTCTCAGTTTTAAAGAGAATAAAAAATGTACATCGCTCTACAATGTTAGATGAGCGATTGTCGTCATTAACAAGGCTGTGCATTGGAAATGAGTTAATACAGAATTTTATTGAGATAATTGATAATTTTGCCACAACTAAATCGAGAAAGAAGTTTATTAAATAAAAATTTTATATATGAGGGCCGTTTTTTTTCAACCTCCGATAGGCGCTAAATAAAAAACAAGTTCATATAAAACAATAATTTTATCATCAAAAGATGGGTACACTTACCTCTTCAAAGAAAGTTGCCGCCAATGAATTCGAGTAGTCCTTATTGGTTTCAAAGCACTTCCCACCAATCCACGTATTTAGTTAAGGAAAAGATGAAAGTTTTCTTTAACCATTCTGCCAACTCGTTGGACCAGGTCATTTGAGTATAATATTGTGGAAGTATGTTCTACTCTACTTAGTTCGTAGCCCTTTGCAAATAATTTAAATATTTTTTCGCTATTTTTAAAATTAAGTATACAGATTATTATGTTAAGTGTAAACGCAAATCTTATCATAAATACAAATGTGGATAACCTTTCAGATCTTGAATATACATGCAAATAGTACCAGGAAAAATGATCAACAAAACTTCTAAGTTTAAATATAAAAATAAACATTTTTTTGTTAACTATGCGTAAAAGATAACAATAAAAACCATCTTTTTGATTTAAAAATAATTATTTTGAAACTTGAGAAGCCTAGGTCCATAATAATTCAATTGTAAATTAGTTGACACAATAGAAGGAACCACAGTATGCAACAAAATCGCACTATTCGTTAAAGTACTTTTTTGTGAAGATTATTTTATCGCCAAAACTAATATTTAACGAAATGTGTGAGAACAATGTAATAATTTTGGGAATATACATAAATAATGACCCCATAATATGATTGGAATACACTTCACATGTAAATCGCACCCTCATATGAATGTTCATTTTCAGTTAGGTCTCTAGAAGGACCAATTGTGATAGAGAAATATGTTGAAAATACTAAATAAATGTAATTTGTGTGAAGTAGCTATACAAATGTAGCAATAAATATTTCTCTTGTAATTTGTTTTTCTCTCATACATAACTGAAACGTGTCTATAATAATATGATGGTACAGTGACAAACAAACCTTCTACTCCACTTAGTTTCCGAGGACCGTTTCTGAACATAGTAGTTCTTCTAGGCCAGTGATATACGGCCTAGACGAAGTTCGATCCGTGTTTTGTCCGAATTCAAGGTAAAATTTGTAGTACTGAACGCAAGACCTCTATAAACGCCCGGTTTGTGCTAGGAACTAATTCAACATCGATAGTCTAGCAGTCTTTTTGCAAATATGGAATTATCAAGACAATTCTTTGTTCATACTTTGTTACCGAAGAAAGAACAATTGCTTCAGAAACATTTTGGCTCTATGAAGTTCAAGGCTCAAGACCAAGAAACCATCATGAGAAACAGTTTTGTAAACAAATCTTCATCTGTTTCTGTTTTTGTTTATCCTTATAAAAATCTGTCCTACAGTTCAAGCCTTTCGTTTACAAAATTCAATAATAAATCTAGATCTGTGTCCCTAGATACCATTATTAAGCACCACTATATACGGACTCTGCTATTCAAACGACACCAAATTATTATTTTGGAACACACTGTGTGAGGATTCAACAGCGACAAAATGTTGGATAGGCGCCGCTCCGGACGATCATCCGGGTTGTATGTTCCCTTCCATTTAGTACGTTGACTGTTTCGAAAAAAGCCCGGTCCGGGCGTAGTGTAACCTTGTCTAGGTATACCTCTCAATATACTCGTAGCTTCCCTGGATCGTGAGTCCCGGCGTCAGACTGTGTCTTCAGTGGCCGCGACAATTATATGCGATTGCATACGAAAGTCTTAAGTGACACCGAAAACGATGCCAGCGGACCCAAGCGAGATTTGATATTTGAGTTTTTACGTGCGATTGGACGCGCTTATTCGACGCAGAGTTTCATTTAAAACTGAAATCATGAACGATGTCCAAAAAGAGTATCGGTTATTTGTTTTCGCGCCACATTCGAAAGGGAGCGGGGAGGGGTTGGTGGCATCTGCCATTTTGTGGAGCTTTAGTCACGATGGAACAGTACTCGGGGACGCATCACGCATTTTGCGTACGAGCGTATTATCAATAGTGACTGCTCAACGTCTGTTTCGTGCGGAATATCGTACACGCCACGTGCCAAGTGTCGATATCATTAGGAAATGGATCAGGATGTTCGAGAATACAGGTGTGACAGTTAAAATTAAAACTCTGGTCGCCCTCGTTCAGTGCGCAATGAAGAAACAATTGAAGAAGTTGTGGCGTCGGTTCTTCGAAATCCATCTTTATACATCAGAAAGTGAAGCCAAGTGTTAAACATCAAAAAATCGTCCTTGCATCTAATTTTAAAGGAATATTTGCATTTAAAAGCCTATAAAATTCAATTAGTTCAAGAATTGAAGGATACGGACTATGCTAATCTAAACTAAATTTTGCGAACGAAATGATGCAGCGATTTAACAACTTTGAAAACATATCGTTCAGCGACGAAGCAAATTTTCACCTGAATGGTCATGTTAATAAGCAGAATTGTTGGTACAGGGCAGTCGTGAATCCGAGACGAAAGTATGAACGACCCCTGCACAGCCCAAAGGTCGTTGCTTGGGCCGCTATGTCTGCTAAAGGAATGATTGGTCCTTATTTTCATGAAGATCAACGAGGCCGAGCAATCAATGTGAATAGTGACCGTTACTGCGATATGTTGTGAAATTTTTTGGTTCCAGAGTTTTAAGAGTTTGCAGGTTTCAACTCAAGAACGTGGTTCCAGCAATATGGGGCCACTTGCCATACGTCGAATGACTCGATGGAAGTTGTGAATCAATTATTCCCTAAGTCAATTCGCGAAGGGGTAACATCAACTACACCTCTCAGAAGCCCCGACCTTAGCCCGCTTGACTATTTTGTATGGGGATACCTTAAAAGTAAGATTTATCAAAATAATCCAACGAACCAAACCCAATTAAAGGAAAACATCAGGTCAGAAATGGCAGCAATATCAAGAGCTTTGTGTCGACGTGTTATCGCTAATCTTCGTTCCCGTTTAGAAGAATGCCAGCAACGTAACGGTCATCATTTGGATAACATTATCGCTTCCAAATAATTTTCCAATTCATATGGTATCAAAAAACAATAAAAGTTTTTATTGCTTATAAATATTTTTTGTTTACTTGAACTTACAAATACCCGATGCCATTTCTGGATACGTTGGAGATATTGAATTACTTTTTGAAACAGTTTCCTGATAACTAAATGTCAAAACGATTTGATTCGATTAGACATTATATGAAGAGTCAATCGGATCACGTTCTACATTTTTTTCGTAGACGTTCACAATTGGATTATGTTTCGATATCGTCCTCAGAGACCGATGATAAAGTTTACGGAACGCGCCTCAGACAGTGTAATATTTTTTATCCGAATGAGATTAGAAACATTTTCCAATTTTCTAGGTTTTTAAATTAAATTGCATCAATAACATTGCATACGTTATATTAAATTTTTTCACAGTAACGTTTTAATGAAATAAAAGTCGGTCATAAATTTGTAGGTATTTTAAGTTTGTGAATTTTTTTGCAATTTGAATGCAATAAATTTGAATTGATATATTTTGGTAGTTAAGGAAATTACTCTGTTTCAGAGCTGGAAATGAAGTTAAAGCTGGAAAATGTTTCGTGTTTTGGGGCTTAGACAAGGAATATCATTCTGTTGCAATCGCGGGACTAGGTAAAAAATCTGTAACTCATAATGAAGACATTGAATTGCTGTGCGAAGATAACGAAGCCGTGCGGATAGCTGCTTCAGGTAATTAAAATTTCAAGTCAGTAAATAAAACACTTCTTAAATGTATGCAAAGTGGATTAACGGATTCCCGAAATCTTCTTAACAGGCTTCTTTTCAGACTTCTTACTGATAAAGAAAAAGAAAATCATGTTTCAGTTCCCATTAAAGAACAAAATTGTTATTATAGATAAAATTTGGGTCTATATCTATAACCTTGAGTCAAAAATACGGTGCTCTCAGTAAAAAATTAGTGAGTTACCTCGCACCTCAATCAAACTCGACAATCAAGGTCATTTGTCAGTTTTTTCTTTGATTATGAGGGCAGATTTTGATTGTGCTACTCGAATTTATCAAGTGGGTATTTGGAGGTTTACAATAGTGATTACATTTTTTGGATTCACATACAGTTTTCTATTATAATTTGACCCCTGTCTGTCAATAGAGATACAAATAAATGTTTTATACAGAAGTTATGGAAAACCAACAAAATGAAATGAATGGGTGGACACAATATTCAATAAAACTTTTTCCATCTGAGTGTATTGAGTTTTAAATTTTAAGTACCACCTGAAAATTCAGTAGATTTTATAGATTTTGTTGAAAATATTTGCACCGAACTGGCAACAATGAAAAGATTGTTGAAATACAGTCAAAAAACTTTGACTCGGTCATACATCTAATTCAAAATTATTGTAATTTTGACCGGATCCCCAATCACCCTTTCTCCAAAATCATCACCAAGTCTCAGCCATGTTTCACAGGATTACACATTGATCTAACATACGTTCTTTCTTCGAATTGTGCTCAAATATATTCTCAAAAATATTCTCTTTGACCCATCACTCCATAAAACTCTCTCCCACTCTTCATGCGTCAAATTTTTAGTTACTTTAGCCTACTGCAATCTCTTAATTTTATTTTGACGTCATAAAAGAGGTTTTTTCACTGCCACCTTTCCAAAAAGGCCAGCTTTTCCCAATCCCCTTTTCTCTGTAGAAGTATTCAAATGCAGATTCCTAGATTCATTAATCTGAGCTGCTATCTCTGGGCCCATGGGTCCGTCGATCACGTTTACTGATAGATACTATTTGCTTATCTTCAGCAGTTGTGGTTTTCCGAGTCCGCTCCTGGTGGATGTATGTTTTGTCACGTTGTAGTCCACGGTACGACGAAGTATTTTTAATTTGGCCGCAACGGTACCGTCACTTTTACCTAGACTATGAACACTTAATACACGAGTTTAAAGCGATAGTTCCGTGGTTTTACTCATGTTCAAACTTACAAGTCTGAATTTGTGAGAACGAAAACAATTAGTATACGAACTTCACAAAAAAATTTCTTGATCCAAAAAGTAAAATCGAAACAGATTCTTGCATGTTTTAACTTGTCGCACTGTTTTGATCTTCGCTTGACAATAGGAGAAAGAAATTTGTTAAAATGTATTATTTTGAAATTTAACGAATGGATTTTGGGGTGGGCAACAACTTTTGGCCGGTAGTGTACATTTCTTCAAGATTGGATTCCATTAATAAGACGAATTAAGGTTAATATTTATTTTCAGCTGGTTGTCGTGCTTTGGATTCAGTCGGAATTAAAAATATAGATGTAGAAGATTTTTGTGACGCAGAATCAGCTGCCGAAGGAAGTAACTTGGGCATATGGAAATTTCAAGAATATAAAACTAAGAAAGAATCTCTTCCACAAGTCTCACTTTTCAAATTAAGTGAAAACGCATCTGATGATTGGCAAAAAGGAGTTATAAAAGCCGAAGCTCAAAATTTAGCTCGAAGGTTGGCTGATACACCAGCAAATCTTTTAACACCAACTATATTTTCTGAAGAAGTAACGAATATGTTGATGCCTCTAGGGGTAGATGTTAAAATTTACGACAAAGAATGGGCTACGAATCAAAAAATGTTTTCTTTTCTGGGTGTAGCTAAAGGTTCCATCGAACCACCAAAGTTTTTAGAAATTACGTATAATAAAGGTAATAATTCTGATGCGCCATATCTTTTGGTCGGCAAGGGAGTTACATTTGATGCTGGAGGCATTAGTTTGAAACCGGCCCAAGGTATGGATGAAATGCGTGCCGATATGGGAGGTGCGGCAGCCGTAATTGGTAAGTTTGAAGTTATTGCTTTGAATCGATTCACTAAAAAGTAATCTGCTTTTAGTTCATATCGTAATTATTGTAAAATTTCTTTTTAGGTACAATATTTGGTTTGGCGAAACTTTGTGTGCCAGCAAATGTTAAAATCTTGATTCCTCTGGTAGAAAATCTTCCATCTGGAAGCGCCATAAAGCCGGGAGACGTTATTAGAGCCAGAAATGGTAAAACTATATGCGTGGATAACACTGACGCAGAAGGACGGTTAATTTTGGCGGATGCACTATGTTATAGTGCCGAGTTTAAACCAAAATGGGTATTAGATATTGCAACTTTGACTGGAGCCATGCGAGTTGCATTAGGAAATGCAGCAACAGGTAAAAACATTATTTAGGAGTTGAAGAATCTCAGAAAAATCTTATTATTTTTGTCTCTGTCTCTAATGATAATATTTTCGAAAAAAAAATCCTCTCACCTCCATTTGAACATAAATTAAGGCTAGAAATATCCAAAAATACACTCGTAAGCAAAAAAATCGACTCAAGTCCGCATGCTTGCGGTCAAAACTTCCTACCAAAAAATCTGTAGCTTCCATTCTGTTATTGAGTTTTTTTTGTAAGCCGTTCAATTTCATACAAAAATATATATTTCTTTTTACTACACAATATTTCGTTGAAATACATCAAAATTCCAGAAGGCCAATTTCGGTCTTCCAGTTCAACAAAACTACCCAGTTATTGAAGATAAGAAATTTGAACTTATTTTGTCATGTTTGCTTAAATTAATTATGTAAAACAATGTTATATGAAATACAAATTTTTAGGTGTGTTTACCAACAGCAATAGCCTGTATACGATCCTTCAAAAAGCGGGCTCGTTAACAGGTGATAGAGTTTGGCGGATGCCCTTATGGAAACATTTCACTAAACAAGTAGCTGAAAATACCGCATACGACCTTAATAATATCGGGAAAGGTAAAGGAGGTGGCAGTTGTACAGCAGCAGCATTTTTAAAAGAATTCGTACCCGAAAAAACGAACTGGTTGCATTTAGATATCGCCGGTGTTATGGGACCTCAAGATGACAGTCCTTATTTACACAAAGGTATGACCGGTAGGCCTACAAGAACTCTAATCGAATTTATCAGAGCTCAAGTGTAATATTATTCGATAAGGTAATTTAAAACATTGTTATAAAATAAATTTAGTTGCCACAAATTTTGTTTCATTACCCAAATCATTACAGCAATAAACGTATAACAGGGAATTTCAATTTTGATGTCACTAGTTTATACATACAGTAGAACCTCACCAATTCGACCTCGGAAGGTCCGACTCCCCGCTTAGTCCGACCATACATCCCCCGCTACAGTCAGATCTGCATTACCGATGACTCATTGTGTGCGATATGGATCAGTAGGCAGCTGATTGTCGATTGGTGAGGTAGTATGTACAGTTTCGACATAAAATAACTTGTTTTGGAGTCGATATAATTGTTATTGTGCACGCAGTTGTGTTATAAATTAGTTACAGTGTTCTGCTATAGCATCAGAGAAACCTAAGCAAGTGACGCTGTCTTTAGCGAAGAAACTGAAAGTGCTTGTAAGGTTAGATAAAGGCGAGCCTCTTAAAAAAGTTGCAAGTGAGTTACGAGTTGGGATAACAACTGTTAAAGACTGGAGAAAAAATAGGAAAACTCTTAAAAGTCGTACAGTAAGGATCGATGATGAGAAAGGACTGAAAATGCGCAAGACTTTGAAGAAGCCTTAAAGTGAAATTCCAGACAATGTCTTGTGGTTGTGGTTTGAATGGAAAAGAAGAAAAGAAACTAAACTGTCTGGATCCATTATAAAAGAAAAGGCATTGGTTTTGTATAAAAAGTTAGGTGAAGAAAATAAAAAGTTTATAGCGAGTGAAAGGTGGCTAGATCGGTAAGAAAAATGACACGGCGCACGAAATATAATTATTTTCAGCGAGAAGCTGTCCGCTAACGAAACAGCTGCTAATGATTTTGTTCCAAAATTTCAAAACTTGATTGAAGAACTTAAACTGTCCCCTATCAAATGTATAACATTGACGAGTCTGACTTAAACTACAAAATGCTCCTCGGAACAACTCTTGCTACACAAAATGAATCGGTAACTGGTACAAAAATTGCCAAAGATAGAACAATTGCTCTCTGAAGTAACGCTAATAGCAGTCACAAGATACCATTGTATGTGATCGGAAAGGCAAGAAAACCAAAGATATTCAAAAACATTAACATGGCATCACTGCCTGTATATTATTGTATAATCAAAAATCAACATGGATCGATTCCAGCAGTTTTAAGGAATGGTTTTATGATCAGTTCGTGCCTGCTGTTACAAAACACCTAACAGAAAAGAAACTTCCCAAACGTGCAATACTGTTACTAGACAATGCGCCATTTCACCCATCCGAAGATGAACTTGAAAAAGGTGAAATGAAAGCTTTGTAACATGCCTAACCCAACCCATCAACCAGAGGTTCATTAAGTGGCTGAAGAGATGATATCGTCGAAAATACATTGGGAAGAAATGAAAAGATATTAATGCTTGAAAAGTCTTAGCTAAAACTTTAAAAGAAATGAGTGAAGAAAATGAAGATGAAACATCCCGTGCAACAAAAAAATGTCGAAAGTTAAGGCTCAGACACTCAAACAATTTTGAGGAATTTGCAAACTTTACAGCCGGATGTTGAGCCCAGTGACTTAAGTGAGTGGATCAATACAACTGACATTGACTGCATAACGGAAGAAGAATTAACTGACGCCCAAATCATTAGCTCAAATTCGAACAACCGATGGGAATGAAAACGATAATTACAACGAAGATAATGAATATATGGCTCCAGTATCGCATAAAGATGCAGCCTTTCAGTACATCGAACAAAGCTGTGCGTCTACCCATATAGATATTTGGTGTATTACGAAATGACGGAACATCGCGGCAAAATCAAGGTTGTCGTCTGCTAAGCTAAATAACATTATAGACTTTTTTCGTCCCGCTTAAGAACATTTTTTACCATGTGACTTCTCACGTTTTAATTGAGTGCAAATCAATTTTGTGTTAATGCAGTACTGCAATAAGGTAAGTACAGTAGTCACATTTGTTGACTTGCTTTCACTTACTTTAAACTTCCATTTTCTTAGCCACTTTTGTAATTGGTTTAGATGAGCCTCAACATTTTTGTTGCTGTTTGTGGTTCTTGATTAGTAGTCATCAATACCGATCTTGAAAACATTCTAGAATGGGGTGGAAGCAATCTGAATGAGTTTGATGCAGCAAAGAACAAGGCTGCTATTTTTACAAAGAAAACTGGCACTGCAGCTTCAGATTTGGTTCTGCCTGCACATAAAATATCACCATCACCGCACATTCGCTTGTTGGGTGTTAGGGTTGGAAGCAACATGTCCTGGCATAGTCACGTGGCCGATTTAGCCAAGCCAGCTGGATTCAATACAGAAGAGAACGATCTAGAGATAACCAAAAACTTGAAAAGCTTAGAGCATAGAAAACTGGCTCTGTTTTACCGATACTAACACGGCAAATGTTCTTTCGAGCTGTCAAACATAATCCTTCCTAGAGCAGTTTTTACAAAACCTACTCGACTGGCAGACATTCAGACACCGAATTCACTTTCAAACACCCAAAACTTTAATTTTTCTGGGCTCATTTCTTTGGAGAAGTGTAATCAGCTACCTCGAATTACTCGAGTGTAAAAGGGTTTACCTTCTTGTGCTTGCTTTTTACATAAAAAAAAAGAAATATTGTAACGAGAGTAGATTGATAGCTTAACTGGAACTCTAACCTGACATTATCCTATATATTTTGACGCCCTTATCGAATATTCTGGAGGTTCTTGGTAAGTAGGAGGAAATTTAGAAAAACGTCAACGTTAAATTAAAAAGTTTCAAACCTTGATTTCTGGAATGTAGAATAAAACATTTTTTAAGTATGTTATGTATATTTATTTTAATTTATCATATCACAATTTTGAAATTCGGTAACGTTACACTGAAAAAACAGCACAATACAGAACTATCGAAATGTATAATGGTAACTGAAATATTCCGTTTAATATGTGCCCTAACAAATATTTTTAATATCAATATAAATATATATTGCTAAAAATGGAATCGCGTGACAAAATAAAATCATGGTGCTAGACATGTGATAACATACATACACTTTATGATAATAAAAACCATACTGACCGTAATGTTCTGAAAATAAAACTATAAAATGGAAATTGTTAGATTATAACTATAAAAATTACCTAAGTAATACATAAATCACGTACAATTATATATAAGTACTTAAAGAAAAAACAGTAGGAATATAAAATAGGAAAAGATATTTTTATATATATAAAAATAACAAATAAATATACTGACCAACAACAACATTTCATTTACTACTAGAAACTATACTATAACCTAAGAGTAAATTAAATTCACTCATAATACATATTGCCTTCATTTTTGCAAATCAAAACGTTTCATGAATTTTTTTAGTCCCATATATTACTCTAAGAAAATGGACCATAAAATTAACATTTAACTTTTAATAATTAACCCAGGGTTGGAAAAATACCCCGATGCGTCTGAGTAAACCTACAATTTTATTCAATTTATTATTAACCTTAATTTCATTATTTGGGAAGTTTCATGACTTTCAGTTTGACTGAAGTTATCTAACAGAGTGATTGATTTCATCCGTTTCACAATTTACTAAAATACTTAGTCATGATTTCAGAACGGATTCTAACCTAACTTACACTTTTGGGATGAATGAGATAACTCTTGTGGGAAGGTATGGGACAGTGTGAAGAAGGAGGTAAGGAAACAAAAGAAAGGATATTGAACAAAAATTAACATTTAATAATTGAACCTTGATAAAACCTCGAAAACAACCCTTAATAAACAATCCTGTAAATGGTAATGCTTAGTCATGATTTCAGAACGAATTCTAACCTAACCTTTGGGAGGACTGGGGTAACTCTTCTGGGAAGGTATGGGACAGTGTGAAGAAGGAGGTAAGGAAACAAAAGAAAGGATATTGAACAAAAATTAACATTTAATAATTGAACCTTGATAAAACCTCGAAAAACAACCCTTAATAAACAATCCTGTAAATGGTAATGCTTAGTCATGATTTCAGAACGAATTCTAACCTAACCTTTGGGAGGACTGGGGTAACTCTTCTGGGAAGGTATGAAGAAGGAGCAAAGGAAACAGAAGAAAGGATGTTGGAACAAAAATTAACATTTATAATTAACCCTTGATAAATCTCGAAAAGCAACCCACTCCTGTAACTTTAGGGTAGCGGGACTGGAAAAATACCCCCGATGCGTCTGAGTAAATCTACAATTTTATTAAATTTATTGAACATTATTAAACTTAATTCCATTATGCGGAAAGTTTCATGACTTTCAGTTTGACTAAAGTTATCCAACAGAGTGATTGATTTCATCCCTTTCACAATTTACTAAATAGGAAATGCTTATTCAAGTTCAACAGTCAAAACTACTAAAAATAATAAATAGTTCACACTACCTATTGATATAAATTTATAAGTAAACAAGATATTGAGCAGTACTTTGAGCACTTCCACTACTTTAGTAAGAAATTTTGGCTAAAGTTAATCAATAGAGTGATTGATTTCAACCCTTTCACAATTTACAATTTATTAAATAGGCAATGCTTATTCAAAAACTGATTTCATCGATGTAACTGATTGATATCTTTTCGAGTCATGATTTCAGAACGAGTTCTAACCTAACTTTGGAAGGATTGGGATAACTCTTTCGGGGAGGTATGGGACAATGTGAAGAAGGAACTAAGAAGAAAGGATGTTGAAAATACAAATGAAATTTCACACACAAAAAAAAAGATGCAGATAGAAAGTTTGATGAGAAGAAAGTCTTATGAATTTTTCAGATATCACCAAAATAAAGGTCTTTACAAGTTCCTAGCTTGTTTTGTTCCATTGTTTGACCTTGACCTTTATTTTTAACTTTATCAAGTACACTTATCAACTATATGACTGAGTCAAATTTGTGTTTACCAAAAAACAGCCAATTGAATTTATTGTTGGGGTATACATTCGTTAAACTGCCTTGATTTGCAAATATTAAATAACTACAAGTCAAAAATAATAGTTCATTTATTTAATAATTGTTCTTTTGTACTGTATTTGAACCATCATATTGTGATATTGTATTATCTAGCTAAAAAATTTATTTTTATTAGGTGATTATAATTTCGATCCATACTTTTACTTTTTTTATCTGTTGAGTTAAGTAACAAATAAGAACTCAACCTCTTGGTGTATCAAAAAGCACATAATATTAGCTACATTTTAGGTGCTAATTAGGTGCCAAGCTCAAAAATTAGTTGCTCTGTAATTTTCACAGCAACGGAATAATCAAAGTTGCGGTGCTAGAAAAACGTGATGCTAACAACGCAATGAAAATAATTTCAATACATTAATTGTTGAGGTAATAAAATGAGGTGCTAGTTAGGTAATGAAGAGTCAATATCGTGAAAGTGCCAGAATAAATGATAAACGAGTTAATTTCCGTGAGATAACGAGTCTAAAAATCAGGTATTTCTAAAATTTAAATCGATACCCAATCAAGAATTGGTAAAATTTTTAACCGTACATAAATTTAAGTTAGTTACGAGTAGAATTCCGAATTGTGCTCATTTTTCTAAGATTTGTTGAGTAAAATTGGAAGTCATATTTGCAAAAGGATAATTATTCTCGTCAATCTAAAAACAGGCACTTACAAGTTAAAAGAATAGTTACAGAACATAAGTCATAGGAAAAATTTACAGCTGAGTCTTACATGATTATTGGGTGATACCTTCATTCTATGGTAGTTTTTTAAGATACAAAAATTCTACCAGGACTTAATACATCAGGCATGGTTGTTTTAAGGTCTCCAAACACTGCAGAAATGACATTTTTCGACTGTGTCCTGATTATTTAATTTAATTAAATAAAACATTTCTGTTAGAACTTAGGAAATCAGGCATGGTGGTTTTGAGGTCTCCAACCACTGTAGAAATGATATTTCTTGATTATCTCCTGATTATTTAATGAGCACTCAATTAGCACCTTATTCTATGTCAGTTTGAGAGATAAAACTTTTCTGCTAGAACTTAGTACATCAGGCATGGTGGTTTTGAGGTCTCTAAATAATGTAGAAATGATATTTCTTGATTATCTCCTGATTATTTAATGAGCACTCAATTAGCACCTTATTCTATGTCAGTTTGAGAGATAAAACTTTTCTGCTAGAACTTAGTACATCAGGCATGGTGGTTTTGAGGTCTCTAAATAATGTAGAAATGATATTTCTTGATTATCTCCTGATTATTTAATGAGCACTCAATTAGCACCTTATTCTTTGTCAGTTTGAGAGATAAAACATTTCTGTTAGAACTTAGTACATCAGGCATGGTGATTTTGAGGTCTCTAAATAATGTAGAAATGATATTTCTTGATTATCTCCTGATTATTTAATGAGCACTCAATTAGCAACTTATTCATTGTCAGTTTGAGAGATAAAACATTTCTGCTAGAACTTAGTACATCAGGCATGGTGGTTTTGAGGTCTCCAAACACTGCAAAAATGATATTACTTGATTATCTCCTGATTATTTAATGAGCACTCAATTAGCAACTTATTCATTGTCAGTTTGAGAGATAAAACTTTTCTGCTAGAACTTAGTACATCAGGCATGGTGGTTTTGAGGTCTCTAAATAATGTAGAAATCATATTTCTTGATTATCTCCTGATTATTTAATGAGCACTCAATTAGCACCTTATTCTATGTCAGTTTGAGAGATAAAACATTTCTGCTAGAACTTAGTACATCAGGCATGGTGGTTTTGAGGTCTCCAAACACTGCAAAAATGATATTTCTTGATTATCTCCTGATTATTTAATGAGCACTCAATTAGCAACTTATTCATTGTCAGTTTGAGAGATAAAACTTTTCTGCTAGAACTTAGTACATCAGGCATGGTGGTTTTGAGGTCTCCAAACACTGCAAAAATGATATTTCTTGATTATCTCCTGATTATTTAATGAGCACTCAATTAGCAACTTATTCATTGTCAGTTTGAGAGATAAAACATTTCTGCTAGAACTTAGTACATCAGGCATGGTGGTTTTGAGGTCTCCAAACACTGCAAAAATGATATTTCTTGATTATCTCCTGATTATTTAATGAGCACTCAATTAGCAAATTATTCATTGTCAGTTTGAGAGATAAAACATTTCTGCTAGAACTTAGTACATCAGGCATGGTGGTTTTGAGGTCTCCAAACACTGTAGAAATGATATTTCTTGATTATCTCCTGATTATTTAATGAGCACTCAATTAGCACCTTATTCTATGTCAGTTTGAGAGATAAAACTTTTCTGCTAGAACTTAGTACATCAGGCATGGTGGTTTTGAGGTCTCTAAATAATGTAGAAATGATATTTCTTGATTATCTCCTGATTATTTAATGAGCACTCAATTAGCACCTTATTCTATGTCAGTTTGAGAGATAAAACTTTTCTGCTAGAACTTAGTACATCAGGCATGGTGGTTTTGAGGTCTCTAAATAATGTAGAAATGATATTTCTTGATTATCTCCTGATTATTTAATGAGCACTCAATTAGCACCTTATTCTTTGTCAGTTTGAGAGATAAAACATTTCTGCTAGAACTTAGTACATCAGGCATGGTGGTTTTGAGGTCTCTAAATAATGTAGAAATGATATTTCTTGATTATCTCCTGATTATTTAATGAGCACTCAATTAGCACCTTATTCTATGTCAGTTTGAGAGATAAAACATTTCTGCTAGAACTTAGTACATCAGGCATGGTGGTTTTGAGGTCTCTAAATAATGTAGAAATGATATTTCTTGACTGTCTCCTAATTATTTAGTAAGCACTTAATTAGCACTTTATTCTATGTCAGTTTTCAAAATGGAAGAAATCTAATAGGACTTAGTATATCAGGCATGATGGTTTCCAGGTCTCCAACCACTGTAGAAATGATATTTCTAGACTGTCGCTTATTATTTAGTAAGCACTTAATTAGCACTTAATTCTATGACAGTTTTCAAAATGGAAGAAACCTAATAGGACTTAGTATATCAGGCATGATGGTTTCCAGGTCTCCAACCATTGTAGAAATGATATTTCTCCACTGTCTTCTGATTACTTAGTGAGCACTTAATTAGTACCTCATTTTCTAACACTTTCGATAAGATAAAAAAATCATTCCCTGGACTTATATAACTCATGACGGCTTTATGGCTTTTATCACCCATAAAGGGGTGAATATATTGCAATGTTTTCTTTTTTTCATTAAAGCACTTAAATAGTCAGCATTTTAAAAATCTATTTTATATTTTGCCTTTTTTATAGTATCAGATACCCTGAATTTTTCTTTCATTTGCATATGATTTTTTTCATCTAAATTTCCCACAAGCACCTAATTAGCACCTAATGTTCCTGCTTAGTGAATACCTGATTGAGTATTAATTTTTAGATTTGTTATCTCAAGGAAATTGACTAAATTATTAATTATTTGGGCGTTTTCACGATATTGACTCTTCAGCATCTAATAAACACCTTATTTTATTACCTCAACAATCAATGTATTGAAATTATTTTCATTACGTTGCTAGCGTCACGTTTTCCTAGCACCGCTACTTTGAGTATTCCGTTACTATGAAAATTACAGAGCACCTAATTTTTAAACTTGTCACCTAATTTTGGCATTTTCCAAATACAATTTCTCGACTTTGCGTTGCTTTAAATATCCAATCCAGATTAGATTGCACCACCTACCTTGTACTAATGAGTTGTTTAACGAATAGTAGGTGGTTTCAATTTAATATAAGGTAGATCTTACCAATTTTTATCATATCTTGATGGAAAAAGAATAAATAGCCACTGGAAATATTTAAAGAAGCATGAAATTGAGATACTTGGAAAATGGAAGGGAAACCTCCCATAGAAAAGAGATGGAATAAAATGATGAAATAGCCTTAAAAAAATGCACAGTGAATTGAGAAACTTAAAGGAAGACAAAAAATGGAAAAGACAAATAGACACTCTGAAAAATGTTACCATTATATGAAGGATGGAAAAGAAGTATAAAAAACATTTTAATAAGTAAAGAACACCAAGAAGGTCCAACAAGTCCCCAAAATTAAAACTTCTGGAGAGCCTAGGAGATGGAAATCTTCAACAGTAACCAAACTACATTACGAAGATTCTATTTAGAGGTCGTTCCAAATTTTTCAAAGTTTCCAAGACAAGTATTTTAATATAGTAAATATTAAAAGATTTAGAAAAGGAAAACGAATTCGGTATGCGTATTTTATAAGTAAATTGGTAATAATGATGTTGCACCAAGACTCCTACAAAGAAAAGGGAACGTTGAATGAACATCTACACCGAAATAAGTCGATGCAAAGGGAAGAAAATCAAACAAATTAACGAGCTCGTATGGAGCTAGAAGATATAAAGAATGGGTGGATGAAAAGGAATATTTCGGCAGATAGGAACAGGGGTTGGAAAAAGAAAAATACAAATAGAATAAAACTTACAACTACATGTTTATAATAGTTATTTTCAAGTTTTGGGTTTTCAAAAAATATTATAATATGAACTTGTAGTGCCTAATATGTTAAGTGTGCTATATCTCTAATTGATAAGTGATTCAGAAGTACAAAAGAACCAAGTTCGGTAAGATTATATAATTAATTTGAATGGAAATTATGTTTTCAACAGTTAAAAATACTAGAAATAATAAATAGTTCACACTACCTACTGATATAAATTTATAAGTAAACAAGATATTGAGCAGTACATTGGTCTGTACTAGATTAATATAAAAGCTGATAAGGGTGACACTTTGAGCACTTCTACTATTTTAGGAACAACTTTTATTTCTACAGAATAGTAGAAAAAAATGAACGGTTTAATCTTTTTTTATATTTCGAAAGAAATTATGCAAAAATAACAAAAAATCAGTCAATTTCTACTATTCATAGTTGCAAAAATCGTTTGTAGAATTTAGTTGTGGAAAGTACGATACGAAATAATTGTAATAATCATGTTTTTAACTTATTGAAGCTCCATATTCATGACAGCTCTTGAGATTCGATTTAGGCCAGTATGCTTTGATGGGTGACAGTTTAAAATTGATCAATTGATCAATATATATATATATTTTGAATATACTTTGATTATTGAATTTTAAATCTTATGAATTTAAAAATTTTTACAAGAATAAATACAATTCAAAACCACCGAAAATCTTAAAGTCGAAACGTCAAAATTGATCTTTCGTTTAAAAATTATCAAAAAGAAACTAATTTTAAAACAGAAGAGACCTAAAATCAAGAACATTTAGATGCATTAATATATCAAAAGGTCTAAGAAATAAGAAATTAAAGAAAGAAATTTATATAAAACATGAATCTTTCTGCTAATATCCCGTAGGAGCCGCTTTGACCTCCCTTTTAATTGAAATTTAAAAAATTAAAATCTTGATAAAAAAGGCATAAAATATTCAAAGGATTGATAATTAATAATTGTATAAGTGTAGTAATAAGAAATTAGTGAAAACAATTAAGTAAAGTGAAATAAGTGAAAATACTCACAAAGGGACAATTTCCAAGATAAAGAAGTTGTGAAAAGGAAAAGAACAGGAGTGGAACTACAGCGGAGTATCTGTTTATTCTGCAAGGCCGTAACAATTTCCAATTAAAAAAAAATTAAAAATACAACATAACAAACACTTAAGGTACTGTTTCTATTAAGTTTAAGTATTTCTTTTAGTATATAATATTTGAGTTCACATTTCCATATAATTTAGTTTTATGAATGTAATTACGAGTATGAATGAATGAATGTTTGTAAAATAAAATAATTGTAATAGCTAGTTAAGAAATTGTATAATTTGAATATTTTATTCATTATAAAGAACAGACCCGGCCTTAAAACTATTATCATCTGACTTTATAACCATAACAATTTATCGCAATAAAATTTTTTAATTTGACCTCACAATATAATACCCTGAGAATAAAAAAAAACAATAATAACATAATAGAATAAAGAAATTCAAATAATTATTAATGGCGCCCAAATTAAAATCTGATTTTATTAAAAAAAAAAAAAAATTTATAAAAATAAACATTACACATTATCATACCATAACAATACATATATATTAGTGGGAATGTGGCAAAATTAAACACCAACTAACTCTAATATTTTTTCGAGCCTTCCAATACTTATGTATTCATTGCCGCTATTCTTAACTAATCAATTCCCAGATGATCAATACATAAGTATTTGAAAGCTCCGAAATATATTAGAGTTAGTACACTTTGGTGTCTAATTTTGCCACATTCCCACCAATAAAAGGCTAATAAAAAGGCTTATATATATATGGTAGATGAGGCGGGTAAAATGTATCAAAATAAAGGATTTTATTATTCACCTCTGACTCTGATATAATTTCGAGATTCATTATTATATATGCATAAATTTTTGCTCGAAAAAATGTACAGCAAGACTTCATACTAAAATTATGTGACAGAATAGAGCTGCAAAAGGTCAAAAAGAAATTTACAATACAAGCCATTTCTCTAGTTGTATAAGAGCAACAATGCCAGAAATAACTGCCGCTTTTTGTATAGTTTGAGTATTGAACAGTCAAAAAATAAAATTTTCAACTGCAGATGAATTGTGATGAATATGGAAATCCCGAAATAATTTAATTATAGTACAGGTGACACTTCATAACACACTCGCCGATTTTAGGCTATATGCTTTATGTCAAAATTTTCATCTCTAGTCTACCGTGGCCCTACCCCACGGTCTTACATGTAACCGTGTCATACCCACGTTCATTTCTAATATTTTTATATAGCAACTTTGCGCCATGGCTATTTCAAACACTCCGGGCGTCAAGAGAACCAAGCGCTATAGAGAAATTGGGCTTGGTTTCTAGACCGTGCTGTATAGCAATGGATAACCAATTCGTACTAAAGCTGACTATCAATTCGTGACCTCTGAGTTTGTGAGTATTATACTCACAAATAAACTCTCGAATAAAATTGGAAAACATTGAAATGTCAAACGAAACGTCAAAAGTCAAAATAATTCTGAGAGCTCTCTTTCAGAGTGTTCAAAAATGAATCTAACCGAACACGAACCGAGTAATTGGATCGAAAGTGGATTGCCGAACGATACCGAACAGTCAAGAG
Organism: Diorhabda sublineata; assembly: GCF_026230105.1. Classification (NCBI taxonomy): domain Eukaryota; kingdom Metazoa; phylum Arthropoda; class Insecta; order Coleoptera; family Chrysomelidae; genus Diorhabda; species Diorhabda sublineata. Next base: position 32,052,379 of record NC_079477.1, read on the forward strand.
TCAGCAAATGTACATAGCCGAACGCAGTAAATAGAAAAACCGGAGTTAAATAAAAAATGTCTACTTTTCATAAAACTGAAACTTATTTTGCTATGTGATTCTTCATAGTATCATTGAAATGGCATACTGACCTAAACCACATTCCAATATCCGTCACCATCTTCCGGTCTAATCGTAAACTTACCGAACTTAATTTTATCTTATACAGTTAAAATTAACAAATAGGTTGTGATAATGGTAAGTCTAACGTCAAATCTGTAATTTTTTCGACAGTGGATGTGAATAAAATGCAATTCAAATCAAACTATTTAAATCAAAACTAAACTTCATTCTAATGAGAGTCTAAAAACAAGGAATTAGAAAATTGTTCAATTGTTATATTGTTATTGAATCATTCAACATAAATATGAATAAATATGTAATCAGTGTTTAGAGTGTTAATTTATTATTGAAGTAACAGTGGAATCGCGATAGAAAGACATTTCAAAGGTACATTTGACAATAAAAACGTGATTGAACCATACTTTAAGGTTAAGATAGTAGCAATAAAAACGCGATCGAAAGACATTTTAAGGTTATGTTTCACAGCGACAGTAATGGTAAGGGTTGACAATGGACCATTCCAGAATTACGTCATTGACAGTTCGGCCATCTTTGCTTGATGTCACACAATTGAATACTGGTTGTATTTGTAATTATTTTCTAATTGGTGTGTTGTGATTTCTTCATTTTGTAATAAACAAGGACATACGAAGGATTAATCGAAAAAAGGGAGAGAATAATAATTTAAAATAATTCAATTTAAAAACGTCCTGTAACTGAAGAAACACACTTATGTATAATAAACACTGTAGTTGTAACTATGCAGAATCGGCAATTTGCTTAATAAAGTGTTACGTACTCAAAATATTTCCAAATCCTACAATTAAACATAACAAACGATATTTTAGTTTTTGCTGAAGCAACCTATGTTCACGTCAGAAGACTTAAGTGACACAACAAAAGGATCTTCTATAGAATGGAGGTTCCGGAGTCAGTCCCGTGACTGTGGGAGAGTTCGTGTAGACATTTATTATAAAATGAATATTCAAAATGATGCATTTGATTGTGAATTAATGGAAGATGAAATTATACCAGATGAAATTGTTAAGGCGGCCACCCAAGCAACGTTTGATTTATTACCATCGAAGTCCCGGACACTATATGAACAAACATACCAAATTTTTGAAAAGTGGTGCCTGGAAAAGAAGGTAATAAGCATTTGTGAAGATGGGTTATTGGCGTATTTGTCAGAAAAATCAGAAACGCTGAAATCTTCTCCGATGTGGAGTATATATTCGATGCTGAAGGCCATGCTACGTACCAAAAGAAATATCGACATAAGCAAATATTTCAAATTAACAACGTTTATGAAGAAAACATCCGTAGGGTATAAAGCAAAGAAGTCTAGAGTACTTAATAAAGAGGATATCGATAAGTTTTTAGTAGAAGCTTCAGACGAACAATAACTAATGATCAAAGTGTTGTTGATTATGGGTTATACTGGTGCATGTCGACGGCAAGAATCACTAATATATTAATTGACGACATTGAAGACAAACAAACTATGCTTTTGGTTGAAGTTCCAAACACCAAAACAAACAAATCAAGATCATAAACTTAAAACGACATGGTGGTTGGAGTTCATCTCCAATTTCCGAAGGCTACAATGAGGATTCAGTTCAGAATAAGATTGATACTAGTCCGAACCAGTGCTGCTCCGCAGCAGTGACTATGTGGATAATTATAGCTTCGTCATAAAATCAATCAATACTTATGTTGCCAAAGGTATACAAAAAGTATCGGGGAACGGTCAAAAAATCAACCATCATTTCTACATTGTTCATAATACAATAGACTATGTAATTTCACAATACTTCCTTCCAAACAACATTGGCTCTGCGTCGACCCTTTAGTTTAATCTCTACCTTGACATTTTTGAACGATTTTCCACGTGATAGGGCTACATACAACTCTGTAGCTATATTTAGAACCTGAGATATAGATCTTTGAATGTAGAAAAATTGCCAAAAACCTAAAAAAATCCATAACTCCACATTAAATGTCCGCGCCTAGCTCCTCACCAACTCAACCGATTCAAGTGTTCAAAAACTCAAAAGAAAGAAGGTGTTTCAACGAGTGTTCTTAAACCAAAACGAAGTCTCTATCTTGAATAGAATCTGAGATATCGAGGATAGAACGTGAAATCCGATGGTTGATGGCTGATCTGTGCATCAATACCTTTCATTGAAAAAAAAAATTAAGCAAATCGGTTGGGTAAAACGCCTGAACGGACTCGGAATGGAAATCATCAATTTTTTTAATATATAAGATAGCTAACAAAATTCAAAAAGCAGGTAACTCAAACACAGAAATTGTCTCAACAAACTCATTATAATGTAAGCAATTCAAAAAATCTCGCGTCAATGAATAATTTTGAAATACCGTGCTTACAGATAAGTAATGCTGACAATTGTACGTTTAATATAACTATTCAAAAATAATGTTTATATTTGCGAACCAAAAATAACGATTGTTAAAAAAAATTATTAAAATTAGTTAATAAAGAGTTTTTGTTATAAAAATGTAATAATTTCTTTCTACTGCAACAACATTTTTAATTAATTTGTATCCCAACGTTTCTTAAAACATGAAGGTAAGAGAATACATTTACCAAAACGTGAAGGAAAGTGTACACATTTTACGGTAAATTTCCCAAGAGTGTACATTTACCGTAACATATACACCGATAGAAAAATTCATTATGCAATATTGCAAACAGATCAAAACTCCAATGGAATAACAATTGCAACTTGATGAAAATAAGCCGGATATCTAGATACCATTTTAAGAATTGGTTTGGACACTATATTTTATTTGTAAAAAGTAAGTACGTCCGATATCACAGTTGCAACTCCATAGCTGAGTATTCACAAACTCTAGAAATCAGCAAAAACGATCTTGCAATTCCAAAAGACTCAAGGCTATTATCAAAAGCCATAAGAAATAAAACGAATTCATACATATTCTGATTGGGCAGGAGATGTAGTTGACAGAAAAAGAGGAATGTCTACGTCTAATTACATCTGGTGTAGAATCTATATCGGTGAAATGATTCATCTGAACAGTATCTTCAATGATCTTTTAAATAAACAAGGGAAATGTTACCTCAATGTAGAAAACCGAAGGCAAGTTTTCAAAATCAGATAGAGAAAATTTTAGATTATATAATTTGAACAAACTTATTAAGAAGTAAAATAAGATTAAGTATAAAGTTGATTGCAGTGACACGAGAAGAATTTGAAGAATTAAGTTTGAAATTTCAAAGGTTAAAAGTGTTGCTGGGTGAAAAGGTGTTTTTGAAAGAATTGATTAGAAACATAACCAAAGCGGGAGCAGTGGTAGCAAACCGTTTTGAAATTTAAGAATAGTAATTGGGTCGGTCTTAGATTTTTCATATTTTCCTTAATTTTGTTTATATCATTGAAAATTAATGACTATTTAATAATTTTCCATAACAATGTATATAGTAACTGTTACGGCTATAACTCCACATTGATTGAGTTAATTACATAGCTAAAGTTGATTTATAATACCCTGTGATTCGCTGTTAAGTTTTTGTTAATATTAACTGTATAAGATGAGTTATTAAAAATACATTTCTGAGAACAAAGTTTGTCCCATGGTGGCTGCCAGTAGTTCTTCTTCTAATATCAAAGAATTGAAAGTGTGGGCAGCATCATCGCCAAGCGTTGTTAACATTGACGCTCGGTCGGGGAGGGGGTATTAGGGAGAGACGTAATCGGGCAAAGTACCGCCACCGCGTCCACGCCCTCTGCCTCTGCCCCTGCCTCTTCCTCGCCCCCTCCCGCGCCCGCGTCACCTTCTACCGTCTGTTATTCCTGCGAAATCAGATTTTTCTTAAAAAGTAAAGCTGTTCAACATAAATTTTAAATAATTTGCAAAAAAATATTCATTTACACAAAATTTTTGTACAAAATCAAATCACACATTGCCTTTTCGAATGATTATACAGCTCTACAAAAAAAACATTTTTTTATTGTCCTGGATATATTTGCAACTTTTGATAATTTCAAGTGCCCTTATTACGAATATATTCATAAAAATAAAACACTAAATTTGCTTCTACTTTTATGATTCTTGCATATGGTATATTTAGTCATCATTCAGTATATTTAGTCATGATTAGGCTTTGGTGCACTTTTTGAGGTTATAGAAACGTCAGGCGATCCCCGTTTTGAGACCCATTACCCTACAGAGCAGCGAAGATCTCAGTTATTTGACAATATTGAATCTGGTTAAGTTGTCATGTATTTATATTTTGTAGTAATGATTTATTTCGCTACATTTGTGGTGTTTATATAACCAAAAAAACAAAATAGAAATTTCACGGACGTTGCTGAATATTTCGGTTTTAAAACGGACTAAATAGATAAACAATGGGTTACTCATATAAGTTCTCTGTTGGGTATTTATGGTTGAGAAAAAAGGAAAACGTTCTGCATTAGAATTTGGTATTCCCCTGATCTTGATGGAGCTTAAATTAGACATGAAATAATTCTTCGACACTGAGATTTGTCCATTCTCCTATGTTACGGAGCCGGGATTTCTTTTCCCTTCCGATGCCTTTCTTTCTCTCTACTCTGCATTATTTTCTGTAGCAGTAGGTATTTGTCGTATGTGTCCTATGTAAAATGTTTTTCTTATCTTAATAATTGTCAACAGCTTTCTTTTGCGACCAATGCATCTTAGTACTTCGTTGTTGGTAATTCTGTCAGTCCAGTGTATCTTAAGGATGCGTCTATAGAGCCACGTCTCAAATGATTCAAGTTTTTTTATCTTTGAGCTTTCAAGGTCCAGGTTTCCGCTCCGTACAGAAGTACTGATCACACATAACATTCCATGAATCCTATTCTTACGTGGAGGTTTAGATCTCTGTTTGCAAACATTGAGGAGTACTTGACAAATGCCTTTCGAGCCATTTCAAATCCGATCTCTTTTGAGTTTAAAGTCCCAAAATTTCGAAAATCCGTGCCCGTAATTTTGTTGCTAGGCTTATTCGGTATCCCAAAACCTTCCATAATTATGAAAATCAAAACAACCCATTTTAATTTAAGGTTTTAGCTGAAATTTCTTGTACTATCTCTATTCAATTAGATGTATACTAATTTTTCAAAACAAAACTAAAATTATAAACATATATGTTATTTTTGTTCCAGTCACGTACTCCCAGATAATATATCTTGGACAATTTGATTTGCCCATCTATTTTTTGGTCTACCAGACAATCTCTTTCGTTCGGTCTCCATTCTGTAATTTTCCTTGCACCCTGCCGTTTTTCCATTCTTTTAATGTGGCCGTACCATGGTATCCTTTTTACTGTAATTGTATTTACTATATCCTCATTTTCTAATATATTCTTTATTTCATAGTTCATAAGTCTTCTATACTTATTATTTCCAGATTTCACTGGTCCATAAACTTTCCTAATGTTCTCCTCTCATATATCCTTAGTTGTTCTTCGTCCATATTTATTAGTCTCATAATTTCAACGGCGTATGTAACTATATCCCGCAAGAATTCTTTGGCTTGTCCCAAATTTTGTGTCATTTTTGTTGTTTATCATTGTTCCTAAAGTACTAAAAGGTGTTATTTTATTTAAGGTTTGCAATGTAAAATGAACGTAAAGATTTTGAAAAAACAAACAGATGATAGTTCCATATCAACAGAAGCAAATCATTTCAAAGGCGCACTTTGAAACATTACAATGCAAATTATGTATAAAACAGATGAGAGCCAATATTTTAAATTATAATCATTCCAATATATTATTGATAAATTAGATCCCACCGGCGCTTCAATTTGTATATTTATATGAGGCGCTAATAGAGCTGACTAATTTCATTTTTAGTTTGTTAGATTAAAAGCAGGTAGTTTCGTGGTCTTATTTTGTTGTTTACCTTACACTGTTACTAATAATCACTAAAAATATTGAAATGTGAAAAAAAAAATAATCGTAAATATGTATAATTTGATAAAAAACCGAAAAAACAAAATACTTACCTATATTACTAGTAGTCTTCTCAAGATATGCCAAAGGACCCTGTAAAACTCCGCCAGGAGGTTGTTGACCAAAAGGTCCTCTAGATGAACCCATACCCTGTTGTTGCATAAAAAGTGCTTGTTGTGGAGATAACATTCCAGGTCCTACTCCTCCCCCGCTCAAATTTGGACCCACCTAAAAATTAAAATAGAAACTCTACTTTACCAAAAAGTAGTGTAGAAAATTTAAGTTTTCGGTAAGATTCCAGTACCCCACCCACTTCTGATTCTGATGTAATTTGGTTTGGCGAAAACTCCTACGTTCAGAGATATGAAAGTATTTTACTGGGGGAGGTGTATAAAGGGGCAAGATTCCGGGAGTGGTTCAATGTAAAACGGGGTTTTCTTTGCTGGTGACAATAAGATCGACCGAAAGGTGCTTCGTGAAACGATAGGACATCGAATGAGGGAGAGGATGAGACAGTGCGGGCATTCAAAGATACAAACCTAACCTAATCTAGCCTATCCTCACCAATATGCCGTTTAGAAATTGTCCGAGGGAGTTATAAGTAGCTCACTCAGTTAACCCCACCGTTTATCACTCCCCAGAACTAGAAGGTCCTGCCAACTAAAATTCATATGAAGTTCAAAAAATTTCCATAATTCCATTTCTTATATCTCTGTTATTTTATAATCATGATGTCAAAAAGATCCAACTAAACTATTTGTGACATCTTGTCGTAAATGATCTTTCTGATTCAATAAATTATTATGTTTATGAACTCATCCTTATTTTGTCACCGATCCATTTGGAATCTAATAAGGAAATTAGTATCAAAATACCAGTTGAACAGTTAGGTTCTCCTTGGAGGAGATTTGATTCTAGCAAGCGTGAGGTTGTTCTCGGTTTGATAAAATATTATTAAATTAAAAATTCGTCTATATTTGCAATGGAATTCGAATAAAGCTTGTCAGGCGCTCTATTGAAATGTTTAATGAGAGAATAAAAGTAAATTAGTCAAAGTGTTTAGAGGAAGTGTGCTCATGATGTATCTTTAACGACAATTCCAAATATTTGAAATCTGAATGGATATTTTCAAAATTCTTTTTTCTTAGCACATTCAGTCAGCTCAATTTTTTAAGAAATGGGAGACATTTTTACTCAAATCAGGAAACTTAAGGTCATAATTCCATTTCATCAAAATTGAGAGTTTGTATGCCATCATAGGAACATATAGTCCCAAGCTGGCACATCTCAGCAATATCAATAATTCGGTAAGCAAATAACTTACATTCTTGATGTATCAATCATATTTCAGTGTCAAATGTACAGAAAAGGATTGAATAAGTTTCATATCGCTACATAAAACAATATCTTTTTCAAGAACCAAAATAGAAAATTCACACAAAGTTCACAGTGAAAGAAACATTCTGCGTAGGTTCAATTAGAACAACCTTAATATTGGAACCAAAATTATTTCGGATGAGACATCGCATAAAGTCCATTACAGTGTAGACATGCTGTGTCAGAATCATCTTCCGAAAAGTATTCAGACGAACTTTCTTTTTCTTCTAGAACTTCTAGTTTGTGCTTAGCTTTTTTTATGTTATGTAAGAAGCAAGCACAAGAGGGTAAATCCTATTACACTCGATCTTGAACTTCTGTAGATTGTAGTGTTCGAAAAAGACGTACCTTGGTAGATGATTCCACAAACTTGCATTTCTCTAATTTTTGCTGCATAAACTCAATCAGATTGCTTCCACCTCACTCTAGAATGTTTTAAAAATCGGTATTAATGAATATTTTCTCCATTTTACAGCGTTTTTTTTTTCTTTTGATTTGGTTCTAACCTTCAATAATACATCTTCAGATATTTAGTCATTTCTAGTCTGCTCTGTTATCGTTTCCGATTCATTTCCATTGTCTGTCTTCTGTGAGTGAAAAAGCAAACATCTACGCCTTACAAATGTTTGTGTTCAACGGACAAAAGCCAGTTTTTTTAAAAGCATTGGACATTGTTGATGATTTGAGTTATGCCTTTGAAAATATACTAGCAACCAGAGATAATTAGTTTCGAATTATTCAGTTTAGGATTTTTAAATAATTATAATGACAGATATTTGTTCCCTTCACTGGCTCACTTCTCATATATTTATATTACTGTTTGGTAAAAATAGTTTTCAAATACTGTTTATTAATAATATAAACATATAAATTAACGAGCCATGAATGCACGAGGCTCTTACTTGCAGATGAAACTTGCAGAAAAAATTCTACACATAAAATCGGCCAGAAGAAATCTAATTTTCTTAGTGGACTTTACTAATAGACGATTTTCGATTTAAAAATTATACCTTAATAAGAACAAGAACCTCTTTAAAATCAATGGGTCAAAACATAAAAATATTTTAAAAACAATAATATTCGAAAAACTACTATTTTGATTATGTAAGGCTTTCAAAAAGCAAAAACCATACATATATTAATACTACTAATTTTTATCAAAAATATTGATTTATATCTTTTTGGTTTATCACTAATTATCAATCATAGGTAGAGGTTTTGACCCACCAATAATAACTAATCAACGTTTTTCAATTTTATATAATCTAACTATTTTTATAAAAACAGATAAATCAAAGTACTACATAACACCCTCCAGTTGTGAATTGAATTACTAAATTCATGAAAATCGTTTGTGAAAATCTCCTGCAGATGATAAAAATGCTAACAAAAATTCAATTCAAAAGAATATTTTTCACATCTCTAATTATTTTGTTGAAATTTCCTTCTGGCCCATTTTATAAGAGAACCAGTTGATATTGAAATATCTTCCTTAATGAATCACCTTGTATATAGCCCAGAGGGTTTTATGGGTACCTACTAATTTTTATCAATAGTACATATTTAATAAATGCATAAATAAATAAAATTCTGAATATTTTATGAACGTTACGTTCACAAAATAAAATAATTAAATACATTTTTGTAAATACCAACCCTCTGGTTTTTAGACAGTGAGCAACAAAGACAAAATAAAACAAAGAAAATTTTGGAAAAGTTTATTATCATTTTTGTCACACCTTACACATTGAATTTAATATTACAGTGCCCACTAATGAGGACATGTAGGCAAACAAAATATAAAATAGATTGGCAACATTTCATCAAAGATAATCGATCATCTTTGTATTTAGGCAAGTTTCTGAATTTTGTAATGCAAACATTTTTTAACAATGTCAAATCAGTTTTGTTGATTTAGTTGTAATTAATTTTTCGAATCTCTAAAATATTTTTATTCCATATATATTTAACTACGGAATACTAACAATTAAAATGGGGAATTATTTATCTAACGAGCATATCTCCTTTTGGTTGAATTTCACAAAAGAATTCCAACACCAAAATTCCAAACTGAAAGCTGAACAAAATCTTTCCATCCAATTGTGATACAATTAACAATAAATCAATTAAAATATTGACAAGGTTAGGTATCACTTGTAATAATTAGGTTTTGTATTGAAGATGACACCTATCATGAAATTCACAGTTTGCTTTTACAGCAATAAAGAATTATGAATGGAAATTGAAGCGTAGACTGCTCCCTGTACTATCGGTATCGTTTCATTATGCGTTTCATTACCGAATATGCAAATTGGGTACTGCTGCCTAAGATATGTGTATGAATTTGAATAAAAGTTTAGTACTGCTTTGACCGTGAAAGCAGCATGTCCCCCAGCGGCGAAGATACAATTTATAACGATGTTTGTTTATTTGCGATTGAAAAGAAAACGAAAACCCTATTGGAGACATCCTTATATTGAAAATTTTAACCTTGGCGTATTTGTGGCATCTAAGGAATTATCTTAACATGGTGAATATTTTCCCTCTATGTACAGAATGACCTACTACCCAAGCTTTCTCAATAAGGTCCTTACATGAATATTCAGGTAGTGTGTAATTATACAGACACGGGTACCTTTCAATGCAGAAACACGGCGGATCTTGCATACAGAGAGTAAATCGTACCGAAAACGAATCCTACCGATAAATCCGAATGTCTCTATTTGATAACATAACATCTGTATGCATGTGGTCAGACTGACAATTCGGTACAGAAACTGTACTTGCTGATGAGGGAGCGACTTTAGAATAGTAATAGACTCCCTAGATTCATAGATTTAAAATTGTATTCCATGCCAATATAGCACTGCTAAGACCAGAATCAATATACACAATTACTAAACTTTTAATTCCAAAGTATAATTAGGGAAACATATAGAAAAGACTATTCACCTAGTTTGGAAAGCACTCCCTTAAGTTGAAATGTCTGAGCATTGTAATTATTTCAATATTTTTGATGTTCAATCCTGAGTGTCAGCAATACAGTATTTTGAAGTCTTACCTTTTTACTACAGTAGAATATCGATATCTCAAATGTCAAGAGAAATGTAAAAAACTTCAACTCAATAAATAACAAGTTGAAGATATAAAGTACGTACTATTTGTACTATTTCACCTCATGGTACACGACTGTGTGGCTTAGAAAATTCAATGAATAGATTCCATTTCATTGCTTCGAGTTAAGAGAATTCCAAATAAGATGTTTCATTATGTTCTATTAACTTCAAGTTACAGAATCTGATTGTTGAAATCCAGTTATAAAGTAAAAATGTGGATATGGATTGTTAAGCAATAGGGAATGGCATATATTTCGACTTAAAAAGAGATTCCCTAGATTCAAATTATGGAAAGCTTTTAAATAAACAACACAAATGAACAATGGAAAATATTGTTTGTAAGAATGTAATGAAAATAATAAACTAAAATATCCTCACCTGCAAAATGAGCATAGATCGATTTCATAAGTTTAAAAAATATCTATGGAAACAATTCTAGAAATAGTACATTGCCAGTTCAAAATAATAAATTTAAAAACATATATTCCAAATTTCAATAGGATAATGCAAATGAAGATAGCTTATGTTAAAAATGGATAAATGGGGGGAACTAGTAAACTCTATATAATCAATGTCCGATATGAATTATTTCAATTAAATTAATTTTTGTTTTTCAATTGTCTTTACTTTGAATGACAATTTTTAGTCTTTGAAAAATTAATGATACTTTCCTTTGATGCATTATATAAGGCACCATCTACATCTAGAAAACTAACTAAAAATTCTTGCAAAAATTGTACAAAATTCAAGAAACTGGCCTAACTTGATTAGGTAAAAAACGAAGAAATAAACTATCTAATGAAGGCACATCTGAGCAAGGAGACATCTGTATACATTTAGTACAACTTTTTCAAGCTACCTCGTACATATCACATTTATTTGATCGTTATAAAAATGAAAATATAATAAACTATATTGCCACTTTCTAAAAAACCCTGAGAGTTAGTATACAAAAATATACAATGACAAATAGCAGCACTGATTTCTTCTCTCAAGTCTTGTCAAAAAATATACAACAAATCTGTGTTTTATTATAGTACATTTTATTTCTTATTATTATTAGAATTTAATGTTGTACAATTGAAGTCTAGGAAAACCAACGTTTTCCAAATGAAGTTTACTCGATTAAAAAATTATTTTCGATAATTGAAACCCTTATTTGACCCCTCAAATTATTATTATATTATTATATCAAAAATAAAAAACTATGGATCCCACATTCTGAATTAGAAAATATGATTAGTAGTACTTTTTGACATGTATTAATAACTGCACAAAAGAAATTTTCAATTAGTAATTTTACCTCCATCAATTCTATTTACTTTGTAGTATATTTTTTGACAATAAAACTGTATCAAAAACAAACTAAAAAATATAGAGATCAATTTTGACAATCACAATAAATTCTAGATCAATATTTACAAAAATTACAAAAACATTTCAATGAAAATAATAAATAAATCTCAAAAAATTAACGCCGATCTACCTGCATTTGTTGCAACTGCTGTTGTTGCATCTGTTGCATTTGTTGCTGCATCTGCAACTGTTGTTGTTGCTGTTGTAATTGTTGCTGTTGCATTTGTTGTTGCATAGTGGCTGGCATGTTTGGAATAATCTGATTTGGTGTCTGATTTCCTGGTATGCTGGGTAATGGAGAAGGTGGAATAGAACTTGCTCCTATAATAAATATAGAATACATATATACACAAGAAACTAACTGCGAGGCAAAAAAATATGGATTATATTCAGTTTACTCTATATATGCTCATCTGTTACATTTTATCATATTCTATATTCTAATAATTACTATTACTCGTAGTCACTTCTGTTACATAGTAATAAAATGTCATATAGCTAAGGAGTAGCCAAAGATAATACAGTTAGGATCTCTCAAGAATATAAATGCTGATTTCAAACATACATCCTTGACTACTTTAAAGGGATTTAATAACTTTTTTTTAACAAAATAGATGTTGAATTGTTTGTTTGAATAAATAGTAACTTTGCAATATAACCAGAAAATCTTGAGTTGAATTTGTCAAAGTGGATTGAGAAGGGGTATGTTTATACTACTCTGTAGGTTTTCAATTTGAGAAGCTGAAAATTTAATGGTGGAAAGCCTTGAATTGGATCCAAAATTATAATAGCAACTTGTAAGCTCATAGATGTAGCTGCCATATGGGCATGATGATCATGATGAGTTTTCAACAGTACATAATTTGATAAACAAGTATGATTAGTATCATTCAGGAAATAAGTGATCAACAACGGAAGGCATATAATATAACCAGATTCTATCATTTAGAGAGATATGTTATTGACTCATGCATTTTATCAATACAGTCGTATCATTTTTTGATTAGCTAGGTACTGGGATTGTTACATTGGAATTGGTAAATCTCTGGTCCACAATTTTCGCTGAGAGATAAAGAGCATTTATATAAGAGCAATCACCACATTTATTCAACATTTAGTAGATCTTTGATATAGTATAGATAGAATATCTAAACAATTCACAAGGTTCAACTGGTTTTCATTTTCAACAATCTTTTTGACTCTAAGTTAGACCATTGATAATGAATTCAGGAACTGGTTTCACCTCATTTTTGTTAAATTTCAAATGGCATTGAGTGAACAGTATGGACAAATTACATCTCTTGGACGTTATAGAGAGAGGGTAAAGATGATGTGTTTAAAAAAAAGAGAAGGACAAAGCAAGGATTATCTAAGATTAAAACTTGGCGAAATAATGCATTAGCACAAAAGATAGTTTATATTTTGGACACTAGTAAAAAAAGATTATACAGACATCTGTGACATTTGGGACTAAGGTAAAAAAATACAAAAAGGTTCATTAATACAGTAGAAAAGATGTATTGTGATAACTGTAAATTCTAATATAAAAAGAAATACTGTAAAAAATATTTCATATTTTCATAAAGTAGAAGAAACATTTACCTGGCGTTCCAGATCCTTGAGCAGGACTTTTTGAATAACTTTGTATATCTGCTAATAAATTCTGCCAGACAGCAATTTTTTCATAATGCCTCTTCAGCAGCTCTTCTTTTCTCGCTAATTCAAGTCTAAGTTCACTAATATCCTCCTTAACATTCATTTCAGGTTTTAACGCAGATAATAGGAACCTTTTCTGTAGGAAAAATGCTTCCATTTGTCTTGCTAAATCTATAAATCGAAGTGTAGTCTGTTCCACTTCTACTTTTATTTCATCTTTGTCAGAAGTAGATAGAGCTTCCTCTTTCGTAAGTACATTTAAACAATGCTGAAAAAGTAACATGATATTCAATATACTAGATTGCATTTAATTATAAACTATAATACAACATTACTATTTATATTTTGGTATAAAGCACAAGTGCGCAAATGTTCTTTCATATTCTATGTTTGCATCATTTTTTACAAATAAATTTGAAAAGGCAATTGTTGGTAAAAAACTAATTTGGTAATTTTTAGTGAATTTTTCTTGATATAATTGATTTTGAAATAGTACAGTAAAATTCTATCATTTCTTTTTGGGTATCAACTTAAGGCTCAGCAAATTTTTGATTAGTTTATCTAAAATTTTAGAAAAATTGGCATCAGTTTTTGTATTTTCTCTACTAATATAACAATACCATAACATACAATAAATGTTATTTAATAGTTTCAGCAACAAATCAACAAACAATATAATCTTAAGAATTAAATTGCTTGAGGCAAAGACTGATGAAAAATGGAGAATGTGCTACCAGAGTTTAATTTAGTGAGTTAGTGAAAATGGATGTTATAAGTTGAATTTGGCCAAAAAATGGCTTTTTTATGGTTTGACTGGTTTTCAAACTAAACTTTGACTTTTATCATTTTAATTTAAAACTTGACTTCTATGAGTTTAATTTAGTAAACATAGAGCATTTCTAAGATAAGTTTGGTCAAAAAATGACTATTCTAATTTTAAATTGATGAAAAATAGTTTTACCTATGTTAATTATGTCAAAATATTACAAGCAAAATACACAACTATGAAGACACAATAACTTTAAATTGTAGAATCAAATTGTGAAGTTGGTCATTTGAAATGGCCATTGTGAAGTTGGTCATTTGAAATGGCCATTGTGAAGTTGGACATTTGAAATAGCCATTTTAAAGATCGTCCTGATGAGATACTATGAAATACATAAAAGAATTGTTTTCTAGTAATTTAGGCCAAGCATATGTACGTTAATAGGTCATATTTTGATAATGGAATAATTTTTCATCTGTTCACTTGAAATAATGAAAATTGAGTGATTTTATAAAATCTAGGCGATGAGTTTTTGGAGTGAGACTGGTGGCATTTGACGGCACTTTTGCAGTACTCTATATCACACCAGAATTGATTATTAGCTGCTCAGCATAGAACTTTTTTTCTCACACTTTACCATAAAACTCAATTTTCCACTTCCCATTCTGAGACCTCGAAAATGAGTCTTTATAAAGCAGAACTCTGCTTAAAAATTACAGAGCTAAGGTCAAAGCATTACATCACAGTGATGAAAACTATTTTCCTGTGATCATGGAACAAACATTACTTATTTTGGAAATAAAATGAAATTCTACTTTTGAGAAAAATAAGTGGCTAAGTTCTGTTATGTATCCCACTAGCCTAGAGTTATAGACAACGTCTACAATATTAGAAAAATGTACATAATCTGACAACCCTGCTTTGAAAATTACAAATCAGATGTTGACTGATCGAGAATTGATGACAACTGACAAAATCGAATTCATTATGGGATGGCAAAGGAAAGGCACTTCAAAAGAGATTTTAGCATTAAAACTTAGCACCCGGACAAAATAATAACCTGAGTTAGAATCAATCAATAAAGGAGAATTGAATTCATTATGTGGAAGGTATGTTCTACAGCTGGAATGATATAAAAAATTAAAACTCTATAGAGAGAAATTGAAAAAGTAAAATCATGACAAGAAATTCTGATAGAAGGATATCTAAGCAAAAGAACAGGGAAACAAGAAAACATGTTATGAATGACAATCGAAAAATAAAAATTTTTAAAATCATTATTGAAAAAAAAATGTAACATTGATCTCAGACTAACTGCTTCCCTCATATAATGAAACCCTCGCAGAAAATGATTAAATACATAAAAAAACTACAAAAAATTTAATAATGCAAATAATCAACAAAATAGAACTGTAAAAAGAAATGTATTGAAGAAAAGTCAACATCAAATCACTGAAAAACAAGAAAAAATAAGACAAATGGAGAGAAAAACGAAAAATGTCATGGGAAAAAATGGGAAGAACTGAACTGCTGAAAGGGTTCGATCATATAATGGGAATCCCTTACTTGTGGATTAAGAAACACCTTAACCTGTGAAAAGGGAAAAAAATAAGCATAGATCCAATTACATGGATGCAAACAGTCCAAGACCTTCTTATATGAATCCATTTAACGGTCAATGGAAATACTTCAGCTGTGCATTGGGGAGCAAAGTATTTGGTAAACCTAATCACAGGGCCCACAGAATTGGTTATCTCAGATACAACAGTTGACCTGCACTGCTGGTTTTGTGAAATTTAGGAAGAAGAAGAAATATTTTAGAATGTGACTCTATATTTTATATTTAATGCTTAGAAAATTAATTACATTTCAAAAGGTCATACATGAATAAAAAAATGTCGAAATTATTACCACTTCTGTTTTATTATTATTTAATTGTGTTATTGTTTCTTGAAGGAAGTTGAAAATTCAAAAATATGTCATATCAATAATTAAAATAATTAGATTTAGTTTAATTTCAGTCTTCTGTGGGCAATACTTTATAATTAGTAAATATTCCAGAAAATTTTGAGGATCATCCACAACTCTAGTTACAACAGATTTTTTACTCAAAGTATACCAGCATGAAACAATTATAGAATAAAATGAAATATGTTCCTCTTATTTATTCAGTTTTTGAATCACCAAATTTTAGTTTTTTCAATAGTTGTTTTATGTATTTGAAATCATGATAGCTCTATAAGATATACTAATAATTAATGATTTTTCATATTTACAGATAAGTATTACAAACATAACTTGGAAAAATAATAATCAACAAGAAATGATAAATTACATAAAAAAATTCCAGGAAATATATGCAATTGAAAAAAGAAACACTACTCTAAATCTATTTGATGGTAATTGAAACTCGTGGTGATTTCTTGACACCAATTTAAGTAATGTAAATTCTGAGGATACTTAAAAACTGAATAACTGATATAGAATAGGTAATTCAATGAACAATTTTCGAAAAATTTAAAAAAATTAAATATCTTTCCAAGAGGACACTTTCAGATATGGTGAAAAAATGTATTGATTTTCAGTCAGAAAATTCGCTTATCCCCTATAGGTTTAGAGAGATCCTTCTACATTCTATTGGACAATTAGGAAAATTTTAATATCGAGAAAAAATTCGAAATTACCTGGAAAGCTTCTTCAAATTCATCTACAAGATTTCCACTACTATTTGTAGGGGTGGCCATCGCCGATACCGGTGGCGACGCCTCTTTCATTGGAGTTATCGGATCAATGTTTGTTACTAATGATACACACTATTGAGAAAAATTGAAGTGATTTTAGTCCTACAAAATTCAAATTCCAACAAAAATTTCACTTTACACTACACCATTGCTTTTAAGATATGACGGGCAGGCACTAAATCATAGAGGAACCAGCAGCCCATCAACCTTGACGCTGTCACTTACTTTCCTGTCATTTTAGTTCAGGATCACGTCATATAATTTAAGCGGTTAGTAAAGCTCAACTGAAATTTCAAATACATTATTTATTTAGAATCCTTGATTGGTGATATCTGAACTTTGTTTTTGTTTTTAAGTATTAAAATATTCAGACAAAACTTTAACGATGTCTAAAACGTGATTCGCAAGTAGCTATATGAGATGTGGTCTCTGTCTTTGGTGGAATTGAACCATGTGTATGTGACGTATCTCCTTGGTAGTGCGTTTACATTTAACATCTTACTTACATAGTAGAAGAATTAAAAGAAAGTTGATAGCTGACGTGTAGCTTTAGGTCGAAAATTTTTCAAAAATGAATCAAAAGTCGCTATATTTCTCATTAACATTTTTTATACTAATTCAAATATCTTCAGCTTTATATTTTCATATTGGCGAAACTGAAAGAAAATGTTTTATAGAAGAAATTCCAGATGAAACGAATGTTATTGGTATGTTATAAATATTTTATCAAGCAGCTACTATAAATATTCAGTCTAAAATGCATGACATGTAATGATTTCCTTATTTTATAATTTTTTTGTACGTAATTGTATTTTGCAGTAAATTATAAGGTTGAATTATACGATCCCAGAAGTGGTGGTTTTATGCCATCCTCAACAGGAATTGGAATGCATGTAGAAGTCAGAGATCCAGATGATAAAGTAATTTTATCAAGAGTGTACAGTGCTGAAGGAAAAATATCCTTCACTTCTCATTTACCTGGAGAACATGTTATTTGTATGTTCTCAAACAGTACAGCATGGTTCAGTGGATCACAATTACGAGTACACTTAGATATACAAGTAGGAGAACATGCCATTAATTATGGAGAAATTGTACAAAGAGAAAAACTGTCAGAGTTGCAATTACGGGTTAGACAGTTAATTGACCAAGTTGAACAGATAACTAAAGAGCAAAATTATCAACGGGTAAGGTACCACATTTCAAACTTGATGGACAAAATTTTATCTAAACAGAACTGTATACATGTTGTTAAATAATCAATTATTTTAGTACCGTGAAGAAAGATTCAGACAAACTAGCGAGAGTACAAATTCACGAGTGCTTTGGTGGTCGATTACCCAAACTGCAGTTCTTCTGATTATGGGAACATGGCAAATGAGACATCTCAAAACATTCTTTGAAGCCAAGAAATTAGTTTAATATATATTATTTATTTTTTTGTTGTATGTTGTGAACAAAATTTTTCTAGATAAAGTAATTTGAAAAAGCCTAGTGTGTGTATTTATGTTTAATTGATGTATGGACTGTCTCTCTAAGGTAAGGGGATTCAGTTCAAGTAGTTTCAAAGACTTGAGATGATTTTTTTTAAATAAATGATAAAGAAAAATTAAAATTATTGCTAAAGTTCTAAAACTGTCGCTATTCTTGAAATATAAATATTCTTACTGGAGATACCCAAAATGGACACTGTTTCAGGATAAATTTATTTGTGGTCTATTGATACTTTCTGATCTCTCTCTCTTGAGGGAAAGTAGTGAAGGCTGTGTTGTCATTTTCAGAAGTATAGATTACTTAAAAAATGAAGGGAAGAGAGAAATTTAAAAAAATCAAATTTTTGAAAGAATGAATCTCATATGAATATGATTCAACTGGAGAGTTTAGTAATTTAAATAATTTAAAGAGAACTTGAATCTTCAGCAGTAAATATAAATTAGTAGTTAGTGAACTGTATATTTAATATATAAGTTATTTGTTAAGTTGTTTAAGCAATTATTACAGAAAAATGAATTGTAAAATTTCAAGTTTACATTAAAATCTGATTCATCAGCTTTAAATGGTCAACATATAAATTCTTTACAATCTTTTTTTTTTGGCAGTGTATAACTAAATCACAGAGCAGTAAAAGCTGTATGAGGAGTATGCCATTAAACTGTAGAAATACATCACCCTATCAATATTTGTTGTTGGAATGTTTATTTGCAAATAGTTTTAAGCCTCTTGTATTAAAAAAATGGAAGAATCAATTTGTTACTTATCCTCATTTTTTTTCTCAATGAAAGTAGCAAGTTTTTTCACTCTATCTATAAGTTCTAGCAGATAATGGACTATGTTAATGAAGAACTTTTTATTTATTTGAGCATTGCAAAACAATAGGGTGATATAGACAAATTGTAGAGGAGACCAGGGCTGAAATTTATTTAAGTAAATCTTTTCATCTACTTATAGACATCTTTAATATACATTTGTTTATAAAACGGCACTATGTTATGTAAGGATTGCAAACTTTAAAAATGAGGTTGAATAAAAAATTGTTACAAACACATCATCTTTCCTTTATATTGCTTCACTATGTGCAACTATTCTCAAAACATTTTATCAAACATATCCCATACTTTTATTCAAATATTCAGAAAATGCTAATGTATCTGGATTGGGGTATACAGTCAAAGCAGAAAAATCTTTTTCTAAGACATTGATCAATGAATCACAAGTGCTGTAGTACAAGTAACCATTATTTTGTAGTTCTTCAGCTAATTCTATTTGATGGTTATTCATTAGATCTTCATTAATAACCACCAACAAGGGCTTCTTTGCTTTAAGTACCTCTAAACAAGTACCCGCACCAGCATGACTAATTACAAAATCACTTTTTAGTATTTCTTCCTCAAAATTTTCAATATAACTATCGTATTTTATGGTGATTTTATCAAGTTTCAAAACCATTGAATCGCCTACTTTGGTAATTTCACGAGAAATTGCATCTGGAGGTTTATAAATATCTTTTCCTGTTTGAATTTGTATAAAATCATAACCTAGCTTTATAAAAGTCCGAAGTAATTCATTCTTAATAATAGTGTCCAAAAGTTTGGGAAATTTTGTTGTTCCTACTGTAACAAATATATTTTTTCCCATAATCATCAATCACTATTGTTCCATTACAAGTTTGATAGATCTGACGTGTCCTTATAGTAGAATAGTTGCGTTCGGTAATGTTGTTCGCGGAACAGAACGAGCAGAGAGCAATATTTTCACGTGATAATAAGTTGTACACATTGATCGAGGTGATTACCTATTAGGTAATGAAAAATACTTAATATACAAAATAAAAGTCAGTTGGTCAGAAGAGTAACTAGTGAAGTATTAGTTTTATGAAAGTAGACAAATTGATGCTTATTCGTTGTATAGCAATAGACAACAATTACTGAAGTTGGCTAACAATTGCTGCCCTCTGGAGATAAGTATTATCCTCAGTCACTTCTTATGTGTTACAATTAAGACTATTCATTTTAAAAATACAAAAACAACACACAATACATAAGAACCAACAACTCTAGAAAAAAATTGCTAATTGACAAGCATGGAAATGTCAAAGCAAATTCAAGCGTCTTCTTTCAAGATTCAGAGCAAAAAGATCTTATTCAGTGTTTTTAAAAATGTATATGACCGAGCAGTGAGATCGAAATAAAGTGGATTACCGAGAGATACCGAAAAGTTAGAGTTGTAAGATGTACATAGCTGAACGCAGTTAATATCTGTACTAATGCCATATATATCTAAGCAGGGCTATTCTTAAAAAAAGAAGAATCACGTAGGATTTTCAGCTGGGATTCAAATTTATTTTCAACATTTACTATTCTAAATTCAATTATTTTTATGAAGAGAAACCTAGAAAATATTTGCGACCTTATTTGAACAAAAAATTAATTTCAAAATTTCAGTTTGTTACCGCAGTATAACATTTGGATTTCGCGCTATTAAAAGATATCAAAATTTAAATTATTTTGTTATGAATGCCAAATTAATAGCGAAGGTATAAATTCGTCAATACAAATAATATTTTCTCGAACATTTCAGATATTGGTGATTTGTTGTTTCAGATGGATTTTTTGTACTCATTTTCTTGTGAAATTTAAATTATGCATAGTCTTTGAAAGAAACAGAATTATAATTCATTCGCCTTTTCAAAATTGTTAGATTCAGAATTTCTTATAAAGTTGGGTAAAAAAGATATAAGGCTTTGTTATTCTATAGGTATGTTAAATTTCAAGCCTTTCCGATTTTGACTTTTTTCTGGTTTCAGTTTACCCCGTGGAACCGTCATTGGGCATTGCTGTGCAGGCGGAGGCTATATATACAGATCTTTAAATTTCACCCTATTTCTTCAATTTTTATCTTCCTACTTCGTTTTCAAAACGAAGTTCTTTCAGCACCTGATAAGTCTCGTTGGCCATCCTGTATTAAGTAGGATTTTTTATCCTTCAAGGTTATTTTCTGGAGTGTTCACATCCAGAGAAATCTGGATTGGGCAGTAATTAACCTTTTCGAGTGGATATCTTTCTTCCCCTAGCAGTTTAATTAACACAATTTTGAAGAATAAATTGACTTACATATTTTCTTATTCTCTTACAAATTTATAGGAATCTTCTAATACATCGAAGATTTAAATATTTTTGTAGGGATATGACTCCTACAATCACTATCTCATTCCCGAAAGTTTTGTGATAGCACAAATAAGACATTTTCTAAAATTGACCAAGACAGAGAAAACTAATTCCACATATGGGAACAATCTATAATAAAAATGACCAAAATCTTTAAATGATAGGATTTGCATTTCTTTTGTATATACTAGCTGACAAGTTCAGTTAATTTCCATTTTTCTCCTATATTCCGTTACTTTTATAGCTAATATCCGGTCTCAGATATCATAGTTTTGCAGGTTTTCTTATACCCTGTGAACCCGTTCGTCGGCCAAAGATAGGGGATAATACAACCGCAGCTATAGCTGTTCCTATACAAAAAATGCATAACCAACAACCTCAAAAGCTGTTTGGTTCGTGAAACCATTTTATTGCTCCATTGTTTTGTCCCTTAAGCGATGGTACACGGACACACCTAATTACAATCCCAACCCTGCAGTGTAAAAGTATATCAGAAACAATAATCCAACAAATCCCCTCATCTCTTCTCCCTCCCAATATTTTCGGGGAATCTCCCATCCCAAATAGTTTGGAGACAAAGTACACAGGAAGAAAAATAACCTAAAGCTTGGAAGAGTTTAAAATTTGAATAAAAAGAAATGAGCCTTGTGTGTGTATTTATTCAATACAATATCCATGATAAAATACAAAAGAATAATTTTAAGCTTCTTGTTGTTGGAGCTTGGCCAAGAAAGATTTTTTCTTTTGTGCAACACGGTCTTTGCGTTCGGCCAAGGTAAGCTTCCTGCGGTTCCATCTCTTGGTTGTCGTAGGAGCAGGTTTGTCTGCCTTCTTTTCCATTTCTGGATTAGCACGAATAGCGGCGTGTGCATTTTTGTAAATAGTTTCCAACTAGAAAAATAAAAAAAATATTTCCATAAGATATACCGTTTTTATAACTGGGGAGAACGAATAAATACTTCAAAAAAAAGAAACAGATTTTTATTCATTCATGTAAAATGTACTCAATGTCTAATAAAGGTGATTCTAAAATTTCCTCGCCAAAAAACCTCCCTCAGAATATTCAGAGAAGGGCAAGGAATAAACCTCCCTCAAAAAAGTGATTTAATCTGGAATATGCAGTAAGATGAAATACCTAAAAAAGTTCAGCTTCCACAAACACTAAGTTGTAAAAACAGATTCAGTAAAAATAAATACCACACTAGAAATAGTACAAAGATGGTTTCAGAACAGCATAAAGAACTGGAAGTGCAGTGTAGTGGCAAACACCTTCATTTATCATCTATATATACAGTATGATTAATGAGGAAAATATACCACATTGGCTGCATTGGAATTGATCTTAAAGCTTCTACTCCTCCATATAACTATTGTCAAAGGGGACAAAAACAACCTCAATCAGGGAAGGAGTCATCGGGGATAAGCCGAAACCTCCCAAAGAAAGTGATTAAATCTGGAATATCCATCACGATGAAGTGCCGAAAAGTTTAGCTTTGGACAAATTAAGCTGTAAATATGGAATCAAAACACCACACTAGACTTATTCAATAGCCTAGCAGCCAAGCACTACCAATGTTATAAGATTCAAGTTGGTTTGGTAATGCCTGGACATATTAAATGATTTAGGCAAAAAGAAAAGAAAATTCACTGGGAAATGAAATAGCAGACAGACTAGCCAAAGCAAAGGTGATTAAACCCTCCATAGGACCTGATTCCTTTTGTGGATATTGAGTACAGGATAATAAAGAAAATGTGGTACACAGGAAACAAATCAGTTACTCGAATAATCTACTGGGATACTACATCCCAGGAGGTCGTTTGTATAGCATCACATAGCTGTGTATCGTAGTGGAATTTAGTAGTGCAATTTTTCACCTCATCCACTTTTTACAAAGCCATTTCATCACTACAAATTTAGCTTGACATGGGTTTAAAGTAATATATCATACACGTAAAACAAATAATTATGCAAACTACAATGAACAGCTATTACCAAGAGTCATTCAAAATACATTAAGTGCATTAACCTGAACATGCTAACATTTTTCAATTTATTATGAACGTGTTTCATGTTTTACATTAATGTTAACATTGCATTGTCAAAATTAAGAACAAAACATGAATTTCTGTAGTCCAATTGCGACACAACAGTCCAAATTTACAAACTGCAGTAATT
Source organism: Diorhabda sublineata (assembly GCF_026230105.1). NCBI lineage: Eukaryota > Metazoa > Arthropoda > Insecta > Coleoptera > Chrysomelidae > Diorhabda > Diorhabda sublineata. The sequence goes on from NC_079477.1 coordinate 32,076,301, forward strand.
TAAATTGGACTTTCTTCAATTTTCAATCATCTTGATTTCATCAAATTGTAAAATCGATTTTAATTTATTCGAGCAAATTATTGATAAAAAAATTGTAAAAATAAAAAATCCAAATATGAAATGAAGGAATAAACTTCCGATTGGAAATAACTTACTTGATCAGCATTGATTCCCAATTTAATGTATTGGCTAAATTGTCTCTTGAAAGCCTCTGGATCCTCTTCTTCCAAAGACTTCATGTAATCAGCAACATGGATACCAAAAATATGGTTACGGTGAACTTCAGCATTGAAGCTTTTTGATTCACTGTCAAAACCTGGGAAACGTTTTGTAGAGTGAGGAATGTTCAAGCCACCATCTACAGCTCCTTTCATGGCTCCAAAAACACGGGCTCCTGTGCTTGTACGGTTTAAACCAGTATCCAAATAACACCTATTACAAAAAAAAAAAAAGAATTTATCTTAATATTAGAAAGTTTCACAATAAAATTAAAGAAATAAACAGAATAAATCAGAGACACTTTATAATCAAAGATCTTTGGATTCTTGTTGCAGACAAAGGCACTTGCTCTAACATAAAACATGTAGAGAAACCTTTAATAAGCTTCAATTACCAAATCAGATGACGCGCATGTGTCAAAAGTTCATCATAAAACATCATACTCTAATATCTGTACAGGTTACACCATAATGAGCAGAGTCTTCATTTACAACAGAAACAACAGATTAATATTTGGCAGAAAATGTTTGTATGAGTGTTTTCCAGGAGCTAGTTTTAGTTGAAATATTGTAAAAATAGGAATATCTTCTCAGTTCATGCCAACATAATCACATTAATAGAATATTCTACGTTGTCTTGAGGGTTCAATAATCTTATTGCAGTTTAGAATTTCAAAATGTTAGCTATAAATAGAAGTTTATGACAACTGATCTGAAATAATGTCTTTATAGAACTCGAAAAACTAGACTAGATACTCATAAGCACAATGAAAATCAGACGCAAATAAAAAACAGTTTCTTAAGAAGCACACCTGATACAAACAAAATTCTAGTTTTGGCATACTTCAGAGAATATCTAGGGAATTACTTAGTAGATGAAGAAAAATTTGGGAATACATTTTTTTATGTAAAAAGCAAGCACAAGAGAGTAAACCTTATTACACTTGAGTAGTTCGAGCGACGTCTGCCGTGTAGAAATGCCTGTGGTTATTGACCTTAAACTTTTGGTAGGTTGTAATGTTCGGAAAAGACGTACTTTGGTAGCAGATTTCACAAGCTTGCACTTCTCCATAGGAAGGAGTCCCGATCAATTGACATTCTGGGCATCTGCAGCCAAACTCTGTTTTTATAAGCCACGTCTGCTTGTAATAATTTACAGAATTACACCTTTATCTCGTTGGTTTAGAATTTAATAGCAGGAATGATTTTTGTTAAATGAATCAATCAAAACTCAGAAAGAACAAAAACTGATTTGAGAGGATGAGGCTTAGAGGAACAAAAATTTGAGAATTTTCAAGATAAAAATTTTATCAATCGACATATCGATTAAAGGGTAATATTAAACAATATTTTCAGTTTGCCCATTTAACCATTTTCTTAGTGAACATGTCTACAATTATGAAAGATCTGCACCATAAGGTTCTAAATGTGCAACCTTGCTTTATTGCGATATTACAGAAGTAAGGTTTCACAGATAAGTGATAAAAATTTAATATTGTTTGATGAAAATTGAGAATTTGTTTTTTGACAATTCTTCCAAATGATACCATCAACTTAGTTATGAGGTTGTATGTGTATTATTTCAACTTCATCAAACTATTAAATGTAACATATTCATTAACACTGTTACATTAACCTTTTAAGACAATGATTCATTTAATTCACACAATGTATTATAAGTTGGTAGAGAGAGAATTGATTACATTCTTAAAATATATGTGATTTGAAAATGTCTTGAAAAGCTGTTTTAATGATATCAACTTTACATATGCATAAATTATTTCATTTTTGGAATTTTAAAATATTTGATTTCAATTTCTGAGCACCCATATACAGTAATCCCCCTAAAATATGATTGATTAGTTCCACATTGTTGGAGTATTTTTGTAAAACACTTTTTTATGACCCCCAATAAAGCTAATCCAAAATATAATTTTATTGTAGAAACAAATTTCGTTTTTAACTAGGGTTTTGATTCCTTTTCACTTGTCATCGTTTAATAGAATTTTTACACCTTTTAACACAAACTTCATAAAATAATTCTATTTAATTTTATAACAACCCAATTTATACAAATGCAAAACTAATTATGAACTATATATAATGTTGGACATCTCCACATTATAATAGGTATCAAAATTGCATAATATGAAAATGCGTTATAAGGGGAATTATTGTAATTTTTTATATAAATAAAGTTTTAATATCTTTATGCTCACATTGTCATATAGCTCCCAGTGGAGCAAAGGACACCTTTCGGTGTTTCAACAGCTGAAATAAAATGATGAGGTCACTATCCTCATGCATTAATAATCAAACAAATTTTGAAAATTTCTGACTTTGCTATTTTAAACAAATTTGGTTAAATAGTAGGTTAAAGTTCATTCTCAAAATGTAATAAAAAATGATCAATCAAATAAACTTTTCAAAAAACTCCACTTCCAGTATCACTTGAAATAAAACAATATCAACCATAGTTTCCTATATAAATGTTTAATCAGCTGATCATGGTACACTCTGTATTATCTAAATTGGTAGAAAATTAACAAGTGATCTACATGTAACCAACTTGATAACTTACTTTTCAATGGAAACAATAAAGTTTGTCATCTGCAAATATCAATACGACGCCAGACTTGAACGTTGACTCATTACTTAGGCAACAGCACGCAGTTTACCCAAGAGGTCAACCATCAAGATCTGACCGCGCCCTCAGCAGTTTCACTTCGGAGATCTTACGGGATCCGGTATTTACCAACTGAGGTGGGCCGTTGCCCTAGAGTTTATTATAATTGAAAAAAATTGATCCTAAAAGCAAAAACTTACCCATATACTTATTACAAGAAATACAGTTGTTAATCAACATACCTAAATGCTCCTGGTCCACTATCAACATTCTCAACATTGTATTCATCACCATTAATTTCAGTATTACCAGCATATAGATTGTCAAGACCCAACTTTTTCAACAGACGTCGGGCTAGTAACAAACCAGTTGCATAAGCTGCAGCATAATTGGTCAGACCAGTTTTGATCCCATATCTTGAAAAATTATGATCATTTGAGACCTGACGTTAAACTGGGTATATATAAATGTAAACATTAAAATTCAATAAACTGATTACCTCGGCAATTCATGAGAGTAAGCAGCACAGAGAATTTTATCTCCTTCAATACGAGAATAACCAATCTGACAGGTGATATTACGATTCGAAAATCGTACAATCAAACGGTACTTGGGAGTATTGTACTTGTTCTTATCCTGAACGATGAGACGTTTACGAGCATAGTAATCAGTTTTTCCTTGCCTACGCCTCTTGAACTTAACTTGGTACCGTTTGAAGTATTGCTTGTTCTTAACAACTTTAACGAAAGCCTGAAAATAGAATTTAAAACAGAATAAGTAACTCCAAGGCTATCTCAACAATGGAAGTTATTGTAAATGATCTTTTTAAAATAAGGTGTGTAAAGTAATTCTAAAAATATCTTGAATTTGTGTATAAATCAATTATTGAAAATGTTATATCCCGATGTATCACTCGATTAAGTACCGTAAAATGATAATATTTTTTTAATATTGCTTACCATTTCTTTATATTAATGCTTCCACAACTACACGATTGTGTGTAACCTCCTCTGTGTCCTGCACTAGAAAAGACAGGTCGGAAATACGATCTTAAGTGACAGATGTTTAATTCTTCTTTTCGACTCAGAATATGAACTAATTTTAAGACACAAATTTTCACAGACAATTTTTGAGACCCAGCATGATTAATCTTGTTATTATTGCATTCTAATTCTAATTTATATAAAATTTAAAAGCTTTAATATACAAATATTCGCGTATAAACGTTTCAAATAAGTATTATACCTTTTCTAGATACATCCACATTGACATAGTGCGTACCAAAATAGTTTATAAAAAACTGTAGAAAACGACCTTTACAGTTCCGAGAGTTTGAACATTTAGACACTTCATTTTACATATGAGACTAACCTTAAATTTCAATTTATATCTGTCTTCAAGTCTGCAAATAGAATAACTAAACAATGAATGATATTCCAGGCTTTTCAGATGCAAACGATAGTAAAATTGATAATACTGAAGATGGCACACAAAAAAAGAAAGAAAAGAAAAAAGGAGGAGGTTTCCAATCTATGCATCTAAATTACAACGTTATTAAAGGAATTACTAAACGAGGGTATAAACAACCAACACCCATTCAAAGAAAAGTAAATTTCTGTTTTTAATTTTTAACTGTACTTTATTTTCTCGATTTTCAGACTATTCCTATAATAATGGAAGGTAAAGATGTTGTGGCTATGGCTAGAACGGGAAGTGGGAAAACTGCTGCTTTCTTAATACCTTTATTTGAAAAATTAAAAATGCGTATCGCTAAAACCGGAGCCCGAGCTTTAATTTTTTCACCTACAAGAGAACTTGCTCTACAAGTAAGGGCTGATTATAAATATTTAATGAGATTCAATCATTACCTATTTTATTATTTTAGACATTGAAATTCATTAAAGATTTGGGTCGATTTTTGGATCTAAAAGCAGCTGTAATTTTGGGAGGAGATTCTATGGATAATCAATTTTCAGCTATCCATGGAAATCCAGATATCATAGTTGCTACTCCAGGAAGATTTTTACATGTTTGTGTTGAAATGGAACTGAAATTGAATAGCATAGAATATGTTGTTTTCGATGAGGCTGACAGATTATTTGAAATGGGATTAGGTGATCAGTTGACAGAAATAATTAGAAGATTACCTGATACACGACAGACAGTCCTGTTTTCTGCTACTTTGCCAAAAGTTTTGGTAGAATTTGCAAAAGCTGGATTAAGTGATCCAGTCTTGATTAGGTATCTACAATTTTTTGTCTCAAAATTCAATTTAACCAAAATATCTGATAATTATTTTAAATGATTTTAGATTGGACGTGGAATCTAAATTACCTGAAGAACTAGTGTGTTGGTATTTCACTGTTAAGCCAGAAGAAAAATTAGCAGCTTTATTAGTACTCCTTCAATCTTACATAGATTCTAAACAACAGACTGTTGTTTTTGCAGCAACAAAACATCATGTTGAATATTTACGTATGGTATGTCTTTTCATTAAATTATCTTAATATTTGAAACAGAAAAACCACTTTGTTAAAATAAATAGATGTTTTTCAGTGCCTTTAGAGGATGATTCTATCAGTCATAATTGCTTGTCATAAACAAGTGGCATTATAGTATGCCAAGCATGCTGGCATTATAGTTTTATATAAAAACAATAAATCATTGTATATAAACATATGGTAAGCTATATTAGTGGCACTGAAATAATTTTGTAAAAAGCATTAATTGAAATAATATTTATGTATCAAGGCACTAAAGTCACATTTTTTGTCACGAGGCTTTACTGCAGCATTACATATTATATTTTTTTCCAAATCGCCCAGATTCAAAAATACTCGCAAAAATATTTGGAATTGAGAGAAGCAGAATAGGTTAAGAGTGCTGCGTTAGTTACACATCTGAATAATAAAATTATTTTTTTAAAAATAGGCACGCAAATTTTCTTTCTTTTTTTTATTTAAATTACTGGTGATAGAACATTTTGAATTATTCATAATGTTAGAAGGTTCTAAGCAGGTTGATGTGTAATTGACTGGTGTAGAACATGAAGTGGATGACAGTACAGTTACCTCAGTGCCAAGCACTAAAAACAGATTGTAGAATGCATTTATCTCAGTACTTCCGATTTTACTAATAATTGGATTAGTTGACTTCCAGTTCAGCTTTTTGAACTAGGTTTATGAATTAAATGAAAGTTTTTACTTTTGGGAGCTTATTTTTAGAAGAGAAGGGCTTAGATAAGAAGGATAACATTAAGGAAAAAGCAGAAATAATTGTTCTTGTTTTTATCTAACTTATATTTACATTCAAATTGGAGACTGTCCCTATGCTAAGAAGGCCGAGGAATGGTTCCACTTTCTGGTCAGGTTAAGTTTACTATAGCTTCGGTTAGGTTAGGTTTACTATAGCTTAGGTTATTTAAATTGGTCTATAACTCGGCAAAAATATATATTTCTGTGAAATACAATATGTTTTTATAATTAGCAAATATATGTAATTCATAAATCTAGCTCAAAAAGCTGAATTGAAAATCAATCAATACAGTTATTGATATTTGAATTATCCAAATTTTCATCTAAAAATTATGTTAGATAAACAAAAGGCAGTTTTTTATGATTTTTATGGTAATGTGACTGTTGAATCCAGAATTTAAATTGTTGAACAGAAATAAAATGAATATTGATTTTTGCTATTTGTTTCACCTAATCTATTTATTATGTTTCAGGTGTTAGATAAAGTTGGTATTAGTAATACCTACATATATTCAGATCTTGATCCATCTGCAAGGAAAATTCATGCTGCTAAATTTAGTCTTGGTAAAGTAAAAGTGCTTATAGTTACAGATGTTGCAGCCAGAGGTATTGACATACCATTGTTGGATAACGTTATCAACTACAATTTTCCAGCCAAATCAAAATTATTTGTACATCGAGTAGGTGAGTGGAGTTGACCCATCTCCCCAAAACATGATATTTAAGAGTTTATTGCAAAGCAAATATTTTTTTTTTCCAATATTAACAGTAAATAACAAAACTATTGGTCTTTATAAAATGGTTAATGGTTAACAAACTAGATTTAAGATACAACTTAAGTTTGAAAATCTGTTTACCAGATTCAATACGGTAAAGGTATGCTTTGTAAAAAAATAATATTTGACATTTCTAAAAGGCCATTTTATATATTATAATTCGCATTTAACAGGGCAAAACGCTTCTCAAATCGCTGATAATGTTAATAAGTAAAGACATACCGCTTGAAATATTAAATTATACAAAACAAAGGCTTCAGTGATCAGAAGTTACAGTCATTATTTCAAGAACAAATTTTAAAACAAAAACTTTAAAAAGGCGCGATAATTACAAAAAATTAAAATATTATGGAATAATGCAACCACAAAAACTTTTTGCAACAGCAACTTTTCACATGATGACTAAAAAGCTGGTTTTTGAAACTATCACAGGAAGCTTTTTTCATTTTTTATACAATTTTATTAGCAAAATAATAACAGGTTGAAAATATATTAGCAGAGGAAAACATAAATTGAGGTTTGCAAAACTAATGGAAATACATAATTTGAGTGAAGTAGCCAGATTTGAAGTATGCCCTTAGCCCAACAGGAAACTTATGCATAACAGGTATTATGAATGTTGATAAGTCAAAATAATTTGACACCTCAAACTCAAGACATGCTTTCAAATAATATTAAATGTATTTTCCAACAAATGGTGCCTCTTGTTATATGGCTTCAAAAGTAGAAGATAAGTATCAGAAAACATGTTCCAGTTTAAAATAAGGGTCCAGATTTCTCGCCTATTGAAACCTTCTGGCATACTTTGTTGAAAAAAAGTAAAATCAACTTGCCTCTAAGAAATTTAGATACTATAAGGCTGTCAAACAGTAGTTGATAGTATGTCAACATGAACAGAAGCAGTAAAAAGGCAATGTAACACCGCAATGTTGGATTCTATGATTTTTAAAAATTTTAATTCAAAAGATATTTTTTCCCTATTAAAGAAATTTTGTGTTTTAGATTAAAATTGGATTAATATATCATTTATTGTCATAAATGTGTGGCAATTTTTAATTTACTTTCTTTAATATGTAAATTCTTTTAAAAATATAGTTTTTATTTCTGGGCCAACTTTACTGAGATGGGGCTCATATTTACTTGACAGCCATTTAGTAATTTGGAGATTTTTTATTTATAATAATAACTGTCATTATAACCAATGATTATGTATTCATATCTAAGGTAGGTGAAAGTGTTAAAGGGTGCTAATTTTTTTGAACAATTCACTTTTCTCTCCTAATTTGATTAAGCTAATGGTACAGTAATTATTCATATTAAAATATGCGATTTTATTATTTTAATTTTTAAGGTCGATGTGCTAGAGCAGGTAGAAGTGGTACATCTTTCTCATTAGTTTCTCCAGATGAGTTTGCTTACCTGTTAGATTTACATCTCTTTTTGGGACGTACCCTTTCAATTACAACTGCTGTTAATAGAAATGGAACTGTGGGCAGGATTCCTCAATCTCTACTCGAAGAACAGCAAAGCACCTTATTAACGCTGCATGAAAATAATATGGAATTAGTAAGAATATTATATACATTTCTCTAATTTGTCACTTTAACTGTGTGACTTTATTATGCATTTTTTTAATAATAATTAAATTAAGAGAAAATGTTTCAATATTAAAAATTTTTTTAATTACAGCTACATTTTGTAACACCCAGAAAGTATATTGATGATTTCATAATTATATAAAATTTCAGATATCCGTAAGAAAAGTATCAGAGAATGGCTATCAACAATATATCAGAACTCGACCTAATGCATCATCTGACAGCAATAGAAGGGTTAAAGAATTGCCTCTTTCATCTTGTTGGGTACACCCTATTTTTAAAAAAATAGAAGAAAACAACGAACAAGAAATAGAGAATATTTTGGACAAAATGAAAAACTACAGACCGCAAGGGGTAAAGAGTTTTCACAAATTAGACATTGAATATTTTTTATATTACTCGGTATCTGTCAATATTTAAGAAAAATTAATTAACTAAAACTTGAACATTAAAGAAAAAGTAAATTTATAGTTCTATAATAAATCATTACAATTGTGAATCATATACCTCATCAAATAGAAGACTTTTTTGGGCTTATTCCTTTTTAATCCTGCACAGATTTAAGATTTTTTGATTTCCTATTTTTGCGTTGTGTGTGGCGATATTCAATTTAATTCTATCTATGAGTCTATGAAAGGTATGTACAGTTCTTACCAGGTGACAATCATTTAATTTACCAAAAACAAATATCGCTTATTTGTAAAATTGTTTCGACCATTCAGTAAATAAACCTAATAGTACCACAACTAGTAATTATAGTATTCAAAGCTTGTTTCAATTCATGATACAATTCAAAGGAGTAGATATTTATTTATATATATGTTTTTAGACAATATTTGAAATTTGTGGAAAAAATAAATCTGAGGAATATATGACTATGAAGAAAAAACGAGCTTTCCATAAAGATAAAATAATAGCACATCATCAAACAGTGAATAAAAGGAAAGCAGAAATGGAAGTACTTGATGCTGAAGAATCCAAATTGCAATGTAGTAATAATGATGATATTAATGACACATTCTCTAGTGTGGTTTTACCTAAAAAGAGAAAAATGGATATATTGTACAAAAAGAGCAAGAAACGGAAAGTTCAGGACGAAAATTATATTCCTTATGCACCATCTGATCGGCATACAGAAGAGGGGTAAGGCATTTATTTAATAATTTTAATACATTACGTTGTATCAAAATATTAATGATATATGGAAAGTAATATTTGATAGCTGTTCTCATTTTCATAGTTATTAATATCTCAAGTGAAAATTCCATTTAATATTAAATAAAAAAATCATTAACAACCTTTCAAGGTTTATGGGTAATTAAAATTGAGTTTAAATATCAACCATTATACTCCTAAAACTTTAAATAGTGTCCTAACTGATTGGATTCAGTCTTCTGATGTGATGCTCATTATTCTCATAGTAATCCTTTTCAACTCTACATTTATGATCATTTTACCTAGTCCAATTAGATATTAGTAACACCATATTTTGAATTTAAATCCTCATGGCAAAAATAAATTATCATCCAGCAACATGAAGAATAAATTTTGTGAGTGGTTGTGATGATTGCAGCATGTTTCCAACAAAAATTATTCTTCTTGTTGTGGTGTGTATCATGAAGTGAATAATTATTTTTCAAACCACTACAAAATATGTATTGACAGTTCAAACAAACATGTGTTGGTAGCAAATATGGATAATTTTTAGTTGTTATTTGAATTTCCGTTTCATAAAAATAATAATTTTATTTTCATTTCAGACTAGCGGTAAATAATTTCCAAAAAGAAGCAATGAGTGCACAATTAGATTTGGTGGGCGATTCAAGAGAACAAATGAAAATGAGTAGACAATTGAAAGTTTGGGATAGAAAGAAGAAGAAAATGGTTGCTGTTTCTGTACGTATAACTGTAAACAGCAGTGTGAATAATATGCTTTTGTTTTATTATATTTTTGTTTGAATGTTCTTAATATGTGATTATTCTTTTACCATTATGTTTGGGTCTTCAGATAGGTATTGTCTATTATCAACTTCGTTGTTTGTATGAAAATGAAATAAGGACGTTTCTCAAGTCTCTTTGTTCTTTGAATTAATCTGCGAGTTTTTACTTGTTTAGATATCCCTTTATATGAAGCAAATGCAAGTAACGATTATTTACTCCCTTAGCGACGATAACTAATAAATAATAACCAATTGTGTGGTCTCCAACCTTGTTTGGTACCTCTACATACTGAACATCCCAAAGTCTATAAGTTTTTAGTGATAAATGACTGCAATAGTAGTAATTATAGTCCTACATAGTAGCTCGTTTATGAGCTATAAACAGACTTTCCTTCAACAACTAATATTGGTGAAAAAAATGGACCTTCCAAATAATTGAATTTACCAAAACAAATAAAACTATCCTCTAATACGATTTTGAGAAAAATTGATGGGAACAATAAAAAAGTTTCAGCAATAATTCATTTATTGAATAAGTAATAAAATTCGTATTAACTGCGTATGCAAATCAAACACGAAGCAGTTATAAATTGAGAACAACTAAGACTAGAGAACTGAAACTTTTCTTAGGAAAGTTGGAATGGTTTCATCCGTCAATTGTAGAGTTGGCGATATAACTGTTGGTAACTTAGTTTTTTTCTCTAGAAAATAGGAGGTAGAACAGATCTAGATAAAATGGAGAACATATAAAAAGCAAAACATTAAACTTACCAGCGAGTGAAAAAAAATAATTCACAAATTTGTAAAAGTTCTTCTTTGGTAGGCGTTGAAATCAAAACTGGAATTCCATTATACTTTTTGAAGAGTTGGAGATGACAACAAATTAATTTCTTTTAGAAGTTGTAAGTGAATATAACACAGAAGTAACTACTCGCCACATAAAGAAATAGGAAAATAATTGACTAAAAACATAACATGCTGATTGATATGTTATAACACAACTTATGTTTTTTTCTCACTTTTGCATCTAATGATACATTTGATTTCTGAAAGCACTAGAATCGAGGAAGTGGGTGCTTATAGTTGATGATGAACTAAATATTCAGTGAACAGATGAGACCTGTCATTCTCTTTGTACACTTAAAAAAGAAATATAATTGTCGTTTTTTAGGATACAAGAACAGGCAAAATTAAAACAGAAGCTGGTGTATGGATACCTGCTACTTATAAAAGTGATAGATATGAACAATGGAAACAAAAAACGAAAGCTGATCAAGATGGGTTTGATGATAATGATGAAGATGATATATCTGCTCCAAAGGGTAATTTTTATTTCATTATAATGTGTCTTTATTATTCTTGCAATAATATCTTGCGTTCAAAACTATGTATATAAATTTTGATCTTTATGTTTTAAATCATCTTGATTTTAGGTTTCTTCTGTTATAAAATTAGTATAAATTAGTAAAAAAAAACTTTTTTATAACAGAAGAGACCTGACATCAAGACGATTTAAAAACATAAACATATTTAAGAGGTCTAAGGAATAAGAAAATAAAGAAATTTATTTTGATCTTTTAGTTCCTATGAGAAACCCTCACACTCATTGGGCAAGACATAATGAGAAAGTTAAGATGAAACAAAGAAAATCAGAGCTTAAATCAACTGATCAAATTGTAAAGGCTCGGTTAATAGCCGAGAAGAGGAAACAAAGACAGAAAAAGGGGAAATCAAAAAAAGGAAAGAAAGGAAAACGTTAAGAAATTTATCTATGTTTGAAATTTCTATTATTGAATAAATTTATTTTTCTGCAATATAATTTAAGTGACATTCATTGTATGATTTATTGTCTTTTGTATCTATGGCAGTGTTTAATGTGAATATACACAGGATTAGAAGAGGCAATTACTCCAAAGTTACAGAATATTTTAGGTCAATGAGGACCTTAGTGGTGTATTTTATTTGCAACAATTTTAAGAAGCGATTAAGAACTTTAACTTTAAAAAAGTATGGATGGTGATCACTTATGTTGTCCTTAAGCTATATTTTAAAATATAAAATTGGCATTTTTTCCATTCACAAATCAACGTACTTCAATTGAAAGTCCTGGGTGTCCTGAAATTCATTGTAGGGTAACTTTATTTTTCTTGTGTAGCTCGTTTAATTTTTCTAGGGAATCCCAAACGAGTTTGGATATCTTTTAGATGCTTTAAGACTTATGGTGATGCAGTCCATATTTAGTAGCCCATTTTATATGAAATACCACAAAAAAGTGTATTCTTTCAATGAAGTAGTTTGTAACCATCTTTCATAGATATCCTAATATGTAATGAAAGCTTTCAGCTTCGCAAAATTTAAAGCATATCTACTATTTCAACTGTGCAGTATTTTTTTGTACTTCCATATCATATAATGATTTAATTTTATTATTTCTTGAATAATAAGACAGGTCTTATTGTAACATATTTATTGATTTAATATTCACACACATTTTATTGTTGAATAGGTTAAACTTGCAAGTTTATCAATTCATCACCATTGATCAGTTTTGGTGTGATAGGTTGGTAAGCAAATTTGTTGGAATTGGATTTCTATTTGAATATTTAAAAATTATTTACCTGCAAGGTAGACAGCCGAAATAACAAAATCTATTTTAATCGATATTATTTGTATGTGCACGAATGATAGAGGTTAAACTTTACTTTTGACTTTCGAACTAATTTTTAAAACAGAATCAAGTTGGTAGATTCCTTAGCCCTATTAAAAAGTGCAAATATTAATTTTCCCCAGTTTTCACGTGAAAAAATCTTTATTGGTTACTGGTCTTTTTTTATATTTCAACCTAATTTGACATCTTATTAATTGAATCCCGATTTCCTACAGTCCCAAAGGTTAACTTTCATCGTTGGAGCTATCCTACTTAGAAATACATATCTCCGAATCAAACAGTTGCGTCTTGATCAGAATGAAATTTTTTCAACTTAAGTTTCATCATTTCTTGCCAACTAACATTTTGTACTAATATTGACCCTTGTAAGCAATTCACAACTGCTAAATATTCTTCAACGACTTCTGGATTAATTATAACACAACCTGGTTCCCTATAATCAAATTTAAATTGTTTTCCCACATCACAATAATCAGATTTGAGTATGAATTTGATGTAATCTTGACATAATTCTGCTAATTTTAAATGTAAAGATCCGTTTTTAATGTTTACTTCAGAGTTTCCTGTGATTCTTGATAGGTGTATATCAGCATCACCTTTGTCTACTGTAGCGGTGAGTTGGCCATCAAAACTAGCTAAAAAGTAAAAGTGTTCGATTGTAGTTACATTGCTTTAATATTCCAATTAAAATATTGAACCACAAATCTTTCATCAACTTGCATAGAAATAACTATATGAAATTATAGAATAAAAAAAATATCCAGTTTATAATATTTGATAGCTTACTAATAAACAATATTGAGTGAGTAACTCGATTATTATAAATATATGTAAAATATATATTTATATTTCCTATTGCTTTATTATACTTACTAATATTTAAATGACCTTCCTTGATTATTATTTCACAATGTTGATGAATATTTGATAAAGACAAATCACCATTGCAAGTTTTGAAGACACTTTCATTACAATATGAAGATTCAACTGTAATATCTCCTTTGTTAGTTTCCAATCTTGAAGAAATTCCTTGTAATTTTCCAGTATTAATTGACTACAAATTAAAATAATGAAACAATTGGATATGTGACAACTGAGCTGTTTTATAATTTTATTCAATGCCCAGCGTTATTAGACAGTGGTGCTAATCATAGCTTTCCTTTTGCAAATGATCTGATTTATTTCAAATTGAGTTAATAATATCTGTTCATCTGTTCTCACTTTGATAAGGTGTGTCAAATGGAATGACAATCTGAGATAGGCATTCAGTTCATTGTATTCTAACCCAAAATGCACTAGTCAATACAAAGGGAAGATAAAAATAAATATAAAAAAAACAATAAAATCTTGGTAAATAAAATTGTCATATATTATCTACAAAAATGATAATGCATCAACACATGTTTAGACTTTTTTATGGAACTCAGGAATGATATACTACTTTTTGTTGATTGATTGTCAAATTATACGAGGTGGTGTAGATCAATTTTTAATGGTGATAATATTCCTAAAAATGAGAGATAGAACCTTGAAAGTGTGAGTTGAAAACATATATCTATCAAACATTTCTAATTATGGAGTTCATATTTTGTTAGTGATGATGGGACATAAGGATAATTAATTTCTTTTCACCACTAATAGAATTTTTCACAATCTAATAAAGTGACTACCCTCCAGTTAATATATGATAGGCAATAAATAGACTATAACCTTATATTTATATACCTGATCTAAACAGGTTTGGATTATGTATGGTCCCAACGCCATTGTGTTTGTTCATTTTGAGCCATAAACAGTATTAGAATCAAATAAATTTTATAAAACTCAAACTCTTTAAACTATAAGGAAAAGGCTGGGTATTATAATAGAGCTGCCTTGCACAATATCTTCCCATTAATTGAGTTATCAAATTTTATATGGGTTTCAGTAGTGAAGGCACTTTCTTAGAGTATGAAAAAACTATAATCCGTTTTATTTAAATATCAGTTTTGATTTTGCAGAAATGTTATTATAATAGAAAGTACATTATTTAAACCACAGAAATTGATAAAGTTGGAAAATATGACAATGCAGTTTGTGGTATTTGCATAGGTTCATAAAGAGCAATAATACCAATTAAGCGTAACTGAAAACTTATTTAAAACAAGAAATAACTATCATCACTTACCCCATTTTCAGTAACTACTACTTGAATTTCAGATGCCTGAATTGCATCTTTTAGTTTTATATTACCATTTTTTGAAATGATTTGTATAGATTTACCATTAAATTTATCTACGCTTATATTTCCTTCAACTGATTTTAAATTGATTTTATCACAATTTAGTTGACCTAGATCAATATCTTTTCTGGAACTTACAAACAAATCTGCAAATAAGGTTAAAATAATGATTAGGTCAGACGAAAAGTTTATTTTTACTAAAATATCACTGATAAAACATTTGAAATTTCACATGCGTTTATGAAGGTGATTAATTCGATTTAAGAGACTTTGGTATGTGAATCTTCTCTTTTCTATCCATATCATAAGTTCATTTGATTTTACTTACTAGATTTTACAGGAATTTCAACTTGAGCGATATTATTTGTATCTTCGCTCTTGTCAAATATTGTAATGTGATTCCCACCTATAATACATTCTAATGATTTTTCAAATTTTGCATTATTTTGTATCAATAGTTTATCACAATTAGGATATTTATGAACATTTAACGGTTTGATTATTAAATTGTAAGGAACATTAATATAAACTTCACAGAATGGAGGCACTTGAAGGTCTCTTTTTACTACGTTCGAACATTTTCTAATGATATAGGTATTTAATCTCTTAGTTGTCGTTAATAATTTCATACTGATAGTAATGAAAAATAAGGTTATCGTATTAATGTAAACGAAAGGAGTCCACATACATTTTCGTGACAATGTTATTTGGGTTCCTAAATATTTGAATCTTTAATCTACAGCTTAACCTCAAAAATAATGTTCTGTTCACTTGAACTACATAAGATTGATTATTTGAACTACTGGGGAATATGGACCACAGATTACCTATATTTATATGATCATGTCAATGTTAGTTGCTTCTATTGAATTAGCGTGGAATACAAGGCATTAACTATAGTTATAAAATACTGGCATATTTAAATTTCACTAGTGGCGCGAAACTTCGATAGTTCATACCACTACCTCAGCAGAAGTACATTTACAAATTTATCTTTTTTGTTTAGAATAACCTAGATTAATGCGTACTGTTATTCCATTATATTATTAATCAGGAAAAATAGTGGAAGTAAAGATAAATTCTTACTAGCACGTATTCACAGATCGCCTATATCTATCCTCTCGACAGACAGACGTGGCTCATGAAGATAGAATTCGCCCGCAGATGCCCAGAACATCAATTTATTCGGACTCCTTCCTTTGGAGAAGTGCAAGCCTGTGGAATCAGTTACCAAGGCACATATGTTCTTACTAGGTAACAAACGACAGTAGTGCAGTTGAGGACAAGGAGACAGACGAAATCGAAATTCAAAAGGAAGTTCGCAGTTTGTATTTCAAACAGTGCTGGAAGAGAGAAATGAGGGGGGAACATTAATCAACAACTTAAGATTCACCAATGATACTGCTATAATGGCTGAGAGTGAAGAAGATCCTCAAATTCTATTAGAGAGAATTCACCTAGAATGTGAAAATGTAGGACTCACTATAATAGCTGTGTTTCTCATAATTAACATTTTTTGTTCAAGATAACTGACCTCGGCTGTAAAAACTAATACGAGGGTTAGTTAAAAAATGTACCTGTAAATGAAATAAATCTTTTTCGGGCGTTGGTAAACTTGTCACCAGGATTACCTACTCTACTAATCAGACATGTAAATCGGTCGCCAGAATTGAAGGGCTCATTTAATCCCTATTGGGAAATTGGTTCTTATACCGGAACCAAAAATAAAAAAATGGTACACTTAACTTCGACTAGTTTATTTTTAAAAACCATTTATATAATAGTACCTAAATAATATGTTATAATAATAATAGTGCCTAAATAGTTGAGTTAGGTTATAGGTACTATAAACCATTGAATTTTTACATACGTTTCAATTTGATTTTCTGTAACTTTTCAAGGAAAACATATTGTTCAGTACCTGCAGGTAGATAGGTAATCAAAAAATTCTGGCGAAGAATTTACATATTATTAGTAGCAACTCTTTTCCTAATGCAAGTAAATGGATTAACATGACGATCATTTAAAACAATGAAAGTTTCTCTGTAAATTTATCACAATATTATTTCGAAGGTTTCAGCTTGATGCTTGATTCGTGTTTTATAGAAACAAAAACAGGTATTCATGAAAAGAATTTACATTAAATATCTCTTGGATACCAGTTGAATTTTATCGATACATCAGTAATATAACTACCACCGTTCATCGACATATCTTGTGGAAAACATTTTGTAAATCCAGTTCATAAAAAGATATTGTAATAATAGGTCAGTGGCATTGAAAATAAACCACGTTTTCTTGTTGGGAATTTTTTTTCTAGTTAAATAATAGTTAAGGAATTAAAGTACAAAAATGCAAAACCTAGGAATTTTTGAGCACAGTAAGATGTATCAAGATGCTTAGTACATCCCCAAACCATCACAGTGGGCTTACGGTGTTTTACAGACGGGATTACTCTGAATTTAGCCCTTCGTTTGACCTGAGCACAAACAACCCAAAAACCTCAAACTTTGAAATCGTAATTTCTAACTTTTATTAGCAAATAGATCTTATGATATGGCTAAATAGTACTTGATACACAGGGCTTTCGATCAGTCCAAAACTTTTTCTAGTGTTCTGTACCTCTTATGGTTATAAAATACCAATACAAGTCCGAAAACTTCTAGTTGCTCAGGTACATTTATGGAGACTGTACATAGGTACTGTAACAAAAGTATAGATAAGCCCTTATCAAGCTTAAAAAATAATTATTCTAGGTAGAAATATTGGCAGCAACATTAGCTCAGTATAAGTTATTTCATTTAAAGTTTTAGCAACATAACAAATTTTGTTAGGGATGTTCTGGTTATTTCCGAATCTAACTATTTCGCTTTTAGATAGATCAGATTACCTAGTGAAACCTACCCGTGCTTATTGATTGATATTATCTTAGACCTGAAAACAGGTTGTTTTAGAGGCTGATCATCAGCATGACAGAAACAGTTTAAGTACTATTCTAATTTGCAAGCTTCTTTTGTCTCGTGATCTACCTTCTCGTTGCCTATAATGCCGCTATGACCTTTTATCCATGTGAGAACAACTCGTTTTTTATCAATTTTTAACTGATTTAATAATTTTTTATTTCGAAAATAAGTTCCTGATTATAAGTATTTGATGGAGACGCTTCGATAACTTGGTAAAACTGATTTTGAGTTTGTTATTATGGCAACAGTTTGAACTGGATTTAACTAAGTTGGAATTTCTGGAGCTGTTGGTGATATTCATACAGAACAGTCTGTTTACACCACCACTGAAGGTAAACAGTATATTTTCAGTTCCTGAAGATGATAACTTGTTTATCCTAGCTCGCATCAGACAGTGTAATTGTGAGTGTGTTCAGTATGAACTGGATTTGGCAAGCACCATAGTAAGCATTGTTTTATTGCCAACGCCTCGACGGAATAAACTGAAAAATTATTTCCTATTCTAAATTTTTTAACATGATTTATATTTGAAACAAAAAATGCTGCTCCTGTTTCATCGTCACATTTGGATCCATCTGTAATTTTCTTAGTTAGTCTTAGTCTCCAAAATCATTCAGTATGGTTGTAAATATCAAGTTATTTAGATTGGTAATTTCGGAAAGGGATATATGACGGTTGACCTAAATATAGTACTTTTTTAATTATACTTATATATAGGTAATATAGGACCATCTAAGATGATAACTTCATCATAATTGGTATTTATAAAGGTCTTTGCGAAAGATGATTTTATTCTCCAGTAGGGTGCTGTAAAATTACAAATATTCATGAGGCAATTTTTGGTATAATTTCCATATTGAATGATCTATATTTAATTATTTGTTTCTCAGCTAAATATTTAATCGTAATTATTGAATTTCTGCAAAAACTGCTTGGTTAGGAGATGACATCATAAGCTCCATACAAATTTTTAAGGCTTTTTATTGAATACAGTCAATAATTAAAAGATTTATTTTAGATTTTGCCCCATATAAAGTAAATCCAACAGGATAGTTCCAGCTTAATACTTATTTACAAAAATTATCTGTAGTTTAAGTCAGAAGACAATATAAAAAGAAAACAATTTGATTAAAGCTCTTTCAGACATGTTAAAATCATACAGATATAAAAGAAAAACAGAAATGGCCAACAGTTTTGAGCTATTGGGAAATCTAAAAATCGATGAAAATTTTGAGTTAATTTACCCGATGTCTGCAAAATAAAAACATTTTTTATAAACGCTAGTTTATTTAGAATTAAAACGAGAATATACAAAATATAATATTGTTTTAAATAATGTGAATAATCTCTAAATTATAAATGTAAAAATGACACATAAATGGCCAACAGTTAACATTAGAACGTCAAATACGATATAATCAAATAAATACAGGGAGAATATATGCGAATAAATAAATAAACGTACTAACTAGAACATTTTTCCTTAATAATTATAGTCTATTTTTTTTCTATTTTATTGTATGAATAATATTTCTTATAAATACAATGAATAAATGTTAAATGTATATTTATTTTCCAACATTTTCTACTCATTGTGAAATAATTGATTTACTATAATTACCATACATCGTTTCTCCCTGTATAATTCGTTAATAACTTACATATACACTATAACAGATTCAGTTCGTTTTTTGTAAGTGTTAGTGTAGACGTATCGAAAAAAAAAGTGCCATTAAGATTGTCTTTCAACAGTAAAGGGATAATCATAGTCTTTGAGAAGTTGTTGCATTGTTTTTGCTTTTATTCTTGGAAACTGAAGCTAAAAAAAAAAGAATTTTATGAATACATCTTATTTATTTGAAACACAAAAGTAATTGTGATCACAATAACAATACTTTAGTTATATTAAGAGTATAATAGTAATTTTATCTATAATGTCTCAATTATTGGAACAATCAAATTTTTATCACAAAAAAGAGTAAATCTAATTAAAGCAATCATCTCTTTTGTGATATTAACTCTCATACTTCTATAAATGAACCCTTCAGTTAGAGAGATAACTAAAAATAAAAGTTACTAGTTATTAAAGAGAATGCAGGGTCTAAGTCCATTGAATTTATCCCTTCAGGATTAGTAAACAATTAGATAAAACTCATATTCGATTTATTTGTCTTGAAGTTGATTTACCCGTGGGACCTATTCTAACTGTAAGTAGTTTTCCGCACATTTAAACATCTTTAACTTATTAACCAAGCCTTTTCTGTGATTAATACACATCTTTTATTTTGGTACATAATAATGGTTCTTTCAAAAAAACAGTGACTTTTAACATGAGCGCCTCAATTTGATACACATCTTAGGGACTTAGGTTGTTGTGCAATAACGTGGATAAACCAACATTGGATGATGGAAAATAAAACATAATAGTAGTGAATTTAGAATGACAAGCAGTAATAGACATCATTTTGAGGAGAAAGAAAACTTACCCTATCTGAGTTATTGCTAGTTAAAAACCTGGGATTTACAATAAACGGTACACCATCTAGTCCTAATTGCGAAGATCCACTCAGGGTATGTGTAGATTGTTGATGTGGTAATACAGGTGCTGGAGGTTTAGGAGCTGGTCGTAAAGGCGCTCCAGCAGGTCCTATACAAGTGTAAAAAAATTATTGTAATTACATATTTTACATTTCGAGTAGCTCGTTGATGTTATGTAATGTGTTTACTATATTTCTGAATTCATTTGACAAAACTCAAGTCGTATTAAATAAACTTAAACCAAACAAAAAGAATCATTTTTTTTTATTAAAACAAATTAAAAAATGCTGGGTATAATTGATGTCTATTATTATTTTCGCTTAATTACAAAATTGCTTATTTACAAAAAGAGTTTTCCTGAAATATATGGCTATTTTAATCTGGTATTGACAGACACACACAGTTATGATACAGTCTGTTAATGAATTTAAAGCTTCCATCACAAACTTCATTTTTTTGTTTTGTTTTGTGGTGCGTAAATAAACAAAGATGACGGTTTTCCGACGCGCG
Organism: Diorhabda sublineata; assembly: GCF_026230105.1. Taxonomy (NCBI): domain Eukaryota; kingdom Metazoa; phylum Arthropoda; class Insecta; order Coleoptera; family Chrysomelidae; genus Diorhabda; species Diorhabda sublineata. The sequence continues at coordinate 32,097,613 of NC_079477.1, forward strand.
AACACGCGACCTATAAATGTCAACGCGCGTAACAGGGAAACTCCAAGTTGATTCCGCAAACTTCCAACGACCGATTTATTTATAGTCATCGCAAAGGCCAGACGTACCGGAAACAAAGGCGGATCCAGGGGGGTCATGACCCCTCCCTGAGCTGCTTCCAGGACTTAGGTGGACCACCAATTGAACATAATGATTTTATTTGTCCGTTAATTTTTGTCAAACTGAAAGCTTTGGTGGTGGCTCTATCATGGTTTGGGGAGGAATTTCTTTCGAGGGTCGCACGGAGTTAGTACCAGTGAATGATGGAAGACTAAATACTGACAGGTACATAACCAATATCCTAGAACTAGGCCCTATATGCCTCATATCGGTGACAACACTGTGCTAATGCACGATAATGCTCGTCCACACGCTGCTAGTGGTTCTGCAGTACTTAGAAGAGGTCGAGATACCCACCCTGAATTGGTCTGCACGTAGCTCGGACCTTAACTCAATTGAGCTTCTCTGGGACCTTCTAGGATGGCAAATTCAGCAACATTCGGTACCAATAAGAACACTAGATGATCTTCAAATTGTTCTTTTTAACTTCTGGGAAAACATGCCGCAAGAATACGCCCAGAACCTGTTTAGTAGCCTTCCAAGACGAATGGAAGCTGTAATTAGAGCGAGCGGCGGCAACACACGCTATTAGAAATTCATTGGCTGGTTTTAGTTTGAGCACCTTTCATTTTTTCGTATAGATATTTTGCTCAATTTTTTTGATATTTTCTATGTTTTGATCTTCTGTAGATTAAACTGATATAAACTAAATGTTGCAAAAGGCGTATCTATTGGTGTTTTAATTCGTAATAATAATAAAATTCGAAAAACAGGCAACACATTTAAAATATTTAAAAAATAATGAGTGATGCGATAATTTTTGTGGGGTGTATAGTTGGTTGTCAAATGTCAAATATTATGGTTGCGCTCGGAAATTTAATTAGTAACAAAACATCAAAAAAAAAACAACAAAATTGTGGTTTTTATTTAATTCCGAGCCTATTCATTTTTATCCACAAATAATTCATTTTTTTTTAAATATCATTGGTTAGGCTTTATGATGGCAAAAATTTCAAGTTTTTATCTTTACTTGAATTTGAGAAAAATATATAACACGTAATTTTACTCAGCGCCCTCGTAGGAGTGGATTGAAGAAGATCAGGACTAATTTAATTATCTCCAGAATTTTGTTACATGAATTTTAAAACACCATGTATATGATGTATAATCCAACACTTACCTGCCGGAAGTGGAGGATAAGGTCCTTGTCGCAGAATTTCGTAGTCGTGGTCCGGTTCAGGAAATGGATATGTTGTGGGATTTCCTGGAGTCATTGCGTTTGGTTTTGGGGGACGTTCGGGTGGAGTTTGATCGTTAGGATTGTATGCTTGAGTATCTTGTACATTACCCATTTTGTAGCAAAGGGTAACACCGTTTAATTCTCTAAAATTACATCACCTGTATAAGTACCATTATATTATTTGTTTACATGGTACAATATGCTGAATTAATTTTATAATACAATTATTGAGAATCAACTAGATCCACTTCCAGTATAATCAGAAGTTGCAAGTAACTGAAAATATTTCAATATTTCAAGTGAAACTTCATACATTTCCCTTACATGAATTTTCAGATGAATAATCATTAATTTCGATTTCTATCAGGATTCAAAATAAAAACGTTGCATATAATTAATAAAAAAAGTATTACAGTATTGTTTGTGTAATAGCAATAAAAAGTTTTAATACATGTTTAATGAAATTACTGTTGTAACTGTAGGAAGTACCCTTCTTAAAATAAATTTTGAAATTAAATGTATCAACTAAAACGAATATTCGATATTGATCCTTGTAGTGCATTATCTTTACAGTTTGTTGATAACAAATGTTTGCAGTTTAAATAAATATTGTAAAAATTAGGACCTCAATTATTACGGTAAATATGAAATTCCAAAAAAAATATAAACCATAAGTGACTAAGCTAAAACATTTTATTATACAATTACCGCTGAAGCATAATAACATTAAGCCACTAAAAACATGAGTTGATGGAATTCTCTTCATGGTACAGTAAGTTCTAATTATTTCCTACGTTGGTAAATACAATCTAATAATGAACTCTAAATAGAGGAAACGCCGATAGAATTAATGAGTGAATGAATTTCGTTATTTGATTTTTTGTTTCTATATTTCATTAATATGTCAATATTTCAACATTTTCAATAAATAAATTGATGTTTTATTGAAAGAGTTACACCTTTTCAGGTGTAAGGCTTGTTGGAGCTGAGTCATTACGTGGGCCCCTTTTATTACATTTTGTTTCCTATCCTGCATCTTTTGTTTTATTTCCTGCCATTTTATTTCTCGTGTTCGTCTAACATTTTTATTCTTACTGCCCAGCTTCTACCCGGTCTTTCTTTTCTTCCTTCATATGTTTGGTCTTGAAATGAAAACCGGTCTAAGTGTTGGAAATTCTTAAAATAACTTTTTACTTGTGTGCTAATTGCCATCGTCAATAAAGTGTTGGAGCTATATTGAATATGGTATCAAAGATATCACGGGGGTCAAGCCATGAGTAATCTGTTATGAAAAACGTCCTAAACGTTCAAGTATAAAGTTTATATTTACATTGCTTTTTTAGAATAGAAGTTGTTGAAGATACTAGAAATAATATAGAAAATCTGCTGAAGATTCTATCCAATCTTATAATAAGAAGAATCCAAGGATTGCAATATGTAGGCAATAATAATAAAATTATGAATGATAATTTTTAGTTAAAATTTGAAACATTCCATTTTATGTCCATGTTTATATGTTATGTATAAGTGTCAACATAAGCGTGCTGATTTTCCACATAAACAAAAAGTGACTTTATTAAAAGAATTTTGTTCACTGCATGAATTCATCTCCAACATTATTTTAAAATGATTTGATATGGAAGTTACGAAGACAATCGACAGTTTATTTTATAATATTGACAAGGCACGTTTAAACATATCGAAGAAAGAGGATTAATTTACTTGTGTGGAATGTAGAGGAAACAGAAGTGAATGTATAAAATGTTCATCTCCGAATGCTGATAATTCAGCACATGCCTTACTTTCCAAATTCCAAGTCATTGTGGTAGGTAGAAAAGTGAGAAAGAATATTTAATTCAAGACTTGAATACCAATAGATAGATATCCATCTTAATTTTGCAGTAACTTATAGTTTCTTCTTCAATATTATCAAAAGTTTCCCCCATTCTTGGACCGATACCTGCAAAACCTGGAATCTATTGAATATAATTGAATACAAGGTGAAAAAGCAATAAAAACTATTAAAGATCTTTCTCTAAGTAACACATGCACCATTTCTATTGATCTAGAACATTTGCTTCTGTCTCTTCCATCATTAACACAAGGGCAAATGTTTTATTTTTGACAGCTCTCAGTCTTTACGTAGTTAAGACTAATAACGAATTTATGCATCTTTGGCATGAGGAAATATATGGGCGAGATTACTTCTTGTATTTCAAAAACAGTACTGAGTAGTTTTAGGAACAAACAAAAACTGGTAATATGGAGCGAAAATTGAGTAGCCAGATAAAAAGCAAAATGCTATTTTTTATATTATTTTCATATATAAATTTCATGTTAGCATTCTTTTTCATTTATGATAGAGATTTTGCACATATTTAATAGAGAAAGACTGGTAGCAACTGCAAATCCAAATAATACCTTCATTGTCAGCCAAATATTTCTTTAATATTAAGTTTATTTAATTTTGAACACAGCCCAGACAAAAATTCCCACAGCCAAATGGACTCAAGTGTCAGCTTAGAATACTAAACATTTTAAAAATAGTAAAAGTGTGTGAATACTTTAAAAAAAATGTGTTTAGTCGTTTCACCATTTTTTCCAAAAAAATGCAGACGTTTGTGTTTTTCATTCAATATGTTCATTAAACTGAGTGTGTCATATCATTGAGTACCCATGGGTTGTTCCTACTTAATTCGACGTATTCGTAACTAGTTTCAATGGTCATAGTTTCCAAGTAACCACCTGGAATATTTTCCTTAGTTCGCTTAGTGGTTCTAAACATTCCTTGATTACCTTTGACTTGTGATTATTTGTGAGTCGCTTACATGGCTGCTTGAGGGTGATACGACATATTTTCTGATAGTACCTATTCAAATTGGATTGGGCACTCCTTCCAATGGTTACAACTTCCACTTTAAAGATGAATTAATGTTGTTTACTGAATTTGGTTATGACCTTTTATAAACATAGAAGATGTCACCCAGTTGAGATATCTACATCCAAAAAAATTGAAAAAATCCACAATGAAGTGTCAGCCAATTGGTGATTGGAAGTTGTCTCCTATGGTAAGTGTTTTCTATTTAGAATGATCTCTTGAGCAGAAGAAGAAAAGTAGATGTGGATTTTTCAGCCAGTAAAGTCATGGTGAGCATTTTTGGGATGCACTTTGACTATAAGAATCAATAGGGATAGAATGATGGTATGAAAATAAAAATTATCACATTTGAAACATTTTTTTACACCAAGACAATGAATGTTAATGCATAATGACCTAGGCTATTATAAATTGTTCCCTCATCCATCGGATTTGAAATTGGATTTATTGAACCATCTTTGTATGTAAAATATTGTTTAATAATATTTACCCTGCAAATGAAAATCCAGCTGGTGCTTTCCTTAGTCTACTACAAATAATTATATCGGTAACGGCAGTTTTAATGTCTTTCCTATTCACTAATTTGTAACAAATTTGTTTTTTCCTCCACGCCTTTTGTTCACTATCTGCGGTTCTATTTAATAAACTAAATCCTTGCGGTGGATTAGCTTTATCCGCAAGCACTAGTATTTCTTGAACTACAAAATTTGGCAAACCTGAAAAGAATAGCATAAATTAATAGGATTTCAAACACCATTCAGTTAGGAATTATAAATTAAATTTCAATTACTATACTACATTTGAGAAAAAAATATATGTTGAATTTTTAATCATCATTTACTTTGTATTAAATAACTAGATCAACTCTATCATTGAATTTGATGCTAAGTCATAACCCATAAGTCTGAGACCTAGTAAACCTGGTGCCAGTAGATTCAAGTATATAATATTTACTAAAATAATAATTTTCTTTTCCTTTTAAAAAAATTACTTTTTAAAAATAAGAGTTACTTATTAAAAATAATTTAACACCAAAGTGTACAAACTCTAATATATTTCAGGGCTTTCGAATACTTCCGTCTGAGACTGAAATTAAGGATAAGTATAATATGAAAGTATAATAATAAAAAAATGATAACATTTGATGTTATTCATAATTCGATCAATGAAAATTAATAACGATTTCTATAATAACCATAATCAATAACGTTATAATTTCTATCAAGCGTCAGTTTGAGTATTGCTTTTTGAATTGGATGAATTTAATGTTTCTGAAAAGAACCGAAACGAAATTTAACGAAATTTAAAATGCCGCAATTTTTAACTTAATTATGTAAGTAATTTTTATTGTTGTTCTACTTTCATACATATTTTTATATTGTACCATAATTTCAGTCCCGGACGATGAACACATAAGTATTTGAAATACATTAGAGTTAGTATACTTTGATTTTGCCACAATCCCACTACAAAAACTCTCAACAGAGGTTTGTATTTAAAATATTACCAGATAAACAGGAATTCTGCAAACATTATTACATTGTATATGAAATATAGAAACACATTTAATTGATACAATTTTTCATAACTCATATTAAGTCACAAATTGGCTATTTTGCCCGATCCATCTATAATGGAAGCAGCTTGTAAATGTTAAGTTTACATAATATCTCTTGTCATTTTAGGGGTGGTTCAGAACGCAAGAGAATGACAAATTAATTTTGAAATTACTGAAGAAACTAAGAGCCTGTAGGTTAAAATTGACTCGACTTGGTATTTTCCCCAAAATCGAGATATTAGGAGTGCAAATTTTTATTGAGATTCTTATATGTATTATGTTTTCTCCCACACATAGGTTTTTAGTTAATAAATTATAAATATTAGGTAACTATTAAAATACTCCATTCTTCCATTCATTAACACACAACCGTTAAATTTTTTTAATATTAATGAAACTCAAGCATTAGCACTATGCATTCAACTGAGTTTATTACTCTCAAAGTACTAATTAACTTGCATTGTTTTTAAAATATACATAAAGTATAAAGTAACTGTTCTTTCCTTGAATTAACATTCATCATAATTGGTTCTGATGGGTTAAAATACTTTTACATGAAAATAGGTGCAGAAACTGGGACAATAAGTTTACAACTCACTTTGTAAAACAATATTGGGAAACATCTGTCAACATCAAGATATATAAATAAAACTATAATATATGCATCAAAAAGTTATACAATTAAGAAGATGAAGAAAATACGCGCGTTCGATTTGAAAAATTGCATATTTAAAAAAATTTTAACTAGTTTTAGGACCTTATCTGTAGCTATAATTGATGTTCATATGGTTATGTTACAGAATTTTTCAAAAATTTCACCATTTGATCACTGAAGACCTTATGAATACAGGTAACTTATCTTATACAAGGGCGCTTTGACGGAAGAGTAACTTTGTTAGTTTCTGATATAATATGTCAAAAGTATACATAAATATGAGTAATAACCATATTAAGAAAACTGTGTTTTTGTTGTTATGTATAGGAAAAACAAATTCAACACAAATCAAATCGAAGAAACTGATGAAAAGTTATGTAAAAATTAATCTGAAAAAGAACCGTTCTATGAAATGATTGGTAAACGGTTTTCTGCTTTTAAAAATGGCTGTGTAAGCACACAAAATGCTAAATTTCGACGACTGTCATCCACTGTAAACACTCCAAAAATGGTTAATAAAATCTGTATCTTTGTACTTAGCGATTGTCGAATAAAAATACTTGAGATATCCTAATGAAATAAATATTTCAACCGAACAGATATGCAATATTTTTCAATTCTAATCAAAACTTCGCTCGTATTAATAATTCAAATGAATGTTTGCATATATTTAAACATAATCCCTTTGAACAATTAGACTGGCCAATATTATGTTATTTTGCTTTTAGTACCGACCATAATAATGAGTCTATCTATTTTTCTGCTACTATTACGGATAAATTTGCTGAATGCGTTATTATTGTCTCTCATCCACCATACTCAATTGATCCGGCTTCCTCCAATTACTTTTAGTTCCACAACTTTGTAGAGGGCGATTTCGTATAAACGAAGAAGTGGTGGCATATCCAAAATATTAGTTTTTTTATTACTTATTGGATCAAGTGTGTAAAGTTAAAAAAGGATTATGTAGAAAAAAAATTATAGAAAGCAATTTTTCTTTAAAAGTTTCTCTTCAGTCAACCCATCTCCGTTTATATTGTCTCATTAATTTTCATTAGAACACTTCCCAAAAGTTTAGATTTATCATCAGAAAAAGTTCAATTCGAGGATGAATTCCTTGGTGTTTTCACTCAGGAAGTAAGCCATGGTAGAAGTAAAGGTTCATGAATTATGATTCACATTGAATATGTATGTTCGACTGTTAGACAGTGTACATTTTTTCAAATAGAGCAAATGGATAGCATGATCAACTTAGACATCCCATTTGAACTAGTAATCAATGATTATCAATCATGGGTACGAGTAGCTCGAATGAGCAATTTTGGACCAAAATTAAAGCTTATATACCACTAGAAAAAGCACACTCTATTTGCTTAGGGCTGTTTGAATATGAACCTTACTGGAAAGCACATTTACATTCTCTTTGAATCCCATTGGGATTGAAAACCCTGAAGGTCGAGTTCAAGTTATCGTGGAGATGTAAACACTTTCTAAAAGGAATCAGGCAATGGGGAACCAAAAACCAGAAACTGTTGCCAAAAAAGGACAGCAACTCCATATTTCGGACCAGAGCTCTACCATGGTCTCATCTGATGTCACAACAACGACAAACTGAATGAATTGTTAAAGATCAAATGGAATCCTACTGAAGAAGATCTAACCTAACACAATCCAAAATATTCATAACCATATCAGCTAAGAAGTCAGGAAACGAAATTGAAATTCCAAGAAGTAAGCAGATTGATTCGTTGTGAGGAGTAGGCAGATTGAGACCAAGGAATCAGATCACTTCCAACCAATGAATGAATAACCACCGTACCCTCACCCTTTCTTGATAATGGGTCCAAAGCGGGAGCCGAAACGTGTAGAATTTTCAAAATTCCAACGCGGTTCAACCCGTGAACCTAGTTCTGTTGTTTATATATTTAAATTCATATTATAGAAATAAATAGACATCAGTTGAGAAGTTGGCAACTTATTGGAAATGGATGAATATTCATAATTCTTATTAAATATTGATTACGTTCCATAAAAAATATACAATTAAATGATAAGATAAAAAGTATTTTGACTCCAGTCATTCCTATAAAATTATACAATACAATGTACGATTTATTAGAGTATTAATCACATTTTTATTATTCTGCGTGATATCAGAAGTTGTGAAAATTATTACCTCCCATCAGTTTTGCTATAACATATAATCAATAGACAAATGATAAGCCAAATTGGATAAACGTCACTTCAAATATTTGGAGACACAGCTGGCAGTTGTCACTTTTGTAATACCAGCCGTAAATTACTTTTATAATTTTTGCCTGCATTATAGTCTCATTTTTGATATGATATTTTGAGTGAAGCGAAGACTGTTTGCTGAAAAGACTCACACATTACAGATGTACTCACTTACTTTAGATGTTTTTAAGAATTTTTCAACTCAAGCTACATTTTACATATAAATATATATTGAGTTTTAGTTGTTCATTTATGAAAGAACTTATGCAAATATGCATTGTAGATTGTAACTCTGCATTTCATTGTGCAGCCTCCAAAATATATAGACACCTTCCAAAGGAGGCTGTTTTCCTGGAGGTTCTTTGTCCCACATCCAAAGGTGTTAGCACTACTCCTTTGATGTACTTAAGTCTTTTGCTTAAATGGACTTGCGCTTTTTGGGCAATGGTTTCTGGTTTTTGCTTCCTCATTGCCTGATTCCTTTTAGAAATTGTTTACATCCCCATGCTAATTTGGACTCCGGCCTTTAGGGGTTTTCAATGCCACTTGGCAATCTAAGAGAATGTAAATGTGCTTCCCAGCAAGGTTCATATTCAAACATCCATAAGCATATGTTTATTACCAGCAACTTTGCTTGAATAGAAAATGCTTTATCTAGTGGTACAGAAAGCTTTAATTTTGATCCAAAAATGCCCAATTGAGCTAATTGTGCTAGCTTTGAACTATCTGTATATCAGAAAGATGGATTTCGAGCTTGAAAAAGATTTTATTGGCCTATGATTGATGGTCATTGATTACTAGTTCAAATGGGATGTCTATGTCCATCATTCTATCAATTTGGTCTATTGGTTTGTCACTGCTTTCTAGCTTTATTGATTCTAGAATCCTTAGGTGACCCTTTCAAATTCCCTAAGTGAATTTTTCTGTCTGAATTAGCCAATGGGCGCCACTAACTACCTTTTTTCTTTAGTGGGGCATGTTTTTGTTCAGTTTTCTCTGAGCTGTTGTTTGTTCAGTTTTCGGCTATCAAACAAGCTTGATATGAACATGGATTTGATGAACATTTAGTATATCCAGTATACTAACTTAGGCTGAAGTCTCCATGTCTTGTGTATGAGCTTGCAACAAGAGCATATATCCCCAGTAACTTTGGAGATAACCTTGTCTAGATCATTATTCCAAGTAAGTGTTTTATTCAGAATCACTTCTAGATAATTTACTTCATTGGAGTATTAGTTGAGTTCCATTGAGTGTACATGCATCATTGTCTTTCTTCTCCTTGTAAATGTTGTTCTTGTGTTGTTTCGCCAGGTTGTTTAAGAGTTACTCTCCATCGCCTCATTTTTTAATTGTGTTTAGTGCCTATTACACCCTGACAAAGATTATGGTTTTATGCTTGCCTCGTACTACCTCTATCGAACCATCACTGTTGCCTAGGACTGTGAATCACTGCTACAAGTCTAGTCAGAATTTTATCCACTACCAGTGACCACAGTAGGCATGATAGGATGCAAAATATGCAATATTTAATAAATAGAATGTTTTTCAATTAGTAAAATGAATTATAAAAAATTTCAATAGATTTACTAACAACCTGAAACATTGCATGTTACCCATAATAATGGTAATATATTCAAATAAATTTTAGTAAAAGCAATTTCACTTGTTTTCATTGATTATATATTTGAAACGTTTTATCAGTTATTTAGACATTAGAATTTGAAAGCAATATAATTTATTGAACATAAAATATCTAGCATTAGATGACTCACCTTCAGTTTTTGATAAACACAGATATCTTGCTGAACTACTTTTGAAGATTGAATTTTCCCTCAAATCAGCATCAGAATCCTGATCATAAGTTTTACTGATGGCAAAAAATCCTCTAGGACATTTATCTAAATTTTCCACAATCTAAAAAAGTATAATGAATTTATTATATATAAATATATATATATATATATAAAAATTTAATAACAATATTTTTAATAAGAATAGTCTCAAAAATTTATCTAATAGTCAATTCTCAACATTTTTTATGAAAAAAAATTTAGCAGATAGATTATATGGTAACAGGTACACTATCTCTAGTTTACACCATTTGTTTTTCAGAAATAAAAAAATCAAAATTTAGCAACATTTCTTTTCAAATTTGGTATTCTTTTATAAGTAATGAAAGCAACATTTCTGAAAAAAGAGGGCAGTTGGTTTGTTATCAAGGAGTGAAATACCACACTTTTTCTATTTTATTTTATAACATACTTAAAAATGGATTGCATTTTTTTGAAACAATTAAAAAAATATTAAAGCAAATACATTCACAAATGGTTTTTATTTTTTAGTTTTCTTCCTATTGTTTTAAAACTTATGTAACTTCTTCTGTAGCCATATTTATAATATAATAATATGCCAAGAAGAACATTTAACCAACATTTTACTCTAAAGAGGTTTAATCTGCTTCATTTGCTATTTTTGATGATATATTTGGAGAATCATAATCACTTTATGAATCAGAAATAATGATAACTCACAAACTAACAATATTTTTAGTTCAAATCAATAAATCTAAAGAGTAATGTTAAATTAATGAAAGCAGACATAAATTCTTTTTAAATCTGATGGTATTTTTACTTTTATTATTCTACAAAAGTTGAAAAAACCATTCTAATTATAGAAATGATTTCTGTCTTTGTTTATAAATAATCAAAGTCGTCAAAATATATGTGAGGGCGGGATATAATTGAAAATAGAAATTGAACCATCCTCACTACAAATTAACATTATAAAAATTTCTGTTGCAATGATATTACCAAATGAAATCCTGTTGTAAAGGGTTGGAGAAACATTTTTTTTATAAGTACTATTGGTAGGAATGTTCAAGCAGTCAATAATGTCTATAAGACTAGCGAGGAAAATAGGTATTTTCAAAGTTAGATGGCCACACTTTTAAAAAAAAATAAAATCTTCAAAATCTATGGAAAGTCGATGCAAATCTTTCAGGAATTGTTAGAAGACAACATTTGGAATCTGTTAATCAGTTAAACAATCTGCACTATTATATGTGTGTTTTTAAAAACTTGGGAGAACTTGAAATCTATGCTTATACTCATATAGTTATACAACATAACTTGAAAAAATAATCATATTTCTTGCAGCATTTTCCCCATTTTTTTCAACAAGACTGTGGAAGAATATATTAATGATATAGTACTTTGTCTATCCCTGAAGTATGAAATATGTTTATTTTCATACCCCTCTATGTAAGCAAAAATGATTATTTTTTGTTTAAAATGTTTACATACAGCTTTTAAAGATTTTTGGTATTTACAATATGAATCAGAAAAGAATTAAACAATCACATACTTACTCTATATTAACATGTCATTGATAACTGTTGCTGAATATTTCAAAATATCCTTTCTTAAAGTAAGCTGAGAATAACTTTTAGATAATCTAGTGTGAGAAATTTATTTGATCAACACCATAACATACACATACCTTTGATAATTACTAAATGCATAATGTAATTAAATCTATGTCAATATTATTTTATCTTAAAATGATCAGAGTATGGTATTCAACTATAAATTGATCTTAACCTATATTAATTTTGATCAAAACTTACTTGTATAGCTGTAATTGGTCGATCATCAGGCCAATTTAAAATTTTTTTCTGGACAGACGATTTTAACATCGTATTCAGTCTTATCATCAGCCGTCTAAAAATAAACAAAGATTGACAATTGCATTAGAAAAGTAAAATAAATATTTCTAAAGTACCTGCCACAGCATCACACCGATTTGAAGTTTTCTAGTGCTATTAATAAAGTATTAGTCATTCAGATCACAAGAACTTGTTTATCACTATTTTACCACTAATTTTAAGAAAGAGGAAACTACGAGCTACTGCTACGAGTTTATTTTCGAGTAGATACTATATTCCTACCTGCACGCAGAACGTTGACCTTTGACGAATGTCTGAAATTTCCCGACAAATTAAGTTAAACGAATTTTAACATTTCCCTTCTACTGACATACGTTATCTTCTACCCGCATTTGCGTATAAACTTGTATCACTTTACGTTATAGAATCATAGATGATGTATAAAATATACTAACAATGAATAAAGAGTAAAGATGGAAAATATAGATATAGTACTCATTCAAATCGTACCAATCAGAATGGTTTTATTTAATTAAGTATTAAGAACCAAGATACTTAACATTAAATAAAAGTTAATAATAAAGATAAGTGTTTATAGTATAAATTCTAAATATATGTGTGTCCATTTTAAGATATAACTGTATTTTTGTTTTCTTATACAAACGACACTGAAATATAAAATAATCGATTATTCATCAATATATGTATAGAGAATATACATTAGTAATTATAGTTCTATGACTTTTAGTAATACTTTTGCTCATTGTAATTAATTTGGAACAATTTACATATTATTGCATATGTTAGTGGAAGTAAATAAGATTGTAAAGCTAGATATATACAACTTTCTTCAGCAATTTTCAATACACGTTAATATATTATTAGTTATTTAAAACCTAAAAGTTTTAAGAGAGTCAAAACCAAAATAAAACTTGATTATGTTAAATTTAGTAGGATAGATCATATCACATTACAAAGAAGAAGTAAATTAAAAAATAGGTAGAAATAGTTGCAATTACCTATTGTGTATTTCGACTTTCAAAAATACCTCAGAACCTTAATGCTGTTAATAAACGACGGATTTTTTGATTAATAATAAAAGGGATTTTTTATTTTATTTTAAAATATCATCAGTGTCAACCGCAATAACATGATCATGAAAATATAAAAATCGAAAGTCAGACATCGATTCGTATGTCAATCGAAATACTTTTCATAACCTCATTGAGAAACAGTAAAAAGAAGGAAGTAAACACCATAGATCAACCACGGAGACTGGACATGTGGTTTACTGGGGGCTACATGGCCTCCGTGGTAAACACCTTAAAAGTAATTATATGCAAATAAGAAACAGAAAAAAATCATAATATTTTAAATAATTTTAGAAAAAATCCTCATAGTTTATCAATAAACTTTTCAAACCTAAATTTTTACCTACACTGCAAAAAAGCAACGAGACAACACGAGAATCCTATTAAGAAGAGTTTTATGAAAGAGTTTATGAAATCTTAATCGATGATAAGAGATTGAGAAACTTTCCAATCTCTATGAACTGAACTTATTAGGTAGGCCACCATTTATACGTCCGAAACGCGCTATTAAAACTTTCCCTTTTCATAACTTTCGCTAATGGAATATTCTTTAGCGATAAAATTTTTAAACAGTACACACATATTGTCTCGACTCAGCTTGCAGGCTTGTAGCGTTAAATATAAACAAGGAAAATGCACATGGAAAGACTGCTGAAATATGTGCGAATTCCGTAGATTATGTGTATTAAGAGAAATATTTACGATTGCTCCAACGCTAGTTTAGTGTTTTGAACAATGCATTAATATTAAAGATAGAGAAAGGGTGGCATGTAAGTGGAATAAGTTGTTATGATCTGTGATTGCTATTGCCAAACTTGATCATAACATGTGCACGATATTTTAATTTTATTTTCGGTAAAGATTTTGAAATGGATGCAGATACAACAGAATCTCAGGATTCAGAAGTTAGTGCTGGTAGTGGAACTTTTTCATCAAAGTACGCCGTGATCATAAAACAATTGTATAACATTTTTCAACATTTATATTTTTAGGTTAGGACTATGTGAAGTGTGTACTATTCGTAATGGAAAATACACTTGCCCAAGATGTGAGGTGAAAACTTGTTCTTTAAAGTGTAATAGAATTCATAAATTAGAACTGGAATGTAATGGAGACAGAGATCGTACAAAATTTGTGCCTCTAAATAAATTTTCAAATTTAGATTTAGTTAGTGATTATAGACTATTAGAAGAAATTTCAAGGTCTTTGGAAGCAGCTAAAAAAAGTTTTAGATCGAAGTGGCATTTACAACGAGTAATTATTATTTTTATTTTCAAATTCTATATATTTAAAAAAAACTCTTTAAGTTGATGAACTTCAATATACAGTATAGAGAAGCTAAATAGCATAAGCTTATAATTTTGTTTAAGTATTTATAAAAGTATCACAAAAACATCAAATTTAAATTATAAATTGACATACTTCAATTCAGAAATGTTACAACTACCTATCTTTAACCTTCCTCAAGTGAAGAGTACAGCTTCCAATTTTATAAAATACATTTATGGATTTGTGATACCTGATACATAATTCAAAAGGTTTCTTCAATTAGTAATAAAAAATGTTATAGTTTTCAAGTATATTAAAAGAATCAACAAAAAGAGGAAATATATTATCTGATTAACAGAATTTGCTACAATATTATCAAAGCTGTTTGGAGCATTGTAATGAGAAGTAAGCATAAGAAACTTCTTCATACACCATGATCAAGAGGATCTTAGTGTCTCACACTTCAAGTGAAGTTGCCCTGATAGGACTCCTATATTCATAGGTTGTTCTTACTTCAGCTGATACAATCAGCAGGTCTCTGGTTATAGGAAAGTCTGCCTGTCTCGGCTCCTGTAGTTTGTCCCAGTAGTTTGTTTTACCCCTATCTACCTTCTCTTCTAATACTTTTTCCATTGTTTTGTAGCTGATACCACAAAAGGTTTTAGGTCCTATGAAGGGTTTGTCTGCCACTGCTTTTCAGTGGATGATAGAACACCTAAAATTAATGGTTGTACTGGGATTATTGGAAACGATATCATTGGTCCCATTTTTATCGAGGGGTGATTTGAGTGACTTTAGGGCTTTTCAGAAACTATAATACGATTAACAATATCAAGATTTGCTTGAAACGTTTTCCAGCTGACTTTCTATAGTATTTCACTGGGTAAATGCCATTTGACACTTTCTTTTGTTAAATTTTATTTATTAATTTCCTGTACATAGTTATTATTAATTCTTATCTCTAACATAACAGAAAAGTTAATGAGGTTTGCAGTATGTGTATTTATTGGTTTATTGATGTAAAAATAGTTTGTTGGTATAAAAATTAGATGTAAAATTCAGATACCTACTCAATAATAATAATGAAATATTTATAATCTATAATACAACTGAATCTATAAACATAGAAAAAATATAAATAAATACACATGAAAATTATGGAGTAAAATAACTCATAAAACTAAATTAATGAAAATAAAAGCTTTTTGTGGGATGCGTTTCAAATTTGAGATATTGACAACTGATGAGAATCTTATTTGGGTTAGAAGCCACTATCAGCCGATGGATGCTTTACCTTATCCAGGATTAATATTTGCTGAAAACTCTTCATTATTAGTAAGCACTTTTCCAAAATGATAACTCAATTCCAAGAAATTTTTATTCCAATTCTTTTAATGCTCTAATATGCCAATTTAAAAACAACCTGTTAATGTCCTTATTTTTTTGTTTCTTCCTGAAGCTTTTGTTTTCTTAGAATTTGTCTTTTCTGAAGTATTTTAACAAGTGTTGTACTTGGTCTTATTTGTTATTTGTATTTTTTTCATATATTGTCTATCTTTGTTCTTTGTTTCAATTCATCTTTTATACTTGATTTTGTCCCTTCTATTTAGTCCTAATAAATTTTTGAAAAATTTTACTTTTGGTGCTTGTATTTGTTTTTTCTACCATTTTGTAAATGCCCAGGATTCATAAGTTAGAACTTGTCGATTGATAGTATTATATTTATTTAATTTCTGTTCAAAAAATTATTTTTTGTCTGTAAAATTTTGTTGTTGGCGTACATCATAAATTTTTTATAAACCTATCATTGATTTGTTACTTTCCTGTTTATTTGAACATTACTCTCAAATATTTGTCTTATTTGTTTTCTTTTATTTGCACATTGTATATATATTTTGGTTGGATTTGGATTTTCTACCACCAGTATTTTAGTTTCATTTGTGTTCATTTTCCCCCAGGTTTCTATATGTTTTAATTTTTTTTCAAATGTTTTTCTCTTCCTGCTATTAATATTACATTCTTTTATATCCAACAATTATTTTATCTATTTTCTGTTTACTTGATACCGTTGTTCATATGTAGGTACACTGTACAGTGTTGTGCTTGAAGAGTCCAACTCTTTGTCTAATTACTATAATGGTTTTAAATCCATCTAATTTCAGGTTATTTTTTTTTGTTTCTTTCATTTATGTACAACACAAATACTTTTGCTAATTCTATTTTCTATTCCTTTCTGTTTCAGCCCTTTTCAATATTACCTTTATAGGGTCCTTATCAAAAACTTTCTGAGGATCTATGAATGCTAGATATCAAATTTTATTTTCCAATGTCATTAGGTCGTTTTAGATACAAATATCACCTAAAGAAAATTTTTAGTTACCAATTCAATAATGAAGAATTAATTAAAACCATGAGTTAGACTTTTTCATCACATTTTTAAAATCATATTATACTGTGAAATCTTATAGAATCAATTTTTATTCATAAATCTTTTTCTTCAGACATTAATCAAGTTAAAATACGAAGCTAAATTAAGAAAAGTGGATTTGAAGTTTTTACCATCCCAATTTACTAGACGTAAGAATAATACAACTAACTTTCAATCAGCAACAGCTCAAATCTTCTGGCACATTGAATGGATATTTGTGAATGCTGATAATTTAAGACTTTATGATGAAAACGTTCCAGAAACTCAGAAACTTGGCGGCATTCTTCAAAAATATTTTATGCCTGATAATGATAAATTATTGGCAGAAAAATTACAGTATTACCAAGCTGTGGGAATACCCGGCGTTAAGTTATTTTTGAAAGCTGAACAAAGAACCATTAAAAAATTCTATGAACTTGATAGTAGTATGACATTAAAAGAATCTTTAGCGAATAAGTTAATCATTGAATATCCTACAATTCACGTAGTTCTCAAAGACCATGGTTGTGGTTATGATGTTATTGACTCGGGTAAGTTTTATTTTATAATAAATTGTGAACTTATGTGTAAGGTAAGTATCTAGATTTTGGTGTAGCAAGCAAAACAACGTGGGTCTTGTTTTGCTTACATAAAATAAAAAATTATGAACTCAGGACATTGCTGGCACGTATAGATTTAATAATCAGTTTTTGATTGTGTTGTTTTTGGTTTGAAAACTGATCGGGACGGAAGGTGGCTGTTTTGATAAAACCCTAGATTGAATCCATGGCCTACAGATTATATATTCTTTTTTCTTGAATTTGAGTCACCATATGTTTGGATCCACAAGAAAGCTGATCAATAATTGTCA
The DNA here is from genome assembly GCF_026230105.1 of Diorhabda sublineata. Classification (NCBI taxonomy): domain Eukaryota; kingdom Metazoa; phylum Arthropoda; class Insecta; order Coleoptera; family Chrysomelidae; genus Diorhabda; species Diorhabda sublineata. The sequence continues at coordinate 32,115,580 of NC_079477.1, forward strand.
GGCATATAATCAGAGTATGTTCCATTTTTAATATTTATTGCAAAACATTAGAGTAGGTAATTTCGCACAATGATTTTTCTTAGGTCTATTTGTAATGAGCAGTTATTATTATCTAAATGTTTTAAAACAGAAAATTCTTTAAAAAGTACAATGACACTGTACAATAAGTATACTATAAATGGATAATTTACCCCCATTTTTTGTATTCACAAAAATATTGTATTGTCATATTATATTATCATTCATATACAAAATATTAACAAAGAAAACAGAAATTCTTAATCAGAAAACATTACATATTGTCAACAAAACATGGATTTACATTACAAGCTGTATATTCTGACATGGGAATCACAAAATTGAAATTATTGAATATCAAAATTATGTACATAGTATTATTAAAAATAAAACATTTTTTTATCAAGATATACTAAATATTTACAGCAAGGCATGGAAAAGGCAAAATTATTACTAAATAATATTTCTGCAATTAATGCAGTTCCACATTTCTTCATTAGGTTCTTTTTCTACATTTTGACATACTTTACAGTCTTTTGGCTGCCTTTGTTGTTACATTTAGAGGTGGTTTGCTACTGACTGATACAATAATTGTGGCCGGGATATTCGATGTTGCTCGTTTCATTCAGAAGTTGATTTAACTCATTTTCAACATTTTTCAAGTTAAAAGTTACAGTGACAGTACTTCTGTCTGCACTTATGAGTACATCCATATGGAAATTCTTCTGGAACATTTTCTGTACTTCTACTAGGAGTTTCAATATCTTCTAAAAAAAAGGTATTCTTTTATAGGAAGATAAAGGATAAGGATGAAGGATCAAAACCCAAAAAGGTACACTGAAAGAGCACTTCTTCGTCTGATCTATTTGAAGTACACTTCTAACAACTTTTGTCACAAATATAACTGGATTGATCAATTACACCGCAGTATAATGTGATTATGATCTAGATGTAATTAATTTCAATGCAAGCCATATTAAGCAACCTCTATCACAATATCTTCAGAGAAACTCTTTATCAAGATTTAAATAAAATACTTTTAAGTAAATGCCACGCATCCTATATATACCTTTTACAGAATACAAATGAAACAAGCAATTATCTACAGTGAGCCTTAATATTTCAGTGGTTCAAAAAGATGCGTCCTAATCTACGCAATTATGATTCTTACTCCACTTCCTTTCCGAATGAACAATATTAGGGAATTTATAACCTTTAATATTTCACTAGTTTATGTAAAATTGTTCTACTGCTCACTCGGATAATAAGAACAGTGAATGGGCCCAGAACCTATTCTTGGTGTAGTCATTCTTTGGATGGATGGAAAAACATGGCATGAGACAAGCTAAGACTCACATCTATGATTCTTCTGTCTATTTTATCAATCAACTGTTCCACGAAAATAGATCAGTGGCCTAACATAATACGGAGGCCATACTATAGGCATCACAGACGATCTAAAATGTCGCTGGTGCCTGGATGAAGAACAAGGATCTAACCAAGGTGCTGGGTAAGGTTGTCAGTGCTTAAGGTTAAGCTTAGAGGAGGGAAGAGACTATTGAATAGCACTTTAGCTGTGACACTAAATACAAGCTTTAAATCAACTGTAAGTTTAATTGTCTCCAAAAACCATACATTTTTATTTCATATTATGTGGTAAAAAATCTGATATTTCATTATCTGGTGCAGCGGCATAGGGAACCTTATCTTGAAAAGTTTCAATAAAATATTCATTTTCATTAAAAGACGTAGTTGGAGAGTTTTTTTCCGAGTTGTTTTCCTGAATATGTTTCGGAGAGTCTGCGCTTTTTCTAGGCGTCGAGCTACTTATTGGTGTTTCATCGCTCAAATTAAATTGGTCTGCGTATACATCGAATTCATCTTTCAATACTATCGTATCAGTTTCAAGGATAGTCGTAGGTATGTTTTCAACTTCCTTAAAAGTACAATTATCTTCGGTATCAACTTTATTTTCTTTAAACGAACACGGTTCCTCAAGTTCAGATCGTTTATCATCAGCTTTAGGTTTTAATGCCGATCCTTCCGAAAATACTGCGACAAGGTTTGCTATGTCACGTTCTGATGCCACTTTTCTTTCCTCGGCTATTTGTCTGTCCCGTTCAGCCTTTTTACGTTCCCGCTCTTCTTTTTTACCGTCTTCTATGTTTCGCAGTACTTTATATTTAGAGGCTCCATATATTATTCCTGCTAGTAGGAGACCATATCTAAATAATTTTATTAGGGGTGAAACTTTGACTGGCTCTGGTAAGGTCATGATTTTCAATTACGGTATATGTATTGTCACTCGAACTGTTAACATTTTTGAAAATTTTGACGTTTGACATCAACACCAAGTAAGCAACTGTAACTATCTTATCTATATTAAATCTTTCAATATGAGTTAGTAATAGTGTTCATATTTTAGCATTAACTTTTTAATTTTTACAATCTTCTTACTATATACAAAGGTGGATTTGTTCAAACATTTATTTTGTTTTTTTGATATACTTTATTACTGTAATCTGTTTCATACTAAACAATATACACTCAACAGTAGAAAAAACCAGACACCTCATATTTTTTTTATTAAAAGATAATTTTCTTCATCGTGTTTGTTTTTGTGAGTATTCTAGTTATTACAGAGAATGTAGGGTCTAAATCCATTGAACTAATCCCTTTAGGATTAGTAAACAGTTATATAAAACTCAAATTTGATTCTCATTGGACTCTGGTGCAATGGAGAATTGTGTTATTCACGGATGAGTATAGATTTAGTCTACCACCCAGATGATCGAGACACAGTGGAGACGACCAGGGGAGCGATTTGCTCGGACTGAACTGATTTTCATAAATAATGGGGCTCTGACTGCTCGGAGGTACATCAAGGAAGTCCTCCCATTTGCTCCATTTATTGGTGAGGAATTCATTCTAATGCAGGAAAATACTCGTCCACATACCGCCAGATTTGTCACCGAATACTTGGAGAATGTGGAAATTACAGTTCTGGAATGCCCTGCACGATATCCTGATATGAATCCCCTAGAGCATTTGTGGGATAGTTTAGGGAGGCGTATTGGACGTCGCCTCGTGTCTTAAATCAGCTCCAAATTGCTCTTCGAGAAGAATGGGATGCAATTCCGACGGAGTACGTCCAGAATCTAATTTCTTTGAAGGCTGACAGGATTAGTTCCCTTCTCCGTAGCAGAGGGAGTAATATCCGCTATCAGAATTACATAAATTGTAAGAAAATCTAATGAAAACTTCCTTCAATTATATCAGCGTGTTTATGACGTATGATGAGGTAAGCTTACCCTAATTTAACCTGGAAGAATCTGTCAAAGTATCATTGAAGAAATATGTTGATTAGATGTGACATTTGTTTCTTTCGTTTTGCTGTTAGCCCTCTATGTCATACCTTGTCAAAGGCTTGGGAGACATCGAGAAAAGACGCTGTGTAATACTTTCTGGCTTTTGGTGATTCTCTTCTAGTTCTGACTACTTTGTGGGCTTGTATGGCGGTGCTTAGAGGGCTCGACCGATTTGCATGGATTTTGATTTGTTAAATTTCTTTCCGTCCCTAATAGTCGAGTAAGTATTAAAAAGATGGGAAAATTCTAATCAACAATAGTTTAGTTTCTAATAAATGGCAATCTCTGAACTCTTTGTTGAATTAAAGTCTTTTAGACAGTTTTCTGTTGCTCAATGATGCTTCACGTAAACATCTATCTGTTCAACATAGCGGTATTTCGAACATTTGCATGTTTTAACAGATTGCTAGTGAGTTTTCTATCCCCGAGGGCAAGCTGTGAAAGTGATGAAAGATTTTAACTTCTCAATTTTGTGAGGTTATGAGCACATAATACTTCAGGTCAGTCAGTACTGCTGGCATTGTCAGCAATGTCCTTTAGACGATATAATACTGATAGATAGTGGAGCTTTCCACATTTATATGACAATAAGGCCCATACAGGGAGTTTCTATTGGTTTATCAGTAATTTATAATTATCCCTAATTTACTGCTTAAACCAAAAAATTACCACCAAGAAAGTTTATTTTAATGTTAATTTTGGCTGTATAAACCAAGCTTTACTCACAAGTTAAATTATCATTTTTAGATGATGATGAAGATAGTGCAACAAATGAAAAATCTGGAAAAGAAGTTATAAACAATATAATAAATAGATCGGAAAATGAAGAAATTAATAGATCTTCCAAAAATCTATTGTTCGTTTCAGAATATTCAGACGATGGCGATGACCAATGATTTAAAAAATGAGAATCTGATAAGTCTTCAAAAGTTGTACATAATATGGAATCTGGCTACCACTGGATAGATGTTTGAATAGCTTTTACTTTAATAATATTTTTAATGACAATTATAGCAACTGAAAAACATATAAATATTGAAAGTGTAAATGAATTGATTTTTTTGCTTATCGAAGGAAATTATGTTTTGAACTTTGGCAGCAGTGTGGCATTGGTATTGGTACATTAAATGAAGTACCAAAAAAGCAAAATAACATGTGAATGAAATTGAGAAAATCTCACTTTTCTAAGTGGATTAACCCATTAACGCCGAGAATTATTTTTTCACTATTATCTGGAATGATTTTAATAATAAAACGTCCAATTAATATAAATTGGTTTTTTTGCAAATAAAAACCCCTCGAGGTATTATTTAAAAAAAATGCTGGGTCCATATGGTCTTAGGCGCTTACTGGGTAATATTTAAAATTAAAGAAAAACACTTTTTTTTTAATTTATAATGAAAATCTTTAAAACATTGTATTCATAAGCCCACTTCGCATTTAGAGCACATCTTTCTTCCCTTGCTGTTGCAATTTTCGCCCGCACATCTTCGGCGCTTTCCATCAGGAACTGAAACCATAAAGTAATTCAATTTATCAAACCGTATGTCATTACTTATTCGGCTATAACAGCCCGGTGCTTTTGGTTTTGGACCTGTATTTTTTGCAGGGTTCTTATAATTAGTCTGCTAAACCTAAAAAAAGCAAAAATAATTGTAAAAAAGACAAAGTTCATAGTAGGTCTTTTTTCACCTGAACAATACTTCTTCGATGCTCTAGCTGATCAATTTCTTTGTCGGCGTTCTTCCTAATAACCATGCAATCTGTACTGCTGCATCTATTAGATATGAAAATATTGGCCAGTACCACTTTTTGGATCTAATATAAAGTATAGGACCGATATAAAAACAGAGGACATATATCCATGAGAAACCTTAACACGAAATATTGTTGTCCATTTGGTCTGTTTCGTCCATGTTTTTATTGCACTGTATAATTAGATTTAAACGTGGGACAAGAACATTATTTTTCTCAGTACTGGAAAACCTTTCAACGGTTTAGATAGGGGCTACACCAAATCGTGAACTAGCTATCTAGTCTCAATCATTTGCAAAATTGGGGCTGAACATTTACCAAATGAAAACTCATATTCTAAATTAGCCTTAGGATTTCGTCCTTGGTAAATTTCGAAATTTATTACGTAACCATCAGGCGCCACCTTGCAGCCAAAACGAATTGATCTGCTCCTAATGAATTGTTTACAATCGTGCCAGCCGTAGTATCTTATCATGGATTTATAATAGCAAAGATTTTGTTCAGGCACAAAATGAGTTAAAAACTTGTTTTTTAAATAGTCTGTAACAGGACGAAGCTTGTACATTTTGTCTTTTAAATCTGTTATTGTTATCCGCGAATTGTATAAACCTGCGTGTTGACAAAAAACGGTCACGCCTCATGGCATTGGCCACCAACTCATTTCTTATATCGGGAGCGTTTTCTCAGAAGCTTCTTTTGGAAGGCAATTGATTATATCAAAATAAGTATTCCTAAAAATACTCTTAGCCCTTCAAAATAATTAGGGGATCATGGAAAGTTGGACAGGTCCCTCTCCGTTGGATTTTAGTGACATGAACAGATTTTTTTTCATTTACTTTTATTCTCCAAGTTTTCAACCACAAGAAAATGGCGTCAAAGTTTGTCTGAAATATATGAGATGCCATAGCTGGGTCCGGGTGAGATTCTAGCGCATCACTGTCATCTGCATATGTTGCGGTAGTTACGTTGTTGTGTGTAGGAATATCAGCTGTGTACACCCTGTGAGACTCCTGACATAATTAGTGATGTAATCTAGGATTTTAACTAGAAAATGTCTGTTTTGCAGGTAGGGTATTGAAAAGATTGTGCTGGAAGTTTTTCCTGATTTTGTATAGCAGTCCTCGTGCCAGACTTTGTTGAATGCCTTTGCCAAAAAGGCAAATTATATTGTTGTAAATGTCTGAAGAGGGATTAAAGGTGGCGAAGAATTCGCAATACATTAAATATTGTAGCAGTAATTTGGCAAAATTTATTCTACTATAACTCCCTGGTTTTATGAAAAATGTTACAACGATCAACTTACTTGTTGAAATATTTGTAAATAAAGACTTTAGTGATGTTAAACGACACGACATTATTCTACCGATCTAGATTGGATCAGTCGAAATTAAAATTAAATATATTTTCTAAACCTTCTGGGACATAAAAACCAATTAAAATTATCTAACCTCAATAAAAACAATTTGAACAGCAATATAAGTTAAGAGTTCTAAACGAAGATGTAAATTATACCATAATACACCATTTTATTAATCTACACCAGAACAATAATAAATTTCACGATATTCTAGCCATTATTATCACTGTAAAATGCATGTAAACAAACTCTACATATAATTAAAATATACAGCAAATACAAAACATTTATATACATAAATCTAGCGTCATAGTTGCTAACAAACTTAAAAATTAAAGAAAAATATTTTTCTTTTACATTTAAAATCTACTAAATAGATTTCATTTATGGAATTATTATTTCTGTTGGAAATTTCAATTGTGGATACGAGGTATGATAAAAAATACGATCAAGGAAATTTTAAAATATCAATTACTTACGTTACATCAATTTCAATTAGTAGATAAGTCAGCAATTTTTAGTTGCAATATTAAGTCACGTAATCTCGAGCACCTGCTTCACAATGAAAAAATTATTTCTGTCAATCCTCTAATGGCCGAGGTATGCTATCCGAAAATATTAGAAAGTGCCAGAAAAAAAGATTTGGTATGTTATGAATTAGTTTTATTTTATTCATACCATTACCATACAGATACTGTTGGTAGCAGTTAATCTCCTTCAAACCAGTCAAATCCGTATTGATCAGTATTAGATGACCTAAACTTTTTTTCTTGACACAAAGAACAGTGAGAAGTGGATAAAAACCTTTCAGTCATGGTTCTCTACATTGAGGATATTGCTAGCCAAAGGCAGGAAACTAATTCAATTTTCAATGAAATAATTCACAGAAATTTTGATTCGCACCGCGTATAAGAGAGAGAAATGTTTCATTGTCAAAAAATTGTTACAATTTGTAGACAAAAGCTTGTAAAAACTAAAAAATAAATAAAATTTCAATATACAAAAGAAAGCCACAATGAGTAACAAAATAACATCTTCATCGTGACAACCTTAAGAAGGTTTTGATTGATTTTGATTGCTAAAGGTCTTTCTATCTGTTAACATTCGCTTACTCATTAAATTTAGCACAAGTCATTTTGAAATAGTCCTTCCAGAAATAATTCTAATAATGAATCTATGTTTGTAATAAGTGCTTTACTAGCAAAGGGCAACACTGTTAATGAGATTCATTCAAATTTTATATTACTTTGTTTTTAATAAAATCACTCGCTGTATTTTTTATCACACCTCGTATGTGTGAATTTCTCCCTAAGACATAAATTTGGTAAAAGTTTACACTTTGATAATTCATAAACTGTTGATTAAAATATTGAACTACATAGATTCTAACAACCAAACCTTTAACTTGTAAATGATATATATATTGTCATTTCACACATTACCTTTTTTTCAATATAAACCCCTCAAATACTGATCTCCAAATGCTTAAACTATATTTAAATAATTACAAGACATGAACAATTTTTTTGCATATCTTATGTAGATATTCCAACTCCTAAATTTTAAATAAGTATGCAAACACTGAAAGGAAGAATTTAGTGGAACGGTGATAAACCGCACGTTGTTCATTCATATATTTTTTAAATATATGAGGAGCAAAAATTCGAAAGGAATATTATCCAAAATTAACATTTTTCGCTTCTAAATGGCGATACATATCGAAGTTGCATTTTAATTTAATTCACTACTGCATATCATTCAAATGGATAATTATCATTAATTAATGCTTTTAAGCAAGGTTAACAAATTAGTCACCGTGTTATTTATATACCTGAATCATTTTCCCAATTTAGAAAATGTATGAAATAGGGTTCCTCAAACACCAGACTAACTCATTCAATATCGCAAAATTTCTGATTTTTGTAGAGCAAGGGCTCCTCTAAGATGATGCAAATTGTATAAATCAGAGTGTAGAGATCAGCATCAATTAGGAGCAGAATACAGGATGTACACAATAGATGGATCTACCTACAGAGTGTGCCAAAAATGATTTCTTTGAAACGACTGTATACAATTACATGTACTATAATATTAGGAAAGGATATTAAAGAAAATAGAGGTGGAGATTATTGTTCGGCTAAAAATGCAGAAAAACGGAATAAAGTGATTGATTTTATAGGTAAATTAAAAGCTACTGAAAGCCACTATAATAGACAAAAATCCAGGAGACTCTTTTGTAGCTGAGAAAGCTTTGAGGTTCGATACATTTTCAAAAAACTTCAACATAGGATTCACTTCAAATGTATGCAGTTTTTGCTTTCGAAAAAAAAAAAAAATGAGCTTAAATATTGTGATCCTACCAAGAAAGTGATTATTTTAACCCAATTGTGTATTCACAAATTAGGGGGCAAAATAATTCAATATATTGATGAAGCGAGAAGAACTGGGTCACAGGTGCTTTTTTTTTCGATCTCCAACAAGTGCAAAATTTTCCCAAATTCGCCATAACAGATAGTATAAACAATGTGACTCACCCTGTATATATTTTTTATGGAAACTTCCTACTTTTAAGAATGCAGTATATTGTTTATGTCTTGTAGTTTTCTTTACACAGCGAGAGTATGACTTTTATAACAAAGTAAAATGTTTTCAATTTTCGTATTTTCTGTTTCTACTCTTTCACTTTTGGTTAAAATGCCCGTCAAAGATGTAATCTAGTATATTTAACACAAATACCTTTGCACGTCACAGATGATTTATGTCTTAACGATTTTTGGTATTGTCTGTTCGTCAAAATAGTTGAGGAATATAGAAAATTCTATGATTTTTTTTTTGGGGTATGTTATGAATCATACTAAATTTAACTGTATACAACTAATGGAACGTTTTGATGAGTATAATTGCATAAATACGACGACTATACTTCACATTAAGATAACAAAAATTTTACAAATTCAGTTTCCAAAATGTTTGTCTCAAAAAGCATTACTGACTAGGCGTTTTCGTTTTGTTAGTAACTCTTCTGAGAATTATAATAGTGAAATACATTAGCAACAAATCAAAATAAGCTCAAAGGCACTTTTGAAACCTACAAAGCTAGTGAAATTAGATTCTGAGATGGTAGGATTAACAACAAATTATCCATCAAAGTTTGTCCATTTTACTGACCTCCCCCTGCAAGGTTTTTATACCTACCTAAACCTCACCTTCCAAGGATGCAGATCTATAAGCATGGTTTGGAAGGAAATGCTAAAAGAAAACATTATGGAGAGTTACTTGATATGGGGTTTATTTATAGAGTGGATATTGCAGTATATACCAAGATGACTGATTCCGATAGACTAGTGAAATAGAACAATTTAACAAAGCTGTTGTTCACATAAACCCCTAAAAAAGATTAGTTAGTGGAGTTTGAAGTATAACAACGCTTATCTTAATCAGAGACATGGAGAAGAAAAGAGTACAGAACAAGGTATCATCTTCAAAAGTCAATGAATATGGAGGAAAGAAATTTATCAAAGACAAAAGGAAAAGAGAAAAAACATGAAAATAAAATGAAGAAATTTGAAAACATGATTAAAAACTGACTGAATTAGAAAGTGCATCAAGAGAAGATTTCCTTAGTTACTCAGTATAGAAGTAAAAGCTTGATTGTGATAATATCAAAATATTTTTACACATGTAAAAAGGTGATACCAGTCATGTCAGAAATATGAGAAAAACTTGTAGTTTAATGACTGAAGAAAAAATTACCAAGACCTCATTACAAACTGTATAAGTAATTAGTGTACATATTAAAAATATGTTTGATTGTTCAAGCACTACACTGTCATTCTCTCACTGCTTTAGGAAATGAAATTGGAATTTTTACTTTTTTTAAAGAACCCAAAAATACAAAATAAATAGAAGTAGAACAATTCCTCCAACTGCCGCCTTCACATACATGGATTTCGTATTTAAAAAAGTGGCATCCTTTTTATATTTCTCTGTCAGCATTGATAAATTTTGAGTTTTGGTATCCAATTCTAAAAAACAAAAATAGTTATTGATAAATAATTTTTCCTATGAAAAAATAAATTCAAAAGTAGGTTTAGCATACAATCCATGCTTATTTTATAATAATAATAACTATTTATTTTTGGCCAAACATACAGATCATAGAAATATTTCATCATTTTAATAGTACCATGGGTTTTTATTATTTTATCAGTATTTATTAATTTCAGTATTGAAATTTTTTGTAGTAAGTTTCAAAGAAGAATTCTTAGCTGACCCACTGGAACATTATTTCTGGGCTATGAAGCATTGATATTTCCCCATAAAATATTAACTGTTTGTGAATGATGATTTTAATAAGACAAATTGGAAGTATGAAACTAATTCCTTTTTTGTTGGATTATAAAAAAATACTTTTTTTCTACCTGATAAGACAGTCCCTCGTTGCAAAACATCATCAATATTTTGCACCATAATTCTTTGAACATCTTGTAATTGATTATTAATTGTATTTAAATTTCGTCTTGATCTAGAATCTGCAAATTGTTTTTTTGCTTTTTGAATGTAGGTATCAAATTCTATGAAAGTATATGGCCTAGTTACTGTGTTCACTCGTTTACCATATTCTGAATGGAATTGTTGTGCTATATCTTCTAAATAGGAATAAGCAAGTCGTTTTGAATATGTTTTTTCACATAAAACTAGGTAACAAACTTCAAACTCTATCAAATAACTGAAAAGTAATGAATACATATTTTTTGATATTTCACATTAATTACACACAAAACTTACTGAAACAAATATGGTCCAGTCTCTATTGTACATCTAGTAGGGGATTGAGGTCCTAATTTTCGAAATAGCATTTTAGCTTGGTTCTGATAATCTAGAATACTTCTTCCTGACTAAAATTTGATTACAGTTTTATTTAAAAACTACTAGGAAATTTCATTCACAAACCTGTTCATCTTCTTGCATAGTTGCAGCCAGTGGTAGTCCATCTGCTACCCTAGCAATCATGGTCATTAAAACCATACTTTTAAATTTAAACACTATTTGCAAACTGAATATACTTTTGATGGAAGTGTCGGGTAGGTTACTTTATTTACACGTCATGATTAACACGTCAGTTACTTCTTCTTTTCTGCTGTTAAAACATGATACTTTCGCTCTACCTAACCAACAAGTTTTGCATATAAACATTCATTTGAATTACTAGATTTAGGAAACACATGATTCCTTGCAACTGGTTTTGCTTTATATTCTAACCTATAAACTTGGTTTTAGGATATGATAGTTTTTCAATAATTGGAAAAGCTTATGATAAAAACACTATTAAATTTTATGTTTGTTCAAAATGTCTGAATGTACATCTAAGCCCATTTTACCTTTTAGCAAGTCCAATGATGAAGAACAAGATAAGGTAATATTTATTTTATATTTTTCAACATATGAACAAAACACATTTAATTGAATATTGGAAGTCTTGGTACTTTGAAATAGGAAATATTTTATTTTAAGACATTCAATTCTCATGGTAGTTCTTAGTGTTGCTGTAATAATGTCACATTAAAAGGATTTATTTGCTTTTCTAGTGATATTTTTTTATTGGAAGTACCACCCAATAAAATGCGCCTCAAAATTATTTGATTTTAACTTCAACCTTATCTAAAAGATTGATGTAACTACTTGATTTAGATAATAATGATACTCTTTGTATATGATATTTAAGAAAAAAGTGTGTAAGTGTAGTAAATAATGAAGTGTTGAGTTTGTGAATAAATCCATTAAAATGCGTTTAAGGATCTATTATAGACGATTGTGGCTTGCGCCCTTTAGGGGTGGTCTGCAAGCACGGAACATTCGTCTCGACCAGTTATTCCCAGATGCACCCCCAGCAATCCATGAAGGTCTACAACAGCAATGTACTTGAATTTCCATAGTAAAATCTAATTTTTTGATTAGTTGGTAATATGGTGTAAACTAAAACTAGTAATAAGTATTTTGAAAGTAGTTTAAAAGGAAAAAAATGTTTGGGAACTACTACAGCTACTAAAGTGGGATGTTGCACGGCAGAAAATTCTAACTGGCCCGACTATAGGAGGGTGTCACAGTGAAAAGGTTAAGTTCATATATTCAGCTCCTGCCCTTGTTTTGTTTTATTGACTGCTGTTGTGTCTACAGGTTTACAGGATGAATACTATTGTTGTTACATTTAATTTTGTTTTGAACAATATTTCAGCAGTGTTACATCCAATTTTTTGTTCAATTAGTATTTTATTAACAATATTGTAACTAGACAATGTAATTACCCATATTATGGGTACTTGAACTGTATCTCTTTTTCAGAAACTGTTGGAACCATTCGGTTATATTCTTCAGGTTCCAGGGAAAAATGTAAGATCAAAATTATCAAGTGCATTCAATTATTGGTTGAAGATTCCAAATGAAAAATTGTTGCAAATTACTGATATTGTCCAGATATTACACAATTCTAGCCTATTGTAAGTAATCTGTATATTATAGTTTTTATTTTTTTTATCCCTATGTTGAGGGATATGTTTCATATGAAATGAAATTATTTAATTCACAAACAGAAGTAATTGAGGCAATTCTGAAAATACTGCCTTCATTGCATCTTGAGGTTTCTGAAATTCAAAGCTTTTACATGCTACAACCACCATCCAAAATATTTAGTTTTTATTTTAGCTCCAATAATCCACATATGAAAAGAAACATCTACTTCTAAGTAATTGTTTATTTAAACACCATATAAATAAAAAGTATTACTTCTATTAATTGTAAATCATGTTTATTTTCTGGTCAGCAAGTATTTAGAAACATATTAGATATTAGTGTTTAATTTTTTTTATTTTTCATATTTGTATATACTATATTTGTTTAAGACTCGATGATATTCAAGATAATTCTATATTAAGGCGAGGCATCCCTGTAGCTCATTCAATATATGGAGTAGCTAGTACAATTAATTGTGCTAATTATACATCTTTTATTGCCTTAGACCGAGTCAATGACTTAAAACACCCTGAAGTAAGTTGTAGAAAGTTATAATTATGGCTTAACATTTATATATTCAAATTTAACTTCTATATTGTAGGCAATATCTATTGCTTTAGAACAAATTTTGGAACTTTACAGGGGCCAGGGCATGGAAATATTTTGGAGAGATAATTTTAGTTGTCCAACAGAAGATGAATATAAACAAATGGTGATAAGAAGTTAGTATACTAATTAAAACAACAATTTTCACACTTTGTATATTCCTATAACTCCACTCTCATTTCGATTCGATATTCTTTTTCTTTTCTTACTTCTTCGCTAAAATATGCTATTATTGTCTCAGCAAATATTCATCTTCATTGTATCTCAAATTCAGAAATCACGTTTTGCATTTTTTTTAAATTCTTGTTGCATTACTTTTCACAGAAACTGGTGGCCTATTTATGTTAGCAATCAGATTGATGCAACTTTTTAGTGAGAATAAACAAGACTTCACTAGAATAACAGCTATTTTAGGACTCATATTTCAAATACGAGATGATTACATCAATTTAGTATCTAAAGATGTAAGTATTTTTTAAATTATTTACAAACTAATAAAATGTTTAAATTTTTTTAGTATATGGAACATAAAAGTTATTGTGAAGATTTAACAGAAGGTAAATTTAGCTTCCCTATAATTCATGCTATTAGGAGTCAACCAAATGAACAACAAGTTATTCGTATCCTTTTGCAATACATTTTCCGAGGATCTTTCACTTTTCTACAACTTCCAACATCATTTTTTCAAATGAACACCACATTTTCATATCATTTAATTTGAAGTATCATATGTCTAAAGAGTTCCAGTTTTAAGTTACTCAAATTTTGTTGTAAATATTAAAACAATACATGAAATTGACTGAATAACGTGTAAAGCTTTCTAAATGGTTTAAAATTTAAAAAAATTATTTTGGTTATTTTGACAATTTTATAATTCACTTTTTTCAGTCAAATTTTATTTAGAAATTGATATTCTTCATTGTGAAAATGTGAAATCCTCTTTCACATGACAGGTATAACCTTCATTTTTTTCAAACAGGAAGCTTATGCTTGTGATATATCATTTGAAATGACTTTCATTACTATTCTCAAAAATATTATTTCCAAGTTTATTAAAAGAATTAAAATGAAATAAAATCATCTGTTTGTCAAATTTCCCTACAATGTTTATATTTAAAATTAGGATATTGTCAAGGCATTCATAGGAAGTATTTTGAAAATTTACTTCGTCAACAATAATTGTGATGATTAATGCTTTATTTTTTTAATATTAATTTTTGGATTGGACTAAGAAAATTTTTGTGTAGGGAATGAAACTACCTTTCAAACGATCATCATAAGTTCATTTGAAATATTGGGAGTTATACTTATCATTCAAAGGTTGTTGAAGTTGGGATCACATATTACATTGAAGAATATCAATTTATAATTTGACATGTCTTGGGATTTTTTATAATTATGTACACTAATATTCAAGAATCGAATTCAGTACTTATGGTTATTATACTTATGTCTGTTATTGACTGGAAACGAGTGTTTCAAAGAAGAAATTAAGGCTCAAAAAAATTATTCTCTTATAAGCTGCATTTGGGAGTTGAGGTGTTTAAATAGTTTAAATGACTAAGTGTAATACAATCAATTTTTTCTATTCCCCATCTATAGGATTAAAATTTTTTGCGGAGAAAAAATTACCAAAATTAGACCTAAGTTCTTCAATCATGTGAAAGTAGGACTAAAATTATAAAACCTAAAATGAAGGATTTTCACAATTTTGGAATTTTTTTTTAGTTTTTGGTATAAAACGATATTGTAACCAATAAGAATAAAGGCAACGACGAGGCGGACTCACTCGCTAGATAGGGATCGGCGAACTCACCGATGGGCGCAGAACCTATAGTGTAGCTAAAAGTTGAAAGATATCGCGTCTCTCAACGTTGTACTCGCAAGGCGGGCTCGGCAGAGATGGATAGACACCTGGCATGAGACAAGAGCAGGCACATATAGATGGATCTCGTGCGTCTCACACCAAACAGCTGCTCCAACTAAACAGGCTCGTAATCCGACTAGTGACTGGACTTTTAACCGGATACTGCTATGTAAGGGGGCCATCTCCACACCATGGACATCACAGATGATCTGGTGTGCCATTGGAGCATGGAGGAGGACGAAACTGCAGACCACGTCATCTGCGAGTACCCTGCACTCATACGAGCGCGGTTTAAACATTTAGCTTTATAACTTGCCCAATGATATCAAAGGGCTCAAGATAAAACGCCTGATCGGTTTCTGGAAGGATATCGGCCTTTGGTACCGTCAAGTGGAGTATGGCGAGACTACCTGTATGGCCTATGTGCTCAACAGCCCCTTGGTCGCTCAATACTAATATAATGAAAAAATTTTCAAATTCTTTTTTTTGGTTTCCTTGCATTTTCTGAGAACATTCATTATTGTAATATATATATTTTTTTAAACCATCAGAAAGTAGAGATCTCAACGAACAAAAAGCACACCGACTTTTTAGAAAAAGCTGATATTTTTATGCGAATTTTCAATTGAGTATTAGAATTAGTATATACAAAAGCTGTAGATCTTTTCATTACCTACAACATTGTCATTCAATTTTTTTCCATAGGACTTGCCTCTCACTCACCTCCTCCCACTTCCCGGACTCAGATCGCCTGTTATTGATTTTTTCTTTCATCCTACTATTATTTATTCTTCTCTTTTTACCATATTTGAAGACTTCGACCCTGGTCTAATATTGAATTTTGAAGTTGATGAATCTAATGTTTTTATTGTAAAATGTATCAAACCACAATTCTTAACTAATTGATAATATAAGTAATTTGTATTATTGTTATACTTTCATTCATATTTTAAAATTGTAGTTGATAATAGTCCAGGATGATGCATACATAGTTATTTGAAAGCTCGGAATATGTTAGAGTTAGTACACTTTGGTATTTAAGTTTGCCATATTCCCACTACGAAAACTTGTCCAAATACACGATGACAATAAAAAATACAAAGAAATCTGACAAAATTGCCCGATTATTGACAATAATAAATCTTACAACACCCCTTATTGTCGACAATATTAGAATTTAACTTTCCTCTAATATGTTGTTGGCTATTAACATATTCTTCAGTGGCTACAAATGTCAGAAACTGATTGCGTAACTCATCAAAATAAATTTAATAAAGTTTATTACACATATATAAGTTTTTCCTTCGAATTTTCAAAATTTGTTTTATGGTTGTCCATCTATTATAAATTTTCATATTGATTACCAAAACTAACAGTACTAGTTTTTACTATTATCAAAGTTCATAAGATATTCAAAATTTCATCATTTTGTCATCTATATTGGTGTGAATGATTTTTCTTAATAAAATTTAAGATATTCTTCGACAAAGGACCAAAGAACCGGAAGTGAAAAAATATTGTGTATCCTTATTGGAAAAATATGGTAGTTTTGAGTATACAAGAAAAATTTTATCACAATTACACGATGAGGCCAGAGAAGAAATTGAAAAGCTTGGTGGCAACCCTCATATGGAAGAATTTTTATCCTCACTTTCTAAAATATAAACTGTATATCAAATTAATATTCAATATTTATTTATTTTTATATTATATGTTATGTGTATTAAAATGATTGCAATAAATATATTTTTAATCATGTCTAATCCAAATTTTCTTGTACAATATTTCGTAAACTGGAAGCTTGACTAAGATTAATGAGAAATAAAAGGTTTAAATAGAAGTAATAAATTAGATATAGATGGGAAGAGAATTAGAAATTACTCTTTTTGTCCGAAATGAAGAGTCGTTTTGACTTTTACCGGTCTGCTCCTAAATATGCCACTGCGTCTCATTGTTCTGTCTCTAAAATTCTCATGAGCAACGTAATTGACAGATTACTGAAGCTTTGAGATTTTGTACTTGTTGATTTTTCAAAATAAAAATAGCTCTTATTAAATCGTTGGAATTTATTATAAAACGGAATAAGGGTTTGCAAGGAAATAAAATCAATAGATACATATACATGAAGAATCATGGGAAAATAACACATGGAACTGAAGTAATAAAAATCAATGCTTTTGATAGTTTGAATTTCAAATTTGAAATTTCCACCGATAAGATCGGCAATCAAATGATAAGTGATCTATCTGACCCTGAATCATAGTTTCTGAATAGTCCTTACATTTATTTCCTTTCTGATGAAGTTGGATTGATTATAAATTACAGACCAATCAAATAAGAAGAAGTGCCGTTAGACAAATGTCATTTCGAACACATGATTTAAGTTTTTATTGTGATATTATTTGTTGAGTGAGGTAGTGAAAAATAAACAACAAACAAATAATATGAGTAGAAGGAGAAACACTCGACGCGCTGCTACTATATTTAAAAATTATCATCAAGATACAGATTCAAATTCAGAAAACGAAGACGATGGTGTAACGTTATCCCTTATAAATTTCATGCAAACCTCTATTTCACAATCCAGTCGAAAATCATCAAAACCAAAACGCACACCGAATAGAACAAAAAAAATCAATACAATTAAAAATTCAGCCCCAACAACGAATCGAATACGTAAAAGTAAGAAACAAGTAACTGAAAATAATTCGGAAGCTACTTGCTTAGATTCAGATCACAATGAAAGTATTACCCATGTTATTATATCAGACACTCAGAAAGATGCCTATATGAAAAGTGTTCAACACAAAGTTGATTCTTTCTTTAAATCGAGTCATTTGATGTCTGATGATGATGACGAAGGTGAAGAATCATCTAAGCAAAAAAATTTACCCACAAAGTCAACTACAGGATCGAAAAATTTCTATGAAATATCAGATTCTGATGGTGAAGAGCTACCATCTACTTCAGCTATGAATAATTTAGCAGAACCTGTGGTAAGTAAATTATCAATTTTTAATTAGTTCTAAGTATCTCATACTAGCAAGATCTAGTATTAAATCTGTAGAATATATCCATCTGACAGATGGATGTTCTGTTTGTAGGGTTGAGACGGCTAATTTGAGTGAAGGCACCTGCAAAACCCTTTTGCTATATTGTGCTCTCAGAATTATTCTTATGGAGTTTAATTGATTCTAATATATGAAATTTCCAATAACTAGTAAACTGTTCAATTTCATAACTCGATCCAAACGATTTTAAGTGTATACTAATAAAATGTTTTTTGTAGAAGGAATTTTTGACATTTCAACCTTACCTTTGTCTTTATGATTATATTTTTAATACGATAAAACTTTTGGGCAATAAATGACAAGGTTAAATGATTTTTAAAACATCATTATGATTATTGTTTTTAGGCTGTTGACTCAACTAATAATAAAGAAGAAGATCTGATGAAAATAGTAGATAAGATACTAGACTGTGATGATACACCTATTGAAATAACCACTAGTAATGTAGAATCAGATAATTGGAATGAAATTAAAAGCAAAGCAGAAGAAATTATGGGAAGTGTTACTGCTCTTCTAGATACTTTCAAAGATAAGGATAAAGAAAAAACAGCTCCAGAAGTATCACCTGTAAAAACCAAACCATCATGTCCAATTTGTTTGGAAGTTTTGGATGGAAATATTATTCCAGGTGCAACCATATGCGGGCATATATTTTGTATGGATTGTATAAAGCAAGTTGTTAAGACTTCAAAGTCTTGCCCTACTTGTAGAAAACGTATTACTGTTAAGCAAATTCATCCTTTATATTTATAGATTGGTTGTGTTCTCTGTATTTTTGATAATAAATTTATTGCAGCAGTTTTTTAATTGTAGATTTTACTTAATTTAATAAAATTTTTAGTAATTTTATAATTTTTTTCAATTAAATGCTATGCAAATTCAAACTGTAATTGGTTGACTTTCTATTAGGTGATTTATACATTAAACGAGGGATGCTATTCTATTTTTGGGAGATTGAGGCTTGGTTAAAGAGTAGAACAACAGTAGGAAAAAATGTATAACTATAGTTCACGTTTTTTTATTCTACTGTTATTTACGTTCAAATTGAGAACTGTATCGATGTAGTTAATCATCCATTTTCTGGTTAGACAAGGTTTACTTTTGGTTGGAGTATATTGAGTTCATTTCAGCTTATGTGGTGTTATTAGTAGATAATTCGAGAACAAATATTCGGATGAAATGCAATGTGGTTTTATGATTAAGAGGAACTGTCATTTCGTGTAATACTAATACACTTCAAAAAGTTGAACCGTATAACATTTGGAATCTAAATAAATGTATTTATCAAAAACTGTATTTCCAAAGTTTCTTGAATGTTTTTTGAATCGAGTGGATAAACTTGCCTAGATATAATCTGCCTAATTTGGAGTGCTGATTCAATAGATATATTGTTGATAGCAATCAGGAAGAAATGTATGAGTTTTAGAATGGGCTGGAGTTCCGAAAGCGGGAGCACTCAAAATTACCTTCAATTTCGTACATACACTCAAATTTATATAAAATAAGTGTCTCTGGAAGGATTTTTGGCGTCTTGCAAGGGAAGGGGGTAGAAAATTTTTTAATCATTTTGTTGTAATTGTTGAGTGTAAATCAGAACTGACCGGTATCAAAAGCAAAACGTATTAAGAAGTTCTCTATACCAGCGGAAGGAGATGCGTGGGGTGTCTCCTTCCCCGGAAAGATCTGAGAGACCATCCCCGTAAATAGAACCTTTCTTTAAATAATTTAAAACTTATGTTAAATTGGGTGTATATTAGTAGGTACTGACTACATAGTGCTTATAGATGCAGATTATAAAAACCCTTGCCGACAATTTTGCTTGATCTACCATAGACGCGAATCCCTTATTTTATAAATTTATTATTTTTATAAATATTTTCGTTAAGAGGTAATCGAATCATTATAAATTGGACGGCATTACAGGCCGTTATTTAGACAGTTGCACTTAATTGCAGTCCTACTTGCAAATCATTATTTTACCTCGTTAACTAGCTACAAATGAATATTAAATTATAAAACGTAAATAGACGAGTAAAATGTATCTACTTGTAGGTGAGTTTGATTTAAACAGGATACCAGACGTGAACTGAGCCCTTTTTGTATCCCGTTCGTTTTTTCTGGTAAATGAAATTTCAAAGCAAAAACCACGAAGGGAAATGAATCCTTTACAAATACAACAAAAAAAATTTCAATACCATGGATTTATGTTTACGATTCGATGTTTTCATTTGTAAACAGTGAAGATGATGAGTCCACGTGAGACTTAATCCGACCCCTAAATGATTAATAGCAATATGAAAATTACGTACCATCTTTTATAACTTTGATATTACTTTTAATAACCATATATTATATTCTTATATAATTTAATAAATAAAATGTTATGATAATTCAGCTCATTTTTTTTATTTTCAATCTAGATCACCTACGAATTCAAAATTTTATATATGGCCCTCTGCACAATTGAGTTTAACACCTCTTTTCTAGACATTCAATGCTTACGTCTTCTGAGCAACTGACCCTCGCGCAATTTTTCGTCTAACTCTTATGTGACCCCTTTTAAAACTAGGATCGAGAACTGAGTAAAAAATAATAGAATAATCAGAAACTAATAAATTGAAGAAATTTTCCTACAATATGCATAAGGTAATGAGTGTTATGACAGAAATAATGTGTATCCTCCACTTTTAAAGCACTGAAAAACAACCCTATATGCGCAAAGAAATTTTTGGAGTAACTTTAGAGTGGATCCCACTTCTAAATATTTAGAGAAAATGAAAGAACTACATTTGTTTCCACACATATATTTATTTTAACTCAATCCAAATACCATGTCCATTTTGTGTCGGCTAGGAACCAATAATTAATTTCAGTAATATTGTGATGATATTTAAAAAAATTATAGGATCTGAAAACAAATAAATTCAATTAGTCAAAGAAGAAAATTTACAATACTAAGAATGTTGTTAAGGGGCCGAAATTTTGAAAATTATAATTTTGTACAAAGAAAAGTAAACAAGTTATAAATTTTATACTGTGCACTATGAATATAACTTCAGTTTTTTAAATCTGTTAAATTAGAAGTAACTGCATACTAGATTATTGTAAATAGTTAATTAACAATGTTTATTATACAGGGAAAATAATAATTCTTATGTTGAAAGGTTACGGTGATCATAAAAGATTTTTATTCGTTGATTCATATCCTAGTCCCAGATAACTTTTGTTTTATCATTTTTAAATTTATTTTTCATTTATTACGGATATTTTATAATAAATAAGTGAATGATATTTATTTCAACGTTAAAAACCAATTTATTTTGGTTTCTAAATTTGTTTTAACCATTTCTTGTTAGATTATTATGCCAAAATTCTTTTCTGTTTTTTCTCATTATTGCTTCCGTATTTTTCAACAATTTTCCTGTTTGTCATATCAATCGGTTTAGTTGCTTTCACTAGAAGAAATTGTAAGCAATTGGTTTGTATTCGCAATAGGAAAATTATTTAAAAAGTAGATTATGTTCCCATCGTTTGCAATTATATGTATAATGTCTTTTAGATACATTACATCTGTCGCTTCAATTTCTGTGGAGAGACATATTCCAAATATAAAAATTCCATGCTCCTCAAATCTGCTACACTACACTTATTTGCTCCGGCAATCACATTTGCAAAGTCTGAAAAGTCATATAATATGTTTTTCCTTGCTTTTGCATTGGTAACTCTACCTGATGATGAAAGCTTCTAGTAGATATATATCTATGTCCTTATTTAAAATAGTGAATTACGATTTGTTCATAATTCATGTAATTTTATATTATCGTATAATATTTCAAGAACAATCACTTCTTTCACCCCAATAACTGCTACTGAATTAAAGTTTGTTGATAAAAATTATTATTGTTGAGAGTATTACATTTATATTTGTGCGCATGTGTATCTTTGTGCGGTGAGCGCATGATCTGTTGTATGTGTGGAAGAGCTCATGCGTACGACGTGTGCCTTGACAGGCCCCAGTTCTACTGTACAGATGTTCCTTTTATTGTTTTTACAGGCAATAAATCATTTTTTATAACGAGTGAAGCATTGCGAGATGTTGCATTTTTACTGAAGAGAGATCTTTATTTTTATTACATACGGCAAAATATGAATAGATTTTTAATATTTTAGTAGTATATATGGCATTAGTAACAAGGTAAATAGGTAGAATACGACCGAGGCTTCAAACGACAGTAAAAGCTGGTGGCGACCTATCCGATAAGCGGTTTCACTAGTAACAGAACAAGAGAAGTATCAATACTCGAAGGAGAGTATCCTACTGGCAACCATCGATGCTAGGAATGCTTCTTAGGAATAATCTAATCCGTTTCCACTTACGTACTTCGCTTGGTACAAAATTACCTTAGTAACAGAAAGCTGATTTACGGAACAGGGAACTGAGAACTAAAAAAGTATTTGCCAGAACCGCACAAGAGTTAGTTCTGGGACCAGAGCTTTGAAACATATTCTATGACGATATTCTTAGACTTGAGCTGCCCGATGGATGCTATTTCATATGCCCACTACATTGCTATTGTCATCACCGGAAGGAACAGAGAGGAAATCCACGAAAAGTTATTCAGCTTCATGCGGATTCTGAGAAGATGGTTCGATGACTATGGATTATCACTAGCAGCGGAAAAGATCGATTTAAAGCTCTTGACCAAGAAGTAGAAGGCAACATTTGTCAATATACAATCGATAAAAATCGAAGAGCTCTTCATCCAGGTGAAAGAAACCATAAGATATTTAGGATTCATTCTAGACACGAAAGTGAGTTTTAGTGACCATATGAGAGAAAGGGCAGACAAAGCATCAACACTCACATAATCGCTAAGCCGACTAATCAGATATATCGGGTGTCCAACTACTACCAAATAAGATTGTTGATGTCAGTCACAAACTCAATACTTCTGTACGCCGCAGAGATATGAGAAGAAACTAAGCTGATAGATATCCTTCGCCAAGAAATAGCCAAGGTCTAACGCAGAGCCGCTCTTAGAGTATGCAGTACTAGCCATTGCGGGAACCAAACCAGTAGACCTGCTAGAACTCAGAATACACAAAAGAATACCCAACGAGGAAAAGACTAACGGAATAATTGACAAAGTCGGAGTCGCGGAAGAAGAAAGATTCTTGACAATGGACCAATGGCAGCAAGAGCATTATACGGATCAACAAGGTAGAAATGCTGCCATATGCTACCATATGTCAAGAGCTGGATAGAGAGAAGTCACAGAGATGTACACTAATACCTCACCCAACTACTGTCTGGACACGGTTACTTTTGATCCAAACAAGGTAAAGTAGAGAGCCTCGTTTGCGGACAAGCCACGCACAACGCAGAATACATATTCTTCAAATGCACTTAATAGGAATTAGAACGCGGAATGCTATAAAAAAGATCGGATAAGTCACTCCCGAGAATATCGTAGGGATTATGATCGCGAAAGGAGAGAAGTGGAACGCTGTAGTTGAGTACGTAGAAACAATTTTACGGACGGTTTGGTCCATGACCAGATCACGCCAAGCAACGGCTAAAAATATTACAGAACAACGAATGAACAGAGCAAACGCTAAGCGAAGAACGACCATTATGTGAAATGTTAAGGCGGGTCAAGGATGGTAACATCAGAGAGGCTCAGATTAAAGAGGAAGGGCTATAGTGGGTCGTACAAGTAGAGCCTCACACACCGATCGGTCTAGTATGGTGCGGAAGCGCATTTCTTTCCTTTTTGGATAAAAAATAGGTAGAATACTACAAAAAAATATAATTTGATTCCCAGTTCATGGGATCTAAGCCTGAGAATTAGAAAGAAAGGTGTGATTATTTTCCTTTATTTGCACTTTTTACAACGTCTGGGTGAAATTTATATGTCGAAGCCCCATTCGTGTACTGTAACCTTGAAAAGCGAAACAGTATGGATTGGAGTATTGTTATGAAGCAAGCATCTACCTCAGATGATTTTGCCGTCCTTTTTTCAAGAATTTTTTGATGCATCTATCTTTGTAGGTCAGAGTAATGGACCACGCTCACGGTTGTACTTGATTCCTTGAAGCCAATCAAAAAGATACCTTCGCAGTCCGAAAATATTGTAAGCATCACTTTTTTAGTGTTTCTCGTGAGTATTCTTGGGCTCTTCTTTCCTATACCACTCCATGAATCTCTTTTGGGTGTCGGATCATAGTAGAAGATTATAGTTACCGGTTACAATTAATCGAATTACACTTACGTGGTCCTCGCGGAAAAACTCTAAACATCGCTCACCACATTCTACTCAACATTACTTTTGGACTACGCTGAAAATTCGAGTTACCCACTAATTTCTGTCATATTTAAATGCTCATGTAAGATACTTAGAGACTTTGTTTTGTAAATCCTGTTCTCCCTTGTAATTTATCTTTTTTTTTATGCGCTGGTCACTTAGAACCTTTTCTTCGACTAATTTAATGTTTTTTGGAGTAGTCACGGGACCTCCCGCACGTGGGTAATCCTCTAATGATTCTTTTGCCCAGCGAAACAACTCAGACCAATTTTTAATTATTGTAAGTTATGGATACAAGTCAAGCTTATTGAGACCGTACTACGTATCTACTGCATTTTTGTTAATCACAGCAGTATACATGATATTAACTATAAAAATAAACGCATAAACAATTGAATTAAATATTGAAACTGCTTAGTATTCAATCTCAACACAATATATCAATACTAGTGTTCTGGAGAGGTTGAAAATACAATTCGAATGGATATTTAAATGAAAATCATCTGGATAAGATCGCAGAAGGTTTTTGATAGGTAAGGCGTCGGTCTCCTATTAAATGCTGTATGCGGTGTCCGATATGAGCTTAAACTTGTAGATTGACATCCGAACGTCAGGTCCAGCGTCAGCGAACGACAACCATGGTTACCAACTTGGGGGTTTTGCCCCCAAATTTGGGGGGAAAAATGTGGGATGGGATGTTTTTAGAGATTTTTATATCATTGTAAAGAATAAGTTGCGTTTAACATGATATCAATTGAAATGTTACAAAATATAATTACGCTGCAACGGAATGGTGGATCATGCACAACATTTCAACAATCCACAAAAATGTTAAAATTATTTAAAGTCATTCTATATGATTTCAAAAAATCAGAATCTGATGAAAATGATTTTTTACGTTTCGATAATTTATGAATAAAGAATATAAAAAAATAATATTGCCGAAAGAAATTATTTATTGATTGTTGATAGCGACTGAAGAGATTTGTAATATGATTTTTGTGATGTCTACTCACATTTAGAAATTGTAGATAATGAACTTATAATATTGAAAAATTTTATTTTCGGTTCTTGATTCTTGAAACATAATTTCGACATTTCGACATTTTCTTCATCGTCAGACGCTAAAAATAAATAAAAAATTAATGGAAAATCATTATTCCTCGTTTCTTTATTTCAATTATAAGTAATATAATATTATTCCTTTTTTTTGTCTCACAAGAAGTTCTAAACATACGGTTGAGAGAATAATTTTATTTGAGCTACGAGACTCATCGCCCCTGACACACTTACAATGAAAAAAGGTCAAAAATATAAATTTTATTTTTCAATTTAATCTCCATTATTGTAAAAAATTTTTTCTCGTGGATATTCTACCATTTATAAAGCGTTTCAATAGCAAGATTGTTCAACGTCTTTTCTTTCAGTTGTTGAAACAACTGGTAATCGCCGTGGTCAACATCTGGACAACATGTGAGATGCTCAATTAATTCAGAGAGAAATAATGAGACTTTTTTTGCAACTGTTTTCCAATAGCCTTGCAACACGTTATCATGGAACATTTTCTTGTGTGGTAGTGGGTGCACCGCCTGTATGTTTAATCTACACGTGTGTCCATCACTAACTTTTCACTATGTCATATGATTCGACAAATTCTAAAGAATTTTGTGGATTTGCTTTGGGGTCAACTCTTCTAAACGCAACTACTTAATCGGCTCGTGTGGCTCGGTAAGATCCTCTTTAATAGTGAGATGTTACCGACTTCAGAGTCATCTGTTTATAGTCTAAGACTAAGTCTAAGATACGTGATGGTAAATGTATTGATTTGCAAATAAGTCTAAATAATAGGGTTGTCGAAATGTTTCCGACCTAACAAAGTAACAAGATATTTTTTCCATAATCATTTTGTTTTCAATAGTTGCTGTCTTCCTTCTCAACATAGACCTTTACGTATGAGATTACGTCTTCGTCTGATGAAAATCTCTCTACTACAAATTATACTTTAAGATTAGTAAAAATCAAAAAAATCGCTGGGGACTTAAGTGTGAGAAGGTGTGTTGTCCTGATGGGAAATCAATTTCTTTTTGGCACTGAGATGGTTTCTTTACATTTCTCCGTTTACATTATAAGTTTCAATTTCGCAATCTAGGGTAAAACTGGAGATTAAACTAAAGTTTAAACTATGATTTGAACTCTGGTTAAAACCAAGAATAAACAAGATTGCTCTATTATACTTGTCACACTTAAACACTTATTTTTATGTCAGTTGTCACAAATATATCCAAAATAAAAAAAATCGTGCAGTTTTTATGAAGTAGTACTTTTCATTCAAAGATTCGCTCTAGAACGAATCTTTTTGTTTTCTAGACGCGTCGACA
This sequence comes from Diorhabda sublineata, assembly GCF_026230105.1. Classification (NCBI taxonomy): domain Eukaryota; kingdom Metazoa; phylum Arthropoda; class Insecta; order Coleoptera; family Chrysomelidae; genus Diorhabda; species Diorhabda sublineata. Next base: position 32,142,815 of record NC_079477.1, read on the forward strand.
ATGTTGATCATCGTCGAGTTCAAAAAATATGCAATTAATCTTCAATTATTCTACCAAAACTCTATAATATTGTAAGAATGTAAACCATATGAAAAAAACGGTGATATCTGTAGTTTAAACCGATGTTTGAGGCTTATACTTCCCTTGTAAAATTGGACCTGAAGCAATGATGCATAATACTCTTCTGTTATTGTTTCGCGTTATTGAAGATAGTCGTTCAGTACCATCTCATGAATATCCCAAAAGCTTTTGCCATCACTTTTCTGGTCAAAAAAACCGTCTTTGCCTTTTCCGGAGCAGGTTCGCTCTTTGCAATTCACTGCTTTGACTGTTTCAGGATGGTGGATGCAGATTTGATCTACAGTCATGAAAGGACGCAAAACATCGGAATGATTTTGCCTAAATCACGTCAATAAGGCCTGGGAAATGTCCTTTTGAATGTGCTCTTGGTCTAAAGTGAGCAACCGCAGCACCGAACGAGTAGATATATAATTCTTCAGTCAGTATATGGCAAATGTATTATTTTGAGCTGTTGATAGCCTCTTCTATATATCTTAATCTTAATCCAACGGTCGTCCATAATCATTCTGTAAACTTTTTCGATGGTTGTCTCAGTTTTTGGTTGTCCTGAACGCTTATCGTCAGTCAAGCTGATACGGCTAGGTTTAAATTAAACTGTCAAAAATTTAACCACCGCAAATGATGACAATCTCTCAAACTATGAGCAAATATATTTCTAAGCTTATATTGATAAGTGCTGATATCTTCAGTTTGAGTTCAGAAACTTTTCAGACAATTCTTGTAACTGCCATTATACACGTGAAATTATGAAACTAAGAATGCAAATAATAGATTATAAACATAAACTAATTTTGAAAAGTTTGTAAGCCATGTGAGGTTCATTTGTAATAAATTATTTGAAGCTTTGTCTTCGGATTATCTTCCCATAAAGCTAAAAAATGTCTTGGTGGAGATGTGGTCCAAGTATACTTGTAGGTGTTGGTAGAAATACTGCATATTAAATTTAAAAAGAAAAAAACGTTGATGAAGAATGGAGGATGATTAATAAGAGGCATTTTTTTCTCATTTTAATGTCATTTATTTTTTATCTGTATTCCATGGAGGGTCCTAATAATTTTTTTACTGATTTTACAGATTTCTTCACCATGTTTTCGAAAGTAACTACACTCAATTTTTAGTAGATTCTACAGTGTATCAAGATCACTTCCGTTACATTCATCACACTTTTTTACACAATTAATTTTTTCACTACCACCAGTTTTTAATTTGATTTAACAAAATATTCTACTAGCGACTTCAATATATCTGCAATTATATATCTCGAAAACGAAGCGAGATATCAAAAAATTTCAATCCTCATTTTCTATTTATTTTGACCTATTTAAACTGTTATATCGCGGTTCCATAGAAATCGTACTCCATCGTTTTTATATAGCTCCTTAATAATGATAGAATACAATATGAGTGATGAAAATTAACAATGAAACTTTAATTAGTAAATATTGATTTGATGATTGTCATGATAAACTTTTAGGTAATAATTATTCTGTACTTACACTGACTGAAAAAATGGCGTTCCTCATTTATCATTGTAAATGCATTTAAGCACAATAAAGATGTTTCAAAGAGGTTCCACAATGTTAAGGCCATCATAAATTATTTCATCATTACATATTTGGAAAATATCGAAATCGTTTCAAGTGGAGCATTTCTGTTTAAAATGACTAGATGTCATAATGACACCAAAAAATAATCAGTATTGTGTTAACATATGGTAAGATGTCAATATATATTTTTTAACTAATCCATGATAAAATGAGCCAATAGAAATACTGCTCTGTGGGTCCAATAATGTGTGTTCGAATAGTAGCTTACCAATTGCACAATTTGAGCACCTAAAGGAGCACATGCGTGCGCAATGCTTCAAATGCATGTTCGAAATTGTCGTTTTTGAGATCTATGCGTCAAACACAGTTGCGTTTTCCTCTTGCCCCTCAAACACTAGATAATTGTTTTAGCTTCGTGAGCTTCAAAATTGATGTTTAAAAACAAACTGAAGAAGGAACTAATAAGGTTATCTATAGCAAAAAGTATAGTTATAAATAAGGACTTCCATAGTATTCCTAATCTTAATAAATAAATGATTTGTGGTATGTTTCAAAATTTGACATTTGACACGAAACTCGCCGATGATTGTTTCATTTATTTCTTGTGTGTCAAGCTCATTAGCACGAGCTCATGAATATCGTGCACAAAATACGAGGTCTGGTTATTAATTAACGAGACTGGTTACGAAAAAGGGTTTCATTATAAAAATTATTCTACATTTGAATGCTCCCCTTCAGTATACTCCCCGTCACACACCTTTCCGTACGTTTTTTTCATTGGTCGAAGCAATGCTGAAAGTCTTCTTTGGTGAGGGACTTTAGGAGCTCTGCCGTTTTTTGCTTTACCGCTTCCATCGACTCAAATCGGGTCCCTTTCAAAGTAGATCTCTTTTTCTACTCTTTCAAGGAAATCTGAGCAAATCCGCAAATTTTTTGGCACCAACTTCGCACAGACTTTTTCTAACCGTTTCTTTATCGGCCTTTACAGCCTCGGCAATAATCCGGATGCTCATTCGACGATCTGCATGCAAAAATTTGGTTGATTTTGGTCACTGTTTCCGGAGTTGAAGCAAGCTCACCAGTGCACTGGACATCTTCAGTGCTCTCTCGGCACTCACTAATGCGCTCACACCACTCAAAAAGTCCAGAAGAAGCACGAGATAGAGAATTGTCCCCATATGCCTCTTGCAACAATTTATAGCACTCAGTCGGCGTTTTCTTCAATTTAACGAGAAATTTGAGATACGTTGCTTCTGTTTTTCGTCACACATGGTTTTCGGCACAAGAAAAAACAAGTTCGCTTCAAACCGCTACTGAACAAATACTATAATAGTAAAGGAAACGTGTTTTGTGGCGTGCATAGACAATGCACTACTCGTTTTTTACCTCACCCGTCTAGGGCGCCCTCTAGGCGCGCAGTTTTGTTATTTAATAGCCAGACATCGTACTTGATAAATTGGAAAGCGATTGATATTAACTAACTTTTGAAGTTTATGGGAAATGTCAGAAAACTCTTGAAAATCACAATGAACCGCTTCGGAATAATTTACATAGAATAGAATAACCAAGATTAGAAATAAGCGAAGCATTAACGCCTCTAAACATGCTGACACCGCAGTTATACGTTTGGGAACATTTTCGGTATTCTGTGAAGACATTCTTGAGGAGACTTTAAAGACTTTTAAAATGATTTGAGATATAGAAATAAGCCGGAATTTGTGAAAACTATTTTGAATATTTTTATATCTGCAGAAAAAATATTTTCAAGATTTCAATTAGATAATAAAGAGAAAAAGATTTAAGAGAAAAGAAAATTGAATGCTGCAGCTCTAACAATGGAAGAGATCAGCAAAATTGTGGGAGACTATGATGAAAACTCATTAGATGACTTGCAAACATACTAAATATTACAGTAGAAATAGATTTTTTAGATTTAGACCACAAGCTTACAAAGGTTGGCCTTGTGATTTTTCAATGGTCATGGCGAATGCAAGACAGATCGGATCGTTTATACCAAAAAGGCAAATCGGTTGGGATCATCGGGATCTTCGAAATGAGAACTTCCTCGCCTTCGTAAATGAAATTGGTCATCAATTTATTTCTTTGTACAGTTTTGGTTTGTTTATGCTTCGAAGCATGATTACTACGGAGCCAACCGTTAGTCTTAAACTGTTTGCAGTTAAACAAGTCACATACTAATAAATAATTACCTTGAATATTGGATTGAATCCTTCTTCTTCGATAATGTCTGCCCCCAAATTAGGTCAGTAAGAAACAATCATTGTATTTTTGAGTGTTTACTAGACAATTTTTGTGAATAGACATCATTCAATAGATATCATAAGACATCGATCAACATCAAATGACAATGGATGACATCATTCCTTATGAGAACCGCAGACTCAGCCATCTCATTTCCAAGATGTGCTGTATCATTTGTTACAAATTATCTCATCTCTTATTATGAGAACCGCAGACTCAGCAACGTCATTTCTTAAGATCTGTTAATTATTGCATTTTTCATTTTAACTTTCAATCTGAATTTTTTCACTTTTAAGTCAAGCTTTGTAAATGCTAGATATATTTTCACTATAATAATCAATTTATATAATAAAATAACTTTTTACAAAACGCATTTTCAGATTTAGAAACGGTAAAAAATGCGCTAATCATCTCACCACTCTTGATGGGAACCATTAGGATCTGTTAATCATATATAAAGTGATACAATGTGTCCAATATTTTACCCTCCATTAAAGTATCGTCTCGGATTACCTAATTTTTGTCTTGTATTAATGTGACTGTGAAGAATCATAATTCTACCAATTTAACTTCTACTAATTATTGTATTTGTTAAGATTTATTGTACATTTACCCCTTCTAATGGGAACCAACGTCATTTTTGATGGATTTCAAGTGCCCCTTAGACACAAGAATTCCACTGTTGACTGGAGAAGATGGGTCAATCGCAGTAACCGCTAAAGAGAAGGCGGACTTGTTAGATCGCATATTTGCTTCAAATTCAACTCTTGATACGCGGGGAAAACTGCCCCTCAGTCTGCTCGGAGTTGGTACATCTATAACAGAAATAGAATTTCGATACCGAGACGTGGCACAGCTTCTCAAAGGCTTGAACAACAATAAAGCGACTGGTCCAGATAGAATCCCACCAATGGTATTGAAGAATCACTCGAACTGCAAGTCCGCTATGCAAACTCTTTTCTCTATCATTTAAAAGAGGTCTTTTCTCTGCAGATTGGAAAGTTTCTTGAGTTCAACCCATACCAAAAAAAGGAAAACAGAAGGTTTCCAATAACTACTGATCGATTGCTTAAGTCCCAGCCATTGCTAAGGTCATGCAGAAAGTCGTTTACGAGCAAATCTTGAGATATCTTGAGTCTCTGTTAACATCATCACTGAAGCTATAGAGAAATCCAGAAAAATCGCACTTAGCATATCGAGGGCTTTAGACAGAGTTTGTCATGCCAACCTTCTAAATAAATTAAGTTTACACGGTTGGTCGTCATCATTTATCAACACTATAATGGTTGGTCTGATTTCTATTGTATTAGTTAAGATTTATTGTATATTGACCGCTCCTAATGGGAACCAACGTGATATTTAAGCGATTTCAAGTATCCCTTAGACACGTGTCAAATAACTTACTTTTATTTCACATTAATGTGATTATACCCACTATAAATATAATTCATTATAACTTTGTATACGATAAGATTAGTATTTAAGAGACCATATACACGGATAGTGTGTTCTTAATAATCTTGACATCCAACGTGTACAGTAGTCAGATTATTGAAACCACTTTATTTACTTATTTTTGCTTAATAAATAGCTTTTTACAAATTTGAATTATTTAACTTGCTAGAGTTTCTCGCGCGATTTTTTATTTGTTTAAATTTATGAAGTAATGTTTGAAAAGCTTTAATAAGCTATTTTCACGAAAAATGAGAATTTTTCTAACTTAATTATGTTTACAATGAGCAGGCTTTGAAGACGACAGTATTCTTTGTTATTTTTTTATTTCACTGCATTTTTTCCTCCTAGTAGTAAGCATTTTGAAACGTGCTTGTACTGCATTTTTGAATCAGTTGACTCATTTTTAGCATTTTATAGATAATATTGATCACTCAGCTTCTTCCCTATAACTTATATCAACTCCACTTTCACGTTGTGGCTATCTCCATCAATTTAAAAAATGTGGGTAAATAATACACACACACATATGTTTATATAAAGTTTTTCGTAAATAGTGTTTAATAACTATAATTCATAGATAATCGTCCATAAAGTCACGCTAGCGTGGACGTATAATCAACAATTCCGAATATACACCGAGATCAAAAGATAAACCAAACGAGACTTAATTCGAAATTTTTATTATACATCACTAAGTTTTACGCAAGAAGAAAGTTTTCTAAGGTCGATGAAATAACGATTGAAATGATACTTATGTATTTTGATCAGTGAATGTAGCTATAAAATTTAAATATAATTGCAGTGTAATTGACAAGTGGATCAAAAAGTTATCCCTATGATTTACTCGTATTTTGAAGTATCTTTTCTGATGATTGGAATTGACTACGAAAGAGTGAAGTTTGCGAAGGTATCTGACATTTATATGAAGCGTAATTGATCATTGAAAATTTTTCAGTTATTATTAAAATTAACATGAATAATATTTTTACAAACGAAAAGTATCTACGCATGATACTTAGTGACCTAGAATTCGAACACCCAGTAAATATTAATCCATAATTAAAATATTTCACGTACATGTTTATAAACAAAAATATGCAATACAGTTGTTGAAACTCAAAAACAGTTTTCTCTTGCATAAAAATTCTGCATTTAAATAAAAAAAATCTTATTCACACTCATAGGTCTTCCACCTCTTGTCATCGATATCTGCGCATAAATTATGAGCCCAACGACCACATTTAATGCACCGGCTCCATTTTTCACCATCTTCATCTGCACTATCTTCGTCATTTGTTGACCCATAGGGAATGCTATTTTCACTTTCGAAAGAGGTCTCCACTACCTGATGTTTTTTATTTTTTTTGCAGCTTTTGGTTTAATTTCTTTGAACAGCGAAACTTGGAGGTGAATTTTTTCCCAAATTAAAGTTTTTTGTTACAGATTTTATTCTTTTTGCTCGTTGTTCTTCTGATTTCATCCTTCTCTGGGGTGTCGGTTGCTATCATTGTTTTTCCAGTCTTTCTCCCTTTCCTTGTGATTTTCCCGGCTAGTACTTATGGAAACGGCTGTACTTCTTCTGAAGAAATGAATCCAACAAAATCTAGCATTCATTCCTTTTTCGAGAACCTTCTATATCTACTCGACGCTCTGCCTACTAAGAGCAGAAAAGTTCTATGGGGTGATTTCAACATTGACTTCCCATAAGATTGTGCCACTCGGGAGTCTCTGATAAATGTTTTTGACGTGGATATGTCCACTAGAATTACTAAAACAACTTCCTCATTACTAGATTACATAGTATCCGACTTCCCACCCCAAGATGTGAATCACTTTGTAATTAATTCAGGTCTCTCAACATAAATTATCAGGTGGTATAAATCAGCATTTCCTCTTCTTCGTAAAACCAATCATCATAAATCGTGAGCTACGAAAGGAACACGTAATTCATCGAAGAATATGGGATCACTCTTGTATATAAACAAGTTAAGAGATAATCTTCACATACTCAATTATATCAATAACTATAGATCATTGTATCGGAAAACTATCAAAACTACGAAGCAAAACTATTACTACAATCTCATCTAGAGAGCTAAAAATTCATCGAAACAAACATTATCGATCTCGACCCAGTCGAACAATTATTTCGTGAACGTTAGTAAGAATATTAGCTCTAAAATATCCACATATCGAGATGCTCTCTCTTTTCTCGTTCCTTCTAAAAGAATCACTGGTAGTCTCTTTCTCAGACCTGTAAATAGATCTGGGCTAGTGCAAACCATACTCAGCATCCAAAACAAGACATCCTGCGGCATCGATGAATTATTAGCTAAGTTATTTTTTGGTTTTCCGGAAGTAATGATTGACGTTTTATGTTCGCTAATAAACGAATCCTTTGGGAAGGGGTTTATTCCGAGCTGTTTTAAAACAGATATAATCGTTCCTCTGCACAGGGGCGGTGACAAAAATAACACTAAGAATTATCGTCCTATCGCATTTTTACCAATCCTATCAAAGATAATTGAACGACTAATGAATAGTCGTCTTTTACCCTTTACTTAACAATAAATTTTATACGGTTTCGGTTTTCTGTGATTTTGCTAAAGCCTTCGATTGTGTTGATCATAAAATTCTGATTAACAAACTAGAATATTATGGTATACGAGGTATTCCATTGAAATAGTTTCTTACCTTGAATGTCGAAATCAATTGGTACGAGCTATTGTTAAAGTTTCAATGAAATTGCAGTGGTGTGCCTCAGGGTTCAGTTTTGGGTCCAATTCTTTTTTGATTTTCATCAATGATCTCACAGACCTACGGATTAATGGCCAATTCTCTTTATTCGCGGATGTCCCCTGTGTAATCTGGAGAGGTCCAGATATTCAAGCTCTACATTCGACCATGGACAATGATCTCATAACTTTTAAGTCCTGATCTGATGCAAAAGATCTCTGTTCAAACACTGAGAAAACTTCGATCAAATTTCTTGGTCTACATATCGACGGTGCTCTTCATGTATCTACATATAGAAAACCTGACAAAAGAACTAAACTCTGCTTGCTTTGCCGTTACATCTGTGTCTGAACAACTCGTTCGAATCGCATCTTCGGTATGGTTTGCCTTTCTGGGGGTTTTGTAGTTTGCATCTCTTCGATTCTATCTTCAAATTTCAAAAATACATATCCGTAATATTTATGGTTTGAATAGTAGAACGTATTGCATTGTTTATGTTAAAAAACACAAAATTCCAACTGTCTTCTTTGTCTTCATTTAAGAATCTATTTGTTTGGTTCGCAAACACTTTCACAACTCAACTGAGAGACCCATGCATACCTACCTTACTAAAAGAAAGAAGTTGGACAGTTACTCGACTATACCTACTACTGATTTGGTGAAAAGGGTTTTTGAGCCTGATGGTCCAGTTCTCGGTTTATCTCATGTTTCTTTTTTATTTGAATTAAAGACCGAGTCTGTTTATCAGTAGTAGAAAGGTTGGGTTGTAGTACGTTACTTTCCAAATTGCTATCCGTTACGTAGGAACCCATAAAATCTTGATTTGAAAATATATCGCTGTCCAGGGGATACATTTCTAGTTCTGAAACCACTGAAATATTGCTGGGCGTGAAAGCTAGAGGAAAAACATTTATGGATTGCGTGGATTTTTAGAGAATGGACTTTTGAAATTGCCAAAATAAGAATAGTAAAAATAAAAAGAAAAGCTGCTTATCGCAAAAGGCGCCTAATCCTAGTGCCGAGAAACTTTGTTGTGAGAAATACCTGCAAGCAGACTATAGATTTTTTGCAAGGAACCATAAAATGAGAGACTTAGAAACAAACTTCACGGTCAAGTCAAGATTTCCACTGTTGACTGGAGAAGATAGGTCAATTGCAATGACCGCAAAAGAGAAGGCGGACTTCTTAAGTCGCAAGTTTGCTTCACATTCAACTCTTGATGCGCGGGGAAAACTACCACCCAGCCTACCTGGATTTGGTACATCTATGCCAGAATTTCGACACCGAAATGTGACACTTAAAGGCCTGAACATCAATAAAGCGACTTTTCCAGATGGAATACCGCCAATGGTATTGAAGAACTGCTATGCTATGCAAACTCTTTTATCTATCATATAAAAGAGGTTGGAAAGTTGCTAAAAAAGAGAATTGCTCAACCTATTTTACATCCAACGAGAGTTTACCGGTGGTTAAAGAAATGTTCCATGGCCTTCCCGCAACCCAGACTTATCTCCAACTGATATCTTTTTATGATGAGTCTACGTGAACAGACCCAGAACAATATTCCAGTTAAAGAGAATATTCGTTAAGATAAGGGTAACATACCCTGGCAAAGTATAAAAGTTAATGACCTACCCTGTAAAATACGAACAAGCGAAATATTTATTCCTAGTCAAACTACAGACAATTTAGTTTTAAGACAATGAAGAAGCAATCATAATGTGATAACTATGATAATTGGATCTCCATATTATTTGTTGGGAGAGTTGCAGATGTTTCCGAAAAGGTCATAATCGGTTAAATCGAATCTAGTGACCTAGTTTCGAGATCCTTTCTCCTGTAAGTCTCTTCTTGAATTCGTGCACCGGTATAATATATTCTGTTATCGTAGCAAGACTTGTCGACCGTCGAAGAACGATTAAATAGAAATCGCCTCTAATTGATCATCTCTTATGTGTTTACCTTGAACAGATTTGTATTCAGGACCGCATTCTGTCGAGATAATCAGAACGATTTGTATACGACTGTATTCTTTAAACTAGAGTTAATAATTATATGAGGCGAAAAATATCAATTTCCTTGTTATGATTAAGACCATGATGCAAAAATTTGTTGAAACACTTATTAAGAAATTTGAATTTCCGTTTGCAAAATGGTGTTTACTTACGAGTACTTGGATAGTAAATCTTACTTGTTATATATAGCATCCCATTCCCGTAAACTCTACAAACCCAATAATTTCGTAATATACAAGGTTTAGCTATAAAATAACGAGATTAGAGCTTCCACAGAAAAAGTACGCATCGGCTTAAAGTTAATGACTGTCAACTGTTTAGTTTGAAGTCTCCTATTACGAATGCGATATTTACCGTGTCTGTAGACAAACCAGTTTAGCCGTTGCCTTCTTTTGTATAAGGGCAGTTTTTTGTTTTGCTGTGAAAATGATCTACGTAAAAATACAGCAACGGATTGTTGTAATATTTCACATGAAAATTGGAAAAACTGCAGTTGAAACTTATAATTTATTGGAATAAGTTTATGGCAATAAATGTTTGTTGAGTCTACTTGTTTTTGTCGTGGGATTGCTGAATTTGTAGGAATTAATGAAGAATGTGTAGGGTGAATTTTACATGAAAATTTTAGCTTACCAAAAGTGTCTGCAAAACTGGTGCCTAGAATCCTCACATTTGGATAACAAGATGCTTGCAAAAATATTTGTATTGACATTTTGAAAGCGATTGAAAAGATTATAACGTTTGAAAAATCAAATTTGCATTAAAAGGAACAGGATTCGAGTCTGTTGAAGTTGTGAAGAAAAAGCGGCGTGCGTCCTGAAGGAACTCACAGAAAAAGACTTCCTGCATTGTTTTGAACAAAGGAAAATTCGCAGGGAACGATGTAGAGATAGAGGAGATGGTATATAATGAAGGTGATATTAATAAAATGTTTTATACTACCAGTCTCGTTATTTAATAGCCTTACCTCGTATTTTTAACTTAAATACTAAGTAAAAAGGTATTAAATCTTTAGTTGACACTTTTGAGCAATGAAAACATTTATTGGTAAAATGCAAAAAATAATGATAGAGCTCTTCATTTTTATTTCAATTAGCATTCGCATAAAAATTTCGGCTGGTGAAACTTTTCAACACAACAATAGAATGGTAAATAGTGATGAGTGAATGCAAGAGAAAGATCAAAACCAAGTTAGTCTTGGTCTTGAATATGTGATCTTTGTCTTGGTTTGACAGGGTCTTGTCGAAGACTTTTGTAAGTCTTGCACGTTTTTGGTAATTTTTTGAAAAACATTTGAAAATAAAAAGTTTCCAAATAATTCAAAGTTGAAAAATGATCAAGAAATAAGGAAAGAAATGTCGTTGGTATAAGTATTATGAAAAATTTCCAGAAATAAAAATTTCCCGAAATGGAAACAATGTAGCATGATTCTAAGAGTTGTTTTAAGCCGGGAATATGAACAGCTAGCACTCCTAACGCCTCCACTTGCCAAAATTCGTATCGAGAGCCTTTAGTTCCCGCTAGCTATCCACACTCTCGATATATCCACTGGTCTTCTACATCTACTACAAATTAAACTTGATTCAAGTGCCTATCAATGCCATACAGTATAACACAAATATACTACCCTGAAGTGAAGTACTTACTTTAGACATAATTTCGAGTGCGTAAAGAAATATACTTTAAGTAGTAGTGCGTAAAGAAAATTATTATTGAGTTCTACGTAGCGCAGTGGCTGCACAAAGTGCATCTTTAATATTAATATTGTTACTAAATCAATTCGTCTGTTGTTTTGTTAATGTATTCTAATCTCGATTAAAATATTCAAAATATCAATAAAAATATAATATATTTTATAAAGAATTGAAAAAAGCGTTACAGTTTCTTCTACCGAACAATGAAATTTACTTTACGCACTAGTGCGGGGAGAAAATTACCATTAAACTTTTATATTTCGCTAGAAAGAAAATTATGTATGCAATTCGTGTGTAAAGGCCTTTTTCCAACTCATATGATTGTCGCAATCGTCTGTGGCACATGCGAGAATATTCACATCCGTCGAAAAAAGGTGAAGAAAAAAATGTAGTGTCTATATTTGTTTTTCACATTTGATTTTTCATTTATCTGCTTATACACTTTATTTTTATCCTTGTGATAAGATTTTTCTAGATTCCACTACTTCAGAACGTGCGATCCTGCTAACGCGAGCCTTGAATCTCTCATCAATCAATCCTGTACCAGAGATTCATGTCCCATCCTTCTTAATCCCGTTCTTTCTCCGAACTTTCCATGTGACGTGAGTATTTTTAAATCAGATGCTTGGTATACTTCTATGATAGATAGAAAAGGTCTTACCTGATTCGTATCCCACATGTCTAATGTGAATAGTGTCTATGAGATGTCATACTGCATCATTAACTCCTCCTTGTGTATTGTATTGTTTTGTTCTTATTAATAGTGAATTTATTTGAATAATACTCATTCATTCCCGGGCTGTGGTATTGGAAAAATCTGCCGCTACATGAGATTCCATCCCCAAATCTTCTAGTTTATGAAAACAACTTTTAAGTTTTAGAGTTATGGGGAATTGGATATATTCATTTTCAATCCTAACCTGCGCGGATTTATTATGGGGTCGTTATTCACAGCGACCTATACTTATAGCTCGCTTTTACGACGAACAGTTATTTCAGGAACCAGAAGTAAAATTACAGTGTTATCGTTTAAATATTGAAAGATATATGTTGGTTTAATTATTTTTTCGTGAACACAAATTATTATTAGTTATTTCAGAATAAGTTTCACGTGATTGTCGTACATTTTTGCCATCATTTTCGATATTATTTCGATATTTAGTATATAAAGTTTGATGCAGTTTTCGACGAATATTTTAATTGATCAATATTTCTATCAACGTCAATTTGAATATTGAATTTTGAAACCTATGAATTTAAAAATTTTCACAAGAATTATTATAATTCAAAACCACCGAAAATCTCAATTAAATACTTCCCAGACAATGAATTCATAAGTATTCGAAAGTTCGGAAAATATATTAAACTTAGTCCACTTTGGTGTTTCATTGCCACGTTCCCAATAAGGAACCGCTTATATATATATATATATTATATATATATATATATATATATATATATATATATAATTTTTATTTGCCAGAAAAATTACAAATTATTTCAAAGTAAAATATTCAATATCCATTCATTTTTATTTTACCAAAAAGTATAAAGACAACAATGAAAAGGAAAGAAATAATAGATTAAAAATAAATACAAATGGTATAGGTAAAATAAAACTAAAAAAAAACTAACACCATCTAAGGAGACATGTGGAGTTAAAAAAATTCTTAAAGCCAGATGAAAATTTAAAGAACATGGAACAAGCTCATTTTTAAATATATTATTCAATATATCTCACTAGTAAAAAGATCTCTGGATGAAGTTATTTCACTAAAGAGTTGTTTTATATCTTCTACAGCTTATACAAAAACAAAGAAATTAAGTTAAATTTAAATACTTAATGTTTTACCTGAAGCAAGTTATAGATACTTGAATTGATTTTGTTTTACGTAATTGAGCATTTAACCTCAAATAACTGGAAAAATTTACATTTTTCAACAAAAAGTTATAGAATACTTTTTAAAGAGCTTAAAAAGACCTTTCAAATGACTACTGATAAAAGTTGTTTCGACTGAACTTTCAGTGAGATATGATGTAAAATAGTTAAAGCTAAAAAAACAAAATTACACTAAAACTAATGCCATTTCATTGAAAATCAAAATAAAACTCATTACTTGAACCAAATACTTTATTTGGATGTTAGTCACGACATCTGAAAGTTTGACTGATTAGAAATGCATAATTTTGAAAAAATTAAGCATTAAATAATACTTTTTTTTTGATTTTTCGAAAAATCTTTTTTTCTCATTTTTTTAATCCATAACTATAAAAGATACAGAAACAAATAAACAATCAAATTAAAGCAATTTTTATGACGATTATTATGTTTTTTTTATTTGTTTTTAGCATAAAAATTAACGGAGTTATAATCAAATTAATCTGTCACTATAGTTTGATGATTGCTTATCCACAACCCTTTGACCCTTTATTAATAACATATGAAGGGTCACAAGCCCTTTTAACATATATACATTTAAAAGTTTCAAATTTTGGCTCGCGGATTTTTTCTGTTGATGCTAAATTGCCTGTAGGTACATTTGAGAGTACCAAGAGATGAAATACTCGTAATCTTGGTAAAGGGGTGGTTCTTAAGGGGTGTCAGGGTGTAGAGAATGAAAAATCATTTCGTGTTTGGAAAATACACTTAAATACCGAAAGATTTCAAAATCAAAACCTTAAAAGTCATTAAAAAAATTTTTATTTTTTATCAAAAGGGTGGTTCTTAAGGGTTGACAGGGTATAAACAATGAAAAATTATTTCAAATAAAGTCAAAAACCTTTAATATCAAAAAGAATGCAAAATCTAAGAGTTGACAGTAATTAGATTTATTTTTATTTTATACTCTGCAAAGGGGTAGTTTTTAAGGGTTGAATATTAAAAATTAATAACTAATTAATCAATTTTATCAAAATGCAATGAATTTTTCATAGTACTGTACTTGTCTAAGCCCACGCCACGCCGGCTTTCATATGATTACCATCAGAAATGTTACGACATTCGAACAGAAATAAGGACATTGAATAGCACTTAAAGGTAAAATATATCCTACATTTACCTATGAAATCACGTCATCAAGAATTGCAGAATAGAAAATCTTTAATTGCTGGCAGGAATTTGAAACTGGTTTATCAGTGCCGTCATAATCAAATAAACGAGCCTCTTCCTTTTTAAGATAGATAATTTAGGATCAATATCTAAATCTCTAGTAAAATTCCAACAAAAATTTTGAGTTATCTAATGCTTAAATGCATTTCGCGATATTCAGTTTAGGATTTTGAAGTCTTCACTAAAGAAATCATTTGGAAAAGCTAGAACCTACAACTGAAAAATCTTTTATTTTATTTTCTCTAGCTTAATTGAAGAATTATCATTACTTTGTTTAGAAAAGTGTAAGAAATATGCAATTTTTTCTACCTGGTCCTTATTAGGACGCATCCTAAATAACATTTCATTCATTCATATATATATTTCTCTACGAGCTCCTACACAAGACATATTTTTTTAATTTAACAGGAACGTGGGACAGGCGAGTTAGTGAACGTTACATTGAATATATAAATGAAATTGACGAAACTGCTGCAGTTGAAGATTTTTTACAAATCATGCCGCGGAGAACATGCAACAATATAGACAAATTCATAGATGTATTTGACAAGTCAACAACGTCAAGCATCTACTCCTGGGTGAATCCAGGACATTACACCACCCACTGTCATGTCAACAGGTCCTCATCCTGGTGCGCGTTTCGAGACACTTTCCTCTCCCCTTAGTTTTATGGGAGTTTCGGGAGAACTTCTGTTGTTGTTAAGGGCTAACACGGTGGCTATATGCCCTTATCTTCGCGGTTCTCTAGTCGTCGTAATGAGTGTCTGTGTGTGTTTTCACTGCATTGAGTGACCCCTTCTAACCTTGTTCAGCAAGAAAAGATTTAATTTCAGTGGTCCTTCGCCTTTTTTAGAACTGTCCCCGATCTTCTTGTTGTTCAATGGACATTCAACGCTTGTTTTAGCATTATGTACTGTTGTTCCTATAATTTTTTTCCTGTTTAGTAATAAAATCTTACCCATCCCAAAGTATTGTACAAACTAACATCTGATCTCTACAAAAATCAAAGATATACAGATATTTTCACTTTAAATGCGACATACTGTATTTGGACTATTTTGAATTTCGTAAATTAGCATTTTAGAAGTAATTGAGAAGCCGTCAAATATTATTGTCTATTTTATATACATTTATGTTAAAATAAAACAACAAATAATATTTTAATGTATATTCAATGTCGAATTATTTGAAATTAGTTTTAAAGAGCGAATTTATTACTTCTTTACCAATTCAAAAATGTACTAATGATATATGCCAACAAATTAATATTTATTCCTTCTGTTTCGAAATTAAATGGCTTCTACAGAATAAATATTCATGAAAGTGACTTTTGTGATAATTGCGTAAATTGAATCTACATTTATTTATTAATTTTTTTCAGGGATCTATCTATTGATTAATGCTAAATTATTAATACTATATAAAATAACTTTTCGCTATTGGTAATTCCTTAATATGATGACGAAATCATTATTACCATCTACTACTACGTAAAATATGTGTGATTGTAGAGTTTTACAATTTTCAATTCAATATAGATAATCTTCCATAAAATGAGTGCATTCAAGAGATTTATACAACTATTCTGTTGACGGATAAAATAACTTGTTTCACTCGATTTAATGAGAGTACCGTCTGTTTTAAAATTTTTTGATGTTTTAAAAATTAAGAACAATTGAAACGAGAAATTCAGCATATTAGAAATGGTTCGATTGCTGGATACCTGAGAGAATCAACTTATGATAGCACTTTGGAAAGCAGCCAAACAATTGAAAAGACCCATTTTACGAAGCTCATCCAATAGGAAAGAAGATGGAAGTTGGGTACAAGATGATATAGAAAAAGCAAATAGATTCGCGAGAAATAACAAAAAAAAATTCCAGAGCAACGAAGGTGAAGAAATACAAGACTCGAATGAATCATAACGGAGGATTCTCCTCTTCAAAGTTACTACGGAAATTAGGACAAATATAGATCCTAAAAAAGCTCCTGAATATGACCTTATCATCAGGAAAATCCACGCAAAACTGAGGTCTCGTCGACCAATCCTATTAATGCGTCATTTAGAATGAGATACGTACCTAAGCTATGCAAACCTCTTTAGAAAGTAACATCCTGCCGGACTATTTCTTTTTTCCAGTTATAAGGTGCAACCACAAAGCGAGTTTATTTACAAAATGTTTACGGATGCAAAAAATTACTTTTTGTACAAAATTCTGTTTCTACATAGCATCCGAACCTTTGTAGCTTCAAGTTTTTGTAGAAGATTGCCGCTTGTGTTTTGAACAATATGGTAAAATGTTCTTCCTCGTTATCTTCATTAAAGTTTTGACCAACTAGAATAGATAGTAGGGAATGAAAGTCACTAGGTCATGGCTCTACGGAGGATGATCAAACACGTCTCAGCCAAATTCCTGTAGTTTTTTCTCACGTTCGCAGTATACGGTACAGGCATTATCATGGGAAAGTTTATCAAGTTTATACTGGCTCGTGTGCACTTAAATCACTTGGAGCTCGAGATTGCACGAGATTGCTCGAGATGACGGATATTAGCAATCCATATTTAGGGACAATTAATTTTTCTTTCCTTTGAAATAAAAATTAAAAGTGATGGCCGTACGACCAAATGTATTAATCATAAATGTAACTTAATTTAAAATTTATGAATATAAAGATATTTATAAAACAGAAACTAATGAAAAAATTGATTGATTGTATAGTTGTTCTATTAACAATTGCAGTGGACAGTTAAGCGAGGATCAATGAATATTTCATAAATACGCACGGCACTCATACCAAATTAAAAAAAGCAAAATATTGTTTACTCCCCTTATAAAAATCAGTAAACATCTAACAAACCGTTAGTCTACGTGGACTCAATGAAAACATCGAATCGTAAACATACGAGGCTGTATTGATATCTAGTTAGCCTAGACCAGATCCATGCATAAACAAAATATTGCAGTGTATAGTTTGACGTCAAAAAAGTAAACCACAGTTACTCAATAAATTAAAAGAAAAAAGATGTCCACCGAAATTATGAAAATCGAAAAATTGGAGTATCGAGCCATCATCAAGTACCTGTATTTAAAAGGGTTAAGAAATAAGCAGATTTACGAAGATATGCTCAATACCCTTGGTGATCAATGTCCTTCGTATAAGACCGTGAAAAATTGGACTGCAAGTCTCAAAGGAGGTGAATTTTCCATTGAGGATGATGACCGATCGGGAAGGCCAGTTTCTGTGTCCATCCCCGAAAATATCGATGCAGTTGATGACATGATTTTATCAGACCGTCGAATTGGGCTAAAACGGATATCTGAAGCACTGAATATTTCATACGAACGCGTTCATCATATAGTTCACGTCAATTTGGACATGAGAAAATTGCTGCAAAATGTATCCCCAAATGTTTGAATGTTGACCAAAAGCGTGCAAGGGTAGAAGCATCGCATTCGAACTATGCTAGATTTGAATACGATGTAGACTTCTTAAACCAAATTTTTACTATGGATGAGACTTGGGTACATTTCTACGATCCAGAAATAAAGCAACAATCGATGGAATGGTGACATTTCCTATACCTAAGAAGTTTCGTGTCCAAAAATCTGCTGGAAAAGTTCTTGCTTGTTTTTTTGGTGTTTTGTTTTTGCAGGACAATGCCAATGCACACAAATCTCATGTTGCCATGCAAAAAATTCGTGGTTTAGTGTAGACACCCCCTTTATTCACCAGATTTGGCTCCGTCCGACTATCATCTCTTTCCTCAACTGAAAAAAAGTTTAAAAGGTCGCAAATTTTCTTCCAACGAGGAGGTAATAACAGCTGTATAGGTCTGGTTTGCAGAGCAAGAAGAAACATTTTTTTTGAAAGGTCTAGAGACGTTGCAGGTTCGCTATAATAAATGTATTCAATTAACCGGAAAATATTTTGAGTAATAAAATATTTTGACATTGAAATTTTGTTTGGTTCTATGGTAGGCTAAGAATTTTTCAATATATACTCGTAAATACATTTCTGTTGGCCGAAACTGTATGTACACAATTTCTTCGAAATATTCCTGCCAGATATTTGCGTCGCTTGGTGAGATTTATTTAATTCATGAATTTTTTTAAATAAATACAAATATAGCGATCTTTACATCATGGACAAATGAAGACAATGAAATTGCACAGTGTAGTGAGAATAAAGACAGGTATGAATTTAATAATAAATTTTTAGATATACAAACACAGTAAGTTATTTTAAATATATTCGAATGTTTAGCATGCGACATTAGAAATAATAGAGTAAAAGGTAGCAGATAATCTAGAATACAATTATGCTGGTTTAAAATCATTACGTCATGTTTCGTCAGCATGAGGTTTTAAAGACAAAAAACTGAATAAAAGGTTGGCAATAACCGAATCGTTAAGGATTGTTCGATGGCGACAAGATTATTTGTATCAGATAAAAGACTACAGAAGTTCTAATAGACACATAATTTATCTAGATGAAACATGGTTTGATAGTCACGATGTAATAAATTTCGATTGGATTGACAATAGTGAAAATTGCTGTTTGAATGGGCCACGTTCTAAAAAAAACGCATTATAATAGTAGCATTATAATAGCAAAGACGGTTTCGTGTCTAATGCTTTATCAGTATCAAATTTTAGCATTTATGTCTGAAAAAAATATTCCTATTCCTGGTTCAACAAACAAAGAATTGCTTACTGTTTTTAAAGATCTAAAGTTAGTCGAAAATTTTTTATATTGGCAAGTTGTGCAAAGAACAGGGTCATACTATTCTCAAACTACCTCATTACAATTGCATATTTAACTATCTAGAGTTAATATGGGCAAATGTAGAATCAGAATAACGAAAATGTAATCATGTCTCCAGAACTGAGTTAAGAGGTTGTAGAACTCGTAATAAAGAAAGTTCTAGCAGACGACCGCCAAGATCTTTGGAAAACTGTGTTGAACATGTTATCAAAGATGAAGATGAGTATGTGGTACACCCTCTTTACAATCCT
The DNA here is from genome assembly GCF_026230105.1 of Diorhabda sublineata. Taxonomy (NCBI): domain Eukaryota; kingdom Metazoa; phylum Arthropoda; class Insecta; order Coleoptera; family Chrysomelidae; genus Diorhabda; species Diorhabda sublineata. Next base: position 32,162,732 of record NC_079477.1, read on the forward strand.
TTATAATTCAATCAAATGATGACTCTAGTTCAGATGATTCTGACTACCATTATTATTTATAAAAATACTTTAGAATATAAACGTTTTCTTTTCTTTAGATATATTTACAAAGAATTCATTTTCTCTATGGTTTTTGCTTTGAAATTTTTTTTTCAGAAAAAAAAAACGAATGGGGTACAAAAAGGGCTCAGTTCACGTCTAGTATCCTGCTTAAACCAAACTCCCTTAACCTTAACCTTAACCTTAAAACAGGCAGATATATTTTACTCGTCTATTTATGTTTTATAATCCAATATTCAGTTGTAGCAATTAGCGAGGTATAATAAGGATTTTCTTATAAGTTCTCAGTAGGACTCCAGTTAAGGGCATCTGTATAAATAATGGCGTATAATGCCGTCCAATTTATAATGATTCGATTGCCTTTTAACGAATACTTTCTCGCATAAGAAATAATTATTTTTAAAATTATTCATAAAAATGATAAATTTATAAAATGAGGTATCTACACCTATGGTAGATCAAACAAAATTGTCGGCAAGGGTTTTTATATAAGTTTTTATAATCTGCAATTGATATTGGAAGAACTATACAAGTATGATGTAAATAATAGTCTTACTGTTATTCGCGTTCATTATTTAGAAGCAACAAGGTATCCGGCGTAAGACATACAAATTAAAACTTTTCTAAGAAGTCCAATGGGTGTAAATATGTCCTCCTCATCGTAGTATTATCTACGAGTAAAAAAATGATTAAAAAAATCTCAAATTGTTATGAATTATCTACCGAAAAAGTTATTTTAAAAAGGACAGACTTATCGATGGAGATGTGAAGTATTCATCGGCAGGATAAATGATTATTTTTATTTTGCAATAATATACTTCAATTTGCTAACACATATTGATGAGTTGATAGAGCCAAAATTATTGGCGTGGTCGTGTGGCACTTTTTACCTAACGCGTTGTGTAAGCCAAAGTATTGAACTACGTGCCGCCGCTAAACTCTCATATTAAAATCAAAATAGAAATCTATTCTGATTTTTTATTGGTGTTTCCCTAGCTAAGAAGTAAACATAACTTATTCAAACAAAAAGTTGATTTTCCTTATGGATTTTCCTTTGTTCCATTTAAATTCCTTTGATCAATATCATTTCCTTTCATTGAAAACAATTTGTACCAATTCCAAGAGGATACTCTCAACTGCAAACATCCTTTTACATTATAAAAAAATACTTTGTTTGTTCACAAATTCACTGAGAATTTAAATAAATTAGAGGAGTTACAAAATACTCATATTTCTATCATTTCACCCAGTTGTCCAATTAAAACTTCATCTGTACCTACTCCAAAAGAAAAAGTACTACTATACGATACTACAGAACAAATTACTGACATATTTTTGAATTATGAGCGTATGAAAATTGAGAAAGTTCGCGTGATGCAATTTCATAAATTCTTCTTAGATTCAGTGGCGTACAGAATTCATAAACACTTTTATATTTTCATCTACGAAAAGCAGACTGAATTAATAACGTTGAAAGGTTGAAATAAAACATACTGTACGGTGACAAATGTATTTTTTAACGTAACCTACAAAAGCTTTATACAGAACATTCAACGCTTGATGGAATGTGTTGAAGATGTTGATGGTATTGAATGCATCATGACCCGTCTGAGATGGAAAGAGATGGTATTCACACTGAAATCAGTACTAGAGCCATTAGTAAGGGGCTCCATAGGATCCAGATGGTATCGAACTGGGTCCGCTTGGGTATCCGGAAAAGCTTGGACCTTGAGAAATTTGGTTGTATTGAGCGACTTGGATGGCTTGTTTGATTCCTTCAAGATCGACTCCTACTACACGGTATTGGTAGCTTGGCACTCCGTATTGTGGTGAAGGAACACCATATTGAGAAGATGGACCGTGTCCACCACCACCACCACCGCTGGAAGATGATGAGCTTTGTTCTTCTTTAAGCAAAATTTGACGGACTTGTTCGAGAAGGGCTGGGTCTACAGATGCTCCCTCATTTGTTTGACCACCAGGTGACACAGGTGTGTATCCACCACCTCCGGACAGTCCACCCCCCAAGGAGAGACTGCCACCCCCGAAGGAGTAGCCGCCACCCCCGCTGGGCCTGCTGTAGCTGTAGCCTGAAGGCGGCTCGGCTACTACAACAGCGGCCAGGGCAAAAGCAAATACCTATAAAAAACAGAATGAAAAAATTAAATGGAGAAAAGGAAAGTATTGGAATGTGGTATAATATCTATTTTAAATTAATCGTGAAAGATAATATCAATGTCAACAATTGCTGTTCAGAATGTAGAATGTTTAGTGTTAAACATGTAGTTAGTAATTTTCACTTTCTATTATCTATTATTACATTACTTTCCTTTATGGGACAAAAGGAAGTCATTTAAAATTCTATAGCTTATACTCGGTAATGTGAAGATCATTTAAAAGGTGCTTGATTGTCAGTTTGCATTATATAGAAATTACAATGCACGCCGTTATCCTACGGCCGCTTCCGTATAGAATAATTATTATTTTTCTTATTCATAATTCTGTCGACATATTGTTAATGGAAGTCATGGAAAAAATATAGCAGTATATGGAAAAATAATGGTTTTTTAGATTAAATTTTGAAAAATTCATAGAAAAATCTTGGAGATTCAAAAAATCTAACCAAATATTTTCAATTTTCAGCCTCTATAAGAATATTTCTATGAAATAAGACATTTTGTATTTTATTAAAGAGAAAATATTCACAAAAATGTGTAAGAATTTCTATAATATATTTATTTGTTTCATATATTTTCTGGAATTATTTTTTTTTTAATTTTAATCTATTTTTTTTTCATCAAGAGTATTCATTTAAAGAAATATATATTGAATTGTCTAAAAATTGAAAAGCTGTATTAGTAGTTAGCTGAATACTTAAAAACGAATTATATCTGACCATCCACTATCAATATGTATTGAAAAAAATTCATAAGTAGAAAAAAATTTGAGATATCAATATTTTTTTTTCGCATATTCCTTAGATGAATTTATTTTGGATGCTGGTACTGAATAATATAATGAATAATAGTTTTTATATTTTTGATGGGTTGATTCCAGTCTGTATTGAACAAATCCTCGAAAAATATTTATCAAAATAGACTAAGAGTCAAGAATAAACGAATAAGTTGACATAAATACAAAAATATATAATTGAAAAACGAGGCCAAAGGTATATTTCTTTCCACATTATAATATAAAATGAAAATATTTTTTTTCAAGAACTCGAATGAAAATAAAAAATTTAATACGATAAATTAGTTCAAAGTTATCAAACGTGGAAGAAAATAAACTTTGTGGAGCATTTTAACACAAATGTGTGTGTTGTGAGAAATTTTTGTGGTTCAATTTTTTCTTTCCGTATAGTTCAAAATCCGGTTATAATTGATACGTTTTAGAGTGATTTTGTGAATAAAAAAAAAATTAAATATACAATAAAAAATTATGGAAAGAATTGTTGCAGGATTTGTCCTATGGAAAATAAAACCACAAAAATTTCACTGTAAGTCACTTCACACATGAAAATCCATTTGTGTTAACTGATGCGTTAAAGATGAACACACGCGTAATCCAATTTTTTTTTCAATTCGCAACTTACCACACTATAAGAATTCATGATGCGTAGTTGACTGGGTCTAGTGGTGACTGTAACGTTTCTGGTATGTTGCGATGTTTTTATACTGACCCAGAGAGTGAAGAGAGGTAATCGAGTCTTCAGAAGATGGTATGAAACGACTTTCACACTTGTATATGTATATCCTCTAAGATTTTTGCTACACAGGTGAATTCTGCCAAAAAAATGTTCACTCGAGGAGGTCACTGTGTTGAGAATACATATTCTAAATTATCATTCAAATTTTAAAAGGTTTATTACATACACAATTTAGATGTGGAATGAACTGAATAGATGAACTATGGGTGAACAAAATAGTGATTGTCAAAACCAGTAGCAAAATTTATGAAATAATCTATAGGTAACAACATCAAAGACCATGCTAATATTCTTGAATTTCAATTGCCAGTTGATTAAAAAGATCTTATGGACGTGATAAACGTGCTTATATTATTTGATAACCAGGTTGTGGCTGAATCTAATCAAAGTCATCTAAAAATGAATTTTTAAGTGTACCAGGGAGTTATAATTATAGTCACTAACTACAGAGCATTATTTACTAATAAAAATTTTGGTTACTACTTAATAACTATTGTAGAGAAACCATCAACAAAAATAAAAGTAATATCGGAAAAGTTTTTATTGCTTTAAGATCAAGAGAGTATCATGAGAAGTTGAAAAAGAACACTCTTTGAAGATAGAATTAAAAAATAAAAAATTGGGAAGAGTTTGCAGCAGCCAGAGATTTTAACCCCAATTGACAATTAATATATGTATTTAATATGCGATTTCCATAAAGTAATGCATTACCAAATAGAGTTATATAAAAAGGTAAGGGCTGATAGACCCTTTGTGCAACCTAAACCATTCTGTGGAATCGACTACAGTACCTAAAATAATCTACAGTGGTTGAGAAAGCGAATGTACCCTAGGTAGCTTATAACCAAAGATTTTATTAAAGGGATCAAACTGTATAAGACAGAAGTCTTGCAGCCTCAATGGACACCTCAAAATACTTAGTTTAGTAGAAGCTGCATCTTATAGATGAAGATCGAGACATTCCACTTCTGGAAATTTTTGCAAAGAGTGGAATTCATAGATCCGCTGTAAATATTGATCTGAATCTTAGTGCTCCATAGATCTTTTAGGCTGTAGGATTCATAACACCCTAATCTGCACATAGATAAAACCATCAGTCTATTGTGATTAGAATTCTCTCATAGTAACTGAACTCATTAATATTTCTGTTGTGTTTATGTGTGTGTTGTGTAAGTTTTAAATGGTGGTGAGTCAATCGGTAACATTTTATAATCTTTCACCGGTACATGTCTTCATCCATACAGATTTTTTTGTTAAACTTTAGTTATAAATGATTTCGCATGATTTGAACATTTTATCAGATTCATAGTATCACAGTTCACTAAAAACAGATGATTCAATGATAATAGCTGTATCCGAAATGTTTTTTTTTTGCTGATTCTATATCTGCTTTCCGTTTTTCTCTATCACGTCTAGATTTTGTACAATTTCATAATCTAATTTCACTCGAATATGATATGTATTTTACGAAGAAAAAAACACGTTTTTCCACACATCTACAAAATAAATATTGTTTTCAATATTAGTTTACGTTTACAGAAATGCTTGGAAGGAAAGGAGTTTTTGAATAATTTAAAATTCATTTGAAACAAATCATGGAGAAATGTAAGTATGTAAAATTAGACAAGATAGTACCGTATTTTATTTTAGCTTTCGAACGTTCTGTTTTTTGATTTCCAGCACATCTCTCGGGCGTCTTGGCAATCCCTCTTGAGATTCCAGCAATAGTCAGCTATCATATTTTTATTCCACCTACCTTGGTACCGTTTTTCCATTTCTGTTTTGTCTTGGTGGAACCGTTCAGCTTGATATTCACTGTAATCCCCTACTTTCTGAGGGGAATATGAAGTGCACGTTCAAGCCCATGCTGTATTTAAGCTTTTTATAAAGGCAAAACATTGTTCCCACTCGGAATCTTCATTGTTGTCCAGAAAACCACGCACAACTTCATCAAAGCTGATTTCTCCTTCTGATTCACACTTTTTTAAAAAATTCTATCAAAATTCGGATTTGGGGACCCCCAAAAATTTCTGCCTTAATTTTTTCTGAGGTAAAGGCATGCACCTTATTTTGATAAGCGGTCACAAATTGCTTCATCAATCCGAGATTTATGTGCAGCAGTAGTAAAATCTTAGCGTCAATCAATGGTTCAAACTGGATGTTTTTCATACCAGGCTCAAAATTTTGTCGTTTATGCCACAATCTTTGTTTACAGTGTTTGTCACGATCTCTACCCTCTCATTCGTAAAAGCACCCGATCATTAATGTCATCTGTCCAATTTGAGTAATCAAAACGTATAATTTAAAGATTTCATTGGTGTTCTGTACAGGTTGCATCGATCATAGCTTTATTGTGAGTCTGCCGCAAAAACGAGTTACATTCCATGAACATTAAAGATATAGAAAATAACAACGGAATTCTTATAGTATCTTATATATCTGCCTCAAAAGCAAATAAATATTGATCGTTTACGTGTCAAGTGGGTATTTGTAAAAAATATCTTTCACTACGATCACTCTTTGTTTTCAAATTACTAAATGCACTGTACAAAAAGTTGCAATAAACCGGTAGCAACCAAATTGGTATCAAAACCGTAGTTGCCTAAGGCCACATTGACGACAACATAAATAACAGTTTAGAACGAGAAAGATAAATTGTGGAATTAGTTAAAAAGAAAACCCTACATATTTTACCCATCGGGAAATGTAGTTGTATTCGGCATCAAAATGTGCCAGTAAATGGGCTTAATATTGGTCAGTTATCGTTTTATCTCATTCTAAATAATCAATAATAATAGTTCACATTATTATTGGTACAACAAAAACGGCTTATGCTTCTTGGAAGTTAGTTTGTCGGATGAAGTCCATTGTTTTGACCTTATTTTCTGAGGCAGAAAATGGTAAATATCACTGTCATATATCGACGAACAAATTCATTTGAATTTAGTTTAAAGGTGCTTAAAGTAATCGGAGTACCCACGTCTCTCCTAGCTTTTTCACAGTTTTTTGTCATAATTGTCTTTTATACAAAATATTGTATACTTTTGGGTAGAGTTCATTAGCTATCTCTCGTACTTTGATTCGACCAATACAAAGTTCAAGGGCATGGATTTTATTAACCTTAACTGTAGTAGTCACAATACATGACGGTTTTCGATTCTCAGTATTATCCGTATTCATATGTCCACTTTTAAAATTAGAACATCCTTTACAAATAATTCCATGAGTATGTGATTGTTATTAAACCCGAGGATCATAAAAATCCAATATGAACTAAGTTGAACTTACGCGAGGACAAGGTTGATAGGACTTAAAATTACGTTCATAGTATTAATAAACATCTGAAAGTTAGTTTAGGAATTTTTGTAAACGTAATATCTATAATTAAACAAATCGTGAATTGTTTACTACCAGTCTCAGACAGATGCCATGAAAGAAAATGTATATAGAAAGTTATTAATCGTATGAAATAATTGTATGGTTGAATATGAAGTTGTATTTAGAAGTGTATATAAAAGTATATAGAAGTATGTATATATTTGATAGTCATGTTTAATATGTTTATATGTATTGAACCTGGGCGTAAATTCTTATTTAGTGTGTAATTATAAACAAGATGACCTAGAAGATGTTCATTTTCCACCCTGTATTCCCGATTGAGATAAGTCTTTATTCACATTAATAGAGATAAGAGTTGTCCTTCAACGTAACCATAAGCCACATGAAATTTTGGTTTCTATCAACCTTGTCTTCTCGTAAGTTCAACTTGGTACATATTTATGACCTTCGGTATTAATATAGGTATGTATTATTCGGGATAATATGTAAGTAACTTTTCTTTGGTTTCTTCAATTATTTTTGAATTAGTGACTAGTACAAAAAAGATATTGTCTTTTCCTGAAAAGGTAATCCTAGTGTATTTGCGTAATTTAAAAATACAAGTCATCGGCATAATATTTTATGCTGGAAAGTACATTGAATATTTTTTATAGAAGCGACTTCAAAGCGTCAATCGAAAGACATCAAATGGACAAATGTAAAAATTTTAACCCTGACTCAAATCAGTAAATTTATTAAAGAAGCGCTTGTCTAAACGCTAACGTGATTTGCAGCTAAGTACTTTCGAATTCAAATAAACTATTTTTTAAGGTCATGACACTAATGGGGGCTTGTATATGTAAGAAATTATGTTCTATGAAAACAATTGCTATTATAGTAGAAACACCTTTAACAGAAACAAAGATTCTTAGAACATATACTGTTTCAGGTGAATTTTACGATATTTTCGAGACCTCTATAAGTATTCGCTCCTCTCAAGCTAAATTCTCTTTGTTATGTTCAGAATTGTACTACACATATTGTAGGTATCAATAATTTTACTTGCCAAACTTTTAACTCTGCTTTAGCGAGAGAAAAGATATTACAAAATTAACACAATCAAAAAAATGGAAATTGACTACAGTTACCAGAGATAATATAGATGACAACATAATTAAATAAGAAGTGAATTAGATCTCAAGCGAAATTAACAAGTATTATACTCGTTCCAATTACAATTAAAAGCTGTTAGCATGAAGAATAATTAGTCGATTCTTCCTTGATTATTTAAGACATAATTTTCAGAATAATCGTCATGTGTATTGAACCATAGGAAGACTGTCATACGACCGTTTCAATAATATGGAATAAATAATAAAGATTTTGTGTAACATTATAGAACTGTAGAGAGTCGTGAGCCAACCTCCAGGAACCTGAATCATAACAAGAGTTTGGTGTGACCTGCACACTCCGGTCAAAAGGCAGTTATGATCACGAAATTGTCTATGCCTCTACACTGGATTGACTTGAGGGAAAATTCCTAAAACAAAACTACATATTTTTTATCAAGATAATGCGTTTTTCCACCGAGTTCAAAAAACTATCTAACATTCACTTTTATTACCAGTCGGGGACCTTTAAGATAATCTTAAAAATTCAAACTCCAAGAATGAAATCAATGAATTAAAACATCACCGAAGCAATGGCATTAAAGTTCAGGGAAACCGAATTGAAAACTAAGATCTATTCCATGCCCTAAAATCTTGTTTCTATTCTAGAACGAAAATATTATTAAATGGCAACGTACATGTAGCTAGATTATTATTTTGATTATTATTATGATTATGTATTAACACCTAAAATCAAATTGTAGTTGTGAAGAGAACTATTTTTATTATAACTCAGGAAAAAATATCTCCGATGTGACTTTGTTTACCTCAGGAAGCTTATAAATTCATTCGCTAATAGCTATGCTGAGGATATTTTATTCTAGGAATCACACTCGCGTCAACTATTGTCATGAAGCTAGTCAATTACTCGTATTATGGTTTTTAGCTTCTTTGACTTTGCGTTAGACTACTTAGTTTCAATACTTGACTACTGTGTTACAAAATTAAAGGAAATCTGCTCTGCAACTCCTATGATACACTCACTTTCCAGTGACTTTGATGCTGATCACTTATCAGCTGGTTGCGACTCCTAGCCTACACGTGATTGTAATCACAATTTCCGAACGTCGCTCTCAATTTTCGGTGGAAATTTTAAATATGAAATATGATCTACAAGAACCTTTTGTTCTTTATTTTTGTGCGTAAATTATTCCATAATAATTATTCAATTGTATAGTAGATTCTAAATGTACAATAATTGTTATTGACGATTGTGTGATGTAAAATAGCTCAATACCAAGTTATTATTATGTTGAAATGCCGAACAGTGTGAAAGCCGTATGCTTCAGTAATCAATTACTTTGCTCATGAGAACTAATCACAGCCACTATAGCTGATCGCATTTACTTACTGATCTACTGATCATATCATACGACTGTGACCCGATTAACTCGATCAGTTTCCGAACAATACTGCATATTAGGAAACTTATCGAATTATTGTAATAAATATGATATTAGTATAAGTCATAAAGGACATAATATTTCACTGAATTGAAATCTAAAACACCAAAGAAGTAATTTTATATATCAAGTGCCTTGTACTAATTGTGATGCTGTCTACATAGGGCAGACATCTCAGTATTTAGAAAATAGACTAAGAGGTCATCAATATGATAAAAAACCATGAAATATTAAATAAAAATAAATTATAAAGATTAAAAAATTCTTAATTTTTCACATTAGAAAAAGTTCTAGTTTGATTTTATTCTTATTTTGATATTCATGTTGAAGGTGATCTATTGATCAATATAAATACGCAAATTAACAGTGTCACTGCCAAAGACTCCTTTACAATTCATATATATACCAAGACGAATAGTCTTTGCTGACTAGTTAGAACAAAACTCAATATATCTTTATTAAACTATAAATCCAAGCTTTTCGGAAGTGTTCTTTCCATTATCAGAGAAACAACAATATAAGTGGAGAAGTAAATAAAATAAAAACCCAAACCATGTAAATAACCTATGCTAGGTTCTAACTGAAACTAATTCTCTAGTAAGCCGATCGGCGCTGATGAGGTAGCTTACTGGCCGCTAGGTAAATGAGTGGAGAGTTGTATTTATTCGAATTTTGATTAATTAATTGTAAAGTAACTATAAATGCTGAAGAAACCAAATTAATTGCTAAATTTAAGTTATGAAGTGCCCCTTTCCATAACGTAATAAGCCAAATGTCGTTTCCAAGCTGATTACGTTTCAATTTCAAGATTTTATGACTTCCGATCCTTTCTAGCACGACTTCATACATTCTGAAATGTTAATACTTAAAAATAATCAAATTAAAACCGCTGTTAAAAATTTTTTTTCTATTAACATTAAAAGTAGACAGAAATTATCAGCTCGATAACCGAGTTGTTCGGTTAAATAAAGCTTTTGAGATTTATTATTTCAAATCTTCATATATGGCGCCACAAACTCGCATACTTATTCTCACAAAATGGCTACATCCCTCTTAAGACCTACAACTCCAAAGTTCGTATATTTCCATTCCATCAATATAAAAAGACCCAAGGCGCTGTAAACGAAAGTAATGGGTGGAGCGCACATCTTGAGCGCTGTAGGCGTACAATATGACGGTTTAGTGAAAACATGTTGTTTAGAATAAATATTATGCATTATTGAGGTGAAATTCAATTCAATATGGAGTCCCGTCAACAGCATTTTCATTGCAACGTCAGTTTCGGTATTGTACAAAATGACTTCTTTCATCCCTATTGTTCGAATGATCCAGCTAATGCTCGAAACGACCAAGGATGCTACAATTGTTGTGGGTGTTAAATAGAATGCTACACTTCGCTACTAACTCCTCCCTTTACAGATTAAATAGAACACTAATTTATTGATTGGAAAAAGTGGGCGGTAATAGAAAATCAAGCAAGAGGAATAGTATTCAACGTATTTTATTCTATTAAAAATAAAACGGTGTTGTCTCCAGTTCAGAGGCTCTATTTCTAACAAGAGGTTGTTATATCACTCTGAAGAGACGTAAAAACGTCGAAACTAGTCAGGGGTTACAACTCTCCCCTTGCAGTTGCAGGCTATTGGGGATATTGATATCGAAAAAAGGTCAATGGACATCATGTTCTTTATAAGGGATGTAATTCAATATTCGTTGCGGTATTAGCCAGGAAAGTAGTTTTTTTCTCCTTTCGCAAACGCAAACCATCATTGCGCGTTATTGAAAGTCGAAATAATATAAGAGATTACAAGTGGCTTTTATATATGAATATAGTTCTGATATATTAGATGCACTTCGTATATCTCAATATTTATTTTCTATCATTAGCAGCTACGGTTACATTTTAATTGATTTAATTCAATGGTTTGCGGCTGAAAGTGAGGATGGTGCCAGATAGAGTTTGCCGGAGATTATTTAACTTCATAAATATGAACGTTCTGTTATGGGACTGTGGCAATCAAACATCAAAGTGTACTCTTTTTAACATATAGGTACTTCAAGTTTTTCTATACTATGTATTCATAATCAGGGACTGAAATTGATACGAGTAAAATAAGTTTAAGTGAAATGTGGTAAAATATATTTTTCATGAAATTTTCAATTCAATTGGTTTAAGAAATAACCTTCAAAATGACAATAAGACATAAATATGTCGTTTTTTGATTTTGATTGCTATTTAATTGTTTTTTTGAAAATTAAATTCGTACATTGAACTTTGGTAGGTTATGTCGTTGAATTTTTATTGAATTTATTTTTTCAAAACCTTAGTTATCTTTCGATAGCAAATATAAATATAAAATAAAGTAATTACAGACAATTCGATTTACGTCAGTACCACTGATTCCTTGCAAGGAGGATTGAATAAAATCATAAATGCGCAGCTTCATCTCAGCCTAATAGGCGTCTACTGTATGAATTAATATGTCCAACAAGACTTGCGGTTAGCAATATTATTTTAAACCTCCGATAATCTATGAAACTGTATTATAATATGCACTTTATTGGTTATCTTCATAAATCTATGAATTGTATGCGAATAAAACTTTGCAGGCATTTAATAAACTTGAAAATAATTTCTAGCAATTTCTTTTGGCAACTTTCATACTAATAATGTAGAGTAAAATGAAATAAAGTAAATCAAGTTAAATGGTTAAATATTTAGTAGTAGGGCTCCACCCCAAACTTACTCTAAATTTTTTTTCGTACATATAGAGTTGTTTTTTAGTGCTCAAAAAGTAGTTTTAAGGTAGGGAAGACTCATATTAGCACATGAGGTTAAGTTGGGTTATAAAATAAGTTAGGTCAATCGTTGAAAACTTATGGTGAAAAATGTGTATTTTTTTGTATTTAATATTATAGGTTTCAAGAAAATGTCAGTTGATCATACTCATTATTTCGTGGATCCTTATTCTGGTGCATACACCCAAACCGTGGAGCGAAAGTGATCCAAAATACGAGAGCCATGATTATTACATGGATGGTTATATCGCGAAATTTCTGTTTAGACGCCATTATGTTAACCACACTGATTATATTTTAATTGTTGATAATTCATGATAGGAAATAGGAAACTTTTCATTGATGTATAAAGAAATCATGAAATTTTTTTCGATCGCCCTTTAAAAAATGTTTCCCTCGCGTTAAAGTAACTTATTGTACCCCTTAAAAGGATCTAAAGTGAAGCAAACAATTTTTAGAGTAAGTTTGGAGCTCCGCTTCTAAACATTCACCGTTAAACACTTTCCGAGATAAGTTGCAAACCTCCATTATTTGGCCGCTCTGTACATCTCGTTGAAAGTACATTCGTATTGCCTAGATACATCAAATGCTCACAATGATGTCCAAATCATAAATAAACCAATTTGTATTACATCTAAGCGAATCTAATCATTTCAACAACTACTTTGTAATCAGGTTCCATATATTGGACCGAAAGAATTGCAATAAATATATAATTAATTGTCATTAAATAGAAGAGAATGTAATTTTTTTGCCCCAAAGAGATTAGTGACCCCGAGAGTAACATTAGTTTTATAACCGTGCTTAATGTAGTGAATTTGAATTATTTATAGATGAGAAAGGATAATATGAAAGTAATTTTCAAGTACCTGCGAGTTTTTCACAATTAATATTTTCATACCCAAGTAGCACAAATAGTATGGTTAACTGAAAATAACCGTTTACATAAAATTTCCGGAGGTTCAACATAGGAACACGTTTATACATTATTTAAACAGCTTTTATTCATCTGAGTAGGACTATTTTACTCGAACGTTTATTTGAGGTTGTCAAAACATTCACGAAAGAGCACATGTTTCAATTGCATGAATTTCTGATTGAAAAATGATTGTTGCGCTGCCCAGGCTTTCAGAGTGTTTGGTTCTGAGTCCGTACACTCTTATTCCAGTTCCGTCTGCTGTTTATGATTTATCCCTATACCATTTAATGGCATTGCTTTCCCTTTCTTGTATGGTATTTTGATCCCATTTGTTTTTGCAGTTTATTATTTAGGTGCTAGAGCTAAATTTTTTCTTTGCAACGTCCCGAGGCATGTCCCACGCTTTCCACTACTATGTGAAGAGTTGGGAGATTTAGAATCACTTCTAGTACAGTTAATGGGCAAGATTTCATGGCCTCAGTTGCACATAAACAAGTCAGTCTTTGTACATTTGAGAGAGTGTTCCTCGTGGTATTCAAACTAGTTCAAGTACCCCAAACCATTGCTCCATTTGATGTAATTGGTTTCACAATTGCCATGTACATCCACCTTAGTATCTTTGGGCTAGAGCTTCAATTCCTCCCTTTAGTGTTTGAACTGTTAACGTTCACGGTAGACTTTTTTACAATATTTGACATATATTATCCGCATCTAAAGATAAAATGATTTGGATTATTTATAAATTGAACTATTCATAATGCAAAAATTTCAGAGATAGTAATATTAACCCAGTAAAAACGCTTCTTATCTATTAATTTGATCAAACAAAGTAACGAGGTCTTTTGACCACAAAACTAGCGGCAACATACATTTGATTAAAGTTAACTTAAACTTAAATAACAAATTTAATAATTTTTTATTTAAATTTTTAATTCATTCATTTCACAATGATTGATTAGAATATTGAATTTTATTAGTAATGAATCTAATTGTAAAGGCGATAGAAAGGCTAATTAAATTAAAATTAAATTTTCGAAATACGACCTCGATATTGTTTACTTTTCTGTTTACAAGCTACAGCTTTTAAGTTTACTTTCGGTTTGCATGTACTAAGTCAAGACGAAATATTTCGGAACGAAATATACCAAAATATTCACATTTAGTTAAAAGGATTTTTAATTTAGTTATATATATATACTTCTATGTAGGCCAATGCATCAAAATTGTTTATTTTACTTTTACATCGAAGACCTTTTGGATAATATTGACAAAAATCATTATAGGAGAAATGTTGAATGTAAATTAGTTATTGGGTTACATTATATTCACTAGAAACCTACAATATTACTATTTTTATGTTAGATGGAATGATTTCATGTAATAATGTGAATTAATTATGTACTTCGTAAAATGTTGACCTGCTTTTTTCGTGTACCACTTTAAAGATTTGTTACTATCGTTTTTTTCCAATTACATAGTTTTAATAGACATAAATGTGGGTGCGCCTAATTATTAATTCCTTAATATCAAAACGTAGAATATACAAATCAGTATAGAAGTAAAATATGTAAATTCTACGATAGTACAACTTGTATCAATCAAATAAAATAAGACATGAAAAGTTAAATGAAATATACTGCGCAACAATCGAAGTGGATATTTTTTATTTTTCTAAATTTTGCATCCAAAAATATTCCTAAGAGAAAGCCAATGTTTTTAGCTTGTTTTTTATTCTTTATTTGTGTTGTTATCTCTTGAATGAATCTTGGAATCGGTATATGGAGAAGGAATATGCAGGTTACACGGGAGAGAACAAGAAAGAGTCACAACTCATGCTGACTGCATGAAGAAACAAAACAAACACCAAGTTAACGATCAACAGCTCCTTTAAGCAAGTGTTTATGTACATCTGATATGCAAATAATGTTGTGGAGAGAAAATAGACAATGATATAATGGCCTTAACCACTTTTTTAGAGACATATGCTATAACGGACTCGCTGATTCAGTGTGGCTGTAAGATATCCTGAGATAGTTACAAAGCCGATAGTTATGCCATTTGATGGTGCAGTAGATGACAGATTTGTTTTAATCGATGATAATGTCCGCCTCCACCGTGTGAAAAGAACGTATAGATTATCACAAAATTGCAAGAATGGAACGTTTGATTTGAAATGTTCAGGTAGTGGAACCGATTCCTACAGCCTCATCAAACTTTACAATAAATTAAGAAACAACAGTTTTTTCAGGCAATTTGCTGGAAGGACGATTTCTAGTCAAAAGACGGTTGAATGCACGTAATTTGAGATCAAAAACGCGCTACACATTCAATGTTAACAGCGGAGTAGAGGGTATTTCAATATCGTTGGGGCAATTGAACACAGTTAATGGAACTTTCAAGACTAGAGGGATTGCCTCTTTTCGGACGAACCAAGACTTCGTTTATACACATCTGATATGCAAATAATGGTGTGGAGAGAAATAAGACAACGATATAATGAACATTCAATGGCCTCAACCACTTTTTTTTTGAGAAATATGCTATAATAGTAAGTAATTTTAATTGATGAATCAATGACAAATTTGTGGGTCTATGAGCTATATTCGGTTTTACGGTGGATGGGCTACTAACCCGTTCCACTAACCCTCCTCCTTTTCTCGGGCTTGGGACCGGCATCACAATCGCTAAGCTACTCAATCCACCCAGCGATCATGCAGGCGGAGTTAATATCAGCGGCAAAGACAAAATCAACGGTTACTTCCAACACAGCGATCAGATGTAAGATTGTGGTGGATAACAAAATAATAGACCAGGAAATGAAATTTAAATATCTGGGAATCGAAATATCTGGACACGGGGACGTGGAGACGGAAGTAAGAAACCAAGGTACAAGAGCCTCAAGAGCAGCAGCATACCTAAATGACACAATCTGGCGAAATAAATACATTCGAACTGAAGCAAAAGCCCGCATATACAAGACCGCAATCAGACCTATATTATCCTATGCAACAGAGACCCGACCTGAGACCTTTAAAACGAAACGGATATTGGAGACTACAGAAATGAAAATAGTTCGAAGAATAGCGGGAAGAACACTATTGGATAAGGAAAGGAGTGAAAACATAAGACGAACATGCGGGATAGATAATATCAATGACTGGGTACTAGATAGAAAGATAAAATGGAATGAGCACATTGACCGCATGACGGAAGAACGAATTGTGAAAATATCAAGGGACAAATCACCAGCAGGACAAAGAAGCCTTGGAAGACCTAGGAAAAGATGGAGTGACTACCTCGCAGGTGACTGAGCAGAGGCAATGACGTGAAGAAAAACAGGCAATGATACCTATACACAGCAGGAAGAAGAAGAAGAAGAAGAATCAATGACAACCGTAAGATATCCTGAGATAGTTATAAAGCCGATAGTTATGCCATTTGATGGTGCAGTAGATGACAGATTTGTTTTTATCGATGATAATGTCCGCATCCAACTGGCTAATGATCTGGAAATTTGGGAAGCAATACCCCAACACTTTATCAATAATTCAATGATATTTCTTCAAAACAGAGCGACGAAAAAAAGGGCAGTCCTATGTAGTATTAAAATGTTTATATTTAACTTATTTTTTTTGAATTATTACTTTCTTAGATTTTTTTTTCAATTATTTATTATATTCATTAGAAAGGAATTTCCTTTCTCTATCTGTCACATAAGATCCAGGTATCCATAATTTGAAAAAAATCAAATATCATTTACACGTTATTAAATTGTGGTTATAGTTGGGGCAGTAAAACATTCGGTGAAAGAAAAAATAACAAAGGATCCTGATGCCTTCAGCGTCGTCCCAATGTCAAATTAATAAAGTACTTATTACACATTAGTTTAATCTGATAATTTTTTCACTACAATAATAAAAGTTATCATGGAAATCGCTATGAAATATTGGAAAAATAGTATCAACGTGTTAATCTGATTAGCAAGACTTTCCATTAGTTTGTAAATACTATCCATAACATACTCGTTTTCAAATTATACCTTTTCATATTTAAATGCAACTCTTAGTGATGCTCTTAATTTTCATATATGTTAAAATTTCATATTGTTTGAAACCTGTAGTGGGAATTTTGTTTAATATTCATAAATGATTGGATACATTATCAATTACAATATTTGAATTTAGCAGAATGTTTAATAGGTGCAGATCGGTGAACCATTTTCCAAATAATGCCACGGTCATGTGGTAATCAGCACAGGATAAAATAATTACTCGTTGAAACGAAGATTCCTTAATATCCATTTTGTTGTCAACCTTTTTATGTATGAAACCACAATATTAAAACACAGCGAAATGTCTTTGAACAATTATAGTCTTAACTAGAGTAAGCACGTATGTACAAAGTAGATAGTAAGTTGGCTTTATAAAATTTGATTGCGTCGTCAACTTTCATTAGTTGGCAATATGGAATTGAAGTTAATTAGTTTAATTAAATATTCTGAATAATCTTCAAGGAATTACAAGAGGCTGTGATATATTTTTAACAGGTACACAATAGGTAGGGTATTTATCTGAAACATCTGTAAAATCTTCACTATGGCTATGGTCAGATAAAAAAGATCCGGATAATTCCCTTTCAGATGATTGATTGTCTTATGCATCTACTGCTCACTGGTCTCACTGGTTGATGCTGTAACGATAATATTTTCGGCATTCTTTTCTATGTTCCTTTATTGAACAGGAGAGCCGGGCGCTTCTGTGGTTGCTTTTTTATTGAAATTTCTCAATTAGCAGTAGACCACGACCCCTCCTCATCTGCCAAGTAAAAATTACAAATTAAATTAGTTCAACAATAGCGTATTATCTCAAAAAGATGTATTTTCTAGTAAATAAGCAACAACATAAATTGTAAATATATACTTATGCGCAAAGAAATCAGCCCACTGTAAACTTTTGTGTTTAACTAGGTATTTTTTTTAATTATTCACTTGATGATAGCTGGATACTCCAATTTTGCGATTTTCACAATTTCGGTGGACATCTTTTTTCTTTCAATTTATTGCGTAACTCTGGTTCACTTTTTTGACGTCAAACTTTACACTGACACTTCTAATAAGTTATTGTTCGTTGCTGTGGTAACGCAATATTTTGTTTATGAATGGAACTGGTCTGGGCTAACTAGATATCAATACATCCTCGTAATTGCCGTTGAAAGCGATCTTTTTGATTGATTTGAATATGATGAGTGAAAAACAATACTAGAGTCAGTAGCTGGCGTGATTGGTTTATTGTTTGATTGATTACGATTCGAAGAGCTTTGAATTGAATTGTGTATTGTGATGTATTTATACAACAAATATTTAGTGAAATTCTGACTTGTTTAATGAGAGCACTGATTATTTTGTAATGTTTGACTTTATAAGTCGAGAGAATTATAGTGATTGATGCGAAAATGTTTGAAATTACCAATTGATTGTTATGGATTTGATTCAGATGGAAAAAGCGTGTGATTGTTTTATTGTCGTGCAAAAGTGAATTATGTCTTTGACCGCAATATTTACAAACTGATGTGAGAGATTTCTCATATAAATAACTGTTAATAACTGTTGTAACCTTTTTATTCCGTTGATTCTGGAATTTATTAATATGGCGAAGAATTTGGCACAGTAATAAATATGATAATTTCTCTTACAAAAGAAAAATCTTTTATTAGGCACTGGTCTACATGATTTCTATAACACATTTCAAATAATTTTTTTAAAATGGTAATACCTTTTTAATAAAAGAAAAATATTCATAAAACCTCATTACGTACTTTTCGATATGTTCTATAGATCTTTTTTTGTTTACAGCTATGTCATACTCTAATATTCATCCAACTATTTTATTGTGTCCTATATCTCTACTCTTTTTTGGGTGATGATGAATGTCGCCATTCCATGGATTGTTTTTTCGATTCTGGTGTGACGTAGGCCACCCATGTTTCGTCACTAGTAACAATTTAGTCTAAAAAATCTTCACCATCATTGTGGTACCGCTCAAGGAAAGTCAATGCACTGCCTAAACGTTGGGTTTTGTGTAAATCCGTCAACATTTTTGGAACCCAACGTGAACACAATTTCCGGTATTTCATGTTCTCGGTCACAATGCAACACAAAACACTACGAGAATCTTGAGTAGTCGCACAATGATGAAATTGTAAAGCGTCTGTTTTCTCTCACCCATTTCCTTACCATTCCATCACTCATAATGTTTTGTCTCACGATGAATATCGACCGGTTTTACGCCTTTAGCACTATGAAATCGTATAACAGCCCGTACTTCACAATCGGCGGGACTCACGATTGTCGGAGGCATCTTAAACACTCAGTAAACAACGTACACAATGAAGAATCAGACTTTAATGGCATCAGTGCGTAGACAAGAGATGTAGGTAATCAGCGCGCATGTGCGGAACGCCGACCTTGGGGTTGCGGCGGCGGAATCGCAAAACGGTACTTACTTAAAAAATATGCTTCGGATTATCAACTCGTTATTTATCTAGAAACCAGCAAGCGCCAGTTTTGCTGGATAATTCCCTACTTTCTGGATGTGAATAGAGTAAAGAAGTTGCTCCTGGAGAAACATATGAATAGTTGTCGTTGATACGTTAAACTTTAATGATATTTTGCGTACGCTAGTTGTGGGATCAACATCAAATAATTATTAATCTCAAGTTTTTCCTTATGCCAATAATATGATCTTGGGTAGTATGTAGTACAAATATTTGTTCATTAGTTATCCAAGAAATGTTGGATTGTGTTTAAAAATTTTAGTATTTTCGATAACTAATTACAATTTATGATAATTTTCTTGAGAATGTCTTTTTATGGCAAACGGTTTCCTTGGCATGTTCAACGATCTAAAAATCTACAAATCTCCTAAGCCATACCTTTTATCTAGTTAAACAAAGAGTACATTTTCGGTTAAAAATTTCATTTTTGCTTACTTTAAATTATACTTTGTAAAAATTATTTTTTTGTGTCCTAGCATTATTTTCACGCCATCTACTCACTCCCGGACACCCTGTATATAAGATTTTATAAAGTGAGTCTCTGCAGAGGATTGTTATATTTGTGGAGGTGAACTTACAAGCCAGACCATTTTCTGCAAATTTGAAAGAAATTATTCATGTATTTGGATGTTACTGTAAGCGCTGTGCCAGCGGAAGCTAGTATTTGGTTGGAAGTGGATTATATGAACAATATTCACACGTAAAATCTAATAGTTTTACGTAAATAATTTGATGTCAGTGAATAACAGTTATTTGCGAATTTACGCCCTTTTTTCATCGTATCCTATCATAAGGACCATTTAAGCGGGCGCGAAGAGTTGCAAAAGAAAAACGTCTGTGTTCGAAAAATATTTTTTTAATCAAAAATAGTTAATTTTTCATTCAGTTGATCAGTAAGGGACATACCATTTTATAGAGGCCGACAAAGTACATGAGATGTCGATATATAGAAAATAAAGATACCTTGTGATAGAGAACTTAAGAGTTTTCTATTATAAACAACAAGTTAATGTCCAATATTATTATTTTTTTGGAATAAATTTAAATCATCGATGTTTTCAATCTTCTCTGTACGCATTAATTGCGTAAATAATTGTTGCAGAATCAATGTATTATCAAACATAATTCAGAATACTTCTAGTTACTAACATCTTTACGTAACGTATACTTGTCTTGAATGAATCGGACAATTTTTTATGGTAGAAAGTGAATATATATATTTAAAGTAATTTAATTACAGCCTGGGCAATACTTTGACACACTTTTATTGGATGTACGCAGTATTTCACATGTTTACAAAATATAGGGGAATGGTGAAGAATTTTGAAATCACTCAAAATTTCATAGAATGCCAATAACCTTTATAATTATAATATTTAATTTTAAAGTATTAACTTACACATGATTGAAAATTTTATGGTGGGGCATCCATATTAGATTGATAAGCTTTTTATTGAATGTTTGTCAAGATTGCTTTGGCCATCAATCACTCAACAGGTTGTGCAAAGGGAGGAAGGAGTTTTACAAAAGAATAAGGATTTGGTTCCAACCATACAAAGATTTCCTATCCATGTTTTTATACGAAAATGAAGCAATTATCTATTCAAATTACATTGGGCGATATTGGTTTTTATTCCTCTCGATTTAAGATTGATTTCAGATATTTTTATGCCCAGAATTCATAAAACGATTAATTGTTTTGAAATATTTGATAGGGGAAATCGCATTTGAGTATAAGTTGAGAATGGTGAAAATTAGATAAAATCCGATGGTTGATGGCTGATCTGTGCATCAATACCTTTCATTGAAAAAAAAAAAATTAAGCAAATCGGTTGGGTAGAACGCCTGAACGGACTCGGAATGGAAATCATCAATTTTTTTATTAACCTCAATTTTCAATTTAGATTAAAAAAATGTGAAAATATGAACAAAAAACTACCTATTACCAATTTTTGTCAAATCATATTATGAAGATTAGAATATAATGAAGCAAAATATCGAAAAATATGGAAACCACATGTTATATTTCTCTAAAATGAGATTTTTTCTTGTACTTTTTGAGGGACAATCTTTTTTTGAAAAACTGCAGTAACCTTCATGTGACGGTGAAGCTGTTCTCCTCGTTCCTCAAAATAGTTTCCTAAATTATCCGACTGTGGAAATAAAGTGAAACTTAAGACTTATATTTACTCTTAGAAGATGGAAAGAAGTGTTTTGATGCACCATGCTGTTGTAACCAACTATTATTCAAATTGTTACCAAGTCCGCTCAAATTGTCTTTTATGATGTTTGGCCCATTGCAGTCGTGCAGATATCACGTGCCCAAATATTGCCAGTCAAAAGCTTTTGTGTTTCAGGTTCTCACATCCATTTAGGATTAGTATGACAAAAACATTGAAATGAATAAGACCATTCCCAGTTGCCATTCGTTGATCGGTCTGCCATTGGTGACTTTCATCATAAACGAGTTTTATCTTTTCTCATCGACCGTTTGTAGTTACTTCCTTAGCAATAGAAAAGAGCCAATCACATAAGTTTGCGTTTGTCACGTGATTTTGACGTATGACGTTAGAGCGTGATGCTGGAGTTATTTCTCTTTCGGTTTGCTTTTTTCTATGGTAGTCTTTTGGCTTTGATTCTTTTCTCTACGATAAATACTGGATTACAAACCAAAACACAAAAATATCACGAAAAAGAAGCAGCATAAACGTCAAAAAGTAAATCTAAATTTTTAGGTTAACGGCAGTAACGTCGAGTTTATGAATAGGGTGTAGAATTTGCGTCAAACGGCAAACGTCATCCACGAAAGGCAACGGTAACCGGAAAGTCAAGTTTATGAATCGGTTTCATTTAACATAAACGCAGTTTTATCGTACAAAACTATCTGACTTGTGAAATAAGGAACTGCAACTTTGATTTGCATTATGTTTTCACCAAGGACAACGGATGTTTAAAGATTCTTTTCAAAGCGATAAATAATTTTTCGTCCATCATTGGTCGGGTAGTTTTAGAGCGGTTTTTAGTTGTATCACTTACGAAACTGCAGTTGTGGTAATTTGGTTGCAATGTCATTAAGTCATAAGTAAGTTACCTTATCATAAGTTGTTTACGATTACGGTAACCTTTCATCATATGATTTGTTATTCTTATTCGTTCCGTAAACATAATTAGGTTTTAAAAATACCTAATTAGAATAAACACCTTTCACTATTGACAATGAGAAATAATTCTTGACATTTGAAAATAGTTAATGACAAAAAAATTTATAATTCTAATTTCAAATTACTATAACTAGTAAATGTGAAATTATGCTTCTTTGACGATAGTACACAAGTGACGATTTATAGTTTAAGACACGAAAAAACAACAACTTTTTCGGGAAACGATTATATTTATGTTCAAAGTAATCACCATCTATATCAATATTTTTTAATCGAAGCTTCCACAGCTTAAAAGCTTGCATGTACTATTGTTAACACTCTGTAGATCACTGTTGTAGTTCCAATAGTTAGTTTAAATGAAAATTTTTGCTCCAGTGGAAATCCAATGAAATCAGTTGATTTGAACTCGGTCTGTTACCAAGCAACATGCTTTCCAAATCTGTTTTAAAATTTTTTCGAACAATTATCGATTTCCTTGGGTTACTACTAGGTACTGAAAAGTTTTTGCTTTAGTATAAAATGAAAGTAATTAATTTGAATCATTTGATTGAAGACAACCAATCAGTACTACATTATTCTAAAAATAGATCCTATCGACAATTTTCACTTTATTACATTGCTATGGATACAAATTGAATACACTGTTTACACCGCAACCGACGAAATTTCTGGAGCCGTTGGTGATATTCATTCTGAATACAATGTTTACACCACCACTGCCCTAAAACTCACAATACACTGCCTCACTCGAGTTTCGATAACCAAGTTATCATCTTCAGAGACTAAAGGTTATCTAAACACGCGTCAGACTGTGTAATTGTGAGTGCTGGTGTAGTGGTGGTGTAAACAGTGTATTCAGTATGAATATCGCCAACGGTTCCAGAAATTCCAGCTTTATTGATACATATTAAATTTCGATTTTAACGTTTCAAACATTTAATATTTCAAAAAGTCATGTTGTGGTTATACTACTGACGAAAATATTACTGAAATTATAGAATCAACCATACCAAAAAATACTGTTTACAGTAAAAAAATTTTATGGAAACCATTTATGGACTTTTGCAAATAGAAAGTATCAGATGGAATTGGATCGATTAGATGGAAATTGGACGACGAAAGAATTGGCATTGATTTTAAAGGGCTGTGAACAAGAAAAGATGGTACAGAGTTTGAAGAAACCACGATCAAAACTTCATGGAACTTAACAAGTAACCTGTCGCAAAAAATATTATGAAGAAATTAATGTTATTATTGACCCATGCAAAAGATTTATATTTCACCAAGCGCGAACTGTCCGCGATTCTATACGACGAAAACTTCAATCAGATCCCTGTGAAAGAAAACAAAATTGGATAGCATTAAGATCCGTAGATGGAATGAAAATACCCATGAAGGGCACCAATGGAAATTCTGTAACATTACCGCGGTAGAATTTTCTTGGAGAGATGGGGAAGCTGCTGATTGCTTAATTGACTTTTTTTATAGGATCAAACAAAGATGATTCTGTAACAAATCGAGTTGAATGTAACTCTATGTTCAGCAAGACTTACCAAGGTGATTCAAGAATGTGCTATCAGATTATTTAAAAAATTGATGTCAAAAAGAGGCCCAACCAACAGAATTTTCCTAAGAATACATAATCCCTTGAAATCAGAAAATGATTACTGGTATGGAAGAAATACGATTCAAAATTCAAAATATATATGATTCACATACATTCAAAAATAATTTAATCATAGAGTAAGAAATTACCATTTATTGAATAAAATATAAACTTACAAGTTGTCTCAAACTGTACCAGATTGAATTAGTAATACATTTTAAAAAATTCTGCAGCAAGAGCATGAAAATGCATAAAGAACCATAAAAAACCCATAGTCATAACTTTCATTCAAACTCAAATAAAAAAAAAATATTATCCTTCATGACTCAATGTCGGAGTCGCTGTCACAAGATATTTTCTTCAGGTTGAATTGGAGGGGCTATTCTGTCTATTCTCCACTGCACGTTCCACAAGTTTTTGGACCATAACTCCTTCAATTTTGATGCTATCACAACTTATAAACAACCATTTGAAAGGTGATTAAAAGAGCTACAACTTTTTTTGTTACAATATATAGTGAAAACATTTTATTTTAAAACGGTGAAGAGTCAAAGGGTTCGTGAGAGACTGTGATCGCGCTGCCGCGCGCTTTTTAAAAAATCATATCTCCGTCAAATTTTTTGTCAGAAAAAGACCTACATTTTTGATTAGTATACTTTCATACGTATCTTTCATCATTTTTGGGACATTATTTTTCTCTTAAAATCGTGATTTTTTTGAAAAACCCACCCGCCGCTAGATGGAGCTGAATAAATCGATTAAATTTCAGACAAAATAAAAAACGGCTTTTATCTTTAATATCTCACTTAATACTGCACTTAGAACACTTTATAAAAAACCGACTTGTTCAGTTTTTTACCTGCTACATTTTTTTCATTATATAATTTTCATTTAAATGCATATCTATTGAGATATTTGCAAAAAAGCGATGAAAAACGTGAAAAATTTCCGAATTTTCAATTACCAATTACTTGAAAAGTATTGGGTTTTTTGAAAAACTTTATATAACATTTCTATATCAAAATTAGGCCTCCTATCAATATTCGAGGTTATTTTGAACAAAAAATTTACATTTAGTGCGGAGTTCTTTAGATCATTTTCACTTTTGAAATTAAGAATAAGAGGATCCTAATTCCAAAATTTCAAGCAAATCGGTTGACAGTAAAAAAATTCGGAGCAATAACGCTCCAATGACTGCACCCCAATAGAATGGTATTTAACCTGATGGTGCAACCAACAGTTCAGCTTAGATTCAAAAAGAATATTTCTCACAACCGAATTGGCAGGTTTTAACGAGTGTTAATGTGTTCCCAATAGCCAAACCTAATTGATCTAGTTATTAATTATAACTGTAAGAGAAAATAATCAGTGGATTTCTTTCTAGCATTCACAAAATTGATTTCACAAAAAAAATCAATATTTCGTCTGCCCACCAGTCAAGGAATACATTTCTGCCTATACTGTGTATCTCCAATCTTTATGTCTCGCTGTACAGTAAGATCTTCCAAACTTCCAAACCAAATTTTTTGGTGATTTTTAATAATAAATAAAAAGTTTTTCACCAAAACCTCTCTCAAGAATTGTTATTTTTTCCTGTCAGTTAAACATAGTTCACTTTTAAAAGTAAATGTAAAAATTACAATCAACACCTTTCACAATTACAAAATTGTTCTAAAAAAAATTTACCATTTCTTTTAGATAAATAATTTTCTTATAATTTTAATATCAAACGAATGTACTTTAGACCTACTAAGCGAAGAATTATGGGGATTTAACGGTTGTTTTTGTAATTCAACTTTAACAGTTTCTAGTTACTAAACAATGATATTTCTCAGATTTTTTTTCAACCAATTACGACTACCATCTAAAATTATTTCCAGCCAAACCGAGTAACGTTTACAATGATTTGTGATATTTTTTTATTCATTATTTCATAGTGGAGTGTTCAAATTTGAAGGTCATTTTTGGCAAATTCAAATATTAATAACTTTATTACTTAAAATGGAGAACCCTGTATATTTTCGAATATTGAATTGTACTTTTGAATAGTACATTTAGTAAATAAATTATTTTATTCGAACAGAAATGTGAACCTCGGAAGGTAACTTTACTTTATGAGTACTTTATTTAAATCGATATCATGTTAACACTATATTTTATAATTATAGTGTACGACAATTTTGTCTGACAATTTTTGCACCTTGCTCAGAAACCAAACTGTTTTTTCTGCATAGTCTAAATATTCTATTTTCTCGTTTACGAATGCGATAACGTCCTCATCTGATGAAAATTTCCCTTCTGCAAGTGAAACGCTAAGGTTATGTAACAGAAAAGAGTCACTTGTGACCAAATCTGGTAAATACGATGGGAGCTGAACCAATTCGAAGTGCATTTTTTGAATTTTAATCTTGCTGATCACAGAAGTGTGAGAGAGTGCGTTGTCGTTTCCTCAAATGCGATCGCTTCTTTGCAATGACTTACTTTACCTTTACCAACGATGTGTAATACTCTCATGTCATTGTCTTATCTTTTTTAAAGATACTTGATGAACACAGTGTCATGAAACCGACTTTTCCTTTTCAGGGAAAGATTCACCCTTTACAATCCACTATCTTGATTGTTTTTCCATTTTAAGAGTGAAGTGGTAGATCCAGGTTTTATGTGTAGTTATGAATCAACGCAAATAATCCTACTCATTACATAATTCTTCAGTCAATATATGGAAAATGCGATCTTTTGATAAACTGATATCCTCTTCTATCTCTCTAATTTCATCATTTGCAGAACTTTTTCGAGGATATTTGTGATTATCGCAGTTTTTGGCCGTCTCAAAATTTCGTCGTTAGTCAAGCTGATACGTCCACGTTTGAATTCAGCTGCCCAAAATTATATGTTTTAGAGTTTACATACAGTAGCTAACTCCTTTTTTATTTGCGTAGGCGGTTTAGGAAAAACAAATATTCAATACTAAATTTATTCTATTATTCAGAAAAACTGGCAAAACATGAGCATATATTATATTGATAACTGGTGATATAGGTAGAAGTTTTCCAAACAATCCTCGTACATGGAATTATGCGCTGGAAATGTGAACCAAAAAAGGATGTTTACGAGAAGTAATCCATCGTAGAGATAGGTGAAGTGGAAACCGATCCGAAGTGCAAGTATATCGGTTAATAAATTTTTAAAATCAGTGCACTAATAATACGTAATCGTTTGATTATCTTAAAAAATAGTAATTTCATCAACTGAAGCGTGCGAGTGAGTCTATTTATTTGAAAACAAAGAATCGCTAGTTTTGTTAACAAAATTAATAGAAAGTAGAATGGTGGATTAATTTAACGGTATTTTAACCTTTGAATGCGTGTCAGAGTGTTTTAGGATGCATCAAATTTTTGGTGAAAGGATACTCTGAATTATTCCGTGTGATGTATCAACAACCATAACTATTCGCTGATTTTAGATATGTTTGTTTTATATTCACTAAACAACCTCGGAGACGTGAAGTATATTCTGGATGATTTATCTTACAAGAGTAGTCACCTTTTAACATTAAATAAAGTTATTAACACCTAGAATTGATTAATGTCGCTCACTTCAGCATATCTCTTTTGAGAAAAACTTCAATATTTATAGGGCGAACTTTGAATCTTCTTTTTTGACTTCTACTAATCCTAGAAAAGTAGCTGCAAGACCAATTAGTACAAATAAACTGTATGTCATCATCCAATTTCAAAAAAAATTGCCTAGCTTCAGAAAACAACTTCCCAACAATTCTACCAAATCTAAAAAAGTTACTTTTCTTTTTAATCAGAGACTGGTGTTTTGTTTTGGAATGTACGGATAACAATCACTATCAACGCGATGATATTACGATAATACGCAGAATGCGTTTTCAGTTAACTATTGAGGGAAAAGGCGAGGAGTATTTAATATGGGAGAAAAGTTGAATTAGTGACAAGCTGTATACAAATCAAAAACTTTCCAGAATGGCGCTGGTCTAGGCAAAGAGTATGGTATGATTTGTAGATGAATTTAAGTATGAGTTAAAAAATTTGATATTTTTCAAAAGCTTCCTTCAAATTAAAATGAAAAGTATGATTAATTTTGTTCAAAATATTCATACTTCGTTTTTCAGAGCGAAAATAAATGCTATAAATATTTTTGGTATGGTTCCATTACCATTAGTGTCAGTTAATAGTTTGTTAATACTCTCTTCAACGTAACTAGTAGCCTTATTTTCATTCTACATTTCATAAATGATTTTATTTACTCTAAATTAGTATTTACACTCTTTGAAGGTAAGCAAGTATTACTATTTCTCATGTGTATTGTTATCTTCTGCTCCTCCATCCTTCTCATAAACTCCTACTTATTTTCTATACGCGTATTCTGATTTTTGCGGTATTAAACACGATCCTGCTTTAGTGCTTGGAATTAACGTTATAATTCATATTTGTTTTCTTTTCTATTTTAACTTTCACTGTGAGATGTGTAAAAATGAACAGAGTCCACAATATAAGTAAGAGGTCTCATAATTAAGTAACAAGGCTTGTAGTAACCCTGGAACAATGGAATTGCTGACGCTGCTCTATCCATATATATTTTTACTAGCTGAGTGTGGACATTATCTCCCTCTCAGCTGTGTGTTTTATACAGGAGTGATATTGGTACTCGTCACCAAAATAGAGAAGCAAAATCTCAGGCAACGTGTTGGGCGAATCGGCGACTAAAGTTTACTCATACTCTACTTATATTAAGACCTGCGTTAATCCAAGTCTCATATAAATGAAAATATCTTGTTTGCCATTTCTTTTGTTCTTTATTTCACGCACATATTAAATCTCGAAGCTACGAGCTACTTTCTTCTTAATAATATTTTGTCAAGTGTTGGTATTCTTAGCAAAAACTGACTATGATCCTATTCATAGAAGTTTTCACTTCTTCAAAATAAGCTAACGGTTTGGAACCAGAATTTTCTTTGTGAAGAAATTGTTTGACCATTTGTTTTCCAGTACTATCAATAGTTTAAGTAAAATCTAATTAACTCATGAAATGAATATATGTGATTAATATAGAAGTAAGGCGACGGTTTACCAAATATTTACAATTAAATTGATACAGTACACTGTTAGGAACAAATATGTGAGATTACATCTTCTTTTTATTAATTGCAAACGGAAAAAACTAAATACAGCAGTTGAAAAAGTGGTAATACTAAAAAAATCTCATTCAAATGGCCCTGTCCAATATAATCCATGAAATTTTATGGGGACACTGTCGGAGAAATATATAGTTGAAAAAGAATTAGGACAAGGTGATGCTGTTTCAACTAACTTATTTAATATTATATTAAAAAAAGAGAAAGTGAAATAAAAACAACAAACCCCATCTTTCACCATAAAGCACAGGATATTTCATACACCGATGACTCAGTGTTATTAGCAAGATCGTAGAGAGAGAAAACGTTTTTAGTGAACTTGTAGATTAAGCAAAAATTAGGCTCACAATTGAATAAAGATGAAACAATATTTAAGGAGATGAGATGCGTCCAAAATGCATAACAATTTGGACTAATTCAATTCGGTTATTGAGGAGCAACCGCTATTAAAATATTGAGAAACAAAAAGTTTTCAAGGGCAGTCAAAACCAAAGTGTAACAAACAATTGCGAGACTATAAGTATCAAAAACATTGATAATGACAATAGAGATGGGCATAAACTGGAAAGGGGGAAGAAAAATGCTCATAAAAATATATGACGGGGCTATAATGACAGAAAAATCTGGAGAAGACGTACAAACAAAGAACTAATGATATACAGTAAGCCGAAAATACCAGAATAGAGCACAAAAGTAAAATGCTAGGACTAAATTCCAGATAACCACAGCAGAGAATTGTGATGGATGGATGGGCAGGTGGGAAAAGAAGAAGACGTCTAAAGAAAATATGGCCACACTAAGTCAATCGGAATATAAATGAGGTAGGAATTATCGAGTGGAAGGAAGTAGCAAAAAATCGAAGGATGTAGAATAGTAATAAAGATTAGAGTCAAGAGCCTACGACACTATATATAATAATGACTCACCAGAAGCTTTCACAAAAAAGTTCAGGCATTCTCTTAAAGTATTCAAAAACCCTTCTATTTTCCGAAAAGAAAAATAATAACAGATAACTTGTTTCAATGTTGAAATATGATAAATACAATATACAAAACAACAAAATGTCACTGAATGAAATACTAAAAAGCAATGAACTAAATGAACGTATTAATGAAGTATAGTTTTAGTATTACCCTGTAAGTTTACAAACGCTTCGTCCCCAATTTAACAATAGATTAATAGGAAAATTTAACGCCAACTATGCCTAAATTCGTTCTTTTATTACTTTACGTACTTTATTTTAAACGAAGTATAATGATTTTATTCGATGTTCTAGAGTGCCAGCTTCTTTCAGAAGGAGTTATACTTCTTCCAATATCAATAAAAACCCTTGCCGGTATTTTTGTTTGATCTACCATAGGCTTAGATACCTCATTTTATAACTTATTTTTATAAATACTATTAAAAATATGTATATCTTATTTGAGAAAGTATTGGTTAAAAGGCAAAGGGAGTTCAAACAGGGTATTACATTTGAAATGAGCACTTTTTGTGCCCCATTCGTTTCTTTTTTCTGAAAAAAGAAAACGTTTCAATTCCAAAGTATCTTTATAAATAATAGTAGTCAAAATCAATTGATCTAGTCATCATTTGATTGAATTATGAAGGGTTGTAAAGGGGGTGATACCACATACTCATCTTCATCTTTGATAACATGTTCAACACAGTTTTTGAAAAGCTCTGCTGCTAGAACTTTCTGTACAATTTCTACAACCTCTTTACTCAGTTCTGGAGACTGCTTACATTTTCGTAAATCTGATTTTATGTTTGTTCATATTAACTCTATAGGGTTGAATATGCAATTGTAAGAAGGTAATTCTTTGCACAGCTTGTCAATATAATAAATTTCCTCTAACTTTGTACCTTTGATAACAGTAAGTAATTCTCTGTTTGTTGGGCTTTTTTTACACTCGCTGACAGGAATAGGAATATTTTTTTCAGGCATAAATGCTAAAATTTGAGCTTCGTTATTACTACTATTTGGTATCTTAAGGAGTTGTCGCGGGTGGTAGGATGCGTTGTCCATAACGATTACTGACTGTTGTGGAATTTTAGGTAAAATCTGTTCATTAAACCACTTTTCAAATAATTCTGCTGTCATATCTTCATGATAATCAGCTACACAGTTTTAAATTTTTTTAGCAGATAATAGAGCCATCGAACGATCCTTGACGATTCGGTTATTGCCATCCGTTTAAACAGTTTTTTGTATTTAAAAACACATGCTGACAAAACTTGACGCAATGTTTCTAAACTGGTACAGCCCTGTTCTTCTTATATAAACTATGAATTGCCCTACGTATAAAATCTTCAGATTTCAGTTTTTCTTTACATGTTTTAGGTTCTGTGAATGATCCACAGCAATCCCTTTCGTACTCGATAAATGAAAAATTTATTCACTCTAGTTAATCCAGCAATTCTTGTTATGATTGCATTATCAGATGGCTAAATATTTTCCTTTTTTTGAACATTCGAATATATTTAAAATAATAGGTCACTTTAGTACTGGTTGAGATGTGAATAGCAATATAAAAGACAGATTCCTTGGAGCCTTGCATGGTGGAAATTAATGATGAATGAATTTTTAGGTCCACATTGTATATAATGCGATTTCTCGAAACTCTGGATTAGGTCCTTTTTCTTCTCGGTGTGCCACATAGTAAAATGATGAATATATTGTACTCGTATAGTTATTTACCATTTCGTATAAAATTAACAGTGAAAGTATCACTGACATTGTATGCAGTTTTTATAAAATTTTCAGTTAACACTGTTACGATGTACTTTAACAATTCTAGGTGATGAATTTAATAGAACAAGTCGATGTCTACCAGCAGGTACATAGATTTTAGGAAGGAGTATAATTTGGCAGGAACAGCGTTATATATAGTGAGACACCCCGCTGTTTCTTCATTTATTTCGTTGTTACTTCTAAGTGTCTCTTTTTAACGTGTTGTATAACGTTGAGTGCTATGATTATCATCTTTTTTTTCCTAATTAATGCGCTGTACCATCTAACACCGCTTAGTTCATTCAATGTAAACTTTTTAATAAGGTTTAAAAATATTGATTGAAGAGAAAAAATAATTATGTAATTAATCAAAGTAGAAAATAATTTATAATAGCATAAAATGAATGGAAATTTAGTCACTGTTCTAAAATCGTGGGATGCTCAATATGAATCATTATCATTGTTAACTAGTTCACAATTAGTTTGGAAATCAAATGTACAAAGCACCTCACGTTTGTGGAACAGCGAATTAAATACTACATCATTCATTTCATTATTATGATAGGAATTTTAATTTTTTATTCTGATGATGAATATACAGTAATTTCAATAGTAAATGTGACCTGAATTTAGTTAGCAAGTTTTCGTACGTATCGTCATCATTTTCTTCATTTCAAAGCTTCGTAGTATAGCACGAGCATTGAGAAAAACACATTAGTTGAATGAATTTCAAAAGAAAGATTGAATTTGATGGAAACCAGAACATTTTCCGCGATGTTTGTTTTACTTATAAGTGTATATTGGTATTCTTAGAAATATTCATTCTAGTGAACTAGGAAAATATAACTGGTGAGACCTACTTGCTTCTTGTTAGTTATGTTATATTAATTTTTTATTCAAAATTAAGCTAAAATCACTTTGAAGCAAAGAAATAGATTTTTGTAAAAACTTTATATATATGTTTATAGACCAGGGTCTACAATTTTTCAAACCAAAAAAAGTAATAGTTGGATGAAAGCCATTGCAAAAGGAGGAGTATATGATAAAAATAAAAGGAAAAATAATATACTGGCGATCTGAGGTCGGGAAGGGAAAGGGGGTGAGTTTTAAAGGGTAAAAAACGGTTTATCTCGATTTCTGGCAGAACTATAAGTCTTCATCTTCTTCATCGTACGATAGGACTTAATCCTGTGTTTGCATCAATGGTTGCCATCTGCAGCTGGGATGATTGAGACTAGCTTTCATACCATCTTTTAGGTGGCTGTCCTGGTGGTCGGGATGTATTCGGTTATTTTTCCTTTGCAATCTTTGCCAACCTGTCATCTGATATTCAGTCCACGAGGTCTCTCCATTCCCTTCGCCGATTTCTTGCCCATCTCACGACATCCTCTTGGTCAAACAATGTGTGTCCCGCTATTGATCTATTCGTTCACATTTCAGTAGTTCTTAAAAGCCGCTTGGTTATGATGTTCTCTGCTCTGGTCTGGTCTCTATAGCGTATGTCATTACTGGTCTCATACAGGTCTTGTACATTCCAACTTTGCTCCTGTTAGTCATATATTCATTCCGCCAAATTACATCTCTCAAACAAGTCCTATGAAAAAAAAAACAATAGCAAAGTTGTAGGTAATAAGAAGATCTATAGCTTTTGTATTTACAGTTTTTTCACATAACTTTAAAATTTATGTGAAAAATGAAAAAAAAGTTTTTCTTTTTTAATTTTTATCTTTTACAAAGGGACATTTTGTGAAAAGTTACCTTTTTATGTCCCATATACACTGTACTTTATTAGATTTGAAATATTTATGTTTTCACGTTTATGTTTAGTTTTCTAAAGAAAATTCTCCCGTCAAAATATCAGCTTTTTTTGAAAAAATTGGTGAGATTTTTGCTCGTTGAAATCTCTACTTCCTGATGGTGTAACAAAATATTACCATCACTTTGGTAAACTATCTCAACAAAGGCATAAAATAAGACGAAAAAATCTCACATTAGAATTTTTTTTAATCATTACGTATAATTTTTAGCTGTTTATTGAATTTCATGGTTACATCGATAAACAGAAGTAGTTATAGTCTAGAATTTTAATAAATGTCTAAAAATTATACATAATGATTAAAAAAATTTCGAATACGAATTACTTCGTCTTATTTTTCGTTTTCTCTGAGAAAGTTTAGCATGGTGATGGTAATATTTCTCACATCATCAGGAAGTGGAAATTTCAACGAATAAAAATCTCAACGACTTTTAAAAAATGCTGATATTGTGACGGGAGTGTATAATATAAATAAAATGCAGTGTATAATATGAGACAAAAAAATGTAACTTTTCACAAAATTTCATGAAAAAAAATGTTTTTTGTAAAAGTTAAAAATAAATAACCAAAATCTCGGTTTTTCGAATTTTTCACAACAATTTTGAGGTTATGTGAAAAGAGTGAGATCTTCTTTTTATCTACAACTTTGCCATTCGACTTCCCGTCCTCAGATCACCCATAAAATATTCCTTCAATTTTTATTATATTCTCCTCCTTTACTAATAAGTCTCATCCTATTTTTTTCACTTTTTATTATTTTTAAAGGTTCTACCTTGGTCTATTATGTGTTTGCAGTTATCTGCTACTGATTGCCAGGAGTATCAAAACAATAACTTTTAAGTAGCATTTCCCGTATTTCTGAATAGTTGTATTTTGTAATCTTGCATAAAAGAGAATAATTAGCAGACATGGGAAAGCTCTGTATATACATTCGTATGTATAAACTAATTTACAGACACATTGTGTAATATACAGTGCTAATGTAGGTAGACTTGGATAATTATGCATAAAGAGGGAAAGCGATCCATTTGTGTAAAGCAATTACTTTCCAAATAGAATATTATGCAGGACCAAAAATGCATAAGTGTCTATTGCATAGAAAGTGCTGATAAGTTTATGAATATCAATGAAAGTAGTTTATTGTTTTTCAAATTTTTTCTATTTGTTAATACTGTTTTAACTGTTTTCATGACTAATAAAATATTGATGTTGAATGTGATAGCTGCTGAAGAACTCATGGCGAATGTATAATGCAGTATTGAACATACATACATAAGGCTGACCAATACCAAAAGTAAAGAACTACATACTACTATACGAGGGCTGCTACTTAAATTTTAAGATATGGCAACACTGATGTGAATATGTCACATCTGATAATGCCAACATAAAATTTGACATTTTCAATGGTGAATGTACTCAGACCATGTGTCATACTAGTACTATTAGAGTTGTTTACATATTATTTAAACATTTATCTTTGTTATAAAACAAAAATAAATCGTGAACATTTTCGAGCGATGATTTTCTACGACTTTCGAAGTGGATTAAACCAACAGCAGTGTGCCGATCAACTCGCTTCGACTTATGGCGATGAAGCACCATCTCGAGCCACCGTGTTTCGCTGGTTTACCAAATTTAATCTTGGTCACACCTTGCTACATCATAAATTTCGTGGAGGTGCTCCAAAATCGGCTGTTAAGCCAGAAAATATCGATGCTGGGCGATTGTGAGATTGAGGTATATTTATTTGGGCATTTGTACCACTCGCAAACGTTCAATATTGCATGACATTTGGCTGTCAAAAAGATTTGTTCGTGCTGGATACCGCATAATTGGAGAATCAAAAAAGTGTCGATTGGTGCAATGAAATAATGAAAAAATTCAATCACGGTCCTTCAAAAGGCGTTATTAGATCGTGACACACTATGAGTATGAGCCCGAAACTAAACAACAATCGACTGTATGGGTCTTTCAAGATGAGCCAAATCTAACAAAAGTTGTTCGCGCACAAAGCACTTCAAAGCAAATGGTCTCCTGTTTTTTTGGAATAACTGGACATGTAGCCAGAATACCATTAGAGTGTAAGTACGTAGAATGGTCAAATCTGAATGGTACAGTAGCATTTGTTTGCCAGAAGTATTAAAAAAAGTAGTACCACGAAAATGGGAGGAGAGGGTGTTTCTAAATTCATACGACAAAATTCTCAAGATTGTTCATGAAATTAAGATGGGTCTTTCCCATAACGAGCCCACCCCAATCCGATATATAACACTTAAAATGTGGTAACCAAATACCTGTGGTTAGTCATTTGTGAGTGCACGTTGTAAATAACTGAAAGTATGTAACTATAGTTTGTAATTTTATTAAATTTGTGATGATTTTATTCCTTATATGCGCTGTTCGACAGCTGCCAGGTGAGAATTTCAACAACTAACACCGGAACACGAACACTTAACTACAAAACATCGGACTACAAATTGAACCAACAACTCATCCTCAACATGAGAATCCTGTTGAGGGTTGCAACCATCCCGGGTTCCCAAAGATAAGTCCCAGCCTTATCTCGATATATAAATAAATCCGAGTTGTTTTATTGATAACTACTTTTATTCATTGTCCTCTTTTGGATACGCGGTTTATACGAATTTAGTATTTTTTCTCAATAAACTTTTTGTTTTTTGTTGCTAAAACTTCTTTTATTGTTCTCAGCAATAAATATTAATCTGGATAATCGTGTTCGAGGGTAGTTTAATATTATTTGATTTTTATTTTTAATGCATTTTATGAGTTGTTTCAACCTTTCCGCCTTTTTTATTGCTACTGGCGTCCAATTCAATATTAATTGTTGTGTTTAGTTTAACAGTGATATCTCGGGAAGAGGCGGGCTGAGGAAATTTTGTTTCACCCTCATCGTATTATACATATAATATTTATATTAGAAAACATGTAATTTATTTGAATCGCAAATTATTTCATAACATTCTTATATAATTATATTGATTTTCTTTATGTTCCATAGGATTTCATACAATGCGTGAGGCTATCGGTTAGGTTAGGTAACATCTGCTCCATTGTATCGACTCGCAATTTTTGTTTTATTGGAATATTTAACAATTTCTTTTTCCTGTCTTCACTACCAATCGCTGCATCTACATTTATCTTATATGGTGATATAATAGCTTTTTTCAAGACATGAGAACACATCCTCACTTTGTCTTGAGAATTTCTTTGGATGCTTAATTAATATTGAATAGTTGAATTTTTCTACGACAATCGCTTTCTTGTAGTATTTTTCTTATAATAGGAATTACAGCCATCAATTGCCTTCTTGTTGGTGTAAGTTCCTAAGCTCCTATGTGGACCAGATCTTGGTTGCTGACGTGAACTGTAACGATTTACAACTTTCATTTTATTTATATTTTTCTTAGCATATACTGATAGGTATGTAATCCTCACTTTTTGAGACATAATCTTCGACAAAAGAATGTTCTCCCAATAACTCATTGAAATATTTATACTTCTCTTTTTAATTTACTAACGTTATAATTATAAAATTAGCGGTTATTAATGTATAAATAAATTCTAGGACTTATAACTGTAAAAAATTTATATATAAAATTACATTGATGTAAATCATTTGCAGCAGGACGCTTAGTTCATAACCATATTCGAGATAATACTATCCATGTAGCTCTACAAGGAGAGAGTATGCCTTTACTCTATTTTCAGTGCTAAAAATCTAAGTCTAGAATTTTTTTAAATATTAGAAAGGGCTTCTTATTATAGAACATGATCTTCTTCATCATTAGAAGAAGTCTCGAGCTAGGCTAAAATAGTTCCTGGTACTTTCTCTTCGGTATCGTATTCCTCACCAGAAGATAATGCATCTGACTTTTGCAAACTATTAGCACTTTAACAAGTAAAACTGAATTCAATTGTAAAGTATTGGTAGTTTAATGGTACGACACAGATAAATTAGAACTTTGCTTGTAGATGTTTCAACCTTCTCCAGAAACTCCAAATATCGGGGCTATTGTTTATCCTGACATTTCTTAAAAATAATTTATCCATTCGCTCATTAAAGCGATGCTTCATAACATGTTAGTTTAAGGCATAAACCAATGAATATTCGTTCTACAGATCTACAGATAATATCCTAAGAAAACTATAACACGTAATCATTGCGTATAGAGTCTAGCACAAACTAAATACAATTGGGAACTCATCAACTCCCAAGCCACAGAAGTTAGTTGGCAAGCGAAGGTCAGACCACACGTACGTTGACTAATTGCTACTAATTAATCAAACTGTTCAGAGAAAAACAGTATTTATGACACTATTTATAATGACCAGGCAATGTAATGAATTATTCTGAGGAAATAGAAACTTATTGAATTGTCTAATTTTGCTGCTCAGAATTTCCTTTAATTGACAAGGGCAGATAACATTTTAGAGGTTGATTATGTTGTTAGTATTTGCCACATTTCCGGAGTTATTTGTCAAAAAAATTTACATAAATCTAAATCAAAATGATGAAGAAATTAAAAAATTGACAAAGCTGTGTCAGAGACTACTCAAAAGCTAGAAAATAGAAGACAAAACAAAAAATAACAATAACTGCTACTGTTAAGAATGCAAACGAATGTGTGTGCAAAGGAACAAAATTTCAATAAACATGTTGAAATCGGGAACAGTAGAAAATAGAGAATTCAAAGCAAATAGCATTAACCACAAAAATGTGTAGACAGGAGACAAGAAAATATGTGAATAAAATATTAACTGAGACGGAAGAAAATGAATGAATCTAATCAAGATATTAATTGTAATACCTACATTATGAAAAGTGTTTTAGTTTTTGAGTTAAAATAGACATAAAAGGGTTTCGACTGTTAATGTTACGTAGAGAAACAATTGAAGAACCGTATTAAAGAACCTTATAGGAATTAACATAAATATTCCAAAAGTACACTGCCTAGAAATACTTTATAAAATTAGTGCTTTGACTGTTAAATGGAAATATTGAAAAGAAAAATTCAACCGACAAAATTGGTAGCATTGTAAATTATTATACAGGGTGTTTCAAAAGAAGGTGATCCCGTCTCTAGGATAGATAGAAAACTGAAAATTATTTGGGGGTAAAAAATTTTCGTAACGCCATCCGTACGCAACATTATATTGAAATTTTATACGAATATGTTTTGGAAGCTGATACATCCAATGAATTTGTTTTTATGTTTGACTTTCATTGAGGGCTTTTTCAATATTAGATTCATCAAGCAGAATTTCAAGTGAACTTAAACATCATTTAATTTTACACCAAAAAGGTTCTCTTGATAAAACTCAATAGTGTGTATCGTTTTCGGAATACTTTGATTTGAAAATTATGAAGTAATAACCTATACAAAAAACCCATAAGATGAAAATTTAAAAAAGTCTAATAGCATAAAATAGAATTCAATTAAAGTAGGTGTCTCTATCTCTCTCTCTATCCTTTTTTTAAAGAACCCATTAATCTTCTAATCGGTGGGGAATGGTATATGAAAAAGGTAAATGAATTTATTCATCGATATGTCTCAGTAGGTGAAACGTGAAATCCCAAAAAATAGAAAAATAACGTGCTCTCAAAAACGGAAAACCGCTTATACGATCTATAAAGATATAGCCACAGCTTGGCCATAGTAGGCTTCTGCGAAAAACACCTCATGATAAGCGAATTGTCTAATTTGAGAAACATGCTTTTATCTTTCAAGCCGAAATAACCGCTGTGATAGAATATATACGTACGATACTTAATCTACACCATGAAAACACAGTAATATCAATCTGCTCAAATATTAAAGCTACCATGAAACCCATAACAGCTTGTGCTGGAGCTCAAAAAAGTTCTACAAGAAATGGTTAATGACATCTGCAAGGTCCAACTCGTTTAGGAGTCCGGCTACTGGAGCAAAAAAAGCAACGACGGCTGAATCGCTAGCCACATTGGAATCAGCAAAAACACCAATGAGAAATAGTAATTATATCTCTCAATAGTTTGCTCACAAGACAAGCTCTGTCATACAACAGCAAAGGCATACATAGATAGACCTTCTGCCTCTCTTAACAATCAACTGCTCCACTTAAACAGGCAGAAAATTCGACTGGTCACAGGCTGCCTAATAGAACACGAATGCTCTATTATCGGTGAACTCCTAGTATTCACACATTAGAGGTGTAAAAACTTCAGCAAGCCTCAAAGATTGCCTAGTGACGTTAAAATTTTTAAGTAGGACACGACGGATCAATCAGAAGAAGTATGTCTGCCTACTAATCTGATCATAAAGTAACGTAATTGCCACTTAATTTCACAATTCGAAAGATGTAATCGTAATTGATTATTTAGCAAAAGTGAAACGATAACTGACTAGCTAATTAAATTGAGAAACAAAAATTTTTTTGAAAGGCAATTTTATTCTCAGAACAAAAATGCATCTACCCATTGGTCTGATATTTTTACAGTCTCATCCGTTATGAGATTATGATCTCATCCAGCATATTTGCTTGATCTGGTTCTCCGATAATGAATTCAAAAGAAGGATCAATGGAAAGCGATTTCAGACAAATTAAAAGTTTTATTTTTTGGGTTTGTGCGAAAAAATTGGAAAAAATATTTTCTATTGAAAAGTCAATCCACCCTCAGGTTATTTCTACAACCTTTTCATACGTACTTTCTTGAATAATTATTTTTGCACAGAAATAACAGACCTAAAATCAAAACATTTATTATTGAAAATATATATTACCCGCATAATATAGCATTCTTATGACTGGACTATTACGAACATTATACTTACTCAACAACTTTCCCAATTAAGTGCATCAGTTGGCGTTTTTTTTTTTTTATTTCTCAGCGAATGTCTGAAGAATGATCTTGTCTTGACCGCAAGCAGGAAGTTAACTGACCCAAAAACATAAAGTTTCATCCTCATTTTATAATGGTTTTCAATTTTGTTAAAAAAGTCGAATTATATGGTAGAGCACAGTCGTGCGAAGCTGTTTATTCTCGTATTTACTACGACTTTCATGGCAATCTCAAAAATTTTCCAAATTATAGTTTTTCCAATTACAATTACTGCATAAGTCGTTTTAGTGTGAATAAGAAATTTCCATAGCCATATGAACCTCTGTTATGGCTATCACATAAAATTATTTTCAACCATACAGGATATCCCGAAAATAGTTAAGTAACCAGATTGGGTGACATCATAGGCGAATTTACGTAACTTTGGAAACCGTTTTCTCGGAGTCTACTTGACCAATTTTATTAAAATTTTTAATTTTTATTCATCGAATTTCGCATTTTCAACTATATTTTTCTATGAAACTAATTGAAATTGTTCAAAACGATCTGCCATATATGTATGATTTTATAGGTGAGCCAAAAATCTTCCGACATTCATAATTCCCGCTCTTTAAGAATGATGTATCGATTTGCCTGGTTATGTTATTTATTTAATTATGATTTTTTCAACTGATTTTATGTGAATATTTCACATCAATACAGTTTTAAATATTGTTTAAAATGAGAATTATGTTGATTTGGCAAGGTATTATGTACCATGGTCTAATTCTTAAGTTGTCAACACTCATTAGTAATGTGTTAGTAATCAAGGCGCCTTACTGATTAATCAATATGATTAGTGCTATATATCATGAATTATATTGTGCTTATGTGACATAAAGAAGATAGTAACTAAATTTATTGAATACTAGAACAGTTAAGCGAAATAATAGAAAGGAAATTACAACAGTTGCTAGTATTATATAATACCGAAAACAAAGGACAAAATAGCAGTAAAAAGTGTTATAACCCACTGATAATTAGTACAAGTTTTCTTGATAACAGGCATTTTGAGAGAAAAATGGTTTATTCAAAGCAGGATGCAAAGAAATTTTGTGTTTGAAAGAAAATTCATTTTTTGGTTAAACTTCTTCTTTTTACGTACAATTATTTGTTTTCGCACAAAACGCGATTGAAAGTCAGGATGTAAGATTGCCTTATTTTTCCTGCTACTGTGAGTTTTCTGCAGTACGGGAAAACAAACTTTCATAACTTACATGAAAATCATCGAACAAACTCTGAATGCAAAAGTAAGATAAATTCATGTATGTACGAGGTGTATCAAAAAAAAGTTCACCATTTTGTATTGCTGATTGCGTGAACGCAGCTATTCGGAAGGGTGCGAGAGGTATGTTAATCGGTATCTTGGAAATTTAGTTGATCTGGAGCATTTCTCGAGAGAGAATCGTGCATCTTGCCTCCATGAGCTTTACAAAAACGGTATTTAGGCGACTGTAGCGCGTAGAAAATTGTTCCAGGTGTCCCAATAAGAATGGCTCTCCGCCATATCACAGGAAAAATAAATAAATAGCGTCCTCTAGTTTATATGTTACTCATTAGGTTGTTTCGAAATTATAAATCTTACATTGGTAGAAAGACTAAAAGACTAAGTTTGCATAGATAGGTTAAATAGAACTGGACTCACAGGCGTTTTTTCATAATAAAGTTCCCGCTTCCCCCCACCTCTTATTTGAAGAGATAGACTAAAACTTGTAAAATCAAATATCCGCTGAATTTCTTGAAAAATACGATAATCATAGTTTAAATGCATCTTAATTAGGCAAAATTTGTAAATTATTCATTTTATAATTTTTGGTATTTAATTACGTCCTCTAGCGGTTAAACTACAACTCTATAAATAATTTCCAGGATTTTCTCGAGGTCACTTTTATTATAATTTTTTTTCCCGAAGCTGTACTATAAACGGTCCCCGAGATATGGTCGAGAGCCATTTGTATTTGGACACCCGCGGTACAATATTCGCCAGGTGCTTGACAAGTTTCAAGAGACCGGAGCTACAGTGGATGAACTAAAGTTCGAGCGTCCAACGTCTTCTAGAAGGGTCGAAAACGTTGACAGTGTTAGTCGATTTGTTCGTGAAGATTCTGACTTGCCTACTTAGAAGCGTGGTCTTGCTTTAAACGTGCATAGATCATGATCATTTTGCATTTTACACAAAGGGCTGAATTAGGGCTGAATCCTTACAAAATTCAGTTGGTGTAAGACTTGAAGCTTCAAGATACTTCGTATATTAGATGATATACGAACGGTTGCCAACAGCTTGTTTTCGGATGAAGCTCATTTTCATCTTAATGGACACAAACAAATCCAAAACACAAACATTAGAAACCCCTACATTGGCCTTAAGTTGAGATGAAAGGAGAGGCACAGTGAATTCAGAGCGTCATATGCAGATGTTAGATGAATTCTTTGAGTCCAAATAGATCTCTCCCACGAGTTTGTGAAATTTTCCTGGCAAAATAATCTACAGGAAAGGTGACAAAAGTCTGCCCCACTCAGTCCCTATTTATAAACACCTATGGATTTTCCTGTGAGAATATATCAAATTTAAAGTTTACGCTAATTTCCTTGCAAAATTAGAAGAAATTATCATCAGGAAATGAGCCGTCATAGGTAATATTAGTGCTCGATTAAATGAAAGCTACGCCGTGAGCACAACGGTGGGCGATGTTATTTTTAAGGAATAAATTCTCAAACAATGTATTTTAATATGTAAGAAACTTTTTTTCAATAACTCCTTACTTTTCATTAATTTTTTTCAGTGTGAACTTTCTTGTACTTTCTAATAATGTTTTGGAATTTCGAAGAAACGCCTTGGAACAACAAAAATTTGAATTAAGCAACAAAGAGAGATTTTTTGAAATCCTAGCTGTATTCCAATTACTTTCTTCATTTATAATAACGTTTTCAGAAAGCTTGAACCCAAACCTTGAAACGCATATTAAAGATAATTTTGAACTTTTACAGTGGAACATCCAGTCAAGAAAATAGAGACTCAATTTCTTTATGTCTCCGGTAAGTTATCCAAGCGTACTTGGGCTTGATTTCTTA
Organism: Diorhabda sublineata; assembly: GCF_026230105.1. Taxonomy (NCBI): domain Eukaryota; kingdom Metazoa; phylum Arthropoda; class Insecta; order Coleoptera; family Chrysomelidae; genus Diorhabda; species Diorhabda sublineata. The sequence goes on from NC_079477.1 coordinate 32,207,091, forward strand.
AGATAAACCCGAAAATGATTTAGATGTTATAGAAGTTGTGAATACAACTAGATAAGGAATATTATCAATTTTAAGACGATATCTGGAAAACCACGGAAAGATTTGTTAAAACTAATAAAAAGAAGTTCTACGGTGGTGGTTCCAAAAATTTTTTTTATACTACTAAACACTAATGTGAAAAATTTATTTAAACACACCGTTTAGTTTACTTGTCTCTCCCTACGTGTTCGGGATGACATCATATTATTTAATGATACCCTACTATGCCTATTAGAGAATCATTTATATACGCTTTGATCATATCCAGAATGTTCGATGTCTCTAACTTGCCATAAACAAATAAAAAGGCCTTCTTAGAAATTGATGATATAAAAAACGGCCATAATATACTCTAAATAAATTATAAAAAACCTAATGTAAATAGTACTTCTGAGAATTGCCTACCGTATCCGCCAAATTTTGGATTCTATTATTATAATAGAATAGGACCGGCAGGAAACAACTTTGGACAGATATCTGCCACCACTCCTGCTCAATCACTCGAGCAATTCCATTTGATAGTGGATGTTATGTGGTCGCCCTGGTCTTTTTCATTCCCAGCTGGGGACAGACAGATTTCTTCGAACATATAGTTCTCGAAATTTCTTCCTTGATTGCTAGACCTCCAGACTTTCATGGGTACATCGTATCAACTGATAAATTCTTCCACCAATACCTCCGCGACAGTTGTGGCCTCTTAATTTTAGATCACGTAAATTTCTACCCACTGTAAACATAATACTGATACCTTTCTCTTGCAATGTGGTTGATTACTCGTAGCATAAGCTGTAGATTTCTAATATAAGTTCCTCACATCAACGGAGCTGTTTATTTAACAAAAGCTCTCAGGAATTAGCTGAACAGGTTCCTTCATTCCTGGATGACCTCCCGATGGACTGTCGTGTTACTAGTACCTAGGCTACTACCATTCTCGAAATGACTATCTGTCTTCTCTTCTCGGAATTTGTCATTATTTGCAAGAATCCTTTTTAAAAGTCCTCTTCCAGGACAAGGGAGTCCCAGTGAACCCAATATGCTTTGAGTGCAGGTGAAAATATTGTCAGGTAGGTCGCTGATTTTCTCCCTTGCATTTGCGAATCATTTTAGATGAAGTTGATCACAGTAGCTCTTGAATTTACAACCTCCTTAGATTCCGCCTTGTTACAGTGGGCACAGTATGCTAGGAACGGTTGTCTAGACATGGAATCGGCATTTCGGCGACTGACACCAGCTCGATGCTCGATATAAAAATTGTAGACCAGGGATTCTTGATAGATACGAGTATTTATAATCAAAAAATGGATTTTCTTATTTTAAACTCAAAATTTTCTTGCTTTTCGCTGCCCATAAACTTTTTTTATCTTACAAAAAGTCCTAAGAATTTGACAGATTCAACGATATCAATGGTGGTGTTATTTAGTACAAAAGGCTGCAACGTATTTTTATATGACAAATCTTTAGTTTCGGAAAAGTTGAAACACAGAAGACTAGTCACGCACCATGATTTAAGGGTGATTAGTTCCCTAGATATGGTCCTATAAAGTGCTGAGACATCAAGGTTGCTCCAAGAGAAACTAGCATCATCCGCAAACAGATATTTTTTCGCTCATGCCTAGATAGGCAATGTCGTTGGTAAACATAATAAACGAAATAGGGCCTAGTACTGAGGCACTTCAAATTCTATTGGCTTACAAGAAGACATCGTTGTATCAACTCTTACAACCTGACTTCAGTTGGTAAGGTATGACTTAATCCATGCGAGAGGTGTTTCCTTGAAAGCGTAGTACTGCAATTTGTTGATTAAAATATTATGATAAACCCAATCGAAAGCCTTAGAAAATTCACAGAGATTTGTTGCAGTGGAGTGATGGTTGTTTAGGTTAGAGTAGACATTGTTTGGGAGAGATATAGCATCATTTGTGCATTTGTTACTTAAAAATCCAATTTGATGGATAGTGATTATTTTATATTGGACGATAGTTCCAAAATTCCACAACAATCACATATATGTACTTACATATATAAATTTTCATTAACAAATTGATACTTTTGATTAGATTCTATATCTTTATTCATTATTATCATTATCTGACACACTGTAATTACTGTGGTTGATTGTAAGATCGAGATAATACGATTTTTGTATTGAAGTTTTACTTAAAAAACTCAACCGACTTTGATAAAGACAAACACGATGAAGTCTTTGAGTAAACTGTCTGTCTAGCTACTCTCTTGACTTGATTTCATTAAAGTTATGTTATCATATTGTAGACAGAATAAATATATTGGAATAAAATCATAAACTATTCAAAATTAAGAAAAAAACAACAAGTATGCACTGAGTCACACTTGGTATTTACTTTAATCAACTTCTGCAAATTTCCCGCCGCCACCCGACAGAAAGTGAACTTGAAATTTCTCATATTTTCTACCTTCACTGCGATCTTATGATTTATAATAAGAAAGATGTATAGATACAATCAGTGTTGCAATAAATCCTTTCTTAGAGAATCGGGCGCATTGTATTTTCACATCATTATTTGCCTTTTTAATTGCTTCCTATTTATTCGCTAATGTATCAACGGTTGAATAGTGAAAGGTACAGATGTTATTTGAAACAGCAATTAATGAAGACAGTATTTTGCATTAGTCTGAAAGAATTGAAGCCTAACTTTCGCCATCATGTATTTCTAACAATGCAATTTTCTTCATTGGAATATAATATTATATCAATATTACTCAATGAGGAAATGAATCCAACAAATTTGTTCTTTACTTTCCCTTTTATTGCTCAAAAATCAAAAAAGAATCATTTTCAGTATAAATTTGAAGTAACAAATAAACAACTAGCAATTAATGAATAACAATGTAAGGTTTTCTTCTTACACAGTAACTACAACCTTATGGAAAACAAATTTACTGAAAAGACGCACGAGACCAGTAAAGGTTCTCAATCAACGCATAGTTGTGTTATCTAAAAGCAGAAGTGAAAGATTTCTTGCAAAAGTTCAACTCTGCATTACTGTAATTTTTCCTCATCCCGTAAATCGCATCTTTCAATGTACATGCTCCCAGTTTCTCCCTCGTGAAGCAGTGATGTCAGTTTTTAGGATTGTTTTTATTTCTTTGTAATCGAAACGATGTGCTTTGGGCGGTACTATTGGGAACAGCCAAAAGCTCCGTAATCTTTTCAATACCATAACGTAATATTCTTTTGTGATTATACATAAGATCTTCGTAATCAAAGAAATCTATCCACATTGCCTTCAACTTTGTCTTTGGAAGTTTAGAAGTATTTGGGATTGGTTTAAATTGTACAGTGCTGAGCTTGAGGCTTCTTAAGATTGTTGGCAGTTCCAACAGATTGATCCCTTTCTTTCCTCTCTTGCTGACGTTATCTTGTCCACTAGGCATTTGGCCTTGGTGGATGGTGGTCTAAGTGATAGCGTCTCCCACAATGCCCACGTTGCCTTCTCCTATACTCTTGTTCTTTTTTAAAAAACTTCTTGAGTGTTCTTCGCGTTGATACTGAAGTTCCATGCTGTACAACAGTCGTCGCCATGGCTCTCTAAAGTCTTCGTGTTACTATCGCCGATTGGGTGCTTCTGGTGTTGATAGTATAAGAAACGCGGTTGTTCTTCTTACATAAATGTTATCTATGATGATTATTGAAATAGGTGTTTTTTTTCTATCTTTTTATTTGTTATTTGTATTTGAGGTGCATGAACGCAAACATCTTTAGAGATTCATAAGATCAACTTTTGTTTTCTTTTATAATCTTATTTATTTGCGAATATGAACCCACTTTCATAATAAAAATAAGGAATGAATTAAAATTAACTGTTTCGTAATTGTCCGAAAACAAATAGATCCTTTAGTGATGGGGATACAAAGCACACCTAAATCCGTCCACCTGCTACGGAAAAGCAACTCTAATTTATTCTTTACTCAGTGAGACAGGCATTGCCGTCGCGTTCCAGAGTTAATTTTGTGCGAAATCTACAGGCACCCGACTGAAAAACTTTTAGAATAAAACGTGTATAATGCCTACTTATTGTCAGAGAAATAATTTGAATGTGTAACTGTTTTTTATAGCCAGAGGAACTAAGTAAGTTTTTGATTAAATTCCAGATAAATCGTAAAAAATATATTTTTATTTAAACGTCATTTAAACATGAGATTTTTATCACTTTGGTTGATAAAAAATTTTAATCTTTTATTACGGCTCCTCGTTGGTATTTGCAGCGTCAGTAGAAGTACTTTTACTTTCCTTGGGAGCGTCAATAAAAGTACTCGTAAAACTGAATGTACAAGAAACGAGATAAAAAAACCTGCAGATTCGATGGTACATACTATTGCTATTTACAATTCTAATTTATTTATAATAATATTTTGTTTATAAATTTATACATCCCATTAAATAATTTAACAGCATAGTGAAACTCTACTTTTTTATTAGCTAGTTTATGCAATAATTTAATTTTTAATTTTTCGTAAACTATTTTACTTTCAATTTTATACTTTTTCATATATCTGATTAATGCGACTTCATATTTCAAATCTGACATTTAAATTTCTAGATCGAATGTTGAAATAATTACCTCCCAACAATATTTAGATGTTAATGATTCAATTTACTCATCAAATATCAACCGATACTTATAAAACCACGAACTTGTCATTATAATTTTCAAAACACGTGTTTTTTGTTTTATTTTTTTCAATCTCACACAAAATATGCATCTGGTTGTTGTTTGTTTAGATGGAATTTTCTAATCAAATTTTCAACAATTTTTATGAGCCTATTGAGTTAAAATTTCCCATTTCTTGATTTGGATAACATTCAATCAAAAAATTCGTGAAATATCTAATGATTTCACGGGAATCAATTGATTCAATTTTTTTTAAATATTTTGCATTTTTGTCATTCGATAATCCTATGTCTGAATAAAATAACTTGATTATATAAATTTCATAACAAAACCATTGAACACTGAGGTTTCTATATAATAAAATCGTATATTTGATTTGTATAAATACTTTTGGGACATCCTGTATGGCTAGAAATAATTTTAAATGGTAGCCGTGAAAGAAGTTTAGAAAAATGGACCTTTTACACACTAGAGATCGTATAAAAACAGTATAAGTAATAATTCTAAAGGAAATACAACCAGTAAAATCTATGGTCACAAAAATTCTTTTCAAATATATATTAATTTTCGTTTTTCGTAGTTCCTTGACAACGAAAGGTGTACTGATACCGCATAATTAATTATTTTAATTTATTAGTTCTCATTTTTATTTTTTGTAATAATAATACTAATTGAATTCTTTCATACCTAATCGGAAGGCTCAACCCTGCACCGGATTATATCCAAAGCGGATAAGGATTATTCACCCCTCAACCTCGCATCGCCAGAATCTGACTTAAATATGGTATTGGACACCGAGACCCTCAACCAACCGCATGTTGACAAAGAAGCTTCAAACAGATAGCTTACTAGCTGCAATCTCTTTTCTGAGACCGAAGGCTTCATAATGGCTATCCGGGATCTAAATTATTGAGAGGAATAACATCATCCACCAGAAACTGGCCAACAAATTCGATCTTCTCAATACGTATACACCGTATTACAAGTATCAACCGCAGAAGGTGCTCGAAAATTTTAGACTCTACTACGATAGGTCCATTATCACCGATAGACAAGTAACAAATAACAGATCTGATAGCGTGGTAGTTAATAGAAGAGTCCATTCAGTCCCTATTATCGATGTAGCTATACTAAACACTCATAAAGTTCTCAACAATCACCATGAGAATTTGGCCATTTACGCGGATCCCGCAATTGAGATTAAACAGATGTGGCACTGTGAAAATATGGAAATATCCCAGTTATTATGTCAGCAACCGGCGTCGTGTCTAAGATCCTGTACGATAGCATCGCCAAACTGGGATTACCAAAAAACTCCTTCGCCTTCGTCCAGAAGGCTGTGATATTGAATACTTGCCACCCAGTGCGCAAGTTTATTATGTGAACCGAGCCTAATCTTGTGGATACTTTGTATCCAAGATAGAAGATAATACCGGCTCTAAGCTGAGTAGTGCATAAGTCTTTCTCATGATAGCATCATTTTTATTCTTCTTCTTCTTCTTCTTCTTCTTCTTCTTATTTTAAGACTGTGTCTTGTGTTTTCAAAGAGGCAGCCTAAGTTGTGACTCCGAGGACCAGCTCTCATACCAGCGCTTTGGTGGTCTTCCAGGCGGTCTACTTGTATTGGGTCTCTCTTCCTTTGCGATTTTCGCCAGTCGATCGTTGTTCATTCTATTGACATGATCTCTCCATGCTCTTCATCTCACTATATCCGGAACGTCACACATTCTTCTGATTTCATTGCTCCTTATTCTGTCTCTTAGTGTTTTCCCTGTGATTGAGCGTAATGTCTTCATCTCGGTTGTTCTAAGAATCCGTTTAGTAGTTGCAGTCTCCGCCCTCGTTTCTATGGCGTATGTCATTACTGGTCTGACACAAGTTTTATATATCCGTGTTTTGCTTTGGATACTTAAAAATTTATTCCTCCATATCACGGTTCGAAGGAATCCTGATATCCTAGATGCTGCCGTTGTTTGCGTTTTGACTTCTTGTTTCAAGTTTTGTTTCAAGTTCCTATTGCTCGTGATGTTAACCCCCAAATATTTAAAAGATTTTAAATTTTTATTATTAAAAAGTATATTCACCCACCAATAAAGAAAAGAACGAATAGAGTATTCATGAATAACTGGTCCACAACAAACTCTATTTTCATGACACCTTATTATCCACTTATACTAATATACTATTCTCTTGCAATGAAATATGTATAAATGTAGTATTCCAAACATTTTGATGTAATTATGAACTTATTTGTTTGTTTTTAAGCAAATACATTTATTAGAAGTATTTGAGATAGTTGTACCTAATGTAAATTGAATAAATACTTCTAGTATATCGTCAAGATTTTCTTAATGGTACTTTTTCTACCGATTTGGTCTATTTTGAATTATCTTCTATGTCTAGTGTAGTAAAAATTTTGACTTTAACGGTTGAATTTCCAATTTTTTAAAATAATTATAAACACAGGGTTAGGTTGGGTTTATTCTCATATAACTTCAATCTCCACTAGTTATCAGAAACAGCTCCAATTTTGTGCATTTTTCAAATTAAATACCCTTTGATATCGACATCGATAATATACTTAATTACATTAGAGATGTTACACCCAAAAGAAATAATTTTTTGACCTTGATTACTTGGCTTTATGACCATATTTGGAGACATCAATATCGAGGTTCATCTGCAACTATATTTACAAAAACAAATGGTTTCTTTCAATTTATTTGCCTTGACTTATTAATCTATTTGCGAAAGCCAAATAGTAGGTACTAGGTTGTTGTTCTATTTGCTTAAAAGTACTAAAATCATAGAGGCAATGCTAAAGATAGAGAAAGCAGCATGAATGTGGAATTGTACTATTGGAAGAGAGAGGCAGGGTGTTGGTTTACCACTCTCCATTTCTCTTTACTCTCCATTGAATCAAAACTTGTTGTTTGTCTTCATTTGTCGTTCCCACTACTCGAAGCTTCGACATTATGGCAATTGAATCAGAGCATAGTTGAGAGAAATAGAGAGTGGCATACCGATATTCTTTCTTTCTCTATTAGCAGTTCAGGTCAACTCGAACAAACTCCCATATCTCGCCCTCTCTATATATAATATTATCTATAAATAAAATACCTCACGTGGTTTATCTATCGCGAAATTGGCCATCGTATTAACTGTACTGTAATGTATGTGATGTCTTAGCAGAAATGGCGGAGGAACATTAAGACCAAATGGTCAACCCAGGCGTACCGACGCGCTTCAGACCATTTTGATACCACACGATTAATTATTGATCAATGATTTGGAGAGGATTGACAGACAATTCCTGAAATAGTAATTCTTTTGACTGTCGTTAACGCTTGAAGTTGTGCAATTGAAATATTACGAATAATTTATTTAGCTTAGGCAACACACATTACATGATTTGAATATGCCATGAACTCTGTAAAAATTTGACAGAAACGTCAGTCAGTTAATTAATGTAAATTAATAAATTATCTTGATAAAAATCAGAATATAAATATGTCGTCATGTGAGGAATATGAAATGAGCGTTTCGCCCGAAATTAGATTAAAAGCAGAAATGAACGAAATGAATTTATTGCCGCTGAAATCAAAAGAAAGGTATCGAATAACTGTAAATTAGAAACGTCATATTATTTAAATGTCAGTGCTTAAAATTTGCATTTAAAAACTAGTTCTTTTTGTTATGGCGTCGATAAAGTATAGTACGTAACACAAGCTGTAAGTTACGTACTCGTTTAATTTTGCCACTCTTACAAAATAGGTATACTATTAAATTATGTGTTTATTCATATAACCTAGTTTTTACCATGGAGCTTGCTTGTCTTTAGCTTTAATTGGTATTTTACAGTTGTATAAAAAATTTATTCGATTCATGTCTCCTAAATTTTTTTTCAAATATCTATTGCTTCACTATATACATACACCAAAGAATATCAATATATAAACTTGGATACAATGTATATGTTGCAACAAACAAATAAACTGACAGCTTAATGTTATAATCGACAGTTTTGCAGTATAAATTAATTTTGCCATTTCTGTTTTTAGGTAACAATGTCGAAAAAGTCAAGTCAGGATGACATATATCTTGACTTGACCGAAAAAGATAATAACTTTGAATTGATTCCAGTAAAAACAGATAAACAGACACGGTTTGAAGTTAACAGAGTAAATAATGAAGAAGAAAACGAGGAAATTGAACTCCGTGTTAAAATCAACAGCTCAAATGATGATGAGGATGATGTTCATTCTTGTACAGATAGAACCAAGCTGAATAGTGATTATATCAAAAGTTTTAGGTAAGAAATGTTTATGTAGAAACAATATTTGTGTTTTCCAAGAGTATATTGTATAGAGTTTAATTTCTTAAAATTAATTAATTATCACATTAGAGGAAACAGAAACAACTTATTGGAACACCGCAGTTAATTTACATACAGTTATTTACTCAGCGAAAGTTGAATATTTGAAATGACTGTTATCTGAGATAATCATGATACATTATCATCAATTATCATTGGTCTAATCAATATACCTCATTGAATAAACATATGTTTGTTGTCTGAGGTAATGATGATGAATTATCATCAATTATCATCGGTGAATTCAACAAATCTCATTGAATAACATAATTTACATCTGTCATGGTTCAGACATGTATTTTTTTCTGCTTTTATACCTCAATTCACTACTATAAAGCAACTATATGCACTATATAGAAAACATATTATTATTAAAAAAAAATAATTTCATCTGTTATTGAAATATTTACTCAGTGCACTACCTGCTTAGGGGCTTTCTCTGGAGGATATGCAATTAATTTGGACACATGATACATATTGTAATTGTCATAATATTTGAGAGTGAGCAAATATATTTCAATTTGATTTTTATGTCTATAACAGTTATCAACATATCTTACTGTAAATCACAAAAGCTTGGTAGAATCTGCTATTATGATTTAGTCAAATATTGTGGACAAAAATTCAATAAAGAACCTAAAATTTAGGTTAATAAAAAAAAATAATGATTATTAGTATAAAAGTTAGTATAACTTAAATTAAGAGAATAGTGAAGTTATATTTGAATTCATAGATTTCCAGCAGGCATTTGGCAAAATTAAAGAAAAAATCTTTGAAATATATGAGTATATAAAACAAAGATAAGGCTCACTATAAATTATGCAACAAAGTATAACAAAGAAAGAGGATGAAATTGTGCTAAGAATAAAAAAAATATGTGTAAATACAAAAGAACAAATATGCAATAAAAGAAGTGCTGGATGAAGGAAATGTGTTAAATATAGAAAATTCTAGAGTAAGATGACTGGGTCTTATATGGAGAGCTGGAACGGAAGCTGGGACAAGAATGATATTGGAGTGGAGATGATGTGGGAGAGGAAGAGGTAGACCGAGGTGGAAATGGTTGAATGGAAGTGGAAAGAATGAGGGTGAGAAATTGGAAAAATCACTTTAGCTTGACAGAAATTGAAGGGTCTAGTAAACAAGCTGAAGGAGTAAGAAAATGGGGACTGAGCCTTCTTTAAGAAGCACTCCACAAAGCTTTTTTTGTTTATTGTATAAATATATTTTTTAAATTTAAAAATTATCAAGATGGTATCTAATTTCAGACAATTGACAAGGGAAGCTTTACCTAGATTGGATAATTACAGAAATATAATGTCAGTTCAGGCGACTAATAGACCAACATTAGATGAACTTCGAGACGCCACTCTTACTAATAAGGTAAATAATGATTTGATAATTAATGAAGTATCAATTAGTAGCCACAATGATATAGTTTAATCCGTTTCTGTCTTTTAAATTCATTAAAATTCTCCAATATAATGTAAAGGCAATGCAAATTTACATTTCAAGGCTCTATTCACTTTGCTGGAACAAGGGAAATAAAAAACGTACCTAATAGTTGACACAATCATCTGAGTATGTTTCAAGTGCGTAATAACACATTTTTAATAATCGAAATGAAAAAAAAATCCAAATAACATAAATAATATTGGTGACATAGATTTATTACAATGACTCAGGCAATGGTGGTACTTCAATTGATGTCTTCCATATATCTTTTTGATAATATTTTAGAATAGTGAATAGAAACTCAGTGTTTCAATCTAACAGCATTAAATACTTTGAAATTTTCAAAATGGAATACTCAAAACTTCAAATAACATAGAATGATCAATTTCATTAGATGTTTTGAACAGTATTTTAAATTCAACAGGTTGTGAAGTCGAAAACTGGACCAGTGATGATTAATATAATTTAATTGGAAACATTGACAATTGTTATTGTCAAAGCAAATTTGATCTTTTTTTTTCTTGGTTAGATTAATATTGTAGGAAAGACAACATTATAATGTCTTATTTATTTCCAAACTTAATCACAATTCATTTATTCATTGTTTCTCCTGAAACATATCTTGTAATATATAAAAAAATCCTCTATAGCTCTATAGCTTAGTGTATTTCTTACGAAAAACTATTTTTAAAAATCTTTATTCACAAAAACAAAAATACAATTTTTAATTTTACAAGTACTGAATGAATGTGATTAATTTCAACAATTGAATCAACTAAAATTTATTACAGGAATGAATCATCAAAATTCATTAAAATATGTTTACAACATTTTTATATTAAAATGAAGGCTGACAAATCTTTATGAAATAGGATCTTTTGCGTTTTAATTTTTAAAGTAATCTTGATTTTTCTATATATTACTCTATTGCAATTTTTATTTGTTGTTTGACAAGTTTGGAAAAAAAACAGCGAAGAAGGCAAAGACTGTTCCATCTGGTAGCAAGGTTTTTGGGGATGTGCGAGGGATAATTTTCATTCACTATCTTGAAAAAGGAAAAAGTATCAACAACGAATATTACGTGAACTTATTGCAACGTTTAAGCGAAGAAAACAAGCAAATCAGCCGCTTTTGGATAAGAAGAAAGTATTATTTCATAAAGACAATGCACCCGCTCACAGACCCATTATTCCAGTGGTCAAAATTAATGAATTAAAGTTTGAATTGCTACTTCATGCACCCTATTTGCTAGATTTAGTCCCCTCAGATTATTAACTATTCTTATTATCAAAAGGGTATCGAACTTAATGAACACTGCTGAGAAAACTGTAGTGTAGGAGCTAATAGAAATAACGTCAAAAAATAGATATATCTTTTTCCAAAATTTTTGTTTCTTCTTTCTTGGACCAGGTACTTCTAGGACCAACCTAGTATTATACCTCTCAAATGTAGAAGATGATCACCAAGTAACGCAACATCGTAATATTTCGATTTCTGTTAATTCCACAAATGTCGGATGAAAATTTTTTACAAGCCATCTATATGAATCGATTAGAAGTATACATCGTACATCATTACTCTCAGTATTCTACTTATAAGTTCACCTTGATTATTAGATTGTGTATTGTATAAAAAGGATTTTAGATATCGCTAGAAAAAATAATCTATAGGCGATAAATCGAAATATCTTGGTGGACACTCTATTGTGTATTCAATTATTTAGAATAGCAACTGTAAAGTATGGTGATGCATCATCTTACTGAAAACAAATGTCATTAGAATTGTTACCAATTGCATTTCTTATTGCAGTAAATATTTGATCTCTAAACGAATTTAAATACTTTATTTCATTCAAATTGCCTTCTACAAAGGATGTTCTAATTAAAGTGGTACCAAACAATAACTTTTGAATGCGTTTTTGTTCTGTATCCTGTATCTTCATCTCGTTTCGCGTTTGGTTTGACAAAATTCCATTCTGTTGTCATGTTTATCTTATAATAATTCTTACATTACTTTTTTGAGGTTGAAACTTTTCTTTTTATTAAGATCCCACAAAACCATCATGCTGCCATGTAATATTCTGAATGGATGCATAAGGGTTTTCTATCAAATTTTGTATAATATCAAAAATTTTCTATAATTAATTACGGTTTTTGATAGGTCAGTTTTAGGGTAATTTTTAGTTGAATCCACTTCTTCAAAAAGTTCTGGAAATTTGGTTGCGACTTGAATATGTAATATCAAATAAATCTATCTTCTCATAAATTCTTTATACAATCACTGATCATAAGAATCATTATTCTTTTTCTGTATATTAATAATAGTAATAGATGTAAAAAGTACTTACTTACAATAAACACATTTTACTAATAACTATGAGAAATAATTTATGGTATTCAATCACAATTAATGACAGAACACCTACTACTTTAGTGAAATAAATAATTTTTTATTAATTTCAATTTTAAACGACTGCGACTTTGGAACTATTAAATGTAGAATTATGTGGTTTTGACGATTATATTTATAATGAAACATATAACGAGTGATTTTTTTGGTGGTATCTTTTTGGCAACACTGTTTTCTGACAGATCATCAAACTTGTTCAGTTTGGTCTATAATTTAATATTAATCGACTTACAAACGAACGATTAAGAGAGTGCATCGCGCACTTCTCCGAAATTTATTGGCAGTTTGGTCGGCCTACTGAGGGAACTATTCGGAATCTTGTGACTAAATTCCGAACCCAGTTTACACTATTGGACATTAAACCACTAAGACGCAAATGTACGGTGAGGACTGAAGAAAATATTGCGGCTGTATCCGCCAGTGTTACTGATGACCGTCAAATGTCGATTCGCCGCTGTTTGCAGCAATTGGGTCTCTGTTACGCCACTAGATGGAAAATTTTGCGAAAAGGATTTGGGTGTAAAACCTTTAAGATAAGGTTGGTGCAAGAATTAAAGCCACACCATCTCTCACAATGTCTAACATTTGATGAATGGGCGCTGGCAAAGTTGGAGAGATATCCACTTTTTTATCGAAAAATTGTGTTCAGCGACGAAGCTCATTTCTGGTCGAATAGATACGTCAACAAGCAAAATTGCCGCAACTGAAGTGAAGACCAGTCAGAAGCATTACAAGAGCTACCAATGCATCTCGAAAAAATCACTGTTTGATGTGGATTATGGGCTGGTGGCATCATCGGGCCGTACTTCTTCAAAAGAGACGATGGCCGGAACGTTACTGTGAATGGCGAGCGTTACCGTGTGATTATTAACGATTTTTTTTGCCCAAAATCGAAGAATTGGATGTGGTTTCAACAAGACAGTGTCACATGCCACACGGCGCGCGAAACAATGGCCAAATTGAGAGCCACCTTCGATGAACAGTCCATCTCACGTTTGGGGCCAGTCAATTGGACACCTAGATCGTGTGATTTAACGCCTTTGGACCATTTCTTGTGGGGCCATGTTAAGGCTAATGTCTACTGTTTAAAAACATATTTTAGTGAGTTATTTAGGAGTAACTTATGCAAATAACCTGAGTCATTGCTTTGTAAACCTTAATAGAAATTGAAATATTAGTTACGTTACTTCATGAACACACTGTATATGTAAATCATGACGCTAAAAAGACCTTAATAATAAAAGAGAGAAGAATAAAGATATTTTTGTGTGAACCGTAGTTCATGTAGGTTAAACAGAAACATTTAAGCATGTTTGAAAACAAGGTGCTGTAAATCTTCATTTTTGTGAAGCAATTATAGAACAAAGGAAAACAGTAATAACTTTAAAAAAAAAAAAAATATCGTGCTATACAACCAAATCTATATAATTGTAAGAAAGTACTAAGGTTGTTTGAACGGTATCCGACTTAACAAAGAAACAAGACAGCGATGCTGTAACCTTTTTAAATAGCCTTTTACGTATGTTTTAACGTCATCTTCTAATAAACAACTCTCCTGCAATTTGAAGTTTGGACACAGAAAAAAGTCACTGATGGCCAGATCTGGTAAATACGGTGGGTGGTCAACCAATTCGAAGCGCAATTCGTGAATTTTAACCACGACAATCACCGAAGTCGTAGTGGGTACGTTGTTTTAATAGAAAAAAGCTTTTCCCTTCAAATTTTGCAATTTCTGCCTTTATCTTATCAAGAAATTATGTCTAACACTTTCCTATTATTGTTTTACCTTTTTCATGATGACTATCTTTTAAAAGGGATCGCTATCATTTTTTCGACTGAAGATACCGTTCTTCGAAGCAGGTTCATCCTTTGCAGTCCACTATCGGGACTGTTCATCAAGTGAAATAAATGTATATACTCGTAGAACTATATTTTTTGATAAAATGTTATAAAATACTCCATCTCTAGCAGAACAGAGTTGATCGTCTCACTATTCAGCATCGTACCATGAATGGTATGGAAAAAAAGCTCGTGATGAGGAATTTAGGAATCAGTTGAAACTGAATCTAATTCAATTTGAATGTTATTCTTTAGGTCACTTTAAAAGTAAAATTTTGTCTCCAAGTCAATAATCTGCCGAAATGCAGGCAGGGCCGGATTACGATTTATAAGGCCCGGGGCTAAAATAATGACGGGGCCCCCTTAAGGATTTCGAAAACCCGGAAAAATTCACAAAATAATATCAATACGTTAGATTTGTGGTATCAACACATCAAAAAATACAGAATGATTTCCAAATGATAGGGCCCTCTTGGACCTGGGGCCCGGGGCTATAGCCCCCCCAAGCCCCTAGCTTAATCCGGCCCTGGATGCAGGACTTTGCATTTGTATTTTGCCACCCAGTACAGTTCATTACAGTTCACAATAAATTTGTATATTTTACCGGCCAAACCGGATTTAAGGATAAACTAGTTTTGCCTAGGCCAAACTAATTGATCTTGATATAAATAAAGTCGAAATTAATTGAGCAAACATGTCGGAACTTGTACATGCGGTAGCTAGATTTGTCGTTTCAAACGCATTTTGCGTGTAGTTGCCAGCCGTGCTGCATAACATATTTAGTTAAAGACCTCAATTTGAAATAGAAAGTTAACATTAGAAAAATTTCTTCTTTTTCAAAATGGATGAACCTACGTTAAGTCGACAAGCAGATCAAACACAATGGAGGAAAAAATTTTTGATAGAAATTTTACAAAGTGAAAGTAAAAAATCTTCTCATTATAATGTGTCGTTATAATGAGGTTAGGTTAGGTTAGGCAATGATACTCTGCAATTCTAATGGCCACCAAAGCACACCTTGTAAAAATAAATAACAATTTCAAAAATAGAGAAATGATTATTGTTTTTATTTAAAAAAATACTTATTTATTTTTATAATATAATTTTTTGTATTGCCAATTATCCAACTTTTTTTTTGCCAACTTTTAACGACGAACATTATTGTTTTAATAAAAATCATTATTTTTATTTTATTATATTATATTATTATAATTTATTATTTATTTTGACTTTCTAGATATACCATAATGTTTAGACTAGTGCGTATTTATCTCACGATCAGGATCAATTAGTTTGGCCTATGCAAAACTGTATCGGTGTTAAAGTGTATTATTTTGATATGGATTATGGGGTGGGGTGGGCAAAACCTTTTGATGTACGTCCCAATTAACGAACCTCAGACTCGATCATATTGTTACGAAATAGTTCGCAAAATGGTTCCCTAAGCTACTATGGAATTTTAAAAATTCGATGGACTTTCCAAATAATTTCTAGGAAAGTCTCTTTATTTATTTCTTGTGTTTCTTTTTGTTCTAGAACTTTGTCGTATTCTATTTGTGATAGAAAAATGATTAAGTGCAAACGCAGGTAAACTTGTGACCGGTAGGTACAATAATTTTATCTTCATCAACGTTTAAGTTTTAATCTACTATATACTTTTAATCTTGATAAAGATCAAATAAAAGATTGAAACGTTGGCATTTTAAAAAACTCTTTTACAGTTTTATTTTGAGTCCTCAACCCGCAACGCCATTCGAAATCTCGTAGTAGAAAGGACAGTAATGTCATCAATAACATTACCGTTAAATTACAATATCATCAAAATGAAAGAGTCGATTTATTTCTAATTTTGTACAAAAGGTGCGCTTGAAGTGGTTTTAAGTTTTATATATCTATTTTATTATTATTCATCTCCTCATATTACAATGTTGCAGCTTAGGTACCACACTTTGAACAACTAAAGGAAGTAAATAGGTGACTGATTCAGGAATTTCTGTGATTTTAAAAATAGAGCATGTTATTCACGATGATTAATACTTAAAAAAAACGAGACTTTGTTAACCTTTAAACCTACCATGACAACCGAAATTATTAGAATGATTAATCGCATCAATGAGCTACTCATCCAATTAATAGGTCATACTGTTAATTGATGATTGTTCTCTAGATGCCGTTCCCAATAATTTGCGTGGTATTACTTCCAAATTCTTAATATTGTATACAAATTTATTGTTGAATGTATTTAACTCTACTGGGTGGCCAGATAAGAATGCAAAATTATTGACTAATAAGTGACCTAAAGAATAACGTTCAAATATTTATATTATTACTATTAGTCCAGACTACCAAGGTAAAAATGAGATATTACCTCCGATGTCCATGAACACGCATCGATTCACCTGAAAATTTGGAATTAAGCTTGACTTATCCTCAAAATCTTCCCTATACTCTTACCTACCTACACAACATACCCCAATAACTTCCGCAAACAAAAAATAAATGCGTTTGTATTTAATTTTTCAGATTAATCAACGGACAAGTACAACAAATGGAAAATTAGTAGAAAGTAAGGGACAATTCAAATTTGGCTGGATACAGGGTGTTTTCATAAGATGTCTATTGAATATATGGGGTGTTATATTATTTCTTCGACTAACCTGGGTAGTGGGACAAGCTGGAATAGGTGAGTTTAACATATAGAAACAAGGAAGGTCGATTTATTTAATTCTTAGAAAAATCTGCAATATGAAGTAAACATAGTTTGATTAGGAAGTACGTAAGACGACATGCAGTTCGAAAAGAGTTATGCAGTGCCTCTGTCCCTTCCTTCTTATGTATGGTTAGGTGTGAAAAAATGATATTTATACATCCTATCTAAATTAACAGTGGCCCAAAAGGCCCCTATGAGTTGCGAGTATACAGTGTGTCCACGTAAGTTGGCCTCATATGGGCAACTTTTTTGTTATTAATTTTACGAAAAAAAGTTATTCTTTATAAAAAGTTCTGCATGGTCCAAAACCTATAATTCAATCATCAGATGTTTAATTTTTTCAGTCGTATACGAGGTATGTCAAAAAATGTGATTTTTGCTCTAGAGTAAAGTACCTTTCTTTTTGACAATATCGAAAATTGTTATAAAGAAAAGATGTTTAGAATTAAAAATAGCTTCTAAATATTCAACATTGTTTATTTACATTAAAACAATATTTTTTTCTACATTTTCTCTGCGATTATGATGGAAATTTAAGTTTGCACATTAATGCATTGCATTTATTAATTATAAATTTGATTAAACAATTCCAAATTACAAAACAATTATCTCTTAATTTTTATCCAACACTGATAACCTTGTTGCTTAATCACTAGTTTGTAACATTCTAACGATGCATTTAAATGAAGATTGTATACATAATTTACTTTGTTACAATAAATACTAATGAATAATCACTATCTTCAATTTACTAATGCCTCCACATATTCTCCATTTCTGTTTATACATGAAACAGTTCTATCACAAAATTTTCATTAACCATTTGGGGAGTTATATTACAAATCGCTTCTGCAATTATTCTCTCTAAATGGCTTTGAAGGTAAACTTTTTGCTTTAAGTAACCCCTCAAGGAAAAATCGAGTAGGGTTACATGCAGAGGCCAAGGAATTTCCGAAAAACGATGAAAAACCCTTCCATTGAAAATATTTTCAATGTATCGACGTACATCTAATCTGCTGGGACATGGAGCACCATCCTGCTGGAACCATATCTGCTGACGTTCAAGTAAGGGAAGGTTGTCAAGAAAATCATTTAATTTATCGTTTAAAAAGCACAAATAACGATCAGCATTCAAGGTTTCTCGGATAAAAAAAATGTCCAATTATTTGATTTTTATACATTCCGCACCACACTTTTGTTTTGAACGAATATTGGTCCCGAGTGGGTGAATTTCACGCACTGAGCGTATTTTGATATGTAGACAGGTTAACTGTCTCCATAATTTTTTATTGCACAATAGCTTTTCATGCACGCGGAAAGAAGGAGCTTCAACAAAATAAAAATCCAATATTTCTAAAAATAAATACATTTCATCAGTGGTCGTAGTTAAAATAGCAATAACAACTCGATAGTTGTAGTGGCTACGGATTTAAATTGACGAGAATAACTATATATAAGGTACTATTTTTATTAGAAATAGATTGATCTCACTACTATTGTAATGTATCTTTGTGCTATGATGGTCGACAATATTCTTTGTTTTAAAACTACTTTCTAAAAAACTGTTTATTATGCAAGTAATAATTAATTAATTAAACTTGGTTTCAATAATTCGACGAATGTCAACTTTTAAGAACCTCGTATCTGTTTACAAACCGCTTCCAAGACCAAAATTCTATTGTACACAAAAGTTATAAATAGTTATATTTGTGGTCGCTAGAGTCAGATCAATATAAAATCAAAGTAAGTAACTTGACACGTTAATGGAACTTCGAGTGTCTAAGGGACACTTAGAATCATTTACCTATGACGTTGGTTCCCTTTAGAAGCGGTCAGTGTACAATAAATCATAACGAAAACGAATAATAACTTGAAGTTGGGTTAAAGTTGCCTAATTTTAAATAGGAAATTATTATGTCAGAACAACTACAACATACACAAGTTCAATATACACATGGTCTCCATACGGCAGACATCACCCAAACTACTCGAGTGTAATGGGGCTTTTGTGCTTCCTCTTTACATAAAAAAACTAGAACAATAAGGAAGCCAAAATGGAAAAGTGATTCTCATATTTTACCTATATCTTTACTCATACACAAGATTTATAACCCTTTTCCATATGGCAATAAAATTAAAAATTTGAACATGTGAATACCTACAAAGTTTCTTAGACATCTTGTATATATATTATTTATTATAAAATGGTCGCCTGTAACAAAAATCTTTCGACATCATCTTCTAGATTATTTGAAATTGTGCCATTGTATATAATTTACACAGTGTTATTATTAAGAGAGTTACCTGGAAGTTTCCGACCTAACAAAGAAACAAAACAATTGTTCTTGTAACCATCAAACCAAAATCATTAGTCTATACGAGTACTCCTTTTAAGTATATACACTTAACGCTTAAAAATAATAATTGTCTTTCACAAACTTTAAGATGATATAAAAAGGACAAAGGAAAAAATCACTGAGAGCCAGATCTGGTAAATGCGGTGAGTGCTTAACCAGTTAGAAGGGCAATTCGTGAATTTTCATGGCAAATACCGAAGTGGAAAAAGGTACATTATTTTTATTAAAAAATTCACATCAACCATATACTGGTTATTAGTGATTCACTTTTTTTAACAGTACAAGTTAAATGTTGGTATTTTATCTACAGATATTTGTTAAATTAAGTGTATGATCGAGATCTATGAGGTAATTTTTGAGATTAGTAATATTGTATTTAGGTCCTATAATTTCATATATTGTTCATGGTATAGATCAGTCGCGTATGACCTAGACGTTTGCGATTTTTCAGTAGTATTGACCATGGTTTCACGGAGTCTTTCACTTCATGAAGCTTGTATGTGAACGTTGACCATTTGTTCTCCCATTCATTGAGCACTTTACGTTTTAGGGTTTATTTAATACCAGCACTAGTTAAAAAGTTCATGCACTCCCCACTATCACTATTTACAGCTTCCTTGGCGACCTGATATTTTCCTTTTATTCCAGTATGTGAGGGAATCCAACCAAATGCAATTTTTTTGTTGGTATCTTTTATGTATTGCAGTTGCTGATTGGTTTTGATTGCCAAGGAATTTGTGGTGTGAATTTTTTGAACAGTTTGGATTGAGCTAAGGGAATCTGTGAGTAAGAGGCGATTAAGTTCGTCGGTATATTGCATATAATTCATTAGTGAAAGTAGACGGGGTTGGAGGAGCTGCATTGTCTTCATTAAAAAGCGCTTTCCTGTTTCATAACCTTAAATTTTTACTTGCAGTAGAAATATTTTCATCCGACCAGGACGTCATAGCATATGTAATCGCCTATTTTGAAAAAAAAGACGGCAACTATTATTTGAAAGAGTTCAAAAATTAGAGCATCACTATAAAAAGTGAATAAACTTGAAAAGAGATTGTGTTGAAAAATAAAAACAATTATGGAAAAAATTGTTAGGTCGGAAACTTGTCAGACCACCCTCGTACGATTACCATTATTGTGGTTATAATTTCTAGTATTATGGTCATTTATCAAGAATCATTGTGTCATCTATAGTGAAATTTTGGTATTTGACGTATTTTATCTTTCAATATTTTTAAATTCATCGTATCCTATGTAAATGGAATTATTAGAACAATGAAAAAAATAATTTTTCATCTCTTTGGTCAAGAAGATTTAAGAAAATACTCTACATCTTTGTTTTATTAGATATAAATTTACGCATTCTTTTCAGGACAATCCATTTTATTGATTCTAACGACCACGGTAGTCACTTCTATAACTTCATTATCAATGTCTGCCATTTGTACAAACGGGGATATAAAAGGAGGTAAGTGGGTAATAGTTTTCACTGCAACTACCAAATAGTCAAAGGCTGAGAATAATGCAGCTGCTATCGTTTAATCAAATTATTTAAACTATCCATTTTCATTTCCCGTCTTAATAACTTATTCACGAGACCGCATACAATCGTCCGCGGTACAAACCTCATTCAAGAGCATCCCTATCCAATTGTTAGGTGTTTTATTGACCCATTTATAATGGAGGTCATTCCATTGCGATATTTTCTTGTTTATATAAATTTTACAATGCGAGTTAATTTTTTCTACTATGTTTCTCTACAACAGTCTGTCTTTTGCTTTCTTCTTCGGTTCCTTAATATCCATACTCTTTGAATCTATCTTGACCTTCCTCCCTTGCTCTGTCTACTTGCTCCCATTTTGTTATTTTTCTTCTGTAAATGTGTCTATACAATCCCAGTCTGGATGCTTTTATGAATTTTACTCAATTATGTTGTTCTCAATTCCATAATTAGTTAATATTTTCATTTCTCCATCTAATATTATTTTTTCTTTTGTTGTCATTTTCATTTTTATAATTTTTCTCCGGAACATCCTTTAGTTTTTTCTTATTTTAAGATTCTCAATCTCATATCGTTCTTATTATAATTTATTTCTGGATTTAGTGTCTCCAAGATCAAAAAGTGATCAGTTTCCATAAACGCTTCATCAAATGATCTGATGTAATTCATAATTTTTACATACTATTTATTACAGGAGGAACATACTACATGATATCTCGGAGCTTAGGTCCAGAATTTGGTGGTTCTATTGGTTTGATTTTTTCACTGGCAAATGCAGTTGCATGTGCAATGTACGTTGTTGGTTTTTGTGAATCATTGCAAGACCTACTCGACGTTTACCAAATGAAAGTTGTTGATGGTGGTATAAACGATATCAGAATCATCGGTAGCATTACTATTATAATTTTGACAACAATTGTGGTCTTCGGAATGGAATGGGAAGCTAAGGTAATATCGTAGAATATTAGAAATGAATTATTATATGGTATCTCATGTTATATAGAAATCTCGTAGAATCCTCACTATTCAATTTCATTTAAAAATTCAATAAACTCTATGAACCCTTCCCATGAATATAATTTATACTGTTTGTGCCACTACATAAAAAATACTTTCATAATAATAATTCTTTAATCAAAATATACCGCTACTTTTAGTGTTTTTACCTTTAGTTCGATAATTCACTTTCTATTAATCAGTTAAGTAGTTTACCCAATGTGACTTTTTGATATATCCCGAATCAAATGTTAATAAAAATATCAACCTACCTTACTTTAACCTAAAAATACTCTACCACAACCAAATCTTCAACTACCTTACATTATGAATTAAGCTTAATATTCTTCAATTATCATTTCAAATTTAATTAAAATGTCGGGTGGGAAGTACAAAATTCTGATCATCTTTTCTATGCTTACGGACAATTTATATTTTCGAAGAAAAGAAGATCCATTATAGATTGTTAAGCGCAAATCTTCATTATTTTGATTCTTCCTATTGTAAAACAAGATAAAATGTTGGTACTACATGTAATTCATGAACCTTCTATTTGGTTCACCACGATTATAGGGGCAATCTAACACAAGTCAATTTTACATTTGAAAGATCTTCTATATCTAATTGGTCTCGGTAATTCCAACTAAGTAGGAATTTTTGGAACCGTTGGTAATATTCATAGTGAACACATTGTTTCCTCTACTACTAAACCAACACACACACAATTACACTGTCTGATGCGCGTTTCAATAACCAAGTTATCGTCTTAAGAAACTGAAACTAACACACTAAAAATTCCTTCCAATCCCTTTGTATAAATAGGATTCAAAGGTACCAGAGTAAACTTTTCTTGTTTTCATTTTGATTTTGGAAAAATGTGGTTTTACATAAAGATTTCTCAAAGCTATGACGGTTAATCAACCTATTTGCGATTCTCTAATAACCGTTGAGTACAGCTACATCCTCAATAATAGTCTTTTTCTAATTGTATCTTTCGATAGTTACTGGAAAGTGAATTAAACGACTTGCCAAAAAATGAAGACTGGCCATTTTATGTTGGATCCATGTTTGAAGATAACAATGAATGTGATGTAGAAGTTACACCTAATTCTAGTAATTTGAACGAATTATCTTTTCAAGAAAATACTCCACAATTAATTAATCAAGGTTAATTCAATGACCTCATAAGAAGTTTATCAATATTTAAAGCAAAATTTCTTGGATTCCTCTTACAAAACTGAGATGTGAATTAACACCAGATAATAAAGTTCAGAAACAGAGAAGGCGAATATTGTTATTACACTGGTATTTGTGAGTTTTTGAAGCAATGTCACAAAACTATAATTTCAATTATTTTGTTATTCATACTAAGTTAAACAAGTACTAAGCAAACAATGATTAACAACTTTCAGCTGGAGAACATGAAACGTGTAAACTAGTCTTTGATTCCATACATACGATTGGCTCTGTCCATATGATATAGTAGACAATATGGTACACTTGCATTTTCTAATTATTAATTTTATAAGTTCTTGATATGAAATGATGTCAGAAAGTAAAATATTTTATTGGGAGTGAAAAAATGATATAAAAATATTTAATTGAAAATCGCAAAAATTTCAATTGTTTAACTACATAAGAAAATGGTTCTCATCGGTTTTCAGTTGTGACATCAGAGGTTTAATAAAAACATTTTCAGTTATCTACTTGGTGATCACGAACTTATCATTGCCGGCAACATACCGTGTACTGTTATAATACGGTTTTTATTTATTAGTTACGTATAAACAAAACATTTTTCTATATATAAGAATAAAATGAATAAACCTTTTATAATTTAAGTTCTTACATAATCACGTGTATACCATTTTTCAGATTAATCAAAGTTTAATAATAACGATTTTATTTTAGAATAATCGAGAGAATAACTGTAGTATTTACTTTTCATCAGTGTTTATTTTGGACCTTTGACGTCACGGAATATGGCGGCCTTACTGAAATGTTTAAACTACAAAATTTTTGAATTTTTAATAATTTTTCCCTCTATAAATATTGATCAAAGAATTAAAAAAAATATAATTTAAGTTGTATATAAACTAACCAAAACTATTTTTTTCAAACCATGCAAGTACTCTATTCGATTTTTTAATTAAGAAAAATAATATGTTTCATTTCAGGCACAGTTTGCACTTCTTGTAGTGTTAATTATTGCTCTACTGGATTATTTCATTGGTAGTATAATTGGTCCTCAAAGTTTAGAAAGCAAAGCAAAAGGCTTCTTGGGTTTTAATGGTAAAGTATATTTGTTTCGCTATATAGTCTACTTGAACGTATTTAGTGTCATTTAAACAAAAATCTGATTATTGGGAATATTTTAATTTAACCATTTACACAAAAAAAATATAATTTCAATATAATATTATCCATTGAGGTTTTCCTATTTTTCCTATCGATGATCTAACGTTTCAAATGCTCCTTCATAGAAAGATTGTTCAAATACTGATTGACTGCACTTATGATTTCATTAGTTTATCACACAAATATTCTTTTGAAACATTAGTTGCTGAGCGCCAAATCTGGAAAATATGACGGATTCTCAATTAATTCGGAGTCTTCCTGAGCTATTGCAACTGTTACATAGGATGGATCTGTAACTTGATGCGTTATCCTGATTCAAGACATTACCTTCGCGCAACTTCCTCCGACGGTTCTCGTATCTCGCGTCACGTAATTTTAGAACTGAATTCACATAATTTGCACTTCTCCATGTTGCTCCTTTTTGTAGGTAATTACACCTTGAGTATAACCTTATCTTCTGACGGTGGTGTGCTGCTCTGAATTTTGGTTTATACGTGATCCATAACTCATTGTAACTAATGTTAAATTTTTCCATGTTTAGTTCTGCAGTAAGTATATTATATACCACATGGTATGAAAGGACAGTATCTAATTTGTCTGTCAAAAAATCATGGACCTGTTTCATGTGTGTTAGTGGTTGTGGGTGCTCTGCCTACATGTTTTTTGTACACGACTGTCTACAACTCGCGACACCACTTTGTGACTTTCTAATTTGGGCTTCTACTGCTGCTGTCTGTGTATGTTACAATGTGGTGTGATGATAAATAATTGTTTTGATTTACAAATGGGTCGGTGACGAATCAGACTACATATATTGAATACAAAAATACTGCTTCTTTTATGTGCCGGTCTTTGGGATATAGAATTAGTCATTACGGTCTTTGATTTTGGATTTCTTGTAATAATGCCTTAATCACAGAAAAGATTCTTTTTTATATTGTCTCTCGAAACAAAATATTTAGCAAAGGTTGATCTATACAAGAAATTTAAAATATAGTTTAATACAATTAATATTGGGTTTATTCAAATTATTTCCTCGTTTTTAGCAACATTAGGCTACAATAATCTTTTTTCTGACTACAGATGGTCTGAGGGAATGAGTCAAAACTTTTTTAGTGTCTTCGCTATATTTTTCCCGGCTGCTACTGGAATATTAGCAGGAGCTAATATTTCCGGAGATCTTAAGGTAATATAATAAAATTTTATAATATTTTGTAGATATCGAAAACAACTAAACTACTTTAAGATAAATATATGAAGAATCAGATCATTCCATTACATCTATATTGCAATCTGTGATTTTGGGCTTTCCCTGCCCTCATGATAAGACTTGCTCACTCACTGTTACCATAACCAGGGGTATCGCTACCAGCATTATTAAATCTGCTCGAAATAGAAGTACGAGGGTCAAGCTTTTCAATACCCTCTTCAAAAAAAGTCGCCATCAATGAATTCAAGTAGAGTACAAAACAGTCCTTAAAATTTCTGGAAATTCCGTAGGCAAAGCAGTAATGGTGAATCTGCAGTTTTCTTTGCCCATTCTGTCAACTCGTTGAACCAGGTCATTTGAAACGACAGATATGCGTCATTGGCTCCCTTCATCATGCACATCATTACGGCCATTTTTAAACTTTCGACACGATTCACGCACCATCACTCTTGAAGTTTTCCCCACACACACAACTCATTCTCCGATGGATTTCTGAAGCACTTTATCCTTCAGCCTGTAGAGGCTTCGCAATTCACACTTGGCGGCAGCATCAATAATAGCGGACAAGTTTACGTGGCTGTAGCACAACGCCGACTGACTCTTGAATGTCAACAAAGGCGTCTGCACGGAGCGATTGGAGGTTGAAAAAAAAACGGCCCTTGTATATGTGATCGACTGAGTTTTTGTCTTTTATGACTTCTTACTGTATCAATTATTTCCTAATAAAGGTCTAGGTATGTTTGAAATTCTGTGGATGTAATTTATTATGTCCTGCGAACTACTACAGATATATGGTACAAATCAATACATATCAGCTAATTGGTTTGTTACAAAAATGCACATTAGTAGCCGGCAATTCTTTTACTTACGAGAATTTTCGCTTCAGTTGCCTCAGTCATGTATATTTTTCTTTTGATTTCCCTACTTATTATTTCTTATTGTAGGAATATGTTTTTGTTATTCACTCATCAGGAACGTGCTCTTTTTTGCCTATGAATATTATCCTCTGCTTTTAAAGAGAAGTTTTTTTAGATGTAAATAATCATCTGAATTTACAATCAATCAGAAGCTATAATATTTTTGAAGAAATCTCCCTAAAAGTCTCCAACCTCTTTAGGAGAAAAACACTCAGATCGCAGATCGTTCAAGCTTCGTGTTCTTTTCTCACAACGTTGGATTCGAGACTGGAAGGCTTTCATCTGCTGTATTATAGGCTATTCATTGACAAAACGTTTCCTTTAAGAATATTTAGTTTATTTTTGAGTCAGAAGTCACATTGTGCTGAAAATTTGGTGAAAAAGATGGATGTGAGCAAATAAAAAGACTTTAAGAGACCAAAAATTTTGTAAATTAAAAGAAATTCGTTGCATCGTTATTGAAAAAGCTCGTTTTAGATCTCTTTTTTCGCACATTGTTGAGCGAATGTGTTCCTTGGAATTGACTATTATCATATAAAGGTTTAACAATTGAAATAATACTAATATTGAAATAATTACTGCTATAAAAATTCTTATACATTATTTTTTAACACACCTCATATCTCAACACCTGTGTCTATACACATAACTTTGAAAGTTTAATTGTTTTTGTAGTTGTAAATTTTATTGAACGAATTTTTAGGATCCTCAAAGCTCGATACCTAAGGGAACATTACTGGCTATACTTGTCACATCTTCCACCTACATTTTGATGTCAATTGTCGCTGGTTGTACGGTACTTCGAGATGCTAGCGGTAATGTAACGGATTATGTAAATGGAAGTTGGCCTGTTTGCTTACCTGGAAATTGTACATATGGACTTCAAAATGATTTTCAAGTGAGTCTAAAAACAAACGTCCAGTACAATTTCAATAAAAATCCTTATCATCCACCTTCACAATAGTCTCCATTTAACTCTTCACAACGATCGCAACGTTGCTGCCACGATGAAATATTTCATTTTATTACACTATTTATTATTAGAAGTGAAAATCTGAGAGCACTACTCCGCCCGTCCAAAGTTGACGTTTACAAATAGAAAGTTACAATGGGACGAAGATGTATGAATGCTTGTTTGGACAGGTAGATTGAAAAGAGACTTTACAAATCTCTAGAGAAAATATTATTGCCATATTTCAAAGCAAATTCTAAAATTGTAACGTGGCTAGGAAGGATTTTATTGGAGGTTTATTATAATTTGACATTTGCTTACATAACTATGCAGCTATTGAATGTTCTGGAACACTTCTAGAAATCTCACGATAATATTCTAGATCCTCGTATGACAGGAGGGACAGAAGTTGATAGAAATTGACGAATAAATTCAAAAAAATGTCAAAATTTCATTTAAAAAGTTTATTTTCGAATTTACGAATTCGTGTCACATATGGTGTTTTTTGAAAAAAGAAGCAAGAATATTCTGCAAGAAATCAAGTGAATTTTTAATAGTGGAGCACACAAGTAATCTGAAAGAGGGATAATAATACATAATGAGATTATTTCAAAGTATTGGATGTCACTGTGCAAGATTTATTAGTCGGTATTGCTACTTGATTCAAGTTGACAATTCAACTTGATATAGTGTTTGGGTGAAGTCCCTCCAACTTATGTTGATGATAAGTTCAATGGAGAACAAAATTGATGACGATCCCAGATAAGTAAGACTTTATATCACAAAGACAGTTCTGGAAATTAGAATAGCGACAAAAGTTTCAGGGAATCAATCAGCGGTTGATAAAAAGATCGAATATGTCAATTGTCGTATTGTTTAGTTCCTAAAGGGAATTATGATCCTAATGCCGGGAGCCGCGATGGGAGCGAATAAGTGGATAGGATAGATTTGGGAATGAATTGGTGCGGCAAGTAGTTGGAGCTCTTGTCCATGATGTTCAATCACACACTCGAGGAACTAATCAGAAGGGAAGGTTATTAAACTGGGGGTTATTTTTCTTTCCCTTGAAATTTCTTGCATGACTTTATAACTTCGCAGCCATAAAATATTATAAAACTGTTCTAAAGAAAATAAGAAACAATGTCTCCGATTGGCTATCAAAATAGCGCACGATAAAAGAGACGGAGAAGGTGATAGAAGTTAGCAGATGATTTTAGAGGAATCTGAAAGTTTTAAGTACCAGGTTTTAGACCTTACTTGATGTATAAACTATAGGTCTATTTTAATAAATGTTTTTTTTAATCTTTGTGGTTCAACCTGTCTTTAACGTTTTGTTAAATTTTTTTAGTTCATTTTCCTATTTTTCGATGAATACGTTCTCTATCAACTCATATTTCAGGTAGTAGAATTAGTCTCTTGGGTGGGACCGATAATTTACGCAGGATGTTTTGCAGCTGCCCTATCATCAGCTTTAGCATCTTTGGTTTCGGCTCCTAAAGTTTTCCAAGCTTTATGTAAAGACAAACTATATCCAGGAATACATTGGTTTGCTAAAGGTTATGGAATCAATAACGAACCCTACAGAGGATATGTACTAACGCTTATTATAGCCGTTGGCTTTATATTAATAGGTATGAAATTTTTGTACTCTAAAGTTACCATCAATTTATCTTGATTCAACTACAAATTATTCAGATTATTGGTCCAACTAATTATAATGTAAAGCGGAATATGAACTTTTATAGATTATTCCCAGCTTAATTCTTCTAGGCAGTATTTGTTATTTGGCTTGATGCATCATTGTATTGTTTTGACGAGATTATATTTATAATAGTCAATCAACTGAAGGTGGTTCGGATGAAATCATATCAAGTATTCAGTGAATTGTAGGAGGGAAGTCAGAAAAAATGCAATCGCATCTTATCCCGTGTTTGATCAGTCAGAATCTTTCCACGTCCAAATCAATACTGGATTGAAGACTCCAATACGTATTTTAATTTTACATTTAAAGACAATCTCTTCGTCTCTTCGCTAATTGAGTTATTTGCCCTATAACTCATCTCATCTTCGGTGGTTTGTTCTACTTAAAAGAAAACTTAATATATTATTTATACAGATCCATGTTTTACGACAAATAGAGTAAAGCGACTATACTATCAAACTGATAAGCTGTAATAGGTCACTACTTGTGACCATACATAAAGGTTAGAGACGTACTAATTGGAACAGATACAAAGTAATTACTGTTTAACCTGCCGTTTTTTATCACGCCACGTATGATGTGAAGTATTTTCCTATTTAGTGTCGTCCAAAATCAACTTCGAAATACTCCAAACTTTGAAGTCTTCGGGCCAGAATAATTTTTTCGGTATGTTCTAATGGCCAAAACAATAATTTTTCTGCAGCAATCTTTGTTTACTAAAGCAAATATCGAGCAAGAGTCAGCAACTCGCGCCAGCTATCGTGTGGCCCATGAAATTTGAAGATCCATTCACTGATGGAGAAAGAATAAAAGAATCTTTAATTACAGTAGCTGAACAAATATGCTCCGAAAAGGTTAATTTATTGAAAGCTGTCAGCAAATACTGTGCAACTAAAAGTATCTTCTCAACTGTCGGACAAATATGGACATCTTGAATGGTTTTGTCTAGTCTTTGATGAGTCAACGGAAATGTCAGATACTGTTCAGGTGTTGTTTTTATTCATGGAGTAGATGAAAGCTATGAAGTGTATGAGTTTTCTGCGTCATCAAAGTTTTATCTTGCAATTAAATGAAACTGAGTAATCATCATTCTGTGTTTTCATTCTCTTCCATTCAACTTATCACAGCAATAGTTTTAAACTGTCGCGGGCCGAAATGATGGCACTGGCGGGCCGGATCTGGCCCGCGGTCCGTAGTTTGGAAAGTATTAGACTATATGACTCAATGCCTTTGAGAGTAATTTATCTCCAATATTGTGAGTCTTGTGAAATATCAAAAATTGTAACAAATAGGAACAGTTCAAATTATTACATCTAATTTGCAACCTCGGTTTTTTTTGTTTATATCCATTTAAAGATAATTTCCTGTCATTATTATCAAAAGTAGACTAGGCTATTAAAAATTCTATCTCTTAGAAACCTCATTTGATATATTCATTCAATTAACAATTTTCTTATACACATACACTATTTTGAATATTCTACTAAGTGTAAATTTGTTTGCATGAATAAATTAAAATGGTTTCATGAAGTTATCAATGTTAATATCCAAGACTAGGTATTACTCTGTAATTTACCGTGCATAAGGTGTTTCAGGTACCAGTGGCTATTATATCAATATAAAATGTTGAACTTGCTTTAAGTGTCTCTAAATTTATTTCAGGTGAATTAAACTTGATCGCACCTTTGATTTCAAATTTTTTTTTGGCGGCATATACACTAATAAATTTCTCAACTTTCCACGCGTCGTTAGCAAAGCCGATAGGATGGAGACCAAAATTTAAGGTACACCGAATTGAATTTATATCCAACTATAAAATTTACAAAAATAATTCTCTTTTTAGTACTACAATATGTGGTTGAGTCTTCTAGGATCAATAATGTGCTTATTGGTGATGTTTTTGATATCTTGGATTACAGCTTTATTAACATTCACAGTGGTTTTAACCTTATACCTACTTGTAGCTTACAGGAAACCAGGTAAAATAATTTTATATATCTTTTTCTAAAACCGTTTATAGGATCACTTTTATGTGACTTTTATCGAACTGCTCATATTGGTAAATTTAAATAGTGTCAATTGATAGAAAATTATTTCAATTTATATTAGTATCGAATGTAATTCACGTACTTTACATATGTATGTATTCACGTAATACGTACTTTATATATTTATTTTTTTTACTTTCAGATGTTAATTGGGGCTCTACGACACAAGCCCAAATGTACAAAAATGCGTTACAGGGAGTATATCAGTTAAATACCGTCGAAGAACATGTAAAAAATTATAGACCTCAAATATTAGTAATGTCTGGCATGCCTAGTGCTAGGCCAGCATTAGTTGACTTTGCTCATTTATTAACAAAAAATTTGTCTATGTTGGTGTGTGGACATATTAATACGGTAAATATTATTTAATATAATATTTGATTTGTATATCACTGAGGCTCTGCATTATAGGCTATATAAATGGAAGACAAAAGCGAATATTTTTTTTGAAAATGTATAAAAATTAGTATCGGGAAATTGCATTGATTATCAAGGGAATTTCGTCACTTTATTTAATAAAACTCCTGGACAAAATTAACGCACCACTTATATTTTTATTGATATTCTTTATTTATTGGTAACTTACTGTACGACAAGTAGACCATGGGCCGTGTTTGACATTGACAATTTTTATTTACGTTAACTATAGTATACATAATCTTGTTTTAACAGTAATTCGCATTAAACCCCGTTTTAGACTAAAACCGTGTTAAACTTTTCAAGCAAAGTTTCTGTTAGAAGCAATCTGTTGATTGTGATTATTTTTATTACATGCATGTTTGAAAGTTCATTTGGGAGTATATCATATCAAATAAAAAAAATAAAGGATATTCAATGTAATATATTGCTAGTTTGTTAGGAAGACATCATTCCAATAACAGTTGAGGCGACATAATGAAACGGGCTCGTGTACCATAGAAAACCAGAACAAGGGCGGAAACGTTGCACTAATTAAATTGATTATCTTTATGAGACAACGTGCTCTTAGAAACAGGAGCGTAATCAGCAATCTGCTAAAAAACGAATTATCAAATGTTTGAAACATCGATATATCATCTCGAACAGTTATAAGACGTTTACACGAAGCAAGGTTAAGCAACATAAGACCAGCCAAAAGACTCTTGCTTACCAGAGAACACAAAGTTCAGAGATTAAATGTTGCAAGACTAAGTCAGAAAGCGAAAGCTCTGTTCAAACTGGGTGCTGTGCGAGCTCATAATTGAACCAAAAACAACAACGAATTGATAATTCTGCAGTTTTTGGAGTTGTTCAATCGCAGTAAACCTGAAATCGTCGATATATGACAATGGATAAAACATGGCTTTATCATTTCACATTGGGGTCTAATTGATAGTCAGCTTAGTGGACTTCAAGTTATGAACTGACTCCAAAGCGTGGAAAGATCCAAAAGGCGGCTGGCAAAATGTTTTGAGATGTACATGGTCTATCTTGAAAAAGGAAAAATCATGAATGACTATTATGTGGAGTGTTTGAAGGATGAAATTGCGAACCCATTTGAAGAAGAAGACAAAGAGCTGTTTCGTCGAGCACTGTGTCACAAATCAAAGAAAACGATGCTAAAATCTCATGAATTGGGCTTTAAACTGTTTCGGCATCCACTGTATTCTCCACATCTGACCCTCACTGATATCTTCCTGTTCTAAGATCTTGATAGGATTTTCGCGACGAGAAGAGCTTAACGCCATACCTGAAGCCTATTTTGAGGCTTGAGACAAATCGTACTATGAAAATGGTATCGAAAAATTGTATAACCACTATAATTGTTGCATCGGTCTGGACTATGTTGATAATAAAATAAATTAAGATTATTATTATTATTATTATTATTATTATTATTATTATTATTATTATTATTATTATTATTATTATTATTATTATTATTATTATTATACATTAAGATTTTGTGCCTGCAGTAAGAAAATTCATGAAAAACTATTTGCCATAAAAAGAATTGTGTGATTTGAATAATACATCTGTAAATTGGTAAAATATTATTCTGCCTCTAAACAATACATCACTTCTGTAGCTGGGCTCCATCTTCAAACAGTTACCCAAGATAAATAAATTACCAACATATTCAAGAAGTTGAATAAGCTACACTTATCTTGCCAAAGGTTTATTCATACTCAAGTGATGATTGAAAATTTAAACCACGAAGCCATGCAAGAAGAGTATAGTTTTCACAATCTTTCACTCTCTCGATCTCCGGTTGGTCAATATCATATTGTAAGTTTTGTCAATTTTTACATGGTACAAGAACTCAACTGGGCGTCTTCCGCGCATGTACGACCATAACAAAATTCAATAAACCACTTTTCTCTGTCTAAATTGATGGTGCAGAGTTCCCACGATATTTCTAAAGTTCACAATTACCCTTTGTTTGAGTAATGAGTTTTTTTCTGCTATAACAATACCCAATGAGTACGTGAAATTCGCTTTTTTCCATTTCTTATCAAAATACGAGGTAGTCAAACGCAAGCTAAATGACTCAACTTCAAATTTTGACACCAGCCAAATGTCTGTTGACATGATATGTCGGAAAATTCAAAAACTCGCCATTGAATTCAATTATTATAAAGAGTTAGAAACATACAATTTACTATTATGTATATTAACTAATGTTTCAGACTTCCCTTCAACAAAGAGTGCGAAATGTTTTAAATTACAAAGCTAATAGTTGGCTGAGAGCTCACAAACTGAAAGCATTTTATATGCAGATTGATGGCTTGTCTTTCGAAGAAGGTTGCAATGCTTTATTAAAGGCTTGTGGTATTGGTAAACTAAAACCAAACATCCTTTTATTGGGATTCAAAAATGATTGGCAGACGTGCTCTGATGAAGACAGATGTCAGTATTTTAATATTTTGCAGTAAGTAAACAAGTCTTAATATACAGAGGTGAAGTGTATATAGAAGTGTTTTAGAAGTATTTTTAAGAATGTTGTGGATAACCCCCAATGTTTTGAGAAGCCTTATTGAATCAAGCAATTATAAATCTTTTACGTTAAGTTATACCTAATAAACTTTGGAAATATGTTGTGGTGTTAGGAATTTAAAAAATATATTCCATTGAAATAACAGGCTTGGGAAGAAACTTATTTTTTATCTTACGCCAAACACTGAAGAAGCTAATATTGAACAAACTACTTACTATCACTCCACCAACATTCACAATTACACTGAAAACTCCCTTCGGCGTTTGAAGTCGCCAGTCTGGTAATTTTGAGTGTTGTTCCAATGCTGTATGAATATGAAAGAAACTGATTATTATGGACAATCATGCAATGCCTCCTCTAAAATATGACGATATCCTCTACCAGAATACATTTAAGCTCCAACTATCTTTGTACTTATTTTTTCCATCAGTGTTTGGATTATCAATTTAACAATTGAGGCATTTGTAAAATATTTTAAAATGTTTCCATCAGCTGTTCTCCAAGCCACTGCTTCAGTTCAGGGAAAACATGAAAGTTGGGAAATTAGAAAATATTATCAACATTTGCTGGACGTAATAAGTAGAAAGTTTTCTGTATTGCAACTGCTACTTGCGTCCTTAACTCCCTTCACAAAAACTCTTTAAAGTGAATTGTGTTGAACTGTGTTACATAAAAAACAATCTTTTCAACTCTACGCAACCTTAGAAATCTGGAACTGGGAATTTATCCTTTTCCACTCATCTACGATCTTGCACCTAGTGATTTTTACTTGTTTTCGAGATTGGAGAACTGGCTAACAACACAGTGCAGACATCAGAATTCTATGACGAAGGAATTTGAAAGCTTATCGACCCCTATGATGAATGCCTCGTCGTTAGGTGACTATGTAGAAAAGTAGAATTTTAGTCGCTTTTTAGTTGTGGATGATGATGAATATGTACTCAAAACAGTTTGTTACTTTCAAAATTACGCTTCTAATTGACGCAGGGTGAAAGCACTCATAAGTTGATATTTAGTAGTATCAAATAAAATATGAAGATGAAAAAATTACGGAAAAAACAATACAGGGAGTTTTAAGAAAAGGAGATCACATCTCTAGGATAGATTGAAAACTGAAAAATATTTGGGGTTTGTTCAATAGAAAATTTTCGTAACGCCATCCGTATTCTAGATAAAGGGCGTTGAAGAGAATAATTTTCAAAGCAAATACTCCGAAAACGGTATACAATATCGAGTTTTACTGAGAGTACCTTTTTGGTGTAAAATTCATTTATGTTTAAGTTCATTTGAAATTTTGCCTAATAAATCTATTAATAATAAAAAACTATGATCAATACTACTTGGTACGAACCGTGTAACTAGCGCCCTCTATGAGAGTCAGACATAAAAACAAATTCATTGGATGTATCAGCTTCCAAAAAATATTCATATAAAATGTCAAGACAATGTTGCCAGTTGTTGCGGCAAAATCGTAAAACATGTGTAGAATTTTTTTTTTCCTCAACGCCCTTCATCTTGTATACGGATGGCGTTACGAAAATTTTTTAATGAGCAAACCCCAAATAATTTCCAATTTTCTATCTATCCTGAGACGAGATCACCTTTTTTAACCACCCTGTATATGAGGTAAATATAGAGATAAGAGGAAGGAAACAAGTATTGAGTGTGAGATAAACATACATAATGAAATAGAGGTTGAAAAGTATATATTCAATCAACAAAACATGTTCCTTTGATAGAAATACAAATGTGTAGAATAAACTGTTTTTTAGATAACTTTTTATGTTTTATGTTGTTATGGCCAAATGATGCTGATGTTTATTATTTTTTAGCTCAGCCTTTGATTTGCACATGGGAGTAGGAATTATTAGAATTCAGCAAGGCTTCAATCCAAATATTTTTTATGAAGAAGAAGCCAAAAGCGTTTGTAATCTTCAAGGAAATAAATCATACAGTCAAATTTCACAAGGTAACAGAATCTTGTTATATTTGTCATTTTTTAACACAATTTCAAATCAAAATGCGCTTTCTTCGCCTGTAAGTTCTAATTATTGTTAGGGACACAAATTTAAAATACCATTGTTTCAGCTAGCACAAGTAGTGGAGAAAAATCTATTAAAACTAACAAAGAGATTGTTAGTGAAACTCCAAACCCTGACAAATCTACGAAAAAAGCGAAATCTGTAGAAGAATCGGTGGAAGAACAGGAAGGAGTTAAAAAAACTTTGTCAACTGGATTATATTTTAAAAAACAACAAAGAAAAGGGGGAACAATTGATGTATGGTGGCTTTATGATGATGGAGGTATAATGACATTATTAATTAGACACGCACCTGTATTTTAGAAAACTATTAATATTGTAAACAAAAATTTGAAAAGGAAACATTAATTTTCCTACAATCGTCCAAAAAGAATTCGTTAAAAAAAGCGTAAAATATCTTGAATAAAATTTTATAATGAAAATGGTTTATAATAAAAACTTTTGTTTGTGTTTTATCCGACCAGATGTTGCCTATATATAATTAGCTCCTTATCGTACTAGTTTTTTTGTTTCCATTTTTATAGGTATAAAGTTTTTGTATTTTCAAGAATGTTATATCAGTTATTGGTTCTACTTTATTCACTCAACTGTGAATAAAATCTAAATTTTTTGAATAATGTCAGTTTGTAGAGATTCATATAAATTTGACAGTCTCTTCTCATATTCTACTTATTTCCGATCGGATTCTAATCTTATCCAAAATATTCAACCAGTTTCTTCGAGGATCTCCATAGTACAATACGTAAACTTATGTGGTCTGAACGTCCATTTAGATAAGGCAGTAAACTGCCAGTAACCATACTGCCTCGAATACACACAAATAGTAATGGGCTACCATAAACAAGAGCACCCCCAAACCATTACTTCAACAGTCCTTGGGGCTGTGACTTCTACGGCCGCCATGCGCACCTAAACAGAATCGCATTTGTAGGTGATACGATATTACGCCAATTTGCCTCCCAATGCTGTCGTTCTCTGCACTAGCCGAAACATTTACAACAGTGGTCTGCATTTAATGGAGTACTTATCGTAGACAACACGAAAAGAGACCAAAAGTACCAATGAGGTAGTATAGTGTATGCATAGTAACAAGACTACCTTCCTCTTCAAACCATTAGTTAGGAATTTTACGAATAGTAGCAAAACGGTCTCGCAGAGCTAGTTGCTTGAGGCATATATCGTGACACTCACAAGTTTAACAGTCGATCCCCACCGTGTTCCGCTACCACCTTTTTCTCAGTTCATATT
Source organism: Diorhabda sublineata (assembly GCF_026230105.1). NCBI lineage: Eukaryota > Metazoa > Arthropoda > Insecta > Coleoptera > Chrysomelidae > Diorhabda > Diorhabda sublineata. The sequence goes on from NC_079477.1 coordinate 32,244,854, forward strand.
TTATGATAGAATGAACAAACTTCTCGATAGGCTACCTACACTAACTTGAAAAAAAATTCTAATTTAAAATTGAAATTTGAATGGACATCTCATAGCTGGTAATATTTAAAAAGATATTTATTTTTGGAAATGGATGACTTGGAATCATATATTATCTTTTTGTAGCTTTCTGGTTTTTATTATTCTTCACATAAAATGAAAATATTTTTATTTCTGTTTAATATATATTAACATCACACCCTATCACTTAACTAATCATTGAGCTTGACAGGTGGCTCTTAAAATTTGAAATTTTATTCTCAATATATACGAGCTATAAAAAAAAGTCACACAATTAACAGTGGGAGGGGAACAAAATATGGTGGAAGCCCGATATATTATAGGGGCATTCATCACAAATTATCAATTCAATATTAAAAATATTCATGTTTAATAAACAGAAATCTTATGTATAGGGATTTTATCATTTTTTCTCCATAATTATAGTTTAAGATAAAGCTGGGAGCAATTTACTTCACGAACTAGTTCTATTTCACTATTCAAATTTTAATCTGTACCTAATAAACTAAAATTTTTCTTCTTCACATTTCTAGGTCTTACTCTTCTTTTGCCTTATATCATTAACACTAGGAAAAGCTGGCGGGATTGTAAACTAAGAGTATTCGCATTGGCAAATAAGAGGAACGAATTGGAAATAGAACACAGAAACATGGCGAGTCTTTTGGCGAAATTTAGGATCGATTACGCCGATTTACAAATTATATCCGATATCACAACAAAACCTCAAGAAAGTACCAAGAATTTCTTCGAATCGATAATAGCAGATTTCAGATGTAGTAAAAATGATACTGAACAACCAGGTACATATTCACGACATATTAATTATAGAATATATAGACTATAGTACTAGTGTCATGATTTTTGCGTATTGCTGTTGATTTAACTTATGAATGAATTTCATTTACGCGTTGGTCTTGGACAGTCATACCTCCACTTTAACATCTCGGTTCTACTCCCATTGACTCAACACTCACACATCAAATACATATAGTTGATTCCATACTTTGAAGAAGGATAAAAGGAGGAAGTAATTGACGGAAGAGGTGATCGGCTAAATACTTCCCTGGAAAATAATGCTAGAGACCAAACGAAAGTGTAGAGCCCGTACTCTTAGTATGCATACTTCGTCGCACCTGAAAAGCTGCACTTGAAAGTGGAGTATCACCTGGAAATATATTGAAGGCTATTTTCCCAACAAAGACTGCCTGGACAGCAACGAGCACATTCGCCAGTGAGGTGTTGAAAAAACTTCATTCAGAAGACAAAAAAAAGGAGAAGAAAGCAATTGACGGACGAGTGTATTAATAGTTAAATCCTCCCCTGCGAAATAATGCCTCACGGCGGTCCTGCGGAAGGGACAGGCCAGAGATAGAGAAGGTTGTTTAGTAAGGGAAATGTTCCGAGAACGATATACCAGACAGTAAACCAAGCTGTAAGATACTTAAGAGTATTTTTTACCCAAATTTCTATACGAAAACATGAGTATAACACACATTTGATAATGTCTTTTATGTCTACTAAAATTATTTGATAATTTCTGACCAAGTTTTCGCACGAGTGGCAAGGGTAGGTGATTGAGCTTATAATTATATTTTATAAATACCTGGAAAAAATTTCAATTGATGATGGTTTCTTTTTTGTATATTTATTATGGTTAATGTACATTAATGTCATTTATTGAAATTTCATGGCCACGAGAAAAGTTAGCATGAAGAATTTAATTATATATAGAATACAAAAAGGATCTTGAACATTTGTAAAAGATAAATAGGTACTCAAAAGCAAGCATACTAGTAAAACAGAACAAAATAAAAAAATATGGGTTTTTTGTATATTTAATATGCTTACTGTACATTAATGTTACTTATTGAAAAAAGTAAAAATAAAAAACTTTATTATTTTTTCTATTACTTTTCCGTTTTAAGTAATACTTTACTAGTTCGACAAATTTGCATTAGTATTGAAGTTTCACCCTAAACTGAAGATTAGTTCCCTTATTAGAGTGATATTGATAAGCCTCAATTAAAAACTTCAAAATTATCTTAGAATTACGAAAAAAAAGACATTACAAAAAAATCAGCACTGTATAGATATTTTTTTATGAAAGAAAATTATAATACACTTTTCTAAATAAAACAAAATAAATAATTTGTAGAACAATGTATGCTTATTTTCTCAATTATTGCCATTATATTGTCATCATTTATACATAAACAAATAAAGTGTCGTTTGTCACTTTGATTATGAAAAGTGGAAAATAGATATTATTTTTGTATATAAATACATGTTCTAGAAAATAACCTCTGACACGTTCGCTGTTTTTAAATATTTTGTCATCCTCAATTAATGCTCATTTTTTCAGGATGTATATCCGATTCAGAGCTTCTGGCAGTGGAAGACAAAACGAACAGACATTTAAGATTAAGAGAACTACTGCTTAAACATTCTAATTCGGCCAATATTGTTGTTGTCACTTTACCAATACCCCGCAAAAATATTATTTCAGCACCACTTTATTTAGCTTGGATAGAAATTCTCACAAAGGACATGCCTCCTATTCTCCTAGTGAGGGGTAATCAAACATCAGTATTAACATTTTATTCATAATTATAAATATATAATCATAATATTTGCTGTATATTTTTACAATATATAAAATTTTTTATACTTGAAATTTATCTTTATAACATTCGACCAATATAAGTTTTTGTGAATCTTCTCAAACATTTAATGGAAAAAATTGCCTTCATGTGAAAGCTAAAGTCATTATTTGGACTAAAGAAATCTCATAAATTATTATTGAATTCCATGTTCAATAAATGATGAATTTATTGATATTAAATTATTTTACTGATACATCCAACCATAGATGAACTTTTATTGTATACCTCTCCCTCACAAATCCCGCTTCTCTTTTGAGATTGCTATTAGTTCACCTAGCAATAGCTATATATTCCAAACATTGATACTTGTCTATCTCAGAAACATCACAGAGTAATTGCAGAAAATAATTTTTATGGGATCAACTTTTTTGTAAGAACAATGTAATGTAGTGTAATAACAATTTAGCATTTTGAGCACTTTGATAAATATGGTCTAAGTAATAAAATTTCAGAGAACCACAGAATTAACATTAAAGATAAAGGGAGCGAGGCATGGGAGCTTGTTCAACTGGGTGTGAAGGTTGTTGAACGAGGTCGTTAAAACCAGTGAAGTAAACTGTAGGCCACAATAAATTAATAAACGTGCTTTCGTCTCAATCAAAACACAAGTACCATTAGAATATAACATAATAATCCTTGTATCTATAAAACGTTCACCTTATAAATAATAACATTAATATTTGTATAGTTATATATGAGAATCAACAAATAAATAGACAGACATACACATAATAGCGAGCAAAGAGAGGCAGATAATGATAAACCGATGTTATTCCTCTCTCTTACAATAATACAACTCCACTTGCTCTCGCTGTCTTCAATATTAACACATTTATTCATAACCAGTATATAAATTCCATTGTCAGTAAGCATATCCTTAATAGAAAGTATTTTACATGTGAGTTGACGAATGTACTGAATAGACTAATTTAATTTTTGTGTTAACAAAACAAGTCAGAGGGTTTGTATGGAGAAACATTCAATAAACATTTTATTTTGCATTCTCCCACATCTCTATGTACAAGTTTGCAGCAGGAGAGAATGGGTAAACAAGGAAGTTAATTAAAACATACCATGAACTAAATTTTCGAAAATCGAAGCAGTTTATTGTAACCTCAATTAACTTAGAGCCAGTACTAAACTGTTCGTGTTCGTAGTGTGTTGTTATGGTAAGGATATGTTTGTGACAGGTCGAGACCTTGAAATTAGCCAGAATAGGTGATTACTTGTACGATGTAGGTAGATTGAGACTGTGGAATTGTATCATTTTCTACCACATAAGCGCCATCAAACTTATTTGGATCCATGACATACAATTTATGTAAGTAATTCAGTGCGTCATGTACACTGCGACCTAAAGGATCTGTTTCTTTTTCTTGCTGGGACACTGGGTATGCTCAGTATTCACAGCTGAGCTATTAATTCTTTTCAGGAAGTTCAGCATATGAGATGGCTCTAGCTGTCAATGATCTTCATCTTCTATTTTATACGCTCCCAGGTGTAATGTTATGGAGTTCCATAGTCTCTCACATTTGAATATGGGTAGAGGGTTAGTCCTATGTAAACTAGCATATTCAATGAGGGTGTTGAGGTGCTAATGACAAAAAGAACTTCCAACTACCTTTTATTGAAAACTAATTTTGCTCTCGTCAAGATGTTTGAAATAAATGAAAGTTTAATTATTTTTGAAAACAATTTTATTTAATTTAACAAAAAGGAATATACAAAACACGTTCATATAATAAGTAATTCTTATCCTATTAAAACTAATATCCCAAATCTTTAGTAAACCACCTGAATTGTATATAAATGAAAATTACCCTTGTTTTGTTATACAAAACTGGGGCACTTTTTCTTTTCTATTTCTAAAAAATTCTTCACTTCTATAATATTTTTAAAAATTGATCATGTAATGTCAAAATTCACCCATCAATACAACACAACCAAGGAGAGCATATTTCTAATACGCCCCCAAGGTTTTTTGGGGTCGATTCATTTACTTGACGTTCCCTACGTCGACCAACATTCGCCATTAGTAGATAGAATATTCCACCTTTCATAAACTTGACCTCGTAACATAACTTCATGTTCTGAAGGTGTACACTAGTAGGTGACTCTTGAGAAGTCGCGATCGAGCTTTTTTCGAAAGAGGATCCTGCACTACATGACGACTCTGACATTCAAAGATGATACCGAATATCAACATCTGGGCGGCCAAAGTTATCAGTACAGCAGAAAACAATAAGAGTGTAATATAATTCGGTTGTGAGAATACGAATTTTATAATACAGAAACGCAAAAGTAAGTGTTGATACCCCCCATTAAACACTTCTTGACTTTAATGTCTTGTTTCGGGATAGATTAATTTTATCGACCCACAACATATAAATTCTATTATGAGGCATCCCGTATGATCTATTTCAATAGTATTTTGTTGAACACACTATTTACACTACCACTTACAATTACAGTGTCTGACAAGCGTTTTGATAAACAAGTTATTGTCTTCCGAGACTGAAGGTAAACTACCAGTTTACTTTATTATCGAAACGCGCGTCAGACAGTATAATTGTGGGAGTTAGTATAAACAGTGTACTCAGTATATATATACAAAATTAATAATTTTTTCAAAAACCCAATTGTTTGAATGATCCATTTTCACTTTTGACTTCAATAAAAAACATATACTTGTGGGACCACACACAGGCCTGAAAGAAACAACTCCCTTTAAAAGTACTCCAAGTTTGCAGAGGAAACAAATCCAATATCAGAGCCATTTAAAACCAACTCAATCTAATATTAAAAAGTCATAAGCAAAAAATATGGAAAATCCTTTGAGCGCTTCTCTATCTCAAAAACAGGTGAATTTAAAAACGAAATTGAGCCTTGTTTACAAGTAAGCATGCCACTGAGTTTTGTGAAATATCTTTGTAAGCTGTGATGTGAATCATCTCTAGTTTCTCCTCACATATTTATATGTGCTTTCTCTTAATCATGTTCCTAAATACCTGTATTGAAACAATTTGGCAGAAGCTCTGTATCATTGAAACATACATTTATTATTCCAAATATGAATTTCTTTTTAAATTGTACTAATGGGTGAAAGTTCGACCATAGTACACAATTGAATCTACTTAATATATAAATTTTCTATAGAATTGTAAATATAAAAATTAGGATCGTTTTATTTTATCGCTTCTAGTACCCAGTTTTTGTTTTCTTATTTTATACATGTGCATCATGAGAGCATACATCCCAGGCATCATGGCGAAAAGTAAATATATTCTAAGAAACACTGAATAGTGGAATGTGAAATTAAGAGCGTTTGGTAAAGACATCGACCATTTACCACTATCTTCTACAAAAATTAGATTCCTGAACAGAACGACGGCTTCGCAGCTGAAACCTACAGGATAAAGGATGATCCAAGCAGTGTAGCGGAGCCATGTTAAAACTTTGTTTTGTTTCTGGTAAAGTTGTGACATATAATAGGGGTACCTAAAAAAAAATCAAAATGTACGAATATAACTGTAGAAACATTGAGTGCAAAAATCTTTCTCTTTTAATATATTATACTTTTACATTTTTAAGCTTATTATAATTTTGGAAATAGAGTTTTCCACTTTAATAACACATTTTTAATATTGTGAAAGAATATATTTTAGTATTTCCTAAATATAAAGGTAAAGGCTACAAGTCATAAAACCAGGTATAAGTTTAAATATAAAAGTGATTATAAAAAACCCAAAATATTTTAAGTGAAGGGATAACCATAGTACAGTAGTTGTAAGTAGTTAGTTCTCTTCGATCTTTAACATTGTAAGGACATGCCTCAGAAACTCTAATAGAAATAAAATAATCTTCCAATTATTAACGTTTTTAATTATTTTTCATAAATACACCATTACCTATTCCATAATCCCAACAGTGACTCAATTAAAATTTTTTTGATTTATCACCTGTTGTGTAGATCAATAGTTCTATGGCTATTCCTTCAGGACATGAGAGACAGATAATTTTGTAAATATGAAGGGAAAGAGTAAAAGCTAAAACACTATCTGTAGTCCAAGATTATTATGGTTATGGTACTAATCACGAAACAACTAGAAAAATTCAGCCAGATGAGTCATAGGCAAATGGAAGAAAGTTTGGACAAGAAAATTTTTGCATAAGTATTTAATACCCTACTTTAGATAGTCTGAGTATGAAATTGGCTGGGCATAAAAGTGCATATGAAAATTTTAATTTCTTTGATAATTTATCTGAAATACATACAAACCAATTGAAAAATATTGCCAATGAACTAGTGAATGAAGAAAAATTTTTTGTGTACCACTGCATTAATCAAAATTTCCCAAAAAATTGAAATAGTCTTTAGGCATATGATGTTTGGTATAAAGTTTTAATAAAATTCATGGCAGATTCTGAAAATACAAATAAAATCTGTTTCTTTAGAAAGAAAATTTGTATTCATTATTGGTGTAACCGAACTTAATTTTCCAAAATAGTCCATTATACTAATTTTTATTACAAGTAGTTTCCTCTATATACAGTAACTTAGCTCATTGTAGTTCAACTTGTACAACATTATTTTAAAATAATATAAGTCATAAAACTCTTACCGTATAACTTCAATTGCACACCAAGTTAAAAACAAATAGAAAGTGACTGGCATCACTTGGATTCTTCTTTCTTGATCTAAATTAGCCAATAAAACAAATAACCTTCCTTGAATCTGTAGACAAGGCATCAACATGCCTCCCTTCACATAACCAAACAAAGGATGGAGTATTTCGAGGCATTGTATTAATTGCATAAAACACATAAATGGTCCAACAGAATCGTATACGTGTGGGAAAAAATCTTCACCATCTCTGACAAATTTAATACATAACACAATAGTTATGTACATAAAACCTATATACATAAATAGGTTGTAAAAAGTGAGGTATACTTTTTTGATGTCCTCTAAAAAATGAAGGTTAATTTTTATTCATTAATATATAGACATTAGTTTTAGATAATAATTCCCATTTGTTCTTTTTACTGATAGAGCAATATAAATTTCACTTGAAATCAGTTACCTTTCCTGTAACCCAATTCTTCTTTTTGTAACTGTTCATAAAGATTTGGAAAATCTTGTCGAATGTCCCTAGTTTCTTCTTCAATGGCTTCATCTTCAGATTGCCATTTATCAAAATCAATTTTTAACCATGCTGGTTTGACAGGCTGTATTGTTAATCGTGGCCACCATTCTTTTTTTGATTTAAATAATACTATGTCTATTTTATGATCAGTTATTTTAACATTTTTTGTCTGCAAAACAAATATTTTACAATTCTGCTACCAATAATTATATATATATATATATATATATATATATATATATATATATATATATATATATATATATATATATATATATATATATATATAACTTACGTTTTTATCTACTTCTGAATGAAAATCAATGGAAAATTGGTATTCTTTCAATCCTTGCGCACCAACTCCTTTTGTAAGAAAGGAAAGTTTGTTATTTTCTAAAATTATTCTCGGAACCTAAAACGTTACCAGATTTTATCAGGTTACATTTTTATGTCATATTAAAACTTACCTCCGTGTCTTTTAAATCTACTTTTAAAAACAAATTAGATTCGTTCTGAGCCCAATAAACAAAAGGACTTAGCCCATTCATTATCCTACTTTCTAAATATGCTAAGAATATTTGTAATTCATAGATATGGATAATAATTCAATATGTAAGGATTATTAGCATGACATAGAACTTGTTATAAATATAACCTTAAAATCAACTCATTAAGTGTCAACCGCGGTCTTATGTATATAACAGAGGGGGTTAGTGGTCTGTGATATATATGTATAGTCGTGTATAAAACCATGCTGTAGCTGTTGATTATGGGTGCATTCCACGAAGCACTCACGACAATCGCTCACGACCACGATCATTCCTGTTCCATTTAGTCCATAGCGTTATAATCGTAAGCCCAAGTGGAAAGATTTACGAAGTGTTTTGAGCGTTGTGATAAATATTAACGAATTTGTAAGTTATTGCATTTTTTAATGAAGTGCTTAACTGATTTACATTGAAGTAAAATCAAAATATCTTCTGCTGCGATAATAAAATATTTGCTGGTGCGTCACAAGAATGCTTCAATGGTACTTATAATCTCCCAAACCGCATCAAATAATGAAATATATACTCATGGTTGCAAGCTGTGTCGCTTTAGCTTTGAAAATTCCTCCTAATTCTTTCAACACTCATTTCGACCCACCTTCGTAGTCATGAGTGACATTCTCGCCGCGACCACAACGCTCATAGTCGCTATGTGGAACGCCCAAAAGAGTATTTCAGTTTAGTGGTATTCATCCTTAATTTCGTATGTCTGTTTGATCCCTATCCAAGTAATTAGCAGCGATCTAAATTTTGAACGGATTATTTTGACTGATGACGTGACTGACATTATCTATGACATAAGTGAAGTGGTGATATTTAAGGAATATTATTTTAATATAATAAATAATAATTAAGTAAAATGGCAGTTGTTTTATCATTGTGGAATTTACTCGAAGCCTCATTATTATTTTTGAATGCTGTTTGTATTTTAAATGAAGATCGCTTTTTAAGTAAAAGTAAGTAAAAGAATAATATAAATCTCTGGGTTAAAGTCATATTTTCAATTTATTTTCAGTTGGATGGAGCTTCAGTGGTAATAATATTCAAGGCTTCGGAGAAAATCCTTCAACAAAATCACAAATATATACCCTCTTCCATTCTATTAGAACTGTAGCTAGAAGTAAGTATTAAGGCATACATAATTTGTAAAATATATAGATTATTTATAAATAGTTTCTTAGATCATTTCTAATATGAAGTAATTTTTTTGACTGAAATACATTTTTTCTTTTTATAGTTCCATTAATATTCCTCAACATTCTGATGATATGCTTGAAGCTAATACTCGGATGACATTATGTGATAATAACTTAGATGTTAAGATGATATTTTCTATTTATGTACATTTTGTAATATAAGATTTTTCAAACAAACATTTTTCTATGTCCATTTTTCAACTTTCTGTTCATTTCTTTATAGTGTCTCCCTCAGCCATTACAGATATCCCTAGAAAATCAATATCCCCAACCTTTACTATGCTAAACTCTCTTGCTTGGTTTTCATTTCTACAGATTTATGCCTACAGAGGTCTCTGTTCTAGATACCTTGTTTAGATTGCTTGGACTGTACACTTTTACTCTTTTGATATTTTGATGAACACTATATTATCTACATATGCCAAGATTGTGCTTTTGTTTAGTTAAGCACTTTATTCCAAAGTAATACTACTACCTATTTTTGACAAAATTCAAAGACCAAATTCTGACTTGGAACACTATGTGTCTATAAATATTTGTATAGAATATATTAGGCTTGATCAGTATAAGTTGTTGCCTGATGAAAATCTTAATTAATTGTATTATGTATGTGGTGCTGTCCATGAGTTCTTAGCCTAACATAGAACAAAAGGTTAGTTATAAAAAAAACCGATAATTTTTCAATACAATTTCTTTTAATTTCCACAGGGCCTGCCACATGTAATTTTCTAATTATTCTCGTCCCTATTTTTTAATAGTTGAAAATAATTGTCACATAGTGTTACATATACAACACTGAAATACTGCTGTTTTTAGTTACAGTTGTGAGCAGTAAAATTTGTTATTTGGTCCTTCAAATTCACTACCAAAAAGTCGTGGCATGAGAATCTTATAATTAACTTCTTTATCAATCATTATTGTTGTTAGCGTTCGTAGATCCCTTTCTTCCAGTTTTGTAGCATTTCTGATGTAATATCATCTGCTTTACCTCTATTCAGCTTCTATAATGCTGGTTCAATATCTTCTGTTTGTATTATTTGTTCGTTTTCATAGTTTTCTAGCTCTAGATGCTTTCCATCCTAGATTTTCAATTGTTTATCTTCTACATTAAGTAGCTCCTCAAAGTGTATTCCCTCCTCTGTATTCTTCATCTTGTCTCAATACAACACAATTTTTATTTTTCATTTGTTTTATGTTATTCGGCCTTCCCATTCTTTAAATTTTTAGAGCTCTAGTGTAGAGCTCTGATTTTCTTTACTATCTTCTTTTATATTTTTTCCATATTTCTCCCATAATATGGTTTTCACTGCTATTACCATGTCTCTAACATTTTTTCTCTAAATTTTATAATTTTCGTAGTATTCAGTCAACTTATTTCATAGATGTTTTCTCTACTTTTGTTATTTCAGTTTTATTTTTAACTTATTTACCTTTATTCCACCATTTCGTTACTTTTTGATACCAGTTGTGGTAATGCCACATACTTACATTGCTGTCTCTAGTATTATATACTTAAATATGGTTCGTATAATTGACTTGTAGGATGTACTATTATCGTTTATTCTTGTTATAAAAGGTGCCCTATTTAGTTAATTTCTGGCTCCGCCACTGCCACCGTTTTAGTTTCACGTTCTCATAATTGTGCGACATATTGTCTAGAATTCGCGGTTTCCTTAAGATTAAGTAACAAACAAAGAGGGGACCATTATCGAAGAAATGGTAAGTCATTTTCAAGAGAAAGTTCTCAGCGTTAGTGGACATAATATTCATTCCTCAATTACCGCGAAGACTTGAACTTGCGAGCGAATTTCTTTTCAATAACTTGTGATCGTACGCGTTGAAAATGGTCGTGGTCGTTAAGGCACTTCTAGTGCTGATTTTTTTAAGATCAACCCTTGCCAATATCACGACTATGGAAAGTACTCTTCCCAGTGAAGCTGTACATCAAATTGATTACAGCGAGGGTACTCCCGTAGAAGCGACGCATTCTTTACCGCCAGGAAATTTAAGTTTGAGTGGTGCTCCGAACAATACTCAACTTGTGAGGGGTAGTTTGGCTAGGGTTTTGGATTTTTATAACACTGAATTACTGGCCGCGAATTTTCCAAAATTCAAACATACTTTGAGCCAGTCTTGCCAAAAAGATGTGGGCGCTTATATACAGGGGTTGATAACTGCAGAGAATTGGGCTTTAAAAAGTAAGTTTCGTTTTAGGTTTATAATAAAAAATAAGTTATTTTTATTCAGATATAACCTTCATTACTAAAATTTTATTAATCATTATTAGTTTTACGTTGTAGAGAGAGTGAAAAATTGAGGGTAATTCCTATGTTTGTAGTTGAATTGAATATAGGTTGTAGGTAAATGATATATCCAAGGGTGGTAAGTTGACGTACAATTTGTCGTCACGAGCAATTGATATCTTTTTGATAATTGTTATTTACGTCCTTCAGAACAGTGTCAGAATGCGTTGTTACAATATAGGGAGGAGAAAATAATTCTCTACGTAACGAGGGCGAAAAATATTAATTGTCTGTAAATTTATAACCGAGGTGCAGCCGAGTTAAGCAAGCAGGTTAGATAATAGTCAGTTTTTCATCGAGTTCTACTCACTTGTTTGCTCTCTGCAGCTACAAAACATGTCAAAAGTTTTTGCCCACCCTATAATTTGCGTTGTACACAAAACAAATAAAAACAATACGATCGATTTTGTTAATTATATTTTAAAGAACATATATAAATAGTAATATAGTAATAATAAAGTCTGTAATTGTTACAAATTTAACTTTTTGAATCATATAGATGATTCTTAGCCTATTATAGAACCAAACAAAATTTCAATGTTAAAATATTTTAACACTCAACATATTCTCCTCTTAATTGAATACATTTATAGCAGCGAACTTGCAACGTCTAGATTTTTCAAAAAAAATTTTTTTCTTCTTGCTCTATAAACCAGGTATCCACAGCTTTACGACCTTTTAAACCTTTAAAGAGATGATAGATGGACGGAGCCAAATCTTGCGAATAAGGGGGGTGTACTAGTAATTCAAACCCTAAATCACGAATTTTTTGCCTGGCAACATGAAATTTGTGTGCAGGGGCGTTGTCGTGCAAAAAAAATACCTTTGGATAGCTTTCTGCGTCTTTTCTCTTTAATTTTTTCCAGTAGAGTGGTCAGTAATGTCGGATAGTAATCTCCAGTTCTATTCTTATTTAAAAAATCAATCATGATTACTCCACGGCAATCCCAAAAAACTGAAGCAAGAACTTTTCCAGCAGATTTTTAAACACGAAACTTCTTAGGTTTTGGAGAACCAGAGTGTCGTCATTCCATCGATTGTTGCTTTGTTTCTGGATCGTTGAAATGTACCCAAGTCTCATCCATAGTAACAATTCGGTTTAAAGAGTCTACATCGTATTCAAATCGAGCACAGATCGAACGCGATGCTTCTATCCTTGCACGCTTTTGGTCAACATTCAAAAATTTGGGGATCCATTTTGCAACAATTTTTCTCATGTCCAAATTGACGTAAACTATATGATGAACACGTTTTTATGAAATATTCAGTGCTTTAGATATCCGTTTTAGCCCAATTCGATGATCTGATGAAATCATGTCATGAAGTGCATCGATATTTTTGTGGACTTTTATGGCCTTACCAATCGGTCATCATCTTCAATGGAAAATTTACCTCTTTTGAAGCTTGCAGTTCCATTTTTCAAGGTCGCATACGAAGGACATTGATCACCAAGTGTATTAAGCATATCTTCGTAATACTGATTACCTCTTTACTTACCTCAAACTTTGCACTGACACTTCTAATAAGTTATTGTTCGTTGCTATGATAACGCAATATTTTTTTTAAGCATGGAACTGGTCTAGGCTAACTAGATATCAATGCATCCTCGTACAGCTTTCTTTCTTTAAAATCTCTTCAATTTTTACCAGGTCTCCGGTCGCCTTTCCTGTAAAATATCCCCAAGTCATCACTGAGCCTCTGTCTTATAGTCTGGATCTAACAGAATCTAACATCCTGCGTACAAACACTCTTCTCTTAGACACAGACTCAAACTTTGATTCATCATTACATAAAACTCTTTCTTATTCTTCATGCGATCAATTTTTATATTCTTTAACCTTTTAATTTTATTTTGGCGTCTTAAAAGAGGTTTCTACACTGCCACCTTCTCAAAAAGGCCAGGTTCTCACAATCTCTTTTTCACTGTAGAAGTACTCAAAGGCAGATCTCTGGATTCATTGATCTGAGCTCGTAAGTCATATTGTTTACGTTTACTGATCAATAAAATACGTTTATCTTCAGCGGTTGTGGTTTTCCTAAATCGCTCTGAACGTTTACTATCGCCAAAGCTCTTTGTGGATGCATATTTTTTCACATTATAGTCCGCGAGTTTTTTTAATTTGGCGGTAATGGTACGGTTACTTTTGCGATTTATGCACGAGTTTCAACTGATAGTTACTTGGTTTATCCATTTTAACACTTACAAGTCTGAATTTGTGAGAACGAAAGTAGTTCAGCAGTTCAGTGGCTGCGAGCAAAAATCAATTAAAATCGAAGAAGTACCGGATGAAAAAATATCACTTGGGTCGCTTACTACAGCTTCAAGTTTAGGTACTGGTCAGGGATTCAAAAAATGTTCGTGTAAAACCCAGTTTGTTAACAATAAATGTCTTTGTTGTAGAAATAATGTTCTTTGTAATTCCAAGTGTCATTTTAGTAATCCTTGTTGTAACAAATGATTTTATGGTATGTTTCCATAAATACAATTTAAACGCAAGATAAATTAGATAAATTGCTTCTTTTTCATTTTAATTGTCCTTCATTAGTTTATTTATAGAATACCTTGTTATTTAATTTTAGATAAATAGTTTATTTTACACTTTAACTGTCTCTCATTAGTTAATTTATAGAATACCTAAATATTTCATTAATATTAATAACATATTACACACTTTAACAGACACGATCAATTTTTTCATGGAATAACTAGGGACTCTATGAATAATCCCTTCCACATCATGAGCTTCTCTTACCAATGTATTATAGGCAGGGAGCCGGTAACACTGAAAGTCCCGTCATAGCGGAATCAAAAAATTTTTATTTAAATACATAGAACGTAAGTATAGGAATAGATTAAGCTCGGTATGCGTGGATTCCTATTGCCGAAACAATGTAAAAAAAAAATATTAAAGAAATAGAAAAATGTTTTACCGTCATCGCGGATATTAATTTTTTTTTGTATTCGACAGTAAATTTTATTGGCTTTTAGAAAAAAATCACGCAAACCACTTTTTCTTGCCGGAAGGGTCTGGCATACCCACTTGAAGTGTGTGATGAGGGCTAAAATTTCTCCACCATGCCGGAAACCTTTTTTTTTATTTTATTCATTTTTATGTAATTTTTAAAAATAGCTTGGTATGCGCGCTCAAATGAATTGAATTGAATTATTTTTGAAATTTTTTGCAAGCACCAGTGACAAAGAAAAATTTTACAAAGGTCTTATAAATTTCAATTCTAGCAATATTCCTCCAAGCTGGAAAACTCTGTCACAAAAAGTTTTACGCACCATATTTATAAATGCAATGCGGCAAAATGCCACTGAGCCAATTTGTATTTTATTTGAACCAACAGAATGTGGATGGCAACTGAATCTAGAAAATAAGTTGGAACCATTGTGGTATAAAGGCTCAGCAGCACCTTCAAAAGTTGAAGAAATTCTTAGTAGCCAATTAAATGAAGAAGAAAGTGAAGAATCAGAAAATGAAAACCGTTACGATATAGATGAAATTGATTTCGATGATTATAAATAAATATTCTAAGTTTAAGAATAAACTCCTGTCAATTTTTTCAATATTATTTTATTGTTTCAATTTTATAAAATAAAAATTCTCCTATTATTCCTTAAATCATATTAATCCTCATATTCTTTTAAACCTAAGCAGAGAAAGAGACATCTTATTCGACAAAAAGCATTTACTCCAAAATAAATATATTGAACATCGTACATTTTGGAATAGATGCTAATATAGTTTATGCACTTCAAGATGGTTTTTGAGCGCGCATACCAAGCTATTTTTAAAAATTACATAAAAATGAATAAAATAAAAAAAAGGTTTTCGGCATGGTGGAGAGATTTTAGCCCTCATCACACACTTCAAGTGGGTATGCCAGACCCTACCGGCAAGAAAAAGTGATTTGCGTGATTTTTTTCTAAAAGCCAATAAAATTTACTGTCGAATATAAAAAAAAATTAATATCCGCGATGACGGTAAAACATTTTTCTATTTTTTTAATAATTTTTTTTCTCATTGTTTCGGCAATAGGAATCCACGCATACCGAGCTTAATCTATTCCTATACTTACGTTCTATTTATTTAAATAAAAATTTTTTGATTCCGCTATGACGGGACTTTCAGTGTTACCGGCTCCTGGACTATTATATTATAGTTCCTTGTAAATATCGAGTACTACAGTGTTGAATACATGACTGCATGATCATCATCACTAATTTCAAGTAGCTTTAACAGCGAATAGTATCAGTCCATCACTTTCACAATATTTCATTTGTTTGGTTACAAGTTTTTTATGTTAGCTTGTACTCATTTTAAATTGCATCTTGAATATGTCCCTATAAATTAAGACTTATGTTTCATCGCGTTATACAATATGCTATTAAGAGCAGACATCCATAAAGAAATAATAAATTCCAGCGTTTTTGGACAACGAGTGAAAGAATGAGGATAATTATATGAAATTCGTGTATAAACATATTATTTGATACACTTTTATATTATTACATAATCCTGTATTCATAGTATAAAGGCAACGTCGTAATGTGTAAATTGTTTTTGCTGAAATATGAAAATCAAGTGGTTAAAAAACAAGATGTTTCATGATTATCAGTATTCATTTAGGAAAGACTAGTAATTTAATTTGTTTCTTTTTAATTTTTAATTTATTACAATTTTTATCTGAATGTAATATGTAAAGATAAATAGGCTTCAGATGAACATGTACATAAACATGAAGAAGACCTAAAAAAGTATTACAAAATTACTGAATACTATGATAAAATTGATGATGGTGCGATCGATAGCAACAGTAATGGCAGGAGAAAGGCAAACAGGAATTTGAATACCGCAGTGGCATTAGGCAATGAGATGTCTACAATGTTTTTTCATAATGCATTAAATAACTGGTTTAAATGGGACTAACATTAAAAAATTATGAACAAATTCTAGCTTATGTAGAAGATATACTAATGATATCAAGAGATATGCAACAGCTCCAAACCAATTTCACGAAATTGATTATTTAAGCTGGAAAGGCAATGAAAACAAAAGCAATGTTGGTAACCAGAAAACTACAGTTGATATTATTTCTTAATCTATTAGAACTTTCGGTAAATTGATTGAAAATATTATTGAGGATAATGACTTTTGTGGTTTGTGAAAACTATCTGATAATTTCTATCTTGAAACTGTTTCTTTTTTACAAGTTATACTGGAATATTTCCATAAAAATGTTTTAGACTTCATAAATACGGATATTTGTACATACTATGAAGTCTGAGTGAAATAAAATTAGGGAACATTTGGATAAAATGTCTGTACATTACTTCAAATTTTTCCAAAGTTTCAGTCTTCCATAAATTTCCGGAACCAGAAATGTAGGGTACTTCAATAGAAAGAGTTGTGATTAGACATGGACACCATTTTATTGCCAAGTACTCGTAGACGTTAATATTATTAGCAACAGCTGGTTTATGTACAGGGATTAAAAAGAAAAAGGTACATTTCTTAGAAATTTGGGATTAGGAAACTAATAAGCTATTACAGGTGGTCAAATTCATACCTAAAGATGCAACATAAGAATAATTTAATCACTTCGTACTTGGACGTTGAACGCAATAAAAAAATAGGAAGTTGGAAGTTGAATATTTGCCCTATTTATTGAATCTATAATTATTCAAATCGTCCGAAGATCTCAGTATCTTATTAATATAAGCTGGGAAATATATTTGCACATGCGTTGACAGATTTTATTTGGGATTCTTAGTGCCTGTTTGACGATCGTATAAGTGAGTCATTTTGGAGATTTTCTCAAAATGGAATTCATACACAACAGTTCCAGTGTGATTGAGGACGGTCATAAACTGCGACAACCATCGATATCCTCGAAAAAACTCAACAAATGGTACTAAAAAACCTTTGCATTGAGGCTATATAGAGGTATATCGGCATTTTAAAAGAATGCATGTGCCATATACTGTCTGAAAAATTATGCAAGTATATTGCATTAAATCAATCACATCAGAACAACGCACCTTCTCACGCTTCCGTGATTGCCATGGCTTAAATTTACAAATTGCACTTCGAAGTGATTGATTACTCACTATATTGAATACACTGTTTACACCACCACTACACCAACACACACAATTACACTGTCTGACTCGCGTTTCGATAACCGAGTTATCGTCTTCAGAGACTGAAGGTAAACTCAACAAAACAGTTTAGCCTTCATATATTTTGGCTAAAGGTAATTATTTCCAGTATTTATTATGACTTTACTGTTTTCCACTCAATTTATTGAAAAAAATTATAAAACAAGGATTTCAAGTTATGATTTTTTATTATAAGAATTCATCTTTAAAAAAAGTTTTGATATGAAATAAAGTGAGGGTTGCTATTTTCGCTCCCGTATAAAGTAACAAAGGTATTGAAAAAAATACTCGTAATTAGTCCTGTACAGTTGAATAAATCAATAAAAAGTGAATACGAAGAAGTGAAAAATGAGAAGTATTAAGGAATGTTCTTAAATTTAGAGCAAGAGCTAATTTTGAAAATTGCTCAGTGGATACAATTAGCAAATGAATATTATAAATAATAATGCAAGATAAAAATATTTGATATGAACACAAAAATAATTGCTGACCTATTGTGTAGAGTTACTGAATACAACAAAAAATGAGAAAAGAGAAAATTAACGAAATTCGTGAGAAAAATGATGAGGAATTTTTAATTAGAAAGAGGCAGAAATTCATAGGAGTGGTAGACTTATATGGTTATATAGATACTTCTTTGGAACATAATGTGAAATACATCAAGAAAGAAATAAAAGAATAATTACCAGTACCAGTAGGAAGAGCTAGAAAAATACCAAAAACAAAGTTAGAGGAATAGGTAAGGCGGATTTTAGAATCATGACTATTAAGGAAGATAGATAGTTGTAGCAAAAATATTTGAAAAAAATCTAAATTTTTGAAGTAGTTAATCGTACATAAGAAAGAGTTGAACTGCACTATTACAATGGATGTACTTCTTCTTCCAAACCACGTGGAACAGCAACTTTATAGTTACAACTATTTTTAATTTGTCTATATATCGTGTTGTATTCCTCAGCCGAAGATCTCTGCCACGTGCAAGTTTTCGTCGTTGCCAAAACGTTCACTGGAGGACAAGAACTCCTTGAGGTGCAAAAAAATCTTGAAATCTCTGTTTGGTGGATGGTCGAACAATTATCATCCAAATTCCATCAATCTAGCTGCTGTGCGTCGAACCGTAAGTAGACGAGAATGGTCATGGAGGAGTGTAACACCTGCAGAAAGTATTCCAAGCCTCATTTTCCACGGAACGTCTGCAGTATGTATTCAAGGACTCGCAGACGGGACCGAGATACGTATTGGTGCTCCTTAGGTCCGCACGTACCTAACGAATGAGAAGATAGAATTTAAATTTTTTAAATGGGGAATACAGATTATTTTTTCATTACGTATTGAAAAATGTGAATTTATTCTAAAAATTAACATAGAAATCAGAAAATATAAAATAAATACTTCCAATTAACAAAACTCGCTTCCATATCTCCCAATTTATTTCCCATCTTGGTAATAAGGAAGTAAGCAAAATCTATGACACTGTTTTTTAGATAGTATCTAATAAGAATATATTCAAATAGTTTCCGTGGCAATGATCTCGACTCAGACTTCTTCCACTCTGTATGAATCTACTTTTTTGTATATAATTTCTCAATTGAATTAGAATCGCACATCGCTTCAATTATCTAACTGTGTTAAAATCGATAATTATAAAATTAGGTAGAGTAATACAATAAAAAATTACATAATAGATGATTATAACTAGTGTTTTTCTGTTGATGAAGAAACTTTATTACCTACCTATGTAGGTTGACTGAATATTTACATCCTAAAAGTATTTGGAGAAATGTCTACTTTGTTTATACGTAATAAGATTATGGTAAAAGCGATGTTGCGACATTTTTTTCGCGCATAGATACACAATGTAGGATTCTGTAATCAGATTTCGCGTAAAATCATTTCCAAAACTAAAAATATTTCCGGATATTCATCAATGTTTGAAAAATATTTATTATAAATTTACGTTAGTGTGTTATTTTTGAAAATTAACATTGTAAAAAAATTCATTCAGCCCACTCCTTTACAAAATCTCACCCTTGAAAAGTGTTCAGTAAATTTGAATTACTTTTTTTCAATATTCCTGTTACATTATACGGGGGTAAAATTAGCAACCCTTATTGATTTCATATCAAAACTTTTTTTCAGGATGAAGTTTTAAGAAATAAAATTATAACTTGAGATCCTTGTTTTATTTTGAAAATATTGATTATTCTTGAATTTGTTCCTAAAAACAATAAACGCTATAATTTATAATCTTTTTAATAATTTGAATTAAGAGCAGTAAAGAGATTCATAACAAATGTTTAAAAGTAAGGGTTGTTAATTTAACCCCTGTATAAAAGGAATATTGAAAAAATAATCATAGTTAGTCATTCCAGAATTTCAAGTTTCTAGCATTACTGAAATTTTAGAAAAACAAACTATAACAAAAGGAAATTTTGTTATAGGAAAAACCCATCTTAATTTCATACTTCTAATCATCTTCTGAATTTTGTCTCATGAATTTAGGAACACTCTCGGTATCAGAGCTAAGCGACTAGCATTGCATTTTAAAAAAAATCTACAATTCTGTGATTCAAGTTAATAAACGTATCATCAGAAAATTCATGGAGTTAAGTTTTATACAGAATATTCAATAGACGAATTATGGAATTTCAAGTTTCTAGCATTACTGAAATTTTAGAAAAAACATACAAGGAAAGGAAATTTTGTTTTAGAAAAAAACCATCTTAATTTCATACGAGCAATCACCTCCCTAATTTTGTCGCGTGAATTTAGAAACATCCTGTATAAAGAAACTAATTCTTTATTTTCTCAGCAATTTCATCATAAGTCTTACTAAGTTTTTGCCTTTTCCTTCGGTTTATTTTTTTGTCTCTACTTCTGTACATATGAACGAAATTTCCAATTTTCTCTATTATTGGTTGGTATTTTTGAATCCTGTTCTTTGTCTTCGTGAATTTCTCATTTCCTAATATCTTTGTCGATATCCTCTATTGCATTATTTCGTTTACCTATTGTTCTTTTTTTTCTCTATATATTTTAGTTGTTTTTGGTCCTTTTTCTCTATAGTTTACCAACTCTGTTCTACTTTGCCAAATGTCAATCAATTCGCTCTGGCTTCTTTTTATGTTGGATACAACTATAAAAAAGCGTCGACTAGAAGTCGCATTTCAAGTTATTACAAATTTTTGATCGATAAATAAAGGAGTGAGGGCACTCTAATTTTTTATTTTTCTCGTTAGGACAATCAGCAAAGTTTCGAAACTACTATTTTAAATTATTCCGACATAACCTAACTAGGCTTTCTAATTTACATCAAGGATTAATACAAACAAGTTCTTCCTATTTAAAATTTATAATTTTCTATTTACCTGTTTCATTATAAGAGTACACATTAGTGGTTCAATTTCTATAGCCTTGTTTATGTTAGTTTAGAAATTAAACAGAATTTCTGAAATAAAGATGTGATAAATGGTTTTATAAACCTGTCCAACAGGTTCTAAATCAATTTATGTAGCTCAATATTTGTATTGATTGTGATTTTATCTCTACATAATTATTAAATATTGATTAAATTAAGTGGTTTTAAAATTTTTTTGAGGATTGTTGATAGAGACAAAAAAATCAAAATATGCCATATTTCTGCATCTAATTTATTTTATATGGATCTATCATATAATTTGTGGAGTAATTAGCGAATATTAACAAGTTTTTACTCTCGTCGATTGAATAATATCGACAATTCGATAGAATAATATTATTCAATCGTCCTGTTAAAACTTACATTCCAATTAAAATAATGCATTATTATGGTGCAATTAATGATAACATTTATTTTTACAAACATTAATGATAACACTTTGTGAATTTCTATATTAAGGCTCGTTTGTTTTGCAAACAAGATCGTACGAGTACTTTTGATGAAGTTGAAATTCTTAGCCTCTGGTGTTGGTAGAAAGCACGAAGAAATTTGCTGCAGTACAAGAAATTTATGGATTGGCAGTAAAGTTAAAAAATCAGAAAGTGGTTCTCAATATGAGCTTTTTACTAGTCGGAAAGCCAACCGGAGTAACTGAATAAATTTATCAATAAAGCATCAGAGTATCATCCATTCCTTCTGAGCAAAGTTAGTGATAAAAAAAAAATGATTTATAAGTGTTTTGCGCGGATTGCATCAATTATGGGTTTAACAAGAATCTTCAGCAGAAACAAATTACTTATAGTCTTTCCATGCCATTCGTGGAAAGTTAATGATGCCTTTTATTAATTGAAGTATTTGAGGTCCATCAGAGATAACTGTTTTTAGTTTTTCAGTACTTTAAGAAGGAAATTTCTGGAAACATTGACCATTTTTGTCGAAAGCCTTAAAAATGATTTAATAACCCTAATTTTATATATAATATTGAAGAGAGCATTTCTCTTAGAACAATTTTTGTGAATCTATGACGTGATTTGACTCAACTGCCCCATAGGCAAATGAACCACTCTGTTGTCCCCATAAAAAATTAACCATCTACACATCGACGCAGATCACCCAGCTACATATGTGCAGTACATTTTATTCTCTATAAAAATATTGAAATTATGTTATTTACTTCTTTCATAGATGTTGAGGGATCAATGAGTTTCATTTTCTCGTACGGTATGTAGACACTTGTCACAAACTAGTAACCTTACAGGAGTCCTCACTTCTAAAAAGCATGTGGCGATCTCTTTTGACTATTACAGTGTGTGTGTGTTGTTTAAGTCATGTATACTACCTCACCAATCATAATAACCAAAGCCAGTTTTATTCTAGTACTATAGACTATGTCGCGTCATCGTCTGATTCAGAATCTATCCACTGTACTGTCTTTAATTAAGGTATCTTCGATCATGAAGCAATATTAACAAAATTATGCCGTTGTCTAACAAAGGACTGGAAGATTCTCTCGGATCATATAGACTTTTACTTTTCTCCCCAGGAGTATTAAAAATAAGTAAAATAACCCCTAAAGATTCACAAATACCTGCAAAGAACATGCGATCTTTATCTCACTTGAGGAAAGTTTCAGATAGTGTCTTTTTCCAAATTACGTAAAACTATACAGAAACATTTAAGACAATAAAAGCCGCCAAGGATATTTATTATAATAGGAGACCCGCCAATTCTCGAATTCTCCTATTGTTGCTAGGAAACATAGTCTGTTGTGAATGCTCTAGGAAATAAAACTTCTTCGACGATCACAAACTTAATAATTATTCTGTAAATGTAGTCAAAAATTTTACGAATTCTATAACTCCTTCTCATGATTACATAGTTTCTTCTTTATGAACGTAGTTTTAGCAGTACAATTAATGACATCAAAAGTAAACCCCCGTCTGATACTGATAGACTTATATTAAAAATGACACTTTTCCAAATTACCTCGACACGGCAATAATTATAATTCTGCTTAAAGGAGGAGTTAAGGATCAAGCATCGAACTATCGCCCAATATAAAATACTCACTATCCATCAATTTGAATTTTTAAGTAACAAATGCACAAATTATGCTATATTATCCCTCCTAAATAATGCACACTAACCTAAATAATGCAGCCTAAACAGCCATCACTCCACTGCAACAACTTTTTGTGATTTTTATCAACAGAAGTCAGCTTGTAGGGGTTGATACAACGATGTCTTCTTGCAAGCCAATAGTGCCTCAAGGCTTAGTACTAGATGTTTTCCGTCATGGAAATTAATAAGAACAAACATCGCACAAGACTTGGGAATCAATTCTTAAAATAGCTACAACGAATATGATACTTGCTATCAATGAGTTAGGTATCTGGATCCTCGAGCTCAACATAATTACCTACCATCTTTTATAACTTTGAAAGGATTTTTAACAACCGTATATTATATACTTATGAAATTTAATAAATAAAATGTAATAATAATTCAGTTCATTTTTAAACAGGCTACCTACGAATTCAAAACTTTATATATCTGCAAAATTGAGTTTGACACCTCTGATATATTGTATTTTTTTCTGATAATTCTAGATAAAATATGATATTCTTTTCGCGAGTCATGGCTATCGCTCACTCATTGATTAATATACTTTTATTTCATTGACATTATTCAATTAGTAATTGAGGGTGATAGTTATTTTTGTCTTGATTTTTGTATCCTAACTTACGCATATGAATATATAGGATATTGTTCCCATCAGTATCGATCGATGACTTCCATGTTGGCTATTATATTGACTATCATTGCTTTATTTACTGTTGCGGAGTTGTTGATTTTCCGAAACATTGACGAAGCTTTTTCAACCACGTTGTTGAGCGCCAACCTCCCCATTATTCTCTTACCCAATATTTTGACTTGCTTTGGCAAATTTTCTGTGTGCGTCCAATACATAACATCGTGTCATCCTCATACACAGATCAAGGTTAAGATCATGGCTGCATGTGGATCTTAGTAGTAGACGAACTCTTATGCGGGCTGACTGAGCTCGGCATACCATGTCAAGAATATGCAGATCACATCACATCACACTCTGTGACATAGTTCAAAGAGGACATGAAAAATAGATAATCATCAAAGCTCTCATGGTGTACAGAAACTTTGCACGGAGGAATTGGGTTTGTAACCCTACGATGGATGTACATGGCAATTGTGAGACCAATGATCATATTTGGAGCAGTGGTTTGGGGTACTAGAACTAGTCTGAATACCACGAGGAAGAATTTCTCACAGGTACAAAGACTGGCTTGCTTTTGTGCAACTAGGGCCATGAAATCTTGCTCAACAGCTGCACTAGAAGTGATTCTAAAACTCTCATCTTTCCACAGAGTACTGGAAAGTATCGCATAGAATGTTCGGAGACAGAATCATCAAAGAAAACCCTTTAGTAAATAATGACCAGCCTTGGGACATGCCTCAGGATGTTGCATCGGAAGTTTAGTTTCAAGAAAAAACTTCAACTCAATCATAAACTGTAAAACCAATTGGGATCAAAACACTATATAAGAAATGAGCTAAAATGCCATTAAATGGTATATGGATTGACCAAAAACAGCAAACGGACCTAAAATAGGAGTGTACGGGCCCAAAACCAAACACTTTGAAAGCCTGGACAGCGCACCAAGCATTTTTCAAGCAATTGAAAAATGTGTTCAGTTTAATCTAGAGAGAAACTATCCAAACAGGAGATCATCATCCTCTCCGTTAGTCAAGCAGCCATTAAAGCTCTAAGCTCCAATATCATAAAATCTAAACTCATTTGGAATTGACTAGAAAAATTGTACGAGCTAGGTAAGAAAAATAAAATTACACTACAATGATTTCCGGGACACACCGGAGCGAAGGGAAATGAAGTAGCTGATAACCCTTCTGTGGTATCACCTACAGAACAATAGAAAAACCACCTAAAGGAGTTGAAACAGGCAAAGAGTCTAAAGGGAGACTAAAATCAGAGTAGATCTACTGAATGTATCAACCTAAGTAAGAACAATCTACGAATACTAAAAGGAGTTGTATCTGGGCACTGTTGCTTCAGCAAACACTTGAAGACGCTAGACCTAGCAGATAATGGGGCGTGCAGATTTTATTACACAGAGGCCGAAACCTCTATACACATTCACTCAAAGGGTGAAATACTAAGGAACTCCAGAACACTACACCTAAGTGCTTATGAAATAGAAGACAAAGATCTCTGACAATTAAAACCATCCCACATTCTAGACTATTTAGAGGAGTGGGATTGATGGATCAGTTGTAAACACTGGGTTCTCCACTATCCAATAAAGGGGACGCAATAGATCTTTTGGGTCGCAGTGTATACGAGACCCCAAATCCATACATACATACATGGCTGCAAAGGATTGTTTGAATTTTATAAAATTTCTTTCGCTGTATCTACTCCTGCTAGTTACACTATGCTAGGATCTAATTTATTGTTTATTCCGGTTCCCAGTTAACATATATTCAGATTTCTTTGTACAAAGCAGACTTAAACAATCTATGAGCTTCTATATTTCTCCAAACGAGCTGCATTTAAAGAGAATCATTAGCGTATATTCTTGGCAAGTTTTCTATTAACAGAACAAACACCTTTATTAGCGTTATCGAAAACTATAGAATATTTGTAAAATATAAATCAGAGAGCAATGTCTTGTCTTGTCTTACTACTTTATAAATTTCAGCAACAGGGAAACTTTAGGGATCTACGCGAATGCCAATAGGGATTCGTAATAATACGTATATCTTTGATGACTTTTTCAGAATTTCCAGCATCTTATCATGTCTTACTCTATCACTTTTCTAAAATTAACAGCACATATATAAACGTCATGGTTCAAATCCCTATATCTTATTCTGTATTATCATTTAAAATTCTCATTATGGCTGTTTTAAAAATAATAAGTTCACTCTATATTTGTTTAGAGCGACTGGTATTAATAATAAATTATATTTAAAAAGAACTGTTTCTTGCCCTGTATAATTCTGTCGGTACTTCTACTAAGCAAATTTCAATATGTTCAATATATATTTATCATTTATTTTTCTAAAATTTCTTGATTCGTTACTTCTGATTTTCGATTTTCACTGGACCCAGAATTGTTAATATTTTTCGCGTTTACACCCAATTTCTTTTCTTCTATTTTCGTAATAATGACTCTAATGCATACATTATTTACAGCTTCTTTATTGGTCAGAATATGCTCATTTTTTTTGTTTAGTCGATGTTTTTTCTCAATAGGTTCTACTTGATTGATACTTTCGGTTTATAGGCTCTATTTTTTCTCCGATCTCCGTTTTTCTTTTTTCTTTATAGCTTACCATTACCACTTTAGTTTTCTATGCATTTATTCATAATTCAATTCAATTCAATCTCCTTCCACATTCATTTTTACCACAAATATTGCATACAAGATCAGCTGATTTTCTCTTGTTCTCAGATTTTCCTTTTTTATTTTTCTTGACAGAATTCAAGAGGCAGGCTCCCTAACTCTGTCTGTTGTTAGTGTCAGTATACTAACTTTTAATTGCCTTATTATCATATTTATTAATCTTCTTAATTTGTTATTTACTAGTTGTTCTTCTAATGTTTTCATAATTTTGCTTTTGTTTGTTTTTTGCGAGTCAAAAGCTTGCTCAAAGTCTCAATAATTAAAATATGAACGAATAAAATATCTGACAACGAAATAAACCATCATCAGTTTTCTGTTGGTATCCTCTTTCATATTTTCGTTAGAATTATTTAATAGAACTTTCTCGATATAACGTCAATTAATTTTGTGGTTATTATAAGTAATTATCATTCAATTAATCGTAGTCTAGATATATTTCTGTTTTATGTTTAAGTTCTTCAACTTCATTGGATATGATTAACGGATATGATATAAGTCGATGCGTTGGTCAATCGAGTCAAATGTATGTCAGATATCTTGTTATTCAAAATCATTTGAGCAACAACGTGTATATTCAATTATATAAGAAAGTGAATGAAACATCGTAATGCGATTAGCATAAATCTTTAATTTTATTATTCAGTGAAATTGAACTGAGATAATTAAATGATATTTGATTGCATAGAATTACAATTTTGTTAAACAACGCTGTTTATGATATATTATGTCAGCAAATAATAATTAATATTAAACGAAACGTGTGAATTACAACTTGAAAACGTTTTTTAAAGAAATATTTGAAATACAAAAAAAAAATATTGGGAAATATTTGGAAGTGATATCGACTCGAGAAATCGATATTTTCAATCCTTTTATAATTTTTTTAGCGCATTTAAGATAGAAATGTGTTTTATGGCCAATAAAAAATCCTAAAATCATAAATTCTTCGATTTTTCTGTCTAAAAGTGCAGACAAAAAACCATTTGAAAAATAAATTATTTATTATCAAAGTATAACCAATTTTACAAATTATTGAAAATATTAAACAACAGATCTGCTATAGATGCTATATTTATAATGCGCCAAATAACTGAAAAAGCCATAGAGTTTAATAAGGCAGCCTTTATGTGCTTCATTGATCTCACCCAAGCGTTTGATAGGATACGCTTCACTGATGTTATAACTCTACTAAAAAAAAGGAACGTTTACCCCAATATAATAAGAGTTATCGAAAAACTTAACACCGATAATTATACCTTTGTGAGAACGGCAAACAAATTAGATAATAAAATACCTGTGGCAACTGGTATCAGACAAGGGGATAGCCTAAGCCCAATCCTGTTCAATATTATAATGGACGAAATCATCAACGAAGTAAAGCAAGCCGGGAGAGGATACCGAATGGGAGACAAAGAGATAAAAATAATATGCTATGCTGATGACGCAGTAATCATCTCGGAAGACGAAGATAACCTACAGAAGCTCCTATATAAATTCCAACAAATAGCGAACACGTACAAAATGCAAATATCCACAAAAAAATACAAAATCTCTGACAATATCTAAAGAGCCGAGAAGATGTAAACTAGCGATTTACGATCAGAGTGTAGAACAAGTGATGTCCTTCAAATATCTAGGGGCAAACATAACAAGCGATAGAAATCTAAAGAAAGAAGTAAAAGCACAAACAACGAAGGCAGCATTAATATCAGAATACCTTAGAGATTTAATTTGGCGAAATAAATACATAAGCACAAAATCTAAAATTAGAATATATAAAACTTGCGTAAGGCCGGTCATGACATATGCAATAGAAACTAGAGCGGAGAACACAACCACTAAACGGCTCCTAAGAACAAAAGAAATGCGGACTCTGAGATCAATAATAGTACATACGTTACTCGATCGGAAGAAAAATGAAGAAATAAGGGACATGTGCGATATTCAGGATGTAGTAAAATGGGCAAGGAGCCGCAGAAGAGAATGTAGAGACCATGTTGACAGAATGCCAAATGAACGGTTAGCAAAAATTGCAAAGGAAAAGAAACCAGACACAACTCAATCTCCTGGACGACCACCTATAAGGTGGTATGAAAGCTGGACCTCAGCATCCCAACTACTCCTGGCAAACCTTTGATGAATATACAGGACCTAGTCCTAACTAAAGAAGAAGAAGAAAATATTAAAAAAACTTGCTTCAACTGGATTTCCAGATATTGGAGTTGTAGTTGTTGCTTGTGATGGTGCATTTTTTTCGGATGTCTCAATCACATTCATGAAACAAACACAAAGCATAAAACGAATAAAAAGCAGTTATAAATTAAAAGCAACTCTTATTTCTATATTTTAAAGATAGGACTGGGACTTATCTATGTAAAGCCGGTATAGTTGCAGCTGTCAACTGAGTTCACAGTTGTTGGAGTTGAATTTAATGGAATAGTGGAGTTCTATGTGTGGTGGGACTCCAGCCTGGCAGTTGTAGAACTGCAGAAAAATGGGAACACAGATGGAGATTATTAAAGAAGTAACGAGTCGGTAGAACAGAGATGAATAAACAGGACCTTATGCTCTATCTGTTCTATTCTACTCGTTCTGTTCCCCAAATAAATCATAAATAAATCACTCCTAGCCGGTAGTGATGATCAAATCACATACAAAATATAAACATAATATGCAGAGCAGAACTATGACAATGAAATAATCAAGAAATTAGGCCGAATACACACGGGTCAACTGAAAAGAAACTAATTTCTAACGCAAATTACTAACCAGTTCGCAATTTGTATTTGGATGGGCAACTACACACGAGGCAACTGGTTGCCAACCAGTCGGCAACACGTTGGCGACCGGTTTAAAGAAACTCGACCTGTTGATTCGCTGGAAACTTGAATCACCCTCTTTATTTAATTATATTTTTTTAGTTTCTTGAAACTATATTTGTTATTTTTTTTATGTAAAAAGCAAGCACAAGATATTGAACCCTTTTACACTCGACTAATCCAAGTAGTGCCTGCTGTGTGTAGATGCGTATGGATATTGATCTTGAAACTCTGACTGATTCCACCAGATTGCACTCCTTTAAAGAAAGGAGTCTTGATAAATTGACGTTGTGGGCGACTGCAGGCGAACTTCGTATTCATGAGCCACGTCTATCTAGCGAGTAGGTCTCGCAAATACTCCTCTAGGTGGGATTATGTTAGACAGCTCGGAAGAGCATCTGCCGTGGTAGTACCGGTAAAACAGGTCAGTTCTTCTATGTTGTAAGCCATCTAAGTTTCTAGTGAACTCTGGATTGACTAAAAGTCGAATTGCTCTCTTCTGTATTGAGTCGAGCTGTATTCTGTATTCTCAGTGTATGCTTGGAGGGCAAGCTCCAAAGTGCGAGCAATATTCCAAAAATGGACAAATAGGATAGTTTGTACATTTGCAAAAGAAGTTTGGACTGGATTATTCAGTTCCACGCAACCATTACAATTAAAATAATCTTGCAAATTGCTTATAAAACTTTAACTAAGTGATATACTATTTGCTGTCTGTAGATAGAGTATATCTATGAATTTTTGGAAAATGTATTCAAAAAGTAACTTTATTGGCATGGAAAATAGGAAAATTAGATAATTAAAAACCTGTTGCAATCGATAAATTATATTTTCTGGTAAAGATAGGTAGCTCCTGGAACTCTTTCTTGATCTTGGTGTCGTAGTTTAGTATTTCCTTAAGATTTCCCAAGACGTCAAATAACACCGTTAGTAAGTTTGGTGTGATTGATATGAAGTTTTTTATTGTCATAGTTCTTGTCCTAATTTTTAGAGAAATAGATTGGTGGATTTTGTATAGTGCTGACGCACGGTTACTACATTTATAGCACCGAGAATCTTGTATAAAGTTCTTAAAGTTTGTCTTGCTGAGTTTTCTTGAAGGTTGTTAAAGATTTTTGGTATCGTGATCTGCAGATTCGATTTTAGTTTTTTGTATTTTTTTTTAAATGAACATTATACGTTTTACGAATTGTGAGCATTACCTTGCATATTGAATAATTTACATTATATAAGTTTGTATATGTAATGTTAATAACTACATTCTAGATATTGAATAGAGTGGAGTATTAAGTTATTTTTAAATCAAATTCCAATCAGATTTGAACAGAATAATAAGTAGAATGAATTATATACATAATAGTTCGATTACCTGCTAATGCCATAGTAGTACTTTATAGATCGTTTCGATAGACATCTCTTTAATTCACCTCTCAATTTCATATTCCTCTATATAATTTCCATTTCTTAACTTTTGTATCGATTCGTCGTCTGTGGTACGCGTTTCATCCATGTTTACGTTTTCCTTTATAAGTTGATACTTTCACTCCATATCAGTCATACGAGGTGTGATTGAAAATACGGTGAATGAATTTTAATAACAGCATTCACTTACGCTGCAAACAGAAACGAAACATCAAAACATAAAACATCTTTCCTTATCATATTTACAAGGACTTTCCCAACAACTATCGAATTTTAGTCGAATATTAGTATAAGTCATAAAGGACATAATACGTTATCCAAATCTTTCAATAAATTAAAATCTAAAACACCAAAAACCAAAAGAAGTTATATTATATATCAAGTGCCTGGTACTAATTGTGACGCTGTCTACATAGGGCAGACATCTCAGCATTTATAAAATATACTAAAAGGCCATCAATACAATTGAAAAAAATAAAACAGATTCAATAATTCTTCAAATGGAATCTAATACACGAAAAAGATAATTTTTAGAAATAAATGATAGATAGAAAAGACCTAAATAATTTGAGTAAAATTTATATCTCTACTTTGTAAATTCTAATAAATCTAGAAATAATTTGATTGATTACTTCTACATTTTTCTTATTGAAACAAATTTCTATTTTGATTTTATTCTTATTTTGATATTCGTGATGTAGGTAATCTAATGATTAATATAAATATACAAATTGTTAATAACATATTTTGAAAAAAACCAAAATCAGTCTAAACGTCAATTTTAACCTTTCTTTTAAAAAATTATTAAAAAACACTAATTTTAAAACAGAACATACCTAAAATCAAGAACATTTAGAAGAGGAAACATATATAAAAGGTCTAAGAAATAAGAAATTTAGTTTTTTATTTAGATATAAAAACGCGTCATATCTCTCAGCACAAATAGAAGTTTATATCGGTTACTACAGAAATCGTTTTAAGTTATTTAATCTGACAAGTTTCTAAGAAATTTTTTCAATATCTCAAGAAGATTGAGAATGTTATCAAACTTCCAGATTTTCGAAAAAATAAAGAGAGGTATTAAACTGTTAAGAAATGTATCGACCCTCAGCTGAAATTTGTGAAATCGTTGGTGATATTCGTACTGGAAACTCTATTCAGTACTATTACTAGGACTACAACACTCACAATTGCACTGTCTGGCACGCATTTACCTTCAGTCTCATTTGGGTTTCAAGAAATTGTTCTTATATCACATGAAGATCCACAATATCAAATATTCGACAAATTATTCCAATTCTACAGGACAGACTAGAAAACTACCCATACTGTGAGCACAACTTCTTCGGAAAATTCGGAAAACTACTCTTAAGAAATTGTTTTTTTGACGAAAGGTGATCAAACTTCTTGGAAATTGGTTGAATTATTTAGACAGCTCAAAATGTAATCAAATTTCCAAGAAACTTTCAGAAATACATTTAATTTTCAAGAAACCGCTCGAATTTCTGGCATGAGATATCGTTGTATTATATGGTTAGTCCTCAAAGGTATTTATGATCTTATTAATTCTGATTTGAAGATTTAATGGAAACCATTGAAACGAACGTAGCCTGATGCAGCTTACCTTCTCTTCTATATTGAATAAACCCAAAACAATATATTAGTCACCTATTCAAATTAACTTGCTTTTCAGTTATTAGGTCTTACTTGAGGTTATACCAAGTCAATGAATGTGGTCACGCCATTTTTACCACTAAAACTGGAATAATATTCATTTTACGCAAAGACGCGGAGTGCATTAACTCGAAAAGAAATTTGTTTATCATAACATTGAAATTCAGTAAAGTCAATCATCGACTCTGTGCGGTAAATAAGCTCTATAGAAAGAAGTTTCATACATGATAAAAAGGACTAATTGTGAATATTTAAACTCGTTATCTATCGGTGGACTCGATAAATCTTTAGCATATATATTGATTTCTCAACTGAATTATTCAATTGATGGAATACCATTTCACAACCCGTCGCTAAAGCGATACCGAAAATGTACCATTAGTTAAATCAAACTAGTGCATAATGAAACAAACAGTTTTGTTATCTCAACATTGTATCAGTTCACTTTCATAAACAATCGTCGCTCGACTGAAAAAGAAATATTTAAACCCGTTTCTTGTATTTTTAAAAAAAATTATTCACAAGTACAATTAAATTCAAGTTATCATGGTAGTTTTCATTAGATTTTTTGGAAACGCCTTTCATTTTTAGGAGCGGAAGGTGATTAATTTGGAAGCGTCATAACCACTATATATAAGTTACATATAGTGCTTTTTCTACAAGCTAAAATTTGAAATTGAAAATAATGCACTTATGAAGATTGAAAATACACCTTATTTATTTGTTATACTGAAGAATATTCTGTGACGGATATTGAAATTTTGATAGTTGAAGTTGTAGAACTGTTACTCATTCTTTTCGTTTTCTTCACATTCACTTCTTTCTCTATATTCTCTCCATTCGATTGAGTAACATCAAACTTTGATTGAATCGTCTACCATCGCACTTCAATGGCCTCAACCAGCACCAACGACTATGAGCAATTCCGAATTAAAGTTATTTCACTTTCTATTTATATTAGTAGATTTATTCAAGAGAGACAACATTACAGCCACGTCGTTTCTGAGAAATTTATTCTGTACACTTCAAGAGGCATTAAATAAAAAAATTCGGAGATAAACGTTGCATTGTTAGATCTAATTTTTTCACAGTAACCATTCTAAAGTGCCACTTACTTGATTCACCGTTCCAACCACTCCTGGCAGGAAACCTGGACGTATATCGAGGTTAACGTCTTAAAAACCGTCATCATCTGCTAGTGAATGGATTTAATGGACTTATATCGGTTCCCTTTAATTTGAAGCGACAGCCATAAGTCTTCCGGAGCCAGATTTGAGCAGTACGGATTGTGGTTGGATTGGATTGCAATTTATCTACTGATACTAGTAATAGTGGAAATAGGTTTCGTCACGAACGTCTTTTATTGTGTGTTTATAGTAAATTTACTTATTCACTATTTTTATATTGTACACTTATCCAGTTACTTCTAGAACTAAAAAAAGTCAGCATTTTAATTGATCCTAATTAATTTATGGGACCCAAAAAAATATGTACTATGAAAACCCAAAGGAAAATGATGTGTATATACGATGGTTATATGATGATATAAATAAATTAACTTTTGATAGGTTTCAGCAGCCGAAAATAATGTCAATGTTATAGTTAAAGGTTCATTTATGGAAATAGCGTCTATGAAATTCGCATTTTACTTGCAAATCTTTGCGCATTTTGTCGCTAATAGACGATTCTTATTGAACTCATATGATTATTGGAAAATCTGAATTGTTATTTCATGAACCCACTGTACATACGGCGTTAGAACATGAATAACAATTCTTTTCGACTGCTGCAATCAGGTCAAGTTGAAGGAAGCTTTGGCCTTATACGAAGATTAATTTTATTGTCGCAGGGAAAGTTTTGAAATTTTTAATTAGAAACATATTTTAAACAGTTCAAGTACACACATTGAAATATAATAATGAAACCTCTTGCTATTTACACTGTGTCCAAAAAAACTGAATACAAATGTGAATATAAGACATTATTTTTTGTTCATACGTCAAAAGATGAAATTTGTTTAAAGTCAAGTGAAATTTTATTGGTTTTGTAAAAGTTATTTGACTTGAAGAACTTAAAGGAAAAGTATCGTTCGACAAAATTACTGCATTTTAATAGTCTTTAGTAACCCCCTCAAATAATTAATGTACCGCAAGTCAACACATGTGCTTAGATCAAAGACTTAAGGAAATATTATTTTGGTTTAGACTGTTTATAGTGTCGTTTCGCAGTGTTGTGTATATTGGAATGTTCATCTTATTTATTTATATGATTTCTATTCGTGAGGTTCAATTATTAATAATCACTGTCGCTTTCTTTCTTAATTTATTCAAATACTTCACTTCACTAACTTAAATAATTTATCAATTTATCAATTACTTGGCCAATTCGTTTTGTTCGCTACTACTATTTATTATAAAGTAAACTCAACTGCGCTACAAAACTTATATATGAATAAAAAATATCCCAAAAGGATTCTCCAAACTACCAGAGCATAAAGAGACAATTGAATGAATAGACCTTCATAGAAATTATTCGAGAGAAACAATGTAAATAAACCGCTTGCTTGAGACCAAACGAATTCCGAAATATATAGATAGTAATGCACCTTCGCCAAAATTTTAAATTCAATTCTAGAAAAGTAGGATCGTAATTTCGCGAATTTGTTTGTAACAATATTGTTATCGACATATTTCATTTATTTTTAAGATAAAGTTCCTGATAATACTACTCGCAACTGATAGATAATATTCCAAGTAATACACTTGAATTGATGGGAAAGTAACCCTTGTAGATATTATTT
The DNA here is from genome assembly GCF_026230105.1 of Diorhabda sublineata. Taxonomy (NCBI): domain Eukaryota; kingdom Metazoa; phylum Arthropoda; class Insecta; order Coleoptera; family Chrysomelidae; genus Diorhabda; species Diorhabda sublineata. The sequence continues at coordinate 32,280,535 of NC_079477.1, forward strand.
TAATATTATGTAACAAACGTACCGTGTCCTTGATTTCTTGTATGCACCAACAAAACAATATGACCTGCTTAGTCTTCGCTACCAGCCGAATCTTACATTTCATCTTGAGTGAAAGTGGTTTCAGTATTATTATATAACAGCTTATCGACTTGGTAAAACCAATGGTTGATTAAGACAATAACTGGGATATCGATTGATCATAAATAAGTTTCTTTAGAATTGATTACTAAACATATTCCGGTGAAAATTTGTTTTATAATTTTTGATATTTAACATAAAATTGATTGAGTAATGATCATTTGTTCTCTTAGAATTTATCCATATTAGAAATTCCTTTCAATTATTGATAAATATGGAATTTTTAAATGATTATTATATTTAGACGGATAGCATTTTGTTAATAAAAAAAGTAATTGATCCAAAGTGTGAATAGCGTCTAAAAATTGACAAATAATGAGATACTTAAGTCATTCTGGGTGACTGCAGAATTGTTTCTATTGAATATTAATTTTAGAAGCCGGGTATTCCTAGATACAGTACGTTAATTAATGCACCTTTCTTTAAACTTATATAAGTTTATTCCAAAACGGAATAATCCTTTACATAATTGGAACACTGTTTCAGCAAAATTAACAGAATGAGGAATTTTATAATAATTTTAAATAAAGATTACATATTTACTTGGAATAAATTATAGAGATGAAGGAATCAACATTAAATTTTAGAACAACATAATGAGATTCAATTTTTGTAATATTATAGATATATAAATAAAACAGAAGAAATTAGAGAGAATACTCTCAGTCTATTGCGATAAACAGACGTCGTAGAAAAGAAAATAATCAAAAAAAATGAAAATGGTAAGAAAAATGAGAAAAAACAAACCAGTTAGTGACGAAAATAAATAAAATGATTCGGGAGTATTAGTAGTATGTAATTGGAAAACCAAACACTCAGTCACAAAAAAAAAGAATGGAAAAAATTCGAGTGTATAAGTAATGACAAGAAAACTAAACGGAAATATAGTGGTTGAAAAAATCTAAATGATAAATGAAAATAAAAGGAATACAATGAAGAAATTCCAGAAGTGTGCAAGGACTAGAAGTTAAGGATCCAGTACGATGTATCAAAGTTAAATACACTTCTGGACACATAGTGAAATATATTGGACTGAACTGTCATTATAATAGATATTAGTCATAGATAGAATATAATTTGAATATTTATAATTATTGATCAAAATTTAATTACAAAGTTACATTATTTTAAAGACTAACTGAGAGAAAAAGTGTTCTTCGTTTCAAATATCACAACTTTGTTAATAAATAGTAAGCAAATTTTATTCTACTTCGTGTACAATAATTAGTCTTGATTTTAGATCTCTTCTGATTTAAAATCAGAATCAGTTTTTTATAATTATAATATAATAAAATAATGATAAAAGAGCTGTACATTTTACATAAATTATTTAGGTCTTTTTTAATGTTAGCTTCCTCGCTATTATAAGTGTGAAACATTTCTAAAAATTATCCTTTTGGTTATTTGATTCCGTTTCAAGAATTTTTGAATCTTTATAATTGAATTTATGCTTTTTGATGTATTTTTTTCGTTAATCCAGTTCTATTTTTTTTTATTGTATTGATGATCTTCTAGGCTATTTTCTAAGTTTTGAGATGTCTGCCCTATGCAGACAGCGTCACAATTATTACAAGGTATTTGATATATAATATTTTTTGTTTTGTTTTTGCGTGTTTTAGATTTTAGTTTAGTGAAATATTTGGATAATGTATTATGTCCTTTATGACTTCCATATCTTTTTTGATCTTCCTCTATTTCTTTTTGGTGTTTTTTGGCTTGACAATCTTTTTACTTGTCGTATGACCGGTAGATCAATAAGCAGCTACCTACTCGATAGGCTTGATCCTTAAGTAGTTTATAATCTGAATAAAACTTTTTTGGAAAAAATGGGAAGTTTCTGTATTAAGCTCTGAAAAGCACCAAAATTCTACAGCTTAATGATTGTTTGAAACATTTACCAATTACTGATGACCAAGAACATCTTTAAACGTGAATTCTCAGAACATGAAATGCCAAAAATAATGAAAATCGATATGACTTTCTATATATCTATATCTGACCAGTTCTGAATAATAAAACTTTCTAATTTGGCATTTTCATGGACGCACATATTACACCAATTAAGATAACATAACCTAATCAAAGCTAAAAATAACCTAACCTAATAAGAAAATGGATTTGTTCCTTGGCCTGCTTAACAACACCAAGAGAAGTTCCCAATTTGAATGTTAATGAAAGTTGATTAAATACAATCGTTTGCTGTACATCTTTCTTTTCCAAATAAAACCTTCCATGAACTGGAAGTCAACCAATCCAATTACTGGTAAAATTAATACTTTCCGAAATCTAAGACGTCGATTAATAGATTCGACAACTTTGAGAACGCTAACTTAATATGTTTTTATTTCAATCCACAACCGGGCAGATACGGAAGTATAACGCTAAAAGTTATTACCAAATTAGTACGAAATGATGGTTGTTTGAAATACTGATAATGAACAAAACTATGTCATGACGTGACCTAGAGTCACATAGCATGAGATGCCAAAAATTATTAGAATCGATATAAGCCTATTCTTTCATCCATTTAAATTAGATTTTAATCTCTTAGCGACCACCTTAGACTAGACTAGTATAAAGAAAACTCCATTTGTGGGTTTTCTTCACAAATGAATGAACTTCTACATTCACCGGAAAAATTCGCCGGTATCAGAATATATAACATTTTATAACAATATGTAATTATAATTAATACAAATATACTGTTTCGCTTTCTGCCATCGAAAGCGAAATTAATATGAAAGAGTGAATGTGATCCACGTAATTCGCAACAAAATAATTTAAAGTATGTCTTAAACGTTTACTTTCAAATTAATTATTTAATTGTACAATGCAATCTGTAACCATCCAAATTTAATAACTAAATTAAGTAGATATTGTAGTATATAGGGTAGTGCTGATTCTATTATTTATCATCAAATTTTCTTCAGACTTCAGCAAGTCTCAAGCTGTTGAGGCCTGTCTACAGTATAAGCAACCAAAATTCGAAAGAGTTACATCTCTGTATGAAGATGAATTGCGCCAAGCAACGCGATAGAATTCTTGCATTTAAAAGGCTCAATCACAATTATTAGAGAAAGAATCTCGAACCGTGGCAACTCTGTTATCTCAGAAGATGATAATTGGCAAACATAACATTTATCTGGTATTCATCAATAAGCGCGTTACTAATTACATTCCATAGAAATGAAATGCTTCTTGAAGAGCCAAACCAAACCGAGGCTATAAAAAAATAAAGATGGTTGCCTCTTATTTATTTACAGCACTCTTCACTAGGTGAATTGCGTTGCCAATTAGGCGGTCAGTCTCAAAACATATTTTAAATAAATATTAGTAATCAGAAAATATTATATCACAGATTATTTTTGGAGCGTGTCGCTCCATTGAATTATGTAATGTGATTTTCTGTTGAATATTCCGTGAAATTGTAAAATTACACCAAACAGTTTCTTATTCGAAACTAGCTGACGCCTCGTTTGATAATATGGCGTGCGCCAAATTGATTATTATTCGAATTTCATACATTTATGAATATATTGCTTTCTTAAAATGAAACTATTTTATAAATTTAGCTTAACCGTATTTAGTACTCTGAGCTCGTACTAATGAACACAGGATGCAGTAAAGATTGTACGGATACATATCTGACATTCTAGAGCGTATGTATGTAGATAATATTAGCCACATTTCTTGATGTTATAGAAGTTTTAACCGTACGGACAACTGCCGAAAAAATCACGGCCGATATTCAAAGCGCAATTGATAATATAAAGCACTTTGCTCAAAAATACAATATATATTTCATTACTTAAGTCGTGTGACTGACACACAGATGGCGCTGTCATTGTCATATCCATATGACGTTTATGAAATACCATCTTTCAAAAGAAACTGTGTGAAATTTCATATTTCGATTAGTGAGAAAAAAGTAACATGACTGTACAACATTTTTTAAAAGTTTGGTTGATTTTAGTAATTCCGAAAAGAAATTCAACTATCGAAGAATCTTTTGAGGCTATTGGGTAACTCAAAACAAAAGAATCTTGCGAAAGACAAATAACTGCAAGACCCAGAGCAACAACCATTGTCGATGATTGCTACCGGGGACTTACGGCTAGTAGAAATTGACTTTATTTCTGTAGAATCCTACATTTTTTAATGCCAGAGGTGTTTTTGTTTCGATCTTAACAATGAGGACAAGAATCCGTAATGCTAACTGAAGATCCAGACCACGTTTATTGGAACACCAGCACTGGCGTAATGAATGGAGTGATTATGGATAAATCCATTGATACCCTCACATTAACGGCCTATCCAAGAAATTCGCCCCTTTCTTACAAGTAAAATCATGATCTGGTCAGGGATTTGTTCTAATTGTCGTACTGAGATTATTGTATCAGGATATGACAGTTATACAGTAATTAAGTAGTGGTCAATTTCATGCCGCTATAGGCGCCCAGTACATTTTTATTGATTATAGTGCGAGACCAAATCGAACTGTGGTGGCTTTAGAATAAACGAAATCAATGCATGGTTAGAAATCTTTCACAACTTCAACTCTTTTCAGAAAAATTATTGAACAGCTTTATAGTAAGCATGCCGAGTTGTGCTACTGTGATACGTGCAAATGGTGGTCACTCAAAATATTAGCCGTTGTTTGAACATTCTTTCTCATTAAATTCCTGCATAAATTCTTTTACTAAATATACTAAGTTGAGAGAAAAGATTTTATGATTCGTTTTTGGCATTTTTTGCTCTAGCTTTCAGAATCGAGATTGTTTATTTGTCAACATATTAATATTCCAACGAAAAATTTGGATTGAGACATTTTATGACTGAATTTATTTTCAGTATGCAAATTTTCAATTGTCCCGATAAATCACAAGTTGATTCACGGGTTGCGAATTGAGGTCAAATTGATTTTATTATTTTGAAACGGACTATTTCGTTTCGGTTGTGCAAATAACAATTTTATAAATTTCAACTAAACCGAGTATTTATAATTCAATCATGTATTTGTTCCAAATGTAATACTGATGAAATGTTGGTGCATTTCGAACAATAGATCGCGTTCGGGGATAATGTCATTGAACACATTTATTCTTGAATATACTGTTTTGTTATTATTATCAGTTCGTTTCACAAGAACAAATACTGATATTAAATTGCGGAAAATTGATGATTACCCACCACAACCTTAAAGATTAATTGTATTGAAACTTATTAGATATTATCTGGGTGAGATGTTTTCCGCTCAAGTACAAGGAGATCTAAATACGTTGTGGAAACTTATCGTATTAACCCTTCAACTGCGAGAATAATTTTTTGATTGCAAAACAAAAAAAAAGAATGATTACCTAAAAAATTGTTTGTTTTTATATTTTTTCTTAAAAAAATAGCACTTTTCTCAAAAAGAACTGTTACATATAAGTAACGCTAGCCATATATCGTCTAGAAAATGTCTATTTTTAATGAAAAAATAAATTGTGAACTATAAACATAATCCAACATCACATTTAACACAAAACGTACGTGTACTCATACAGCATATTTCTCCAGCACATCGGTGTCTTTTATTATTAGGAATATTGGTTAGCAAATGGTCAAGTGCAGCCAGGTAATTTTGTGAAACTTCTCGTCGAAACTCCACTTGAGTGGGCGGTGTTGAATATTTATACTGTTTTGCAATGCACCAAACGTTTACTAGGGCAGCATCAATGAGCCAGGAGAAAATTTCACACCACCATTTCTTTTGTCATATTGAAATTCTAAACCTGGATATATGTTGATCCATCAAATAAGTTCCACACATGTATCGATTCGTTTTACTTTACAGTTAGTTTTGTCTCATGACATGTGGATGTTACGGTAACCACGTTATTGTCCAACCATTTCACCACAATAATTCCATCCTTCTTATTTATATTAGAAAATATATCCCTCCGATGATTAGTTTTAGCAATTTGACTATTAGGAATTCTGTTTTCCTTATCGTTCCAATACTGTCGTAGCCCATTTGTTTTAGATCGTAGAGTAAGTTAAAATTAGTAAAATTGTTGTCCATGTAGAATTTAAAGGGAAGCTTCACACTTTTCAAAATTATTCTCATAAATCGTGTTGGCTTTAGGATTCTTTCCCTGGTAGATATCAAAATTTATCAAGTAACCTGACGCAGAATTCAAGCAGCAAATCTTATAGGTTTGCTTCTTTTGAACTGTTTACATGAATGTTTTCATGATATCTTTTCATACACTCATCATAATCCAGGTCTTGTTCGGGAATCCAATTATTTGTGAACTTAGTTCTTAGCAAATCCATAAACGACCGTAGCTTCCACAATTTATCTTCAAGAATAGGCTTCAAGTTATCAGCACAGTGCATGTATTTCATAATTTGACGAAATCTATCTCTTCTCATGGAATTACTGAACAAGGAGTAGTTCATATCTCCTTTGGAATCTCAATAGAATTTTCGTCCTGGCAACTCATTATAGCCTGTAACGATTAGAATTGCAATCGCGCATTCCCTTTCCTCTTTGGAAATGTTTTTATTAGATTGTTTACAGAACAAGGTATACTTGTTGGATTTTTGAACAAGTAGTCCAATAACTTCTTCATGCAAGAATTTTTCAAATATTTCCACATAATTCTTATTCCTAAATTTGCCACAACAATGTTCAGAAAAAATTTTTGACCGTTTATCCATGTTATATCTTTTAGTCCCGGACGAGGAGAAACTCCATATGTATCGGAACTGTCATCCGGAGGCTTCAAGATTCTCCTCTGATTCATCATTTTCATCAGTTACGGTAATCCACCACAATCTTCTTCGGCCCAATCATCGCCCATCAAAGTATTTTAATGGGGTCAATTAATATAAATTTCCTGGATATCAATATCATCAACATAGGTTAACTAAATTGCCTCTTCCAAAGTCTGGCTATTAAATAACGAACCTGTTTTTTTTTGAAATTGAAAAAAAACTCCAACTGAGTGCTATAAATTGTTGAAAGAGGCCTATGGGGACAATTCGCTATCTCGTGAGCGTGTTGTGTAAGCGCTTTAGTCAAGGCCGAGAGAGCACTGAAGATGATCAGCGTCTAGGTCGCCCTGTGAATGTTTCAACTCCGGAAACAGTGACCAAAATTACAATCAAATTGTGCGTGTAGATCGAATGAGTATCCGGATGATTGCCGAGACTGTAAACGCCGATCAAGAAACGGTTAAAAAATTTTCACAGGAGGAATTACACATGATAAAAGTGTGCGAAGCTGGTGCCAAAAAATCTGAGTCCTGACCTAAACCTTTTGCGTCAACGGATAAGCTCAGATTTCCTTGAATGGTTAGAAAAAGATCACGAACTGATGCTTTAAAAGGGACTCGATTTAAGTCGATGGAAGCGGTAAAGCAAAAAACGGCAGAGCTCCTAATAGCCCTTACCAAAGAAGACTTTTAAGGCTAGGCTCAACAGCTGATTTCTAAAACTCCAATACACTAATTTGTAAAAACTCGTCTTTATGCTCTTTCTTCGACCATAACTGATAGCTGCTCATAGTAATATAGCGCTGCTTCTGCGTTTTCCACTATTTTTCAGCGTTACATATAACTATATACCGCTATCTGTTGATGGGTTGATTTAATTCTCTCTTTTTAATTATAAAGCTCAAGCTTTTTTATGTTCACTAAATAAAATTGAAAAAAATGACCATCTTGTGACGTTTCTATTGATTTTTAGATAACTATTACTCAGTTGCGGCACGTGGGAAAATTTATAAGGTGCTTTGCACTAGCAGTTTGTTTTGTTCGCATGAACAGTTTTTCTAACCTACAACTCGTTGAGAATATTCAGTTAGTGAAAAGTTTTAATTTCAAAAGACTAAACTTCACATCTAGCGAACATGAAATCACAAGTGTACGACTGATTCACAACCGAAAAAAAAAAAAATATTTTTATGTTCATATTTCAGTTAAAGCACAGATATTTAATCAATACGATATTATGTGTCTAAATCTTATATTTCCTTATTTGTACAATGACCAACGCTACTTTATTATTTCAGTGGACGATGCTAGTGGCAGATATTCAACCGGATGGTTTTGGGGAAACAGCTATTGGGTTGGATCTCAGAATTTATGCGAACATATTAACCCGAAAAAACAAATTATCATCATATCTCAAGTAAGTGCATCGAAACAGAAGTTGTGGAATCACAAATAACAGTGTTGATCCTGGCAAGAATGATGATACTAATTTTTGAAATTTGTATATTATCATATGTGTGCCACATTTAAAGTTAATTTCAAATTAAAACAACGTTTTCAAGTGCTCCAACATTGAGTTCAGAAATTCAGTTAAATACGTATAAAAAAGTGGAGCTATTGAGAGATTATTAACAAGTTTAATTATCATTTATTAATGGTCTAATATACTAAATGTAAAATTAGTCAACTACATCATCGGTACATGAAGACATTTGAATTCAAATGCCAGTAGCGGACCATAATTGGAAATGTACATAATGATGAAATATTATAGAGCATGGTTATAGCTCCACAAGTAACTTTGTATCTTCATCAAAATGTCTATAGGGTTAAGTTCGCTACAATACGGGTACAAGCAACAACATATTGAATGTAATTGGCACGATGTAATTTCATACTTGCCATTGGCTCAGTTTTAATCTCAATATCATCTGATCTATTTCCCTTTTCACGTACTCGTTTCTTAATTCAGCTTTTCGACATTTTGTAGTGGGAATACGTTCAATTTGATGACTATGATGAGAAGTACTATATTACAACAATAGACTGTATCTTGATATATTGCAGAACAGATTCTAAGCAAATTTCCTCGTGGTATTTGCTAGTTTACTTAGATATAAAGATCATTCTGGAGGCAGAAATTCACTGTCACTACTATAGTTATTATAAGCATCGTTTTTCCCTGTTAATGCCCGAAAATATATCGATAAATGTTCAATAACAACTTTTCGATAATCATGGTTACCTCAACCTATACTTTTTTTAAGTGTATGTTCATTATTTACCCATATTCCGACTAAAAATTGAATTTTTATTTGCCCAATTATGCCATTTTCTGTCTTTTTATCGATGAAGATTTCCTGTCATGCTGAACAAAATGGAGTAATGTTTTTGCAAGGTTTTATAACTCATTTTAGGAACGTTATCGTTATTTGGAATTATAACCACAAGGCTTTTAGATAATCGGAAATACTTTATCGAAATAAAAAGATCGTCTTTCAACTGTCTTCTTAAAGGTGTCTCTTGTACATAAACCATAATGTACTTTTGGTCTATAAGTAGTAGATGATAGTCTTGAGATTTGGTACTTCCGTCGGCGAAAATGTCTTTCTGAAATATATGTTTGAATTGATGCCCCAAATGTTTGCGACCGCATTTCAATATATTTCTATAGCTTGTATTGGTTTGGGCTACCATTTTTTATCACTAAAACAATCACATTGTTTATATGAGTGTTAACTTTCCTCATTTTCCTATATTACAGAAAAACACAAACAAAAAATGTCAAGAATAAATTAGAAGCAAAGCGTACTTTCGTATTTCGTAACATTAGTAGTGATCCCCCTACAACTAGCACCGAATTCAAATTGTTTTTATAGACCGATAGTAAAACTGACTTATCTCATTTTCTATTCAACGTTATAAAGAATTCCAGAATATCAGTTTATTAATAAATAACATACTTGAAAGTTGAGTATCTTATAAAAAAAGGATGATCCTTATGTAGTTCAGATCAAAGCTTTTGAGATATCTCCAACCTTTTCTGAATTATTCATATATGAGGATGGTCACAGAAGTACCTAGCCTTGAAGACGCCACGTTGTTTAGTATTTGTTTGGCAGCCATCAATAGTGAACGTTTTCAGTGGATTTGTAAACATGAGAAAAATTGGTCATCGTTATGTGATGCAATACTTTTATTTGAAAGCTGAACTGAATTCTACTCTGGATGAGACTGCTCTTCTGTGTGGACCAGCATCGCAGTGGTCGACCAAATGAGGTGACGACTCCAGAAATATCAAAGAAAATCCTCATAGGGTACTGGATGATCGACGACTGAAAGTGTGCGAGCTAACAGACATAGTAGGCATTTTTAAAAGTGCGCATATTAACTGAAAATTTGGACATAAGGAAGCTGTGCGTAAGATGGGTGCCGCATTTGCTCACAATGGTACAAAAACAGAGTCATGAAGATGTTTCCATCGAGTGTTTGGCAATGTTTCAGACAAATAAAGCCGAATTTTAACGATGTTCCATAACCATAGATGAATTGTGGGTCCATCACTTCACACCCGAAACAAAAGTACAATCAAAACAATGGACTGAAAATATTTGTTCTCATTTGTCTGTCTGAAAAGTTAAGTGGCAACCCTCGTACAACTGGTACAAAAAAGTATCCATACTTTCTATGGGAATGGAAGATGCTGAATGCACTTCAGATAAGAAAGGTTTAGTTCACCTGAACATTTTTTCATCTTGGTTCAAAAATTGAATGAAAACAGCACTAAGGATGTAGGTACTTATTTTTTCTCTTCCCGTAAAATTGATTGAAAGTAGGGCAAAGGATTCAACTGTATTATGCTGAAATTCCATTGAATAAGTTATTTTAAATTGCAAAAAACTGCTATCCCTAGTCCTTAAATGGAAGATCATTTGACAAATGACAAATTTTCCAGTGAAACATGAAATTATCCTATAAAGAAATGTTTCTACAAAAAATAAATGGAAAATCCACATAAATAGATAGCAAATATCTCAAAATCTGTGAATTCTTAGAAAAAACTATAAATATATTTGGAACCAGCGAATGAAAATTAAGTTAATTTTTGAAAATATGTAAAAAATAGTTTCATTATATCCAATATGAAAATATTAATCCGTTATTACCTAACTAAATTTTGGGTAAAAATTGATTCAGATCTTAAGTAGATTGTTATAAATAATACGAGGTGTGGATATTAAGAAACGTGAGTAGCGCTGCTACAGAACCAGTTCGCATTTGTAAACAAAGCAGTGTAGCGGGGTCTTCGTTTGTATATAGGCTGTTTTTTGTTTAGCAGAAAAAGTAATCGATGTAAAAATAAAGCAACGGATTGTTGTGAAATTTCATATGAAAAACTGCATTCGGAACTTATGATTTATTGAAACTAGTATTTGGCAATGAATGTTTGTTGCGTACTCGTGATTTTAAGCGTTTTCAATATGGCTGAGAATATGTTGAAGCTGATTCACGTTCGGGTCGACCTTCCAAGTCAAAAAATTAACACAAAATGTGTGCGGCAACTTTACATGAACATTTTAATAAGTACAAAGTGTAAGCAAAACTAGTGCATATAATCTTCACATTTGAACAAAAAGAAGCTCAAAAAATTTAATTTTGATACTATTAATACTTTGAATGCGATTATTACTTATTAAGAAAGGTAATAATCAAATCTGCATTAAAAGAAACAAAATTTGGTTCTGTTGAAGCTATGAAAAAAATAAAAGGCACGTGTCTTGAAGGATCTGAGAGAAAAAGACTTCCAGTACTGTTTCAAATAAATGAATATGCCATGTAGGGATAGAGGAGGGGTATATATTGAAGGTGATAATGAATAAATATACATTATATCTAAGAAAAACATTTTGTAATATAATTTGAAACTTAAAATAATCAATTGTTATCAATATCAAAAATTACCCCAAATATAACCCTAAATATGATATTTGATAACGAAGATATTGGACTTACATTTTTTAGAACCATTCAAGATCTGCTAGAGCTGCGGACGCTTCTTTGAAACCCCACAGTCCAGGTTTTGCTATGGGATTCAAACCAGGTCCTGTGGTATATACCAATGGACCTCCATTTCCAGTATCATTTTTCAAACTAAGACTTCATGTCAATTCAAGTTTTACGACAGAGGTAAGAATGTGTCTTATTTCGTCATTTTATTTACATTTGAGTAGGTTATGTTGTTTCGTGAAGTAATGGTTATAATGTGAGAAGTATAATTGACATTAGAAGTGTTACAACCAAAAAGAATAATCTATTTTCCATATTTTGCAATGTTATAGCTCTCCACATTAAGAATGATTAATTTTTCAAGAAGTTTCATTGAAACCCAATCAGAAAAATTTATTATTAATGTGTTCGGCAATATCGTAATTGAATACACTCGAATACGGATCTAGGCTTCGACAAAATAAGGTACTTGATGCGTGGCACCTAGTTCCAATCTGTGGAGGACGGTGCAAATTTGAAAGCTTCATTCCAATAATATTCAGAATATCTTTGATGGAAGGCCAACTTCTTCAAGATACTCCATATTTTCACGCCGAATAAGAATTTAAAGAAGCCCATTTAGATAAGATAGTATAGTACTTTTAACGCCCGTTATCATATGACTTTAAATAAACATAAGTGGTTATCGGCTGCCAAAGCATTAGCCACTAAAACTAAAACTGAAAAAAGAAGTACAACATTAGAAAAAAATTGGTCAAAGATAAAACTTTGTTATCAAAGCCTGTTTAAAAAATAATCATTATGGTACCACAATATGAAAGTTACAAAATTATCCCTTTTGGGTGTAACACTTATAATGTCAATGAGCATATTTGTATTAATTCATATGAAATTCTAGGAAAAAATACTCCATCTCGGCCTATGCTTACCTCACGCATGTTCAGCAAATGATGCTCAAAAGATTATGGAAGGAGCTTCAGCTTCTTCAACGAAAATTACGGTTAAAGTTCAATTAGTCAGATCTGAACATAATAGATACAATTATTGGACAGACAGCACATTCATTGCTTTGAGGTAAGTAAATATAGTTTGTTTCTTGGAAATATTCAATTGTTTTCATTGATGATAATGGGGATAATAAGGGTTTCAGAACTATATATTTACTCGATTTTCAATACAAAGTGAGGGGGTTAATGAGTCCGCTACTTTTTGAAGATAGTTATTTGGATGAGAAAACATACAAATTTTCTAAAGTAAAAACATTTATTAAGGGCAAAATAGGTTCATGTTCATGATTTAATTTCACCGTTGAAGTCAAATATCATTTCTCAAAGCCATTTCTCCAGGATTAGGAACAATAGTCACCTTTTGAAGGTGGTGAATATTGATCAACAAACACATCTTTGTATTTTCGGCATCGGGTTCCCCTAGAGGAACCAAATGGTGGTAGATCCAAGAGGCTAGAAACTCGTTATTATTGCGCGCACACTCCTGTTATTGCATTTGTGGTCAATCGTCATCCAATCCGGCACACAACAGGAAACGCGTTCTCACACTCAAGTCATCATTCAAAATTTGAACCGCTGAGATGTCTACGGCTTCCACAATTCTGTAGTGAATTTTTTTCCATGTAGAGATCTCAATTAGGTATGCAGAACGTATAGCAGTTTGCGTGGGGGTACTAGAACAACAAAATAGTATTTATCAAGCTTAGAATTCATTGGAGATGTACTAGTTTACTAGTCTTTCTGGCAAAGTAAAAAATTTTAAGATCTCAACCCAAAAAATTTGGTGAAATAAATTAGTTGTTATTTCTTCTTCAAAAATAAATTTTAAATACTCATTTTAAAGAAACAAATTGAAAATTGAGAAATTAGAACTAGAGTTCAGTAAATGGGGAAACATGGATCGACATTAAAGCCGCAACGAGCAATTGAGAGAAGTATGGATGGTGAAAACGGATGGAAACTATAGAAGTGCAGCTGAAGACCTTAACTTTTCATCCAGTGCTATTTGTCATTTGATATAGTGGGGCTGATGATGTTAGAGAAAGACATAGTAACCGTACAAAAGCAACGGATCTTATACAGAACGCGTTTCATTACAAGTCAGCAAGTGAGAGACATTGTAGACACAATGACATTGGGAATAACCGAACTGTTACAAAAAGGTTGCACCGTTTCAATCTATACACCAGTAGATTACGTCAAGTATCCTCATCAATGAGGAAAAATCGCGGCATAAGATTATCATGGGCACACGAACATATATATTCGTGTGTGAAGACGATTTCGAAATCTGGAACGTCTTAATGCTGCGGGAAAGTGTACAGTATGGGAGTCTTCGTAAAGAAGAAAGAACTTACCTCGTCTTACTAGACGATTAGTTGAATGCATTGTGCGTCCATGCTATCAAATCGATCTGACTGACCAGTTCATCCCATGACAATTTTCGTCTACACAGAGTACACTTAGTAAGTATTTATCTGGAAAGCTTTATTATAGGCTTGCGTAGACCTTCGATTTCAATCCTATCCAATATCTTTGGGATTCGATGGAAAAAAGTCATTTGTGCCAGGAAAGAGCGTTACATACAAGCCCACATTTTGATTGGTCTCTGGATCACCTCCAACCAACTGGAGATCGAAAAGCCCATTTTAAGCTTACCTAATAGGTGCCATACTGTAGTTGTGGTAAAAAGAGGAGATACTTTTTACTCTTAATTATATTTATTATATCATCGTACCAAATTTATTAAAATGATCAACATTCCTTGTTTGTTATATGTTTTCTGAACTTTTGCACCAATTCTCTCTTTCTGGTGATTCATTGAACGAAAATGATGTTACTATATCCATACCAAAGGTATGAGACAATTTCGTAGTGTTCGATGTGTGTATTAATAAAAATAAACAGTTCTTTGGAATGAAAATAGATACATTCAAATTTATAATGAAATTTATTGAAAATATTATGAATATTTTAGTGTTACCACCGCAATTATAATTTTCATGTTGATAATTGGTACAGCATTTGACTATTATTTGGAGTATTTGAAAAATTGCAGTATGAAAGAGAAAAGCTGCACTCATTTTAATATGAGTATGCCGGATCTAAAAGGAAAGAACGGTAAGTGTCTATATTTCATCTATAACGAATCAGTACTAATATTTGTATGAAGTAAAAGATCACCGAAATATTTAATGCAGATATATTTATTCGAATTAAGTATTCGTGTTAGAGCAATTTTTAATAATGTCTGACCAAATGTAATTTACTACATTATGAAATTTGAATTATGCTTCGTTAAGGTAAATAATGAGTTTGATTTTTATTTTACCCAAATAATCTTGTCGACATTTCACTATCATCGATAATAAGTTTATCTCAAAGGGTTTTTATAAGTTTTTTGTGTTTAAAACCGATTTGTCTCCTTTTTGCGCTGGTATAAGTATAATCTAAATAATAATAACCCCACCATTTGTTTAAAACATATCTTTAAATGTTTTATTTTCACTATAACTCCTTTCATAGTAACTCGAATAATGAACGGTTTATTAATTTTTGCTAATTGTACAATTCTTATATGGTCTCAAATATTTTGTTAATATTTTCTTTTACCTGTGCAATTTCATTATCACATTGTGCTACATCATTCTGCCATGGTAGAAAATAAAAACACATTTTCCAACAAAACAGTGCATTGTCTGGGGCTTTATACGAGGATTGTCTGAAAAGTTTTGAACCTCAACCTAAAGTCACTACTAATCAATATAAGATAGGGAAATATATTTGGAGCGTGCGATGAGAGATTTTTACTAAACTTTCAGTCATTTTGGACGTTTATTTAATGTTTGATAATTATATAAATGATGCTTTGTGAGGATTTTTTTGAAAATGGATGAAATTGAATATTGAACCGTCATTAAATAGTTGTTTTTGAAAGGCAATACGCCTAAGAGGAATTAGACTCTTGGACTCCTCACCATCATTCACGATTGTAAAATTTTGGGCAGCTGAGTTCGAACCTAGTCGTGTAGAGCGTTCGGAACGGCTAAAAATTGAGACAATCGTCGTGAAAAGAAGGCATTCTCCATACACTGACTGGAGAATTATGCATGCCGGAGCTATTTGCGTTGTGGGTGCTCGCTTTGAACTAAAAACGTATTCGAAGGAACATTTCAAGGCCTTATTAACAAGTTTTAAAGAAAATAAGTCGGTCTTTTTACGTCGATTCAATACTGGAATGAAAAAACAGTTAATAAAAAAGATTACAAAGAGGTAACAACTTCCGAAAAAGGAAAAGAAGGTTTCACCAACCGAAAAATTGGTGGTGACCGTCTTTTGAAATAGTAATGAGATTGTATTCAGTGACAAGGAGAGTTTTAAGCATCATTTCTGATAAGGTAAAGGTAGAAATTGCTAAAAAGCAACCGCATTGCAAAAAAAAGAGAGTACTCTTCAGACCTCCCAAGGAATTTTTGATTCCTATACTCAAAGTTTCACTTGTAGAAAAGAGATTATGATTATGAAGGGTTAAGAGGGAGCATCGTTGAAAAAAAGCTCTAAAGAAGAATATGTTGAAAAATAAAAATGAAGAATATGTCTGGTTTTTTTGCTAGACCGTTTACTTTTCAAACAACTCTCGTA
Organism: Diorhabda sublineata; assembly: GCF_026230105.1. Lineage (NCBI taxonomy): Eukaryota > Metazoa > Arthropoda > Insecta > Coleoptera > Chrysomelidae > Diorhabda > Diorhabda sublineata. The sequence continues at coordinate 32,297,090 of NC_079477.1, forward strand.
AGATATCTACCATAAAAAATGTTTTGATTGATTGAACCTCAAAGATTTTTCGCATGTTCACCTAATCTACATTTTTTTACTTTATTTTCTATATATTATATATCTTCACGACGAAAGACTCTTCTTGCTTGGACCACTGTTCTATGTCTATTGAAATGCTGTGATTGCCTGAACACAACAACTACCTTGACAACTCGCATTGACCATTTTCTCCGGCGCTACATTCATGTTATTATCGATCCTTATAAAAACAGCTTCTACAATTTATAATGAAACTACTATAACTTACCACTGGTATACAATAGACATAGCATTACAAACTAGGTGTTCTAGAAATATATTTTGTTTGGTTACCCATTTGATATTCTTTTCATAATTTTTCCACCTAACAAGATATTGATAAAGTTGTTGACTCGTGTTAAGTAAAAGGCTCCAAATATTCCTGCCAAACTTTTGGATTTCAGTTATATTAAATCTAAACACCCAAAGAATCATTGTTCAGTCCAGGCACAAACAATCTTTACCTATTAACACTATATAGATATTCAATTGCCACGTTTAGTTATGCATATATTACTGATAGCTTTTTTGCAGGGCTTTACGTAGTGAACAACAATAATAATAATAATAACAACATTCCCTGTGACGATCATGCTCGCAGTTTTGACCTTAGTAGTAGCAATGCTTCCATATCACAAGAGACTCTCTTAAGTATGTACATATTTTGTAGTATAAAGTTAGCTTCTTAATTGTATATTAGAATGCCAAATATAGAGCTCAATTAATGCTTAATTGATGCTAGTTTTGATTTATAATTAATAAAAAGTCGATTGAGAAAAATCATTAAGCAATATATCGAGTTTAAGATGAGAATACCTTCATATTTTCGATATTTTGAAGAAATCAGATTTGAATTTTTATAAAGTCATTCAAGGTGATGCGAAACTTGACAATCCATCGCCTACTTTACGTTATTGGCGCGTAGTCTTCTTCCTCTCTCCCTAGTTCTGTGCGAAATTCCGGAAGGTCTTCTCACTATTGAAGGGTTAGCCCTAATCACTCTATATTCTAATTTTTACGGTAAAATTTGAATTATCTGTTATTTGAATTATACACAAAGTTTTTTAAGTTCTAGTTTAAAGGTTAGCTATTCCAGAATTATAACGCAAATCATTTTAAAAGAAAAATTCTGCATTTTTTGGAAAGCAGTTGCAATAAACGCCCTTTTCAATGAAGCTAGGTCTTATTGAAATCCATTATAATGATTAAATTCATTGAATACCCTTGCGTCTTGATGCTAACATTGACGGCAGTATTATCGAGTGAATACACTCATTACTTTTCGCAATTCACCATCGAAATAGTGGCAAGTAAATAATAACAAAATGTTTAATTCGTCACAAAACTGAAGCCTATATAGTTCCAATTTTGAAGGTATATTTTTCCATGCCTCTCACCTTCACCATCACCGTTACCTCCACTTTTCTCATTACCATCATTGCCTTAACATTCCATGTTGCCATTTTCATTCAATTCTTTCGTTTTTTCTTGATTACACCCTTAGTTATTAACCATTTCATTGCGTTATTAATTTCCATTACATCAATCTTATTTTCTTTCATCACTAGTTTACGACTTTTTCTTTTCTTACCTCCATTTTGTTCTAAACCTCTTGTGTTTATTTCTAATTGATCTGTCCTGTTAAACTATATAAAAAATGTTTCCGGGTCTTCTTCCACTTCTGTTCTTCTATTATTTGTTGTTCATTGTTGGTTCTCATTCTCCTTATCATCAAATCCTTGAATTAATATGTTGCTTCCTCTTCCACATATTCAAATATTTCTTCTTGTTTGGCGATTAAGATTTTCTTGTTTCAATAATACATATCTATCATTTTTTTTTAATTTCTGAAATTTCTTTTCACTTTTTAATTGTTCTCATATTCTTTTTTCAATATTCATTGCGTCACGTTCAATTAAGCACTTGCTCATTTTAGCCCTCCGCACTTACTTTGGCTTGCTGATCTCACTTTAGTTTTTCATTTGAATTCACTCCGTGTATTTTATTTAAATTCTTGGTCGACGATATTTGTTTATCGCTTTCATACATTGTTGATATTACCACTATTTTGATTTTAGATATTAATAATTTGGTTTACGTTTCTTTCCCTTGTTGTGGTTGTAGAGTGGTAGCGGTTGTGATGTTGCAACTACTAAAGCCTGTACTACACGATGCATCAAATGCTTTCAACGTTAGACGCTGGTATGACTGGACGCATCGTGTGGTCGTAGTGCGCATGTCAATCGACGAATATTCTGTTTCCGTTGGTCATAGAAAGTCGGGTTTTTAACTTACGTCAAAGGAGTACCCAAAATTGGAACGAAGCTAGAACCAAAACTTGTGGTACAGCTACATACACTTGTTGTCCTCTTACATGTGAATGCTACGTGTTTTGTATGAAAAACCAAAGTTGTCAGTATTATCCAGCTCATTTTATGTTGTCCATAACTTTTTTGTAAAATTTACAATGTTTAAGGTAAGTTTCCAGCTTTCGTCCAATGTTCGGCCAACGTTGGAACGCGATTGTTGCAAACATTGGACGCATCTTGTAGTACCGGCTTAAGCTGGGTGTTGATAGTAAAGTACCACTGTTATTAAGCGGAAATCAGTGAAATTCTCGGACTTTTTCTTTATTACTTTGTATTGTTCGGTCACATTGGATATGATATGATGAACAGCTATGATTTTCCTAAATCGGATGATTGTTTCTGAAACAGCATTTCCTATTAATTTTTTAAATACATTTTCCGATATCCCAAACACAAAGTAAAATATCGAGTATTGGCTTCATTTATCGAGTTGTAGCAAGACAAATATGAATTTCAGCTGATCATTTCTGAATTTGGAACCATCTTTATTTGACTGTAGGAAACATTTTAATATTAATTCATTCAAACAACGAAAATGTGGAGGTATTTTTTTCCTACACTTCATGTACATATATTTCTTAAAGTGCAAGTGAAATCTAGCACAATCTTTTTTTGTGTTTTAACGAACGAGAATTTTTTTTAACTGCACTCATGCTCTCATTTATCGAGTAGCTTAGTGTAGAGTTGAATGTCTCAATTATTAATTTTTATAAAATCTCTTGTAATTTATGTAAAATGCTTCATACATTGGACAGCAATATAAACGCACCACTACTATATTTTAAAAACTATTTTTTATTTCATGGTTCCATCATATATTTTTATGTATATTCTCTCTACTTAATAAGGGTTTAAAGAAAAGATGAAATTCCATAAAAGTAAAAAATAAAGAAAAAAACAAGCAAATTCAAAATATAAAATAAATATTAGCTTTAGCAGCGATTATTCATACTTAAAATCACGAGCCTTATTTTGTTTGCATCTAAATTATTTCATGTTTGGACAATATCTCAAGTAAACCCAATCAAAATATATTTAGGGTTATAAAGTTTTGAAAAACGACGGTAGATCATGTCTCCAACATTCTCAATTGGGTTAAGATCAGTACTGTACCAATCCATAGTGTCAATTCCAAAAATAGGGTACTTGCATTTTTTAAAAGAATTAATGTTTCTTAGTTTACAAGTCCTTGATATGAAATGATATCAGAAAGTAAAATAAAATAATTACACGAGGAGACGATTCTAATTAGTTTTCAGTTGTGACGTCATAGGTTTAATAAAAACATTGAGCAGTTGTCTGCTTTATGATCACGAGGTTATCGTTGTAAGCAACGTAGCGTGTACTGTTATAATACAGTTTTTATTTATTAATTAAGTATAAATAAAACGTTTTTCTATATATAAAATAAAGTGAACCTTTTATAGGTTAAGTTCTTACATTAATACATTATCACGTTGAAAATTGGAAGCATAATAACCTTAATTACCATAAAATATCAAAAAAGCCAAATTTGAATCTTACTTCCATTAAAATGATCCTGGTAACAAAAATAATTACATTTCGCAGGATCGTCAAACCGACCAACATTTTCAAACCATTTTTGTTGTATATTCGAAGTATAATAAATGAATAAATACTGTTTTCAGAATTCGTTTTAAAGGAGATGCTGCTCTCATTTTCTGTAAGAATAAATATGGGTTATATTTGCGATCAAACAGTTGGAAGTGACACTATATCTGTAATACATGGTCTAAAAGCTATAAGTATGGCTTGGGTAGTTTTGGGACATACGTGTATCGTTGCCTTCAAGTATTCAGGTGAGAACAACAATTTTTGTTTATCCATGGTCAATTGGTCAATTTCTCAAAATATAAAGGCTCACTTCCATCTCATCGAAATTAGAGGCCACGTTTTTTGGCAATTATATAGACTTCCATGCTTATATATTGTATTCTTCTCATCCTAGTAGCTGCAGCTTTAATTACCTTACCTTAGATTTTAATAACTAGGAACCTTGAGTTTTAATTCTTACACCAATTGAATTTTGTGTGAATAAAGTTTCAGATTGTAATGCAAAATGTGTAATAAGGATCTATCCGCTTCCGAATTGAAATATCCTCGCAAATATCGAGTCTGTTGTGTTACTACGGTGGAGACTTTGGAAGATGATTTTGATAAAATTTATTGTGTTTTCTTATAAGTGAACTTTTTCACTTCATAATCCAAATTGCCACACTAGTCAATGGAAAATGTTTCGACAGGGCTCTTTTTAGTTTGCTAGTTATCCAATTTAATATCATAGTTTTGATACAAATGAAAATATATAACGATATTTTTTAGATAATATGGAATACAGAAGAATTGTTCAAAAAGAGTTTCTCTTTCAAACTGTAACGAATGGAACCTTCAGTGTAGATACTTTCTTTTTTTGCAGCGGTCTTTTGGTCTCTTTTCTGTATTTTAGAACAAACGCCAAAGGAAAACTAGATTCATTGAATAAAGGCAACGGATTTATTGCTGGCGTGTTACATTTCTTGGGATTAGTTGGTTACAGATTTGCAAGGTATGTAAAAAATACAAAAAGCAAGGATTATTTTTTGAAATGAACTGTAATCGTTATTCAAGGCTATCTTGCCTAACTATTATCTTCTACTTTTTATTTAATATTTCAAAAAAGAAAGTATAAAGATCTTTCAAATAAAAATTTGATTCACACAGTAGTAAAATACGGAATGACAATGAGTTAAAATAAAATAAAGAGTATAACAGTAACACACTACTTGGAGTAGTGAAAAGTGAATATAAGGTAGACGTTCATTATGAGTTTGATCAAGTGAGTCGGTTATGTGTAATGATTCCTCATCTACAGCACTATTTTGAGCAACGGTGCTCCACTCAGATTTTTCTTTTAGACTTGCAGCAAAACTTTTTGACAAACTTCAGCAGGTCTAAGGAGAAAGTTTTTTGTCTAGAAGGTAGGTGTTTCAGTGGTTTTACGTATTTTCGGAAGAATGAGACTCGATAAAAGACGAGCCACTCAGCGGAAGACCTACAACTTCAAGAGCCATTGAAAATGTCGACAGAATTCGAGAACTTCTTCGTTCATATAGTCGATTGAGGAAGAGTTGGAGTTGAATCACCGTTCATCAGGATTTCGACTGATGAATTGAGAAATTAGCTTCGTAACAAGAAAAGGACATCATGAGTTGAGGGTGCCTTGAATCAATTAGAAATTATCCCTATTTTTGTAGACGAGAGTTGGACTTGGGATTACGACTTCAAACACCAAACACATGTTTTGATAGCCAGGCCAAGCAGTGGAACAATTTTCACTGTGTGGTTTTTGGAAAGATCATAAACCTGGAAACAAATATGAAGGACAATTGGAGCTTGCCTTATGACAATACGCTTTGTCACACAGTGATTCCAATAGACCCGTTTTTAGCCGATAAAAAAATTTTTGTCGCTAAGCAACATCTTAACTCACCTGACTTTTTCCTGTTCCTTAAATCGAAAACTGATTTGATGGGACGGGATTTCAGCACATTATAAAACAATTAAACGATTTTAACTACTAAGCTGACTTATTACAACCTCTAGAACAGATATGAGGAGTGAAATACCTTCCATTCTTAACGCTGTGACTTCATGAAGTGAATTATTTTGAAAAAGATCCGATATGTATTTCTTTGGGCGTAACATATATACTGTTACTTATTTTTAATGGGGACAGTTTTTAGACTAGTTTTCAATGGGATAACTTCCTAGCGAAATAGAACATATTACAGAGTATCACACCTTTTTCGCAATTCGTAAGAAATCTGGTGAAAATTGAGAACAAGTTTTTGATATTAAAACTATTCTGTGAGATTTATGAAAAGTTTGATAGATTACATCAGACACAAGCCGCACACTAACAATATAATCACCGTCGCAAGTGTTGGCAACCTTTAAAAACTTTCTTCTAATTGTGAAATTCATTTTGCGAGTTGAAGGTTGTACATTTATCAATATTTTTCAACGATGTTTACTTTACTTTGGTTCCAATAAAATAATTCGCAACAAAAATGGCTTGACAGCGAACATTTAGCACATTCCCGATCGCTACACATACCGATATGGGGCAGCAGTGCTATGCGCTACGTCCCTTGAATACGACCAACGTTTTTGATATGAATATTACCATCGGTTCCAAAAGACTGTCAGTATTCTCTTTTCTACTAAATTAATTTCATACACAACCATACCGTTTTTGTAACATTTTTTTTTCAGATTAACTTTTCCTTACTTGTTCACTCTGGGAATTGTGGAGGTTACGATGAAATGGTTCGCATATAATTCAGTATTCGAACCTCCTACCATGGATCATTTGAATTGTCCAAATTACTGGTGGAGGAATATTCTCTATATAAACACGTTATTCCCAGTCGATCAAATGGTAAGATTAAGAAGTAATATCGATATTTGTAGTTTGCATTGTCTATTTTATTAGCATGATGAATTCATTGTATTATTTTTTCTTATAAAATGGAAAAATCATTACTACTATCAATTTATTTCCATTATCTGGAGATGTTATGGCGGCCATGAGGAAATTAATTGTCATGAATGAAAATCCAGTGAGTTGTTGATTGCGGATTGTGAATGAAAGCCAGCATGTGTCCATCTTTGTTCCATTCTTTCAAGGTTTTTACTGAGTTGGGCTTCCATGTGGTATCGAAGGCATTGTTTATGTCAAAAAATATAGCTACGCTTTTCTTATTGTTTGCTAAAGCCTCATGTATATCACTTAGTGGTTATGTTGTTGATAGCTATCAGGAATTGAGTTGGATTGATTACTGAACACTGCGGTGTTCCATGTTGTTGTGTTACTAAAGACTTTAGTGATTCAGGAAACTTATTTTTCAAATGCACGTTATGTAATAAAAAATATTGTAAAGTGTTTGCCTGATTGATAGATTTAATTGTCAATTTCCTGTCAAAATACTTAATATTCTTTTTTAATTCTGTTGATTTTTTATTATTTTTGCTTTGAGCTCTCACTCTTCTTTTACAAATATACAATAATACGATGCAGCTCTTTAGCTTATAAAGTACAACTTCGACAGAAATTTCTTTCTCTGGATAACTGTCTAACTCACTGTAATTTTTGTCATGATTATATATTAGCTTTAGAATTTGATTATAAAAATAATTTTGACTATTTTTACTCATGCAATTATTTTTTATTTGTTTAGTGTATGTTGTGGAGTTGGTATTTGTCAGATGATACACAATTTTACGTGGTTGGAGCAATCATATTAATATTGGCAACAAGGTAAATATGAAATCAACTCTCAAAACTACTAGAAAATTATATTATTATGATTATTTTTTCCAGTATAGCAAAAAGATGGGTCATAAATTGAACTATTGGTTTTCCACAATATTAAGTTTAGTTTTTATAACGACAAATTTTCAAATATCTTTGTGTTCACTACACTAGACTATTCAATTTTTGCGACTTTTGAATCCAGCATGGGTTAATGTTAGTAACATTTCTTCCATCCTTTCTAAATATTCATTATTTCCGCCCTTTTGTAAAAATTGGTTGATTGTACAGTCACATCACACTCTAATGGAAAAAACTGCATCTTTGTACATCTAACAGAACGAGACACGACTGGTGGGGAACTCTTGACATTGTTAGTTTTTGGGAATTTGAAATACTGTAAGGCATTGTTGTAAGTAAGTAAACGTGATCGAAATAGGTAGATCATGTATAAGGTCGGAAGACAATAGGTTGTGGGAGACCAGGAAACAGAAGGATTAGGAGGATACCATAACAGCTGACTTATTTAGGATTGGAACCCAGCACTTGGACATAGATGCACAATATCGTAGAAGATGTAGTAGCGAGTAGTGTAGTGGTAGCGAGTTCATTCAAATTACATCCAAAGTTGTAGAATCATGAATTAATAGAGTGTTTTAACGCAAAATTATTTACCACACTATTTTCGGTGGTTCTTCAAGTCTATACAACTGATGATAGAATATCTAATACAATTAACTTTTATTTTAGTCATTTTAAGAGCGCAGCCGCTATTCTTTTGGTCTTCATGACGAGTTCTTGGATAACAACTGGTTATATAGCTTACAGCAATAGTCACATGCCTGGATTAGACGATCCTTTAGCGTTATTTGATAAAATTTATGACAAACCTTGGACAAGGTTAGGTCCTTACCTAATCGGAATGTGTACTGGATGGTTCTTGTTTAAGAAAAATTGTCAACTACAACTATCAAAGGTAAAGTAGAATAACATTTCATTTATTGTATGATCTATGGAAATATTCAAAAGTCATTCGCTAGGTACTTTTATAACATCTGTACAAGTTTCCATATGTTATGAATTGTGTCAAATAATTAGATTTTAGTAGGGCAAGATGATAAGTAAACAGAAAAAGAAAATAAATACTGAAAAAGATGAGGACAGAAAATAGGAAATGTTCTAGAATCATGTGAACAATATTATACCAGAACATAGAAAGATAAGTAAAGTAGATAGATGGAATAAGCGAACAGGAAGTTAAAAACGCAATATGTAAAATGAAAATGAGAAAATCTTGTGGAGAGATGAAAAATAACATACATGTACTCGGAAGTCTGATAAAGAGGAGAATACAGGAAGGAGAAGAATTATATCTAAGAAATATAGATTTAACAGTGATTTTTGACATTATATAGATAGATAAATAAAAATGTTTACTAGTAATGGAAATACCAACAGAATTAGTGAAAGGCATAGATCAAGTGGACAGTTTAAGCCAATTATTATTGGTTTTGTTCGTGGATAAGATGTTGAAACATTTAAAAACAATTAGATGTAATAAAAGGAGATACAAACTTAGACTCATTGATTTTTTATATGAAAAGGATTGTGTTGGATAGGAAATTAAAGAATAAAATTCAGATATAAATAAATGTATGGAATGCAGATGTTGAAATAATGAAAATAGGAAGAAACACAAACAAAACTAAAGAAACAAATATAATCAAAACACTTAAAGAATGGAAGGCAAAGAACACATTTTAGCAAGAGTATTGGCATATGAATATTTATGTATAATCATCACAGAAATAGATCGAAGCGAAATAATCAACAAGACTATACTATTTCATGAATGGAAGTATTCTAGGGGTTGTGAATGCATCAATATTGAGATAAAAGGTGATAATACATCTTATAATTATCCCTAAAATGACAAATGTAACAATAAGTTGGATCATTCAAAGAAAGCTCAGAACAAAAGTTGATAAAATTAAAATCTTTGGGGAAAATAATATGAATTATGGCAGCATCATATATATAACAAGAATTAATCAACAACTAATGAAAAGGAAATTAATGGAACTAGGTGAATTAAAGAAAAAGCAGCACAGAAGGAAAAGATAATAAATTGACTAAGAAAATAGAATGAAATCCAATGAAAATCGAGGGAATGGACGGAAGAAGAGACGGCGGCTGAAAAGGACAATGAATTGAGTGGCCACGTCAAATCAAATATAGTGATAGGCAAATGATAACCGTTTTTGAAGATACTTGCAAATTTACTGGGGTAAGGAAGAGAAATGAACTTTTCATTATGCCCAAAAAACAAGATGCATGGAAGCGCAATGGTTTTTGTACTATAAGTTTGATGCAAAGTAGAAAAAAAGGATGAAAGAAGTAACAAAGTTCAAATCCAGCTACTGAAGAGACATCAGGATAAAATTGGAATGATTTGGAAGTGGAAAGATATATCTAAAAACCTAATCAACGATAGTAACAGGCAACCAATAATCGTCTTAAAAGATATATACAAAGTTACTACAGTTGATAGAGGGAGGAGAATCGTAGTATTCCAATAAAACTGAATTCACGCAAGCGAAATGGTTTTTGTACCATAAGTTTGATGCCATGTAGAAAAAATAGGTAAAATAAGAAATGGAATCCAAATTCGGCGACTGTAAACAATGTTTTAGAAGTGGAAGGAATATATCTAAAAACCTATTTAGAAATAGTAAGAGGCAAACGATAACAGTTTTAGAAGATACTTGCAAACTTAAACTCAAGTTTATAGAAGGAGGTGAGTTGAAATTTTTTAATAGGACAACATCTATAATTTGCGACAGATTCCGATTTCAATGTACATCACCATGCCCAAAAAACAGGATGCATGGAAGCGCAATGGTTTTTGTACAATAAGTTTACTATAAAATAGAAAAAAAAAAGGGTGGAAGAAGTGATAAAGTTTAAATCCAACTATTGAAAAGGCACCAGGATAAGATGAAAAGTAGACCAACGAATTGAGTGTCTGCGTCACAATGTTTTAGAAGTGGAAGAATTATGTGTAAAAACCTATTTAGAGATAGTAATAATCAACCGATAACCCATACATTCAAAGTTACTAAAGTTCTCCAGAGGGATCTAAAGAATCTATTATTCACCACTATTTCCAAGAATCCTAATAAACTAAAACAAAATGTTTTTGTACGATAAATTTGATGAGTTAGGTACTGAGAACTGTAGAGGAAAATTTTGGTCCCAGTAAAAAATCAAGATTAGTTTAATTGTCAAAAAATTTTTCGAGATAACAGGTACCAAACATACCAAGTTTCGTTAGCTCTCAAAAAAAGAGGTCCTATGTATTTTGATCCTCCAGAAATACTATAATACCTATGACCTGAGTCCTCATTTTATCCTTGAGCTAGTTTAGGATGTTATGATATTCATATTTTCATAATTGTCATATAGGAATTTGGGAAAAATGTTTTAATTATTGGTTGCTTTCAGATTATTCTTTCGGTCGGTTGGATTTTGTCTATTGGAACTTTGTTATCATTAGTATACGGTCTATATGAAACAAAATTGACACCATGGTTAGGCGCCACTTATAGTTCTTTGAGTCACTCAGCTTGGGCACTTGCCTTGGCATGGATAGTAGTCGCATGTGTTACCGGTTATGGTGGTAAGTTACTCCTAATAAATACCAATTTTTCCTCAATATAAAGGGTGACAAAGTACTTTATATTCCTGGTTATACTGTAGAGGCATAAGCAAACGAGATCAATGGAACTTTGTTTAAAGTTTTTTTGGCATTTGGTTCCTTAGTTTATGGATACTGTGCAAAATTTGGCTTCATATTATGTATTATGAGGAACATTCATAATAAACTTGTTAAGAATGTTATTTTTTTACTTGTAAAATCATTTTTTGGAAACAAAAATCATTTCTTAAAATAATAAAACATTTTTTCAAAGTTAGTCATCAAGCTTTCATTCTAATTTTATTAAACAATGCATTTGTTTATTATTTCGAGACATTTTTTAAATAAAATTGTATTTTCAGGACCCGTGGATAAAATACTATCAGCTACTATTCTGTATCCATTCAGTCGCGTGACTTATTGCGCTTATTTAGTCCATCCGATTGCAATAAGAGTGATGGTTATGTACATGGATAGTCCTCTACATCTTGGCAGTGTTATAACAGTGATAATATATTTAGGTCAGATGATGTTATCCTACATTTTATCTTTCTTCGTATCGGTAGCATTCGAAGCGCCTATTGTTTCTTTATTAAGAATTATAACTAAAGTATTCACTTTAAGGAAACCACCGACTCATAACAATAATGATCACGTTTCAGTCACGTATCGTACTTAATTAGACTTGTAAGAAAAAAAATGGTTGTATATATTTATTTTTTTACATTAGTAAGTAAGAAATTTGTTATGTACATGTACTACGTCCAAAAATAGTCTTATTTTTTATTTTTATGGATTCATACAGACTAATACTCTTATTTGCTTAAAATTTTCCAGTTCACAGAAAAAAACAAAAATTGCTTGTGAGCAGCTTTAGTGAATAAGATGCTGTTTAGAACTAAGAAGATGAAATGTATGAGTTGGTACATTAGTGTTATGAATCTACGCTATTAATCTTTTGGAATATACAGCGTGTCTCACTCTCATTATCAGTTTGACATTTTTTTTACTAATTATAATCTTCACTGTAATGTAATGTAATGAGGGGCACAGCGGGCCAGATTTTTTTTTAAAAATAATACAGAGCAATAATTAAGACCAGAATCTACCCTTATATCTACTGTTCATTGATTATAAACAAGCTTAAGATACAAAAGAAAGGATAAAATGTTTAGGTGTCCCCAGATAACTAATAATAAAGGTAAAACTGACTGAATAGAACTGAGACCAAAGTATTTTCAAAAGGAAAACTACCAGAAAGTTTTCCAGAAAAAAGAAGGCTGAAGCAGGGGGACCCCTTATCTATTCCAATTTTCAACCTCACATTGTAGGTAATTATAAGGTTTGATCTATCACCCAAAGCATAAAAATTTTAGCATCTGCAGACGATATTGTATTACTAGCCCAGTGGGAATCGGAAAAAGTCTATAGTAGATATGAAAACTGATTAAAAAGATACTGCTTTAGTCGAATGGCGAAGACTAAAGAGACTGAAATTCAATGGCAAAGTAAGAATCAGGTGGAAAAACGAAAATATCATTTTGAAAAAGTTGAGTCCTTCGACTATCTAGGTGTTGTGATTACGAATATGGATGATTAGACAAAAGAACTAGAAAATCGGATAGCAAATGGTAATAGAATACTAGGGCCCTTAAATAATATTCTCAAATCAAAAGTAATCTCCAAAGCGACAAAGATAAGATTGTACAAAACAATGATTAGACCGACTGTATTGTAAGGTTATGAGTCCTGAAAAAATAGACGCGAGGGAGAGAAAAGTACCCTGGAATGTGAAAATGAGCAACGAATCATGAAAAAGAAGAAATGTTGACAGCGAGCTAGGTGGTTGGAACATGTGTGCAGAATGGATATAAATAGAATTGCCAACAGACCACCAATGGAGGAAGGCGCATGCCGAAAAAGAAATGGATAGGAGATGTAACATCAGGTTAGAGGAGAGTGGAAATAACTGAGTCAAGAGAAAGAACAGATGACAGAAACGGATGCAGAGGTGAAGTGAAAAGAGTAGAGGAAAACCAAAACAGAGCTTAAAGATTTTGAAATGTATATTCTCTAGATTTTTTAATTGTGAAGTAATTAATGAAGTGCTGTGCTCTTTACTTTAGTGTACCTTTAGGGTTTGCTACTTTCCTTTCATTGTGAAATGGTTGCCTGCTGCAATTTAAAATTACCAAAAAATCAGAGAATCCTATCAGAAATTTTTTAATAACAGATATCTTATTTAGAATGGCTTAAATAAGCTATTTTCAAAAATAAAAAAATGAAGATCTATTTCGAAAAAATGTTTGAAATAAACATACGATTTTGCCATAATTGTTTATAGATTTTCCTATCTTTTTATGTAGTTTTTGACAACCAAACTTCTTGATCAGTACTTTATTTTTAATATTCCCCCATAAATAATGAATATGCAAGTAAAAATTTGTAATTGAGAAATAAGAATTGGGAGAAACGGAAGAGATAAGACAGATAATAAAATAAGAATGAACAAAAAAATTTAAATTGGCATGGAAACTTTTACACCATGGAAACATAATTACTGATAATACCGAGAGTAACACAGAAAGTGATATCAAGAGAATGTGAGTTAAACCGAAAAGAGACATTAAGGAAAAGAACCGAAAAAGGCTAGATGAAATGAGAATTTTAACAGGATACACTAAAGAATGGAACCATTGAGTACAATATTCGAAATATTCGTTAGATACTTGAAAAGTAGAAGAAGGAAAGAAGACTCATTCTACACAGATTTGGCGCTTGTAAAAGGACATGAGAAGATATGTCAGCAAAACAAAGATTATTGTTCTATTGTTTTATTGTTCTTAAAATGTATTTCACAGTAAAATTATATTTACTTAAAATAAATTTTTACTTTAGTTAGTTTATCGTTGTTTGTTGATGCTGTTCACCAGAAATTGGATTTCGCATGAGATTTAGGGTGCGCATTAGTAAATAGGAGTTGGAGTAAGTAAGAATTCAAATTTTAACATAAATATACAGACGCATGGCATCTACTAAAATAATTGTAGGCGAAATTGTACCAGCGATGTCCCTTTTTTTCGTTCTCAAAATCTATCTTATAAAATTTTCGCAGTGTATTTAGATTTAAAAAGTGTTGTTAGGAGTTAGTCAGCGTTGTGCTACAGACACGTAAACATGTCCACCATTATTGATGCTCTCGCAAAATGTGATTCGTTTTCTACAAGCTGAAGGCGATAGTGCTGCAGAAATCCATCGTGTCGTGTGTATGGGGACAACTTCATGAATGATGGTGTTGTGCATGAATGGTGTCGAAAATTTAAAGATGGCCGTAATGATGTGCATGATGAAGGGGGCCAAGGACGTAAATCTGTCATTTCAATAATACTTGAAATCATTGGCGGCAACTTTCTTTGAAGAGGGTATTGAAAAGATTATTCACAGATATGACAAATATCTCAATCTCTTCGATGATTATGTCGAAAAGTAACCGTACGTGTACCAATCTTTTGGCAATAAAATTATTGTTTTATATGAATTGACGTTTATTTATAGCCTATCAGAGGTTGAAAAAAAACGGCCCTTGTAATTATTATCAATTTATTAATATATTTATTGTTTTAGTCAATTTTGTATCTTTACTCTCATTTGTGTTTTATAATTCATCTCCATCCCTTCCTTACGAAATTCTATGTGCAAACCAACTTCTCAAGAACAGTAAAAATATTAAAAGAATATCAACTCTTATATAAAAATATTGAGGGTTTATTGAATTGAAAACTAGCTACAAAAATAAGTTTGTTAGACTTTATTAGATAATATATTAGATATAAACTTAAACAGCTTGTATCAACATGAAATAAAAAAAATGGAAAACAATACTTATTCACTCCTCTCAAAAGCAATTTCAGTTACAGCTTCAACATGAAATGGTCCTTGTTTGACATAATCTGTTAACCTTTTTAACATATTCTCTTCAAACACAGTACTAGTTACCAGGCCTTTTACTATTTCGTATTTCATTTCTTTACATTCTTTGACAGTTTCTACATTTCTGTCCAAAAGATATTCGACGAGTCCTAGGGAAAATAATTAATAATTAGCTGAATTAAATTTACAAAAATTTATAGATAATGACCAGGGGCGCAACAACTTAACTCTCAAAGGGAGTGTCCAGTGAATTGTTTATAATGACTAAAAAAAGGTAGTCACATTGGTTTATTATAATTGAAATGGGCTTGTAGAATGTCGCTATATCTTATAAAAAATAATAAATTATTGAAAGAAAATCGAATAAGTTTGTTCTGATTGGACTTTATTAGGTTAGGAGGGGTCCACACCCCTGTTGTTGCGCTCCTGATAATGACTTATAGAATGATCCAAATATTGTAAATTTAAAAAAATGGCCACATATTATATGAATATGAATATAATGTAATTCAAATATCTCAATAAATATGTTGTTTTTAGATCGAATCGAATTTTGTATTAATACTCTGCTACAATAAAAAAAAATGATTGTTTCATTTATATAAATTCAAAAGGAACTTTTTTTTACTTGATACCTTAACATAAAATCTGAGTTAAGGGATTATTGAAACCAAGTTTAAACAACTACTTTCTTGTTTAATAAATAGTTTTTCTCAAAGTAGTGGACTCAGTTATTCAACTTTTGTTAACCAACCAAAACGATGAGACGGTTGTTGGTTAGATATAAAGAATTAAAATTTTGGTTATTAAGCAACAAAGTAGTTTTCATACAAAAAATATGGTCAACCATCATTGGTTAGCCCGAAGATACATTACAAGTTTTATATAAATTATTTTTCCATTAAAAGTATTTGATGAATGTATAGATAGTGCATCCATAAAGTAACACATTGAGGTCGATTTTGGATATAAAAACCTGAACTCCTAGTAAGAATTATTCTGCCCGGGTAATATTTATAATACTTGTCAAGGAGTTAATGATATAAAAATGATCAAATTTGTCCTCACCAACTTTATCGATGGTTCGTAATTTCTTACTGATTATGTCCCATATTTATTCAATCGTAGACAAAACTGGGGATCTTTGCATTCCCAGCAGAAGATTTTATTTATTTAATGACTTTATTTGGTTTACAATGAAACTCCTCATAATTCGAAGGTGTAATAATCAGAATGTTTATCGGAGATGAGTTCCAATGAAAAACGACGAGAGGAAATCAAAACCAGGATAAGGTATAAATAAAATGATGGATTTTATTAACATGGGAAATTTTATGGACACGTTAATTTATCAAGTTGTATATAAATTATTTCTTCATTAAAAGTATTTGATGAATATATAGATATTGCTAAGGGTGATCCATTTCCAATTTTTTTTTCGGTGCTCAAGCAAAATATTAATCTACATATAGAAAAAAAATCTCACCAAGTTTGAGCTCCTAATATCAATTTTAAGTACTTACAATTTAAATATAAAGTGTTACTAAATAAAATTTTTTTTCAAATTTCTTGAAGAATTTTTCCAGTAGTATATATAGGCAAGTATTCCGTAATTTCTTGCCATTATGAAACCTTTTTAAGTGATTCAAATATTACTTTTGAAATTGAAGGAAAAAAAATACAAATAACTACACTTATATGAAATCAACAATCATACTTGGTGACATAGAAACCCGTACACCAAGTAAATATTTTATATGGAAAATTTTTCACATTATACAGTTATGATGAGACATTAAATTTTTTCATCTCTATGAATTGAACATTCCTGTTTTTTATCATTTTCTTTACTGTTAGTACTGATCAAACTGACCTATTCCTATATCAGAATACAGAAGATGAGAGGAGCCAAAGGTACAGGTCTAAGAAGCAGGAAAACAGAGGGATGAGATTATCGTAGGAGTCGTTAAAGCACAGTTTTTGACAATTTTTTTCTCTCCTGTCGGTGAACCTGTGCGAGTGACACAAAAAAATTTGAAAAGATTTCGAACAGTATAAAATTTCCCACAATTTCCATCAAATTGATTTGCATTATTGTTAAAAGTGGGTATCAGAAATTAAGAAAAAAAATTTACATGGGTTTTATAAGATGAAATATTTGAATTTTAAGTACTTACAATTGATATTAAGAGCTCAAACTTGGATGTAGATTAATAGTTTGCTTGAGCCCCAAAAAAAATTTTTTTCTCGGAAATTAATCACCCTATAGTGCATCCATAAAGTAAAAGTAACACATATATATATATATATATATATATATATATATATATATATATATATATATATATATATATATATGAAGGAGTTCATATTATTAAAATGAACAAGTTTTCATTTCAATAGAGTTTGTCCTCAGCAACTTTATCGAAGGTTTGTAATTTCTTACAGATTATCTAATGTATGTAGGAATCCGCATACTCAGATTATTGTTTCCTGTCACCTCTCTCTCTCTATCTTGTATAGCCATTAGAGTTTTTAATGATTATGGCCCATATTTTTTCAGTCAGAGACAAAACCGGGGATCCTGTAGGACAAGGTAGGGATGAGAGTGAACCTGGTAGAGAGTACATCAAGGTTTGTCTGGTTATATGGAGCAAAGTATATCCAGCTAAGAAAATGGATTTTAAAGTGTTCTAAGATACGGAAAAAGATAAGGTTCCAATATTTTTCGATTTTTTGGATGTGTCGTAAGCATACGACATTCGCCTTGTCTACTAACAACCACCAGGGTCATGACTTAGCTCTGAAAACAATTAAAATCTGCTCATCATTGCAAGTGGCTACCATGTTCTGCAAAATATTGGCCTTGTTATTGAGAACAGATTTCTTACAGTTAATAACCCTTCTATGATAATCACATCCCTCTTTCTACTAAGTCTGGAATTACACAATATAGTGCCGATGCTAACACAATATTAGAAGCTTTCAATTTATTCTTATCACCGGAAATTAAAGATGTCATTTGTCTACATACAACTTAGGATGCTTCTAGATGTTATGATGTTTGGAATGGTAAGAATCCGAATAACCAGAAACAATGGACACCATTAGAACGTGACGATCCTGACTTTTGTGGGGTTCTAATAAAAGTAGGCGCGCTTCGATGTATGAAAGAATCCACTAAGGAAATGTGGACCACGAATACATCCATTTGTAGAGCATTTTTCACTGCTTCATTATCAATAACCATATTTGAAGAAATCTCAATTTTTTACGATTTGACGCAAATCTACTAGAGCAGAAAGAAAGGAGAATGACAAATTAGCTGCCGTAAGAGAAGTATGGAATCTTTTTGTTACCAATTGTAGAAAAAGTTTTGAGCCATATGACAATATTACTATTAACGAGCAGTTGGTTAGTTTTCATGAAAAGTGCCCTTTTAGGTAATAAATTAAATCAAAGCCAGGTCGATAAGGCATCAAAATATGGGCAGCTGCTGACATACAAACTTCTTATCTTTGCAATCTTCAAGTCTACACAGGAAAACTCCGTGGAAATTTATGAGAGAAAGGTACAACCATATCATGATACTGGGAGAGGAATAACTACTGACAATTTCTTCACAAGCGTCCCTTTAGCCAACTATTTATTATCTAAAAATCTAACCTCATTGGGAACTGTTCGGAAAAATAAACCTGATACTCCCGCAATCCTAAATTACACGTCTAGGCCAATCCACTCTTCTATTTTTGCTTTTACAAAGGATCTGACGATGGTTTCTTACATTCCCAAAAAGGAAAGAATGGTTCACGTTTTATCCAGTCAACATCTCATTTGGAAGAAGAAGAACTATGCCCGGCGACGTCTCTTCTTACTGCAACTAAGTGCTGACTTGAAATCATATTCTTAGCTGGGTTCTCTGAAGGAGATTTTGATAGCATGGGAATTTAAGAGTTAAATATTCATTATTGACAACTTTAAGTTTCACTAGCTTTTATAATTTTGATTATACTATTTTTTCCATCTTATTTCAATCTAAAAAAACTACCCAATTATCACTTTTATTTCATAACCAGCTATATCCTGGTTTATGAATTATTTAATTGATTGATTTGTTGCAAAACACATTCTATCACAATCCTATTGACTGTGTTCTTTGCATGGCAATTTTTTTATGAAAATATTTTTTACTGTCATAAATAATTTATTACTCTTCATTATTTATAATATTCCCTCGTCTAAAAATTTCACCATCAATATTTTCTACCACTATGTATCCCACAAGCATTAATACACAAATGACATAATTGAATTTTTAACAATAATGTTGGGCACCTTCGCTCACCTGGACAATTACGTATCTCTTCTTGTCCCCATTGTTGTATAGACATAGCTTGTAGAATTCCCAATCCAGAAAGTTTTATTTCGGTAAAAGGATTCTTGGCATATCTTACGATAACATCCATAGGATCGTCGTTTAACAAAGTAAACCATTTTCTCGTTATTTGGCTCACATTAGATTGGATGTCAGACACTCGAAGTAGATTTTCAATACATGTTAAGGCTCTTAGTTTAACATCAGTCGGATAAGATGATATTAATTTCATTATTGTTTTGATGGCGTATGTTATCTTGTTCCCTAAAAGAAACAGATCGTGTATATTGAATATTCTTAACAATTACTGAGAGTATTAAGAAAAATTAATGTCAACATCTGACTTTAAACTAACCTGTAGATTGTAAAGCACATTTTCCTTGATTAGTACGTCCTATTACTCCGAGAGTTTCTAGAGAAATTCCAACTATGATCAAATCGCTACTTTCAAGATTCGAAAATAACCTGTCGAATATTTTCGGATATTTTGATAATAATTCCATTGGTTTCCAATGGGCCATGTTTCCAAAAAATCTTAAAATACCTAAAAATTCATTCGATAAATTTTATTACTAATTTATAGGTAAACTATTGTGCCCTCATGTATACTGATTAATAATAATTGTGGAAATAAATGAGGTATTTCCCACAAAACGTAAATCATAATCTAGAATCCATGTCTTCTGATTTCCCTACCATATCCTTATACATTTCTTTCATACCTATATTTTTCATTCCACCTCTTTATAGCTCTATATCCCTATCCAGTACTTTCCCATCTTCTCGTTCCTCTTTCTAATCATATCCATTCTTCTCTGTCTCTCCCCTTTTCTCTACAAACCTTTCATATTTCTTGATACCTCTTCATCGCTCTACATCTCTCCATCCTTGACCACCTCTTTCTATCCATCTCCAATCCTGTTGCTCCATGTCTTTCATTCCTTACAATCTTTTTTGATGCCTCTTTATCATTCTATATCTCCCTTCATCCTCTTAACCTTTTTTTTTATCTATAACTCACATTAACTCTCTAAATCTCTCTCCAGTTGTCTATGCAGCTTGTATAAAATCATTAAATCAAGTAGTACTGTGCGTCACAAATAAAGGTGGAGCAGTGAAACATTATTATTCGGACAAATTAATTGAAAATAATATTGAGAAGTGATTGTTTTGATTTTATTTATCTATATAATACATATCTACATACCAGGTTCACAAAATTAAAGGTGGAGCAGTGAAAAATTTTTATTCGGTCAAATTAATTGAAAATAATATTGAGAAGTGATTATTTTGATTTTGTTTATCTATATAATACATATCTACATACCAGGTTCACAAAACTGTACAGACAATGGATCATTACTATCATCTATTAGAGAAAACAGCTTGCTCAATATTCCGTTTTGATCTAGGTAATTATAACCGTGACTGCTTAGTCCTAACTGCGTTAGGAGTTCTACAATATTCATTTTTAATAGAATATCATGGGTGTTGACTTCTTCTAAGATTTGAGTAACAATGCCTGTTGATTTTAACGTATCTAAATTTGATTCAGACTCCTTTGCAATATCAACAACCACCTAAAAGTAACTATGAAAGTATATCTTGTGAAATTGTTCACTAGTTATCAATAAAATAGTTATAAAGATCAAATAAGGTTGAAATGTAGCTGTAAGTATACAGTGGGAGAAAGTTCAGTACCTCCTTTGTCCTTTGAGATATTAATTTGAAAACTTCAGGGATTATATCCATTATTAGTCTTCACATTTTAACATTATTTACAATCATCCATAATGCTGTATCATATCAAAGTTATATTTTTTTTTTATTGAAACACCTTATATTTTATTGCTTATTTGGAACCAACTGAACTTTCCCATTATAATAATATGGGGTTGTGATTTGTTCTACAAGGTTACTTAAGAAGTTATAACCAATTTTCCATGAAAATAATTCAATACTTGTACAATGTAAGAGACATTTCAGAATGAGGATCTGTTGCAGCCAAATCATAATAGTAGTAAAAATTCTGGAAAATTAAATTATTAACAAATAATTGTGAGAATTTCAAAATCAACTTCAGTTAATTTCTGTTGCAAGTAAATGTGGTAAGGGTGCATTCTGTGTCGTCAAGATTATTTACACATCATAGTAGCTTAGTTTTTGGTTGCTGGAAATACTCCTTACAATTGTGTGTGAGTTTTCAGTAGCTGCCAGCAAAATATTAATGTAATTTTCTTCTGACACAAAAGTTTTTAATCATTCACTCTTTTTCTAACTAACTGAGCCCGCGCAAATCATATAAATCATTTCATCACTAGTGAAATTCATTTTTGACCTAGTTCAAATTTTTCAAAACATCAAAAAATGAATTAAACCGTTAAATCAAAAAGCATTAATACATTGTCATATCATTGTCAAATATTAATTTTTAATCAATAAATCATAGCTATCTCACAATTAATTGTCAAATGATTAGATATAGGAACATAATAATTGTTTTTCACAGAAACACAAAATATCTCAAGAACTAATAATTTTTGATAAAAAAAGAAGTATGTCAGTAGTACTTTTCCGATACTCACATAAAATACAGATTAATTTGAAAAAACCGAGAAAATAACGTATTAGTATTTTGATACACACTGTATCAGATTCAATGAACATTAACGAAATAAATAATTTTCCAGAATTTTCACTACTATTAGAATGCTTTGGACACAACAAATCTTCATTCTTAAATTTCTCTTACATTGTACAGGGTATTGAACTTGTTATGGTTTTTATGGAAAATTGGTTATAACTTTTTAAATACCTCACAGAACACATCACAACCCCATTTTATTGTAATGAGTTAAGTCGAGCTGATTTCAAAATATGCAATAAAATATAAGGAGTTTCATTTGAAAAAATGTAGCATTTTGGAACATCTTGGAAGATTGTAAATAATTTTAAAATGTGAAGAAGAATGATAATGATCTCTTAAATTTTCAAATTATATCTCAAACGACAAAGGAGGCACTGAAGTTTCCTTTCCTTTCCATTTGTTTCCAAGTAGAAATGAGTGCCACTCAAATGAAATGGAATAAAAATATACAAGACTTTCAAATCTGGTTTTCAAAATGTGATAAAAACTACAATAATAAACAAAAAGCAAGAAACAGAATAGAATAAAACAACTGTTGATGCAAACAAAACCTTGCAACAGAATTGTTGGTTATCTGAACTTAAGTAACCTGCATACCATTATCAATGAGTTTTTGATAAAGAATAATCATTAAAAGATTCCATAAAATCTTAATCTTAAGCAAACTTAATAAAGAATTTGGATATACTGGTTGCATGAATAAATAGAAATTAGTATATACAAAGTTAAATTATGTATGTCAATGTTCATTTATGTAAATAAGAAAACACTGTGATTAGTAATAAGGATGACAAGGTAAAATTCAACTTACCTCATATACCCTCAACCTTGTAAGTTCATTAACGGACATCACTTCATGTATTTCTTTGATCACATCTTGAGAAACGAGAGTTTTTAACCCCAAATCTGATAAACCAATATTAACAGTAATTTTTATAGCTTCTTTTGCTACTGCCAAATCATTGTCTCCAATACAATGAATTACACTGTTTAGCAAAGATATTCTTTTGCAAACGTTGATAAGACCTTCTTCCTTTGATATATTCCTCCAGACTTCTGTAAGGGCCATTATCTTAACACTCGAATAAGGGTGATGTAAAGATCTTTCTAAAGGCACATCATATTTATTTGTGGTTTTTCCTATTGTTAAATTGTTCATACATAATGTTAGAACTTCGCAAGCCAAATCAATTTGTTCTCTACAATGTATCAATACATGAAAATTATGGTGGATTATGCTACTTTTGAGTTTACTTACGGATTTGAGTCATTTAAACAATCAAAAACTAATGGAAGATCCAAGTTATCGGCAACTTTTGTGGCTTCCGATTGTGGAATGGATGTTAAATGTTCTTTTATTTCGTTTAATGTTGATATCCTTAAATCTTCCTGTAGAAGCTTTGATAGTTTATCTGTACACCATTCTTCGCGGGATGCCATTTTTAAAATGATTTGTTATTTATTTGAAATGTGACAATTGACAACTAACAATATCAACACTTAATTTTGCGTACACTAAATTATATTTCCTTCTAAAATCACCATCATGAGGAGAATTTTCTGGTGAAAAAATAATACGTTACGATAACGATTCGTGCTTTCTTATCTATAAATAATGTTTACCCAACTTTTTTGAATCATAAAAGGCAAATATTTTAATTTTATATTCTATTATGTATCATACAACAAAAGGGTTGAACCTTGTTGTACTTCAAATTTGAAGGTTGTTGTGGTTATTCTAATGGATTTTTTTTTCAGAATTTAATGTATCTCACTTTAATTAGTTATTTTTAAAAGTAGATCATGTGTTAGCTTTTATTTCAAAATATGCCACGAAGATGTTTAGAGTTCACTCATATATGCTTCAAACTATATAGTGGATCACCAAAGAATTACTGCAACGTTTGAATTTTACATAAAGTGAAATAAGTCGCGTGTGGAATCTTCATGTAACTATTAATGGAGCCTCATATGTTCATGGTGGAGGGCTACAATGTACCACATCTTCATCTGACGACCGTTACTTGTGTGTTAATATAAGGAGGAACATAACCTACTAAAGTTTTCGCATCAGTAGGTCATTGCATAACACAACTGACCAAGTCGTTTTAATTAAATTACAGCTAAATGGGGAACAGAGAGTAGAGGAATTGTACAGAACATATCTGGGTTAAAGTTTCTAGTAAACTGAATACCTTAGAGCATCCTATCAATTTACTTGATGAGGTAGAAGAATATATTCAAAATTGGATAAGTTAATCTCAAAATTGTATTCATTATTTCATCTAGAGTATGCCTGATAGAGCTAGAAGAGCCTCATTCGTGATAGGGATAGATGAGAAGTTGAATTTCTTATTCTCATTTTCGGGTAATTTTCAATTACTTATTCCAGATTGAACTTCGTTATCTTAAATGATAGCATCAGATACAAGTATATGGAAGTCTGGTGATCGGCCGATTTTTTTGAAATTTATGCCTCGAAACCAGCATTTCTGCTTGTGGTCATATCTTTGTAAGATGGAATGTCCTATAAAATGGAATCCAAAAATTATTATACGAGTTGTCTCAAGAAATACATTTTTGAAGCTAGCCAATCAAGAAAACAACTACTACAAAACTATGATGACCCAAAACAACAAAATATTTTCAAGTTTATTCATACTAAATTATAATATAGAATATTTTGAGAATACTTAAAACAAAAATATACGTCCAACAAAATGAAATTAAGTTGTCAGTTGTGGACAATACAAAAAATTAAACTGTTCTGATTATTTTATAATAATAGGTTCATTTTCGTAGCCGTATAGTACGTAGCCCTTACGAGAGCCTTAGAAGAATTGTCTCCTGCCTGACGTACCAGAGATACCATAAAACGCGAGCTATATAAGCACATACACCAACTGTGTGCATAATTGCTTGCGTAAATCTTAGCCTTTGGTAGTTCAGCTTCATATTTTCGTTACTCTGATTTCTGTGCGTTGTATCTTAAGTATAGCTGGAATTCTTTCCAAAGTCTTCAGCCATAGGTAATCCAGGTTGAGCTAAGGAAATTCGGTAATAATGTGATGTGTCTGAAAGTTTCAAATTTGTCTTATGAAGCAAAATACTAACAAGTGAACAAATTTTTACAGAGAGGTAGTCAAATTGAGGTACATTCAGATACATTCATTTCCGACGAAAAAATACTGAAACTGGTCCAATTGTTTCAAAATATGAGAATACATTATCTGTATAAGATTTTCACCTACTCGGTCCTCTGATAGTGATAGAATAATTGATAGAAAGGGTGATATTACATTTAAAAAGCTAGTTGTTGTATGGAGAGTTGTTCTAGTTTTGTTTCATGCTTATGATATCTACATTTTGAAATAACCCAGTAGAGAAGATATTATATTACATTTGAATCTCACCTGTATATTCGACGCGCCCTTAAGACGGATAAAAACTTGTAGGTATGATATATTATCTATTAATTGACCAAATATGGCGACTTTTTTGGCACACCGACGTTTGTACTGCTTGGTTGTACTGACAGAATTCTATAAAAACCGATAAAAGTCTGTATACTGTGAACTTACCATCGGAAAGTTCTGAAAACCCAGTATCACTAAAGAATAATCATAATATTAATTGAACGTGGAGACTTTGTTAGAAAAATGTTAGCCACCTATACAGTTTGAATGACAAAATGTACAAGTATACTTTCCTCTTTGATTTCAAAGATGAATTTACAAGTTATAATCTTCAGATTATTTTAGAAGCACCCTGTATTTGATTTATTAGACGAACCATTTGTAGTTAGGAATGAATAAATGTTGTGAGTTAACAACAGTTAACAAATAACATGATTGTTACTATATTATGAGCAAAAGATTTCGGTATTTACCTAAATGCCTCAGCTTGACTCAATTTTTGCCAAAAAAGATCCAATATTTCCACATATTCAACCCGTTAATCGAAGGATTAAAATGAAATGCAAACAACAAACAAAATATTTCTATTTTTATTGCGATTAATATTTTACAATAAAATTCATTTCCCGAAAGGATAATCATGCACTTGATACTTTTTCATCTCTGAAATAGCCTCAGTAACATTTTTAGAAATATGTCCTATATAAGGTGGCCAATTCAATTCTTCGTTATCCAATGTTTGTGGAACAGGACATTGCAAACATTGACAAAATTCATGTATCTTTCTTTGTAAAATGTTATTTTCAGTTTTTAAAAATGTTCGTTCTTCAATAAGAGCGTATCTGAAAATTTCAAATTTGTTTGATAAAGAAGAATATAAACAAATGAACAAATTTTTACAAAGAAATTGAGATACATTCAGGTGCATTCATTTCCGACGCAAAAATATTGATCTATTTGTTTCATAATATGAGATTACATTATCTGAATTAGTATATTACATTTCGCACTAGTTACTGTTTTGCACGAACCGCGTAGTGGTGAGCGCTGCAACGTAACGAGTGCGAAATAAACTTTCCAACGAGCTTTGTACATTATTTTTCCTACGACCACCTAAAACATTCCTCAAAAGACGTATTTTTTAATAAGAAAGTCAATTAAACAATATCACACGTGTTGAAAAGTATATGAACATGTGTGCTAAAAAATCCTACAAAATATTTTTATTTTGTGATGGTAGAGATGACAAAAGTGAAAAGAATGATCATGAAATATTTTATAACTAAAGAACAGAAAAAGAAGAAATGGAACAATATTTTTTTTGTAACTATATTAGATATTTAACAAGAACTAGATAATTATTAATGATTTTGGTTTACTTTTTTTCTGAGACGTTATAAAAGCTGGAGGTAAACTTGTTATTATAACAATTACTAAATTGCAGTGGATTTTGTAACGTTGGATTATTGGTGCTGTATGGATGAAGTACACGAACTTGCATTGTTTTTGGGTTGTGCAGTATCAATATGTCATTAAGCATTTTGTTCAACACTATGTTCAATGTTTCTATTTGCAGCTTCTTTGTTTAATTGCTTGCGTTGCTAATGGCATTTATTATTTTATTCATTCATCTAATAGTTGCAGAGTCATCTATGTACTGCTCAGCCACGGAGAGGATTTCCTTCCTCCGTGGCGTTTTAATGCAGCAAGATCTGCTTCTGCATCTACCATAATTGTAAATTCTTGCAGAAGAACGCCTAAAGGTGTGGACAGTATATTGTTATGGATTCGGAAGATTTAAGAATCATCATCAATCATAAAACTGTCCAGTAATTGTGAATTTTCTCGACACCTGGTTATTTGTGTTATTTATTTCTATCACAGCAGCTGTACCCAAATCCTCTCGTTTATAATCAATTGTGTGAGGTCCTGCTTTCGCATCCTCCTGATATACCAAGGTTAAGTATAACCGAAAATAATAAAAAATACTCGGACGAAATAATAGATATTAAACTTGCTTACTTTTGTAAATAAATGTAATTCATCAAGAGCGGTTTCTATGAAATTATTTATTTATTGCTGCGACAGGACTTTGGCTTTTTTTGTTTTATAGCCATCACTTTTTAATTTTAAGAATGCCTTTAATTTTAGGTACTTGGAAATATCACCATTATGCTCAATAGATAAAGAAGTCCTCAGCATTGAGTACTGTGTCCACAAAATCGGACTTTGCACTTTTAATGACAATTCATTCATATAGGTCAGAAGTACATTCTCAGAAAACGAACTTTTCATTTGTTTCCTTTATCTCCATTTAGTAAATTGATCATAAGCACATAGATGTCTTACTCTAGATTTCCCAGCCAATAATTTAAGAGAAGTGTTTTTATCATTTTATATTATTTCTGGAGGGGTATTTGCAAAATCACTAGAATCCATTTTTTGCCAGCACAATACTTACAATTTTACAAAATGACTGCTTGTGTGTTTGTTTATACTTTTAACTTATTGTTTTTGCTTATTCCCTCTATCGTTCGATACCATATATAGCATAAGAAAATGAAGCATTTCAATACATGTATGTTTTCTTGTTTTTAGTACATGTGTGAAATAAGCTACTTTCTTGGGTAAAAATATGTGTGCAGTGTTATAATTTTCATAAGTGGTCGTAGGGAAATGATTTTCACCTGCTCAGTCCTTTGATGGTAATAATAATTAATAGAATGGGTTATATTACATTTAAAAGGCTCTTCAATTCGATTTTCAATAGTATAAATTTTTCATTCCTCCACGTGAATCTCAAGAAAAAAGTAATTTTATTTTGTATAAACAAGGAGTGGTCGAGTAGCTGTCACGCGTGACTAGCTCTTTAATAATCTTTTTGCCAAATAAACATTTAAATTTTACAAAAAGATCAGGTATATTTCATATTATGCAACAAGCAAAAAATGAAATATCATACTTTCTCTTTGACTATTTGCTTTCATTTTCCAATATTTTTTTTTTATATTTATATTAATGGTGATTGTAAGAAACGGCGTACGGAACAGGCTGTACTTGCTTACGCCGGCCGTGCTTATGAGTTTTTATTTGTTGTTTGGACTTCTTTCTTTTCTTCTCATTTAGCTACTTACTTTACTTTGAAATCAGTAAACTATTCTTAAATTCAAATAATCAGGGTAAGTAAATTAATATTAATTTTTTTTTAAATACATGTACGTTGGTTGAAGGCTGAAGTCAAAAAGGAAGCGGTCCTATCATAGGAAGACATGCACAAGAATGGAGTAGATAATTGAATAAATGGTTACGTACTCAATATGTCCGGTTCTCAACATCGAGTATTTTGTCAAAAGCGTAAAACTTTTACGAATAATGAGATTCACAGCCAATGAAAATAAAACCATACAAAAGCAGTACACAACTAAGTGATAAGAAATTGGGCATCTAGGAAATAAATGATAAACCCGAATAATTAGAAAACTACATACAACGACATTAAAAGAGAATCAAAACACCAGCAACTACGAGTAGTTGAAGTGGACTGAGATGATACAATCTAAAACATTTTAGAGCAAATACGGATTATCCAGGTCAACAAAGGATTTTTGCTCTTAAATACATCAACTTCTAAGCAATCGTAAAGTACTGGTCTAAATGACGTGGAAGGATGGTTGATGAGTAATTACGATTACGACAAAGGTATAAACAGAACATGAGTAAACTTTGAAACTGTTCTAATTCAAGAAGAGAATTCAGTGAGACTAGTAATGGAATCATATCATCCTCAACGATGAATTCCGTTTTTATCTGGGGATACACGATGGTCGAGCAAGGAAGAAACTTTTTTCCGACCTTTCAAACTTTTTTCAGTTGAGGAAAGAGATGATAGTCGGACGGAACCCAATTTGGTGAATAAAAGGGGTGTTCTAGTATTTCAAACCCTAAATCACGAATTTTGTGCATAGCAACATGAGATTTGTGTACAGGGGCGTTGTCCTGCAAAAACAAAACACCTTTGGAGAGCTTTCCGCGTCTTTTCTCTTTAATTTTTTATCCAAAAAATCTTTTCTAGCAGACGCGAAACTTCTTAGGTCTTGGAGAACCAGAGTGTCGCCATTCCATCGATTGTTGCTTTGTTTCTGGATCGTAGAAATGTACCCAAATCTCATCTATATAACAATTTGGTTTAAGAAGTCTACATCGTTTTCAAATCGAGCACTGATCGAACGCGATGCTTCTACCCTTGCATGCTTTTGGTCAACATTCAAACATCTGGGGATTCATTTTGTAGCAATTTTTCTCATATCCAAATTGACGTGAACTTTATGATGAACGCGTTCGTATGAAATATTCAGTGCTTCAGATATCTGCTTTAGCCCAATTCGACGGTCTGATAAAAACATGTCATGAACTGCATTGATATTTTCGGGGACTGACACAGAAACTGGACTGCCCGATCGATCATCATCTTCAACGGAAAATTCACCTCTTTTGAAGCTTGGAGTCTAATTTTTCACGGTCGCATTCGAAGGACATTCATCACCAAGGGTATTGAGCTTCCCATTTAACCCTTTTAAATACAGGTACTTGATGATGGCTCAATACTCCAATTTTTCGATTTTCACAATTTACTTTTTTGACGTCAAACTTCACACTGACACTTCTAATAAGTTATTGTTCGTTGCTATAGTAACGCAATATTTATGCATGGAACTGGTCTAAGCTAACTAGATATCAATACATCCTCGTATCATCTATTAATTGTTATTAATTAATTCGACTTTTTTGGCACACCGACATTTGTTTCTACGGTTTGGTTGAACTGACAGAATTCTGTAAAAATTGAAAAAAGTCTGAATACTCCGAACCTACCAATCGGAAAGTTCTGAAAATCTAGTATCACTAAAAAACAGATATTATTAAGCGCAGAGAATTTGTTGGAAAAATGTTAGTCTCGTATACAATTTGAATGACAAAATGTACAATAATGCTTGACGAATTTCTAGCATAAAATCTTCAGATTACTTTAGAAACACCTTTTATTTAATTTATTGAACGTACCATTTGTACTTAGGAATGAATGAATGTTGTGAATTAACTTCCAAATACCATGACATACTGTATTATGAGCAAAATATTTTGGTATTTACCTTGATGCCTCAGCTTGACCCACTCTTTGCCAAAAAAGATCCAATATTTCCATTGATTCAACCCGTTGATCGATTCCAGTTGTATCTTCTTTCAAATAATTCGAAGGAAAAGGACGAATTTTTTCTTCTTGTGTTTCCAATTTCCGACAGACCGCAGCTATGTGCAGTATATGTTCTCCTTTTTCTTTAATTTTTTGAAGAGCTTGTACTGTCTCATTGTGATTAACAGTTAGTATTTCCATCTTTTTTGCGTCTAACTGAAAATAGACGGATTTAATTGTATTCGAAATGATCTTTAGCATCGGAGAACTTTTCATCGATTAACTTATTAGTGTGCCGTTAGGCTGTGTCACATGAAAGTTATCTACACATTTCAAGTGAATGTATATAACTATAGAAGCAACAATCAATAAGGTACATTATAGAAGAACGGAAGTAATCAATTGTATTAATTTATATAAAACTGAGTATTTGGTTTATTTACAATATGCTACTACCAATGTTTTTTCCTATTTATTCGATTAGATCATTGATTCTAAACTGAAACTTTTTTTCTTGATGTGTTCATTGATCTACTATTTCTCAAAAAAAAATGTTTCGAATTAATGTTAACAAGCTTGGCAGAATTGTATTGGCAAATTATATCTTCCTATACCATTGAAAAATAAACGTTTGGCTTACTTACTTCCCTATCTTTCACCAATCGTGTTTTTAAAATGTTGAAAGCATTGTTAAAAAACTGAAATTCGGTTTCCAAATCTTTAAGCTTCCTACCAAGGGTTTTTTGAGAATCTGCCAACTCTTGCCTAAGCGTTTTTATAGATTCGTGCATTTTCCTTATCTTATCTAGTTGAAAAGCTAATAGTTCTTGAAGGGCGTCGTCTTGCTGTCTATAAAATAAAATTTTACTGTTGATTCAACACGAAAAAATGGAAGATCATCTTCTTATTAGAATAAACACCATTAGTTTTGAATTATAATTGTTGTTTTGGAATCGAATCGAGAGATAATGAAGAGTTATTTTTTCCTAATGTTCGATTTGGAACTTTGTCATCTAAATGAAAATACTATGCCAGAGATGCCTTAGCACATATAAATTAATACTAAAATAAAGTGTTTCTACTTTCTCAGTAACGTAAAAATGAATAGAAATAATATAAAAAAAGAATAAGAGATTTACAGTGGCCACCTTTTTGTCATTCTTGGTGGTTTGACGAGAAAACAATTCGTGATTTTCTTGATACTTAGCTTAAGTGTCTCAAAATTCTGACGGAGTATTTGAATTTTTGAAAATTGTATTCACGTTGTGTATCAAAAACACCGATATAGGAACACAAACCGACGGTTTCGCAAGTTCTTTCACTCTCCTTTCATGTTACAACGAACAAGGCAATGATTAGAAGACAAATAGTCATAGGAGTATATATAAGTATGTGGCGATGGAATGGCGATAGTCGGTCGAGGAAGTTAAGTTCAAATAGATATTCTCATCATCGAAAATACCATGTACCGTGCTTTGGGACAGTTATTGGTATATACAATAAAATCAACGACGTATTGTGACCAAATTCAGAAGTGATATTTAAATCAAAAGACGTGGTATGTTGAGTAAATTCATCAATTTTCATCATGCGGCTAATAAAACCTAATCTGATTAGAGCATTTGGTTGAGAACAACTTGATTATCGTGCGTACAGTACTAATTTAGCGATCAGTGATTACTAAATGTATCTTCATTTAAAGAAACATCTTTGAAGAGGAGCATCACGATAACGACGACGATGTTGGCTGTGTTGGGGTGCTTGTTAAGACAGGCAGAATCCTTTAGAGATGGAATTGATAAATGGCAGATAAATATCACAAGTTCCTAAGAGTGAATTGAAGTTTTTATGTAAAAAAAATTGCTATAAAATTCCTATTGGTTTTCATTTTTCAATTTCGAAAGATTTTCTGTGAATAAAAATATAGAACTTCTCAAGCGCCAACAAGACTCAAAAGTTTTGCATAACATAAATTCAAATTAACAACTTTAATTTTTTTAAATTATCCATTTCATAGATGAGGTCTCATTTACACAACAAAAAATTTTCAATTCACATAATGCTTACTAATTAATAATAATAATAATTAATTACTTTATTAATACTTTATATCAAAATTACTTTCTCTAATTAAATTCTACTTTATGTTATAAGCATTTTTTTAGATTTTCATATGCCTATTTTCAGTTCAATTAATACATTTATCATATACCAGCATCGGCTATTACTTTATAATTTTCAAATCAAAACTGGATACACAGTATCCAGTTTTATCAAAAGTACCTTTTTGGTGTCAAACTAAATAAGGTTCAAGTTCATTCAAAATTTTACTCAATAAATCTAATATTGAAAAAGTTATGTGCAATACTACTTAGTACAAACCGTATAACTAGCGCCCTAACTTAATTTGTAATACCCTGTATATATTATGACATTTTTTAATCATTTTTGTATATAAGTCATTTGATAATGCTTATAGTCAGGAGCGAAACATCAACATAGAATAAAATCCAAATAAAAATCAAAAAATTGCTAAATTCATTGGTTCAAGCCTATTTCAAGCATCATTCCTCAAATTAAATTTTTATATCGAATTCTTGACAACAATATAAAAAATTAAATTTTATTTTTACTTCAGTTTTTCGTATCCCTTCTTCCTCTCTTTGATTGCGTTGTTATATTTAGAAAGAAATTCATCAATGTCTTTTTCTATACCAAAATGTACGGCTTCCAAAATTCCTCGGAGCCTTTGGATCAACTGTACATTTTTAGTCTCTTCTTCTTCTATTTTGCTGAAATATTCTGCTCGGATATTCGCCTTTTGTTCCTTTCTAGCCATTTCCAATATGTACAAAATGGTTTTCACATAATTCTCATCATCCGTTAATGTTTGCGTTAATTCTCCTACTTCTTCTTCGGTTTTCTTTTCCAAATTACTAATCTGCAAAATACGGGTCATAGAAATAGAAAAAAATCTGCCGAACATAATTAATTAGGTGGATTCTCAGCAATGAAAATTTTTACCGACAAGATGTTTTTCGGAAACGAAATATCGATATCAAAATTGATTCATTATAATTTATGTAATGGATATTTCACTATTAGTCCATTCAAATAAAACTCTTTTTAATTTGATGTTTAATAAGTATGCATATTTCGGTCTGTATATGTTATATTGACAATTATACACTACAATTTTTGAATAAAAATATGAAATACTTATCACAAAAATTTCCGAAATCACGCAGTATAGCACTACTTTAATAAATACTACTAAATATCCATAAAAAATCTTAAGTATATTGGCATAGTATAAACAGTATTAAAAAAATTGTCACCATTATTTAATATGAAGGAATAGGAAACGATATGAGTTATATTGTTTCCTGTATTGATAAAACAAGGTGAAAAGTCTTGAATTCCTGCAGGCTAACACCGGCTAAGATGGTGAACGTCTCCAATTCGACTAAAAATAAATATATCACGGGCAGATTGTCATATAGTGACGTCCTAGCAATTTTATTATTAACTGTACGTTAAATGCTACCATTTTCTTGTTAACGTTGGGACGGCTTCACTGGAGTCATCCTAAAGTAACTTTTCAAACCGTAAGACGCAACGTTTATTCTTTTGTTAATTTGAAGGGAGACAATGAGGATGCAATGTCATCAACTCCCTCCTTGTAGCTATCTTGTTTTTATTGTTCTAGACATAAAACGACAATTTTCCACTTTCTGTTTATTGCAGTTTTTTATACACGTTAATTTAATTATGTGAAGTCAAGTTGAATAAATTAATTCGATCACATTAGAATATGAGCAGCAAGGACTCAGATCAGAAAGATCCTGCGTACAGGCAGTATTTATTCTACGACAACTTGTTGATAAATTCTAGAATATAACAAATCCTGTTATTCACCTATTGTGAATCATAAAAAAGTGGCGGCTAGGCAACGGTTACGGAATGGGTGGCAGAGAAATCAAAATCTTGTGCTAGGCATATGTCAAAGATTAATTATTCTACATTCGAATGCTTCCTCTCAATATACTCCCCTCTCCTCGCCACACACTTCTCCATACGTATTTTCCATTGATCGAAGCAATACGGGAAGTCTTCTTTAGTGAGTGCCTTTAGAAGCTCTGCCGTGTTTTGCTTTACCACTTCCATCGACTAAAATCAGGTCCCTTTCAAAGCAAATCTTTTTCTAACTTTTCTAACCTTTCAAGGAAGTCTGAGCAAATCCGTTGACGCAAGAGTTTTTGGTCCGGAGTCAGATTTTTTGGCACCAACTTCATACAGACTTTTGTCATGTGTAATTCCTCGTGTAAAATTTTTCAAACCATTTCTTTAACGGCGTTTACTGCCTCGGCAATCATCCGGATGCTCATTCGACGATCTGCATACACAACTTGGTTGATTTTGGTCATTGTATCCGGAGTTGAAACTGTCACAGGGCAACCTGGGCGATGGTCATCTACAGTTGTCTCTGGGCCCTTGGAGTTTTTTTCAATTTAACGAGAAATTCAAGATTGATAAGTTACTCCTGGTTTTCGGTACGAGAAAAAAACACGTTTGTTTCAAACCGCTACTGCACAAATACTATAATAGTGACGGAATCATGTTTTGGGACGTGCATAGACAAGATATCTAGATACCCAACGCACTACTCGTTTTTTACCCCACCCGTCTAGGGCGCCCTCTAGGTGCGTAGTCTCGTTATTTAATAGCCTCGTAAATCTTACCTCGTTGTCATAATCACGTTTGAGTTCTTCCATTCTTTCTTTAAACATATCTAATAGTTTATCAATGTGCTCGATATGATTTTTACAATTCATGGAATACTGCTCTTCGGAATCTTTTATTTCTTCCAACAACAAGGAAATTGTGAAATCTTTATTATCTATGACTAGTTCGAAGTTATGCCAGGCAAATTCTAATTCGTCTCTCATATGAGGGAGGGCAATGTCCATTAACATTTGTCTCCATTCTTTTTCGTGTCTACCAATGGTAACGTCACTGAATTTGAGCTCTCTGTGAAAAAATTTTGTGGTTATTATTTTTAGATTAGAAAGAAATAAATATGAGGTTTCTAGGCTTCAGACTCACAATATTGTTTCATTCAATTGTTTCTCATAATTTGATATACCAGACTAATTGATAAGATTCAAGAAAAATTTGGTACTCTTACCAGTAAGATCCATTTATACCACATTCTGTCTGGTATCAGAGATCCACCTAATTGAAGTATATAAAAGATTTTCCCTTCATTTTTCATATGAATAATGTCTGCTATAGTCTCAAGGATTCTTCAGTTTTGCAAACGGGATTTTGGAATCAATATTGGTAGGTATGCAAGCCTATATACCTCACACCTCAAGAAATTCACAAATAACATTGATAGGAATTGTACTAATGCAACAATACAAATACTGTTTATGGCAAATGGCGGCCAAATACTAGTACCAAATGGAAAACAACTTCTTAATTGCCTAAACACATCAAGGTCTTTCAGGTTTGTAGCAGAAATAGTTATAAGTCAAAATTCTACCATAGATTAGGAAAGATTGGTCAATCCAGGAGACCGCAAACGAGGAAGCAGAATTGTTAGGTCGTTTATTTTCTACTAACTCAACTCTTCACTCGTAGGTAAAATCACTAGCCTAGGGTTGGTTTGTCGATGCAAGAAATAGACTTTCGACACCGAGATGCTGCAAACCTTTTCAAAGGTTTGGACATCAATACAGCCAAAAAGAAAGAAAAAAGACAGTTCTCAACAACTACTGTCTGATTTTTTAGTCCAATCACCAAATGTTACTTCATCAAAAGTACGCTAGCATGATCAGCGAGCTTCAATATGAACTTCATAAACATAGATCAACTGGAGATCTCCTGGTATATGTCACTATAACTGAAGCTATAGAAAAATGCGGGAATCACGGGCACTCTCTTTGGGCATATCGAAGGTTCTTGTTCGAGACTGGAATGGCAACATATATAGCAAATTAAGCCAGGTAAGATACCCTTATGAAGTGCCGGTGTTCCCCAGTGACACATCCTCTTTCTGCTCTAAATTAACGATCTACTCGTCACAGCGGCCAATCCGATTTATAGCTTCGACAACAATAACAGACTGGTTTTGTTGTTTAAATTAGCCACCGAAATAAACTCAGCTAACACCCAACTTGTAGACAACAACAGATCATTATCGCATCAATACCGATCTTCAGTACATTCTGGAATGGGGTAAAAGTAATCTGATTGGGCTTAAGGCAGCAAAGACTTAGCAGCAAAATGCTAACGCGTTTGGTGCTCGGATCCTAAGCATACCCTGATGATGTTCGACTCAATGTAGACAAGAGTAATTCGTCTTATAGGAGTGTCCAGAAATTCAGAGCGTCTAGACCATAGATAAAAAGTCGTTGACCTGAGTATTTTATCACACACCTGACAGGGTTACATCTGAAATGTCAGATACCATCCTCTCTAAAGTAGTAGTTGCAAAATCCAGTACAGACATGGCCCATGAGCACCGAGTTCGCCAGCAAACGTTCAAAACGTCATGTTATCGGAACTTTGTTAGAGAAGTGCAAGTTTGGGGAATCAGATTTCAGCGTTTTTCCTGAACACTTCAACCTTCATGTGCTTGCTTTTTCACATGGCAAAGAAGAGAGTTCCTGAAAATTTTACCTTGGGAGGGAACAAGCTTAGGATAATGTTTAAGTGAATTCATCTTAGTTTTTTTAATTGCTTTTCCATGTAAAAACTGTTCAATCAACACACGTCAACCTCTGGAAAGTCACTTTTCCGAAAAAAAAAAAACAGTATTGCTTTTGAATAATTATCGCATTCCGCTTCGAAACTATTACTATAATGTATATTTCTTTGCTACATAAATAACTTAATTTATCAGTAGTTTATATTGTATTTGTTTAGAGATTAGATTCGATACCAAATGCCCACAAGGATATTACAGCCATCTTTGTAAGATATTTATTATGTGAACTTAAATTAAAATCTGTTTTGAAGATTGAATAAGAAGCTAAAAAAGCAGACTTTTCAAATAAGATCAAAGGTTTCGCATTTACGTCTTGGAGAATTAGATATGATCACATTTGAAGATGAGTCTTCGGTAAAAGAGTGATATTGTAATGCGTAAAAGAACCTTTTATAACATCGCATCGTTTCAAAGAGAGGCGGCTCTCTTTTTTAAGAAGTTTCTGCCAATACATTTGTGCCTTTTTGCACGTGACCCATAACTTTCAATATATCAAAGAACGTTTTTCTACCGTTTCTGTGAGTAAGTAGAGCATTAAGAAATAAGAAAAATATAGAATGAATGCTATTTAATGGAAATTTAGAAATCTACAACTTATTTATTGATAATAAAAACTTGTTAGGGCGTCAGTACTTTCAAATTCCTCTTTGTAGCTCAATTCTCCCATAATAAATTCATATTATAAGATTTTGGTTGGGATTTGAACTACTTAAGATAAATGACATCAGTCATAGTCTTATTGTTGAAGTCATATTATTCTCAATATATTCTTTTAGCTTAGACCGAGATATCAAATGTGACCATACAAACAAAATGATGGCAATTACTTATCAAAAACATCATGTACCAGCATAACGGAAAATTCGTCATATATGTGATGCTCTCTAATACACACGAACTTCTAGTTCAGATAATCGTTTTTTATGCCAATTTGAAATAACTAACCTTAGTAAAAC
This sequence comes from Diorhabda sublineata, assembly GCF_026230105.1. NCBI lineage: Eukaryota > Metazoa > Arthropoda > Insecta > Coleoptera > Chrysomelidae > Diorhabda > Diorhabda sublineata. The sequence goes on from NC_079477.1 coordinate 32,335,820, forward strand.
GTCCCTTTGCTCTTGTTTCTTCTTCTCTAGTTTAAGGCGCTTCTTCTCTATTCTTTTTGCTGCTTTCAACGCAGCTTTTTCTTCAGGAGAAAGTTGAATTCTAATTTTTGGACCCATTATAATTATATAACGATAAAATGTATATCACTCGCCAGAAATTGAATGGGTATAAAATGTATCAATCGCTAATAAACTTCTGTCAATATGAAGTTTTAATGATTTATCACAAGGAAACGTATCTACAGAGTGGGTCATAGAAAAGTGTCCTCTCCTATATATGGCAGTTGTTATGAAAATTTTCAAACATTTCGGGAGATGCTTTATTACAATACAGACATCTGTCATCTGTCAATTATCTTATATCCGCTTCTACCAGACCTCATTTGTAAATACTATGCGTGACACATCATTAAAACAGCATTCAGATTGAAACATAATGATCGTTCACGTTTTTTTCTTCAACCGCCACTAAAGCGCCAGTGACAGCCAACAGTGTTAAATGTGATTATATGCGTGAAAGCGTTTTATAGTATATTACACACCGAGGTGGGAAGAATTTGATTACTGTCGAGAGATTAGATATAGTTAACCAAGACGCTCCGCGTTTTGGTTAGCTATGATCCCGAGACAGGAATGAAACTTTTCTACACTATTTTATTCACAGTCATCATATTTCGATCAAAATTGAATATCTTTGCTTCGTTCTGAATATAGCTAAAATATTACATTTAATAAAAAATTTCCAAGCAGGTACCTATATTGTTAGTGTTGCTATGTGGTAAACAACTGTCACCAATATAAATAAATGTTGGATAAAGTCGGATGGATATTAAGTTCGAGAATAGTAAATTGAGAAAAATGTCCTCCAATGATGTATTGATGGATTGTACCCCTCCAGAAATACGACAAGCTGCTGACCCAACAGCACATGGGTTGGTGCCAGAAAACAGTAAGTATCGCTACCTGAAAGCTATTGAATTATATAGGAAGTGGTGCCAAGAAAAAAAGGTGAAAAATACCAGTTCCGAAAGTTTAGTCTTGGCATATTTTGGAAAACCAAACAGACATCACTTTGTGGGCAATCTACAGTATGGGTCTAACGATACTACAAATTGAAGAAAAAACAGATATTTCTAAACATGGGAAACTGTTGGTCTTCCTAAAACGAAAAAATGTGGGCTTCAAGCCAAGAAATCGAACGTATTTTCCAGGAAAATTATAGAGGATTTTTTAAACACAGCACCAATTGAATTTATACCGATAAAGGTAATATAAAACGTGTTTGAGCTTATACAAGTGCACAGTTATTATGATATTATATGTTTCCTATCGATTTAGGTCGCATTAATAATAGGCGTATCTACATTGAAATTCCAGATTCCAAAACACATACAATTAGATCATTACTGATCCAGTATGGGTGAAGATCATTAAGGACTACACGAATTTGAAGAAAAAACATAGAAATCGATAGATTTTTGGTTCTGCTTAGAAAAGGAATAAAGTAAGAAATCAACCAATTGAGCACAATGCATTAGCTAATTTTTCCCCAAAAATTGCTACTTTTTTGAATCTAAAGAACTCGAGAGGCTTTACAGGCAAGGCAATTGCCAACAGCTGTGCAAATGTATTCTAATTAAAAAGGCTGGGAGGATGAAAATCTAGTACTGTGGCAGAAGGCTCAATGGAGAATAAATCCATAGCTACCAATATGCTGTCATTCAACAGCAAAGTAATTTGTCGACCAAAGAGATAACTGTTGGAGACGCCAACGCTGGTACTGGCCTAAATATTTCTATAAACGCTTATAATAATTAAAATTTCAATAAGTAGTTTGTTGTATTTTAGTTCATTGTTGGTTTTTATCGTTTGCCATTAAATAGGTATTATAATATTTGTCAATGTGTTATATTTTTAAATATAAAAAATATTCATCTATATACAGATAAGAAAAATTTTAACGATCAAAATGTTTTAGAGGGCGGTAAGTAGAGGTGTGTAATATGATACTTTCTAGCCAATGACATTAGTAATGGCACTTCACTCAATAGTTTCATACAAAATTATTTCTACGCTCATATATAAAAAAAATTTCAACAAAACTTTCATCAATTTTTATTTTGTAATAATAATATTGAAAGTACAACTGTAAAGTGAAGAAGAAGAAGTTACATTACTATTGGTACTTGAATTTGCAACATTTAACAAGTTCAAAGATATAACATCGTCTATAGTTGTATTAGTACTTATTGGATTGTTGGTAACTTTACAATTTTGCTTGAAGTCGAACTAATTAAAAATTAAAATTTTCACTGCGGAATCCATTTTGTTTTTAAATGAGTCATCTACGCAACCCTCCGCAACTGTGTTGGATTTCCACCCATCGTGCTTCTTTAGTTGAATTATATTACCACTGGAATATATTAATAGAGACTCCGAAGAACGTCGAAATGTATGCCCAGTGTAGTTTTTTGGATTATGTGAATTCAAATATGTTGCGATAAGCGAGGAAATTTTTGAAAAGATATTGATACCTACAGCTTGGGTTTTGCATTTTCAATTTCTATATCGAAAAATAAATGATCTATTTTGACTTTTGTGGGTGGTTGGTTTTTATATTTTTCATAAATGTTTACCAAGTTCAATCTATTGTCAGATATTTCAGCAATAACAGTAAATCGACGTTGAACATGTGTTTTTTTATATCAAGTACTGTGATAATTAAAACATTTCCGGTATTATTAATATCGTGACACTTCATTTTATATAATTTCTCCTTCCGCAGAGCTCCTGCGATTCCGAATATTGAAGCAATCTGAAAGATGTTACAAATAATATCTAAACTTACATTGAAATTTTTTGCTGTCATATCTCTTAATTTCTTCACGGGCAAATGTTTTAGATTTTTTGGGTATAAAGCCAACTGATTTATTTTTCAAATATGCAATGAGTTTCGAGTATTTACTGATGTCTACGTCGTTGTTTACCATAAGGGATTTAACAACATCTTCTGATGAGCAGTTTAAACTTTCTTCACTATTACTCTCCATCACTTATAATAATACTACACTCCTTCCTCTACAAATTGGATTTTCTTGAACAAATATCAAAAAATAAAAGTGTGACAATTTATTGGAGAACGAATTGATATGAGAAAGAAATTGCGTTAAAAAATAACAAATTACGGCAAAAATGAACCGCTACGGTACTTTTTTTCACGCTTTTTGAACGATTACATTCTTTATGAATGCAAATGAATGAGAAAAACGTGAAAATGTTATAACTGACGTAGAAAAAAAATATTTAACCCGGTTTTATGATTATATGAATATTGAAATGCATTTTGAAATTTGATGTTACTCCAAATTCGCCTCTTTTATTATCAAAATAGGGCATTTATACATAAAACTTTGTATGATAGTAGTAGAAGATAGGTTTTCAGAATCCGTACAATTGAAAAAAAATTGTTATTACAATTATTAGAACCTTAAAAAACTAAGTCGAAGTTTTGTTACATACTGATTGAAGTGAATACAATTTGTTTATTAATTTTTTTATTGTCATTATCCTACTAAATATGTATAAAAAGAGCGGTTACTTTATCAGAAACACTCTCTATATATTTATATTAGTTGTCGCATAAATAAACAAATTCTTGAATTGCTTAACAATTTTAGTGACATTTAGGATTTCAAATTTTTTGTTTGGAATTTCCTTTTATAATGTTACAGTTTCTTACAAATTTGATATCCACAATTTTTTTACGAGCAAAAATGAAAGAATTATTAGCATAAAGATTATATTTTCGACTGTGCTAACATGGACTGGCAGACTGCGTCACAAGCTCCAGCGCAATTTATTAAAAAAAAAAATATCGTGGGTAGATATGTTATCAAATATGAATATAATATTACTTATGGAGAAATGTTGATGATGGTTTCCTAACTTCCCCAGACAATAATACGATTATCTACTTAGCGGAAAAAGGATGAAATTGTTAGGTTTACTTTTAATAATGACCATCAATTTTTAAGTAATAATGTCTTGATGAATGAAGAATAGGAACAATAAAAAATTACCTACTTAATGAAAGATAAGCAGCGATTAATTTTCCTTAGATGAACAAAAATTATTGTCAATTATCCACTAAACTTTCAATTTTAACATTTCAATTCACAGGACCATGAAACTCAATCTTAGTGTACACACTGACCAACAACAAGTGAGTGTAAGGCCAATTTGAATAGTTAACGACTCCTCATTTCATACTATTGTTATTATTACGACGGGTGTAGAATTGTAGTGAATTAAGTGAGTGGGATTTGGAAACCATGAGGCAGACACAAGCTAAAGCTGTAGCAGGAATGACATGTCAGGTAAATAAGAATAATTTCAAGTAAAGAATTTCAATAATTTTGGAATTTCGTTCTATAACGTAATATAAATTTGAGTTATTTGATATAGGATGACTCGTAACTTACTCTTACACAACCACAATAAATCCTTTGTTTGTTATACGTAGTACGTTAGTTGGTGAGATAAGGCTGATTAAAGAAAGAAAAATAATATATTTTATGATAGAATAGAGGAGAACAATTAGATCAACTGGGCTTTAGAAAAACGTTCCACTAGATCTGATTATCAGATAAATTTAAAACCAAAATATTAAATTTTCGTTTTGGATTTTCCTTTCACTACTACCACTTGTAGATGTTATGTTTCCTAAAAAATCAATATACTAAAAAAATATTGGAACAATGTATGCAGATACAGTTTTTACATAAGTAAGAGAAAGTTTGTGTGGATTTTTCCAAAACTGTAAAATATGTGTAGATATGAGTAAATATGCTTTTGAGCGATTTTCTGCTATAGGATCAGAATAGGTTGGGTGTGAACGCATTTATACAAAAAGTTTTGAAAATGAATAAACAAAATATGTTCAAGAGTCGCTGCTTACTTGCAGAAACACCGAAGTTTCCCACCAGAAGATTCGCCAATTGGTATGTGGTCAGATGAATAATACTTTGAGGTGAGTCAACTCAATGCCCTGATAACATTAATTTGGCAGAATGGTTGAAAATGGAACTCCTTAATAAAGTTATTGAAAGTTTACGGTACTAAATATTCCTCCTTTGATTGTAGTGTGACCAGTGTGTATTATAATGGTCTGGTGTGGCGTATTCAAATGCTAGTGCCACATAAACACAAATTATATAGATATGCTAGAATCTGTTTTGTTATCTTTTATTATTGACACTTTTTGGCTATACGAGTATTGATGATATTATATTAGATTGGCACTTTATGCCCCAAAATTGTCATCACCATTATATGATTTCGAAAAAATAATATTGAGCTTATAGACTAATCTGCTCAGTCTGTGGACGAGAATCCAGTAGGAATTTATGGGGCTTATTGAATAGCATGGCCAGTCGCCGTACTATAAATGAGAAAGAAAGAGTTGGAATTGAGTCTGTGTCTGAAATAGAGCGCGAAAACTGCTGATGACTGAGAAAATTACTATATAAAAGAAATGGTACCTTAATAACGGCAAATTGTGTACCTATTAATGTTTGTAGAACTAAATTTAAATTTATACAAGGCCTCTTTGAGGAGCTTTGAGTAACTGCTACAATATACATAAGTAAAAAAACTACAAAATATTTTAGAACACTTTAGAAACAAAGAAATGAGACATTTTTACTAAGAGGCGAAAAAATCAAGAGAGAGCACGGTAAATTACTAAGTTTCCCATATCAGGGACAACGAGGTAAGGCTTTTGATACATCCACAAGAAAAAGTTCTGAGATGGGATCAATATTTTGAAGGAGTATTGAATGGACCAGAAGAAAAACCGGAACAGGAAGAAGATAAAGGAGACGAAATAGAAAACGAGGATTTCGTGGAGGAACCAAGTAATTAAGATATCTTAGAACAGATAAAAAATTCGGAGAGTGCAAAAGATAATGGGATCCCAGCGGAAGTAATCAAATACGGCGGAGAAGATATACAGAAAAGGATGACGTGATGACGCGAAAATTATAGAGGATAGCACTTCTTGATGGGTTATATTAAATTTTGGTTGAAATTTTGAGAAACAGATTCAACGAGTACCAAAAACAAGTAGTCAAATAATACCAAGGAGGTTTCAATAAAAGAAGATGAGCAACGGATCAGATATTTACGCTTAAGACAATAATGGATAAAACAAAATCTAGGCTTCATATCATGTTCATGATTTTATGCAGACTCATAATACAGTAGACAGAAATCAAAACTATGCTGACACGTAACAGCCCAAAGCGTTGAGACATACAAAGAGGAAATAGATTTAAGAAAAGGGCAATTGAAAAAAGGAACGGAGATATAGGAAGGATAGGAGGACCAAAGAAAAAAATGGCTGGATGCAGTTTTGGAGGATATTAAAGAGGTAGGACCGAATTGGAGTGAAGTAAAGTACAGAATCACAGCCTGTGGGGAAGAATTGTGAAAGACCGATGAGGAAAGAGGAGTAAGTCATGAACCTAAAGTTCTGGAGTACTGTAAATATATATTGAGCTGCTGCTATCACAGAGTGAGAAGTAGTACATACGATTTGCTATATGAATTTGTCAAGAAAACATAACCTATAGGTTAATTTAAGTAAATAACAAAGTCTTGTACGGTTATAACACGTATTTGGTGATAAAACTTCTATTAAAACTATTGTGTTAGTTGTCAATGTTTTTGAAACATTGAGAGAGTGGACCGTATGGTTGAAGAAGATCAAATATGCACCTATCAAGTGATTGAGACAACTCTTGTTGGATTTGTAGCAAAAAACTTTTGCATGATCAAAATTATATGGAAAAAATTGTTATTCGTCCACATTCAGTCAATGTTCGAGGGTTGATGTTGCATCACGATAATGCATCTTCTCATACTACACAGTAGACAGTTGAATCTTTCACGTGAAAAAAAAACGTAATGATCAAAGAACATCTACTTTAACTGATTAATAATGTCTGATTTCTGGTTATTCTTCAATCTAAAGAAACATCTATGTTGTCGACTTCTCATTACGGAAGATTAGATGATGAAGCAATTCATAGATTTGTTGATAGCATTCCAAAACATGAACGGCTTCAAACTTTTCTGTTATTCAGGATTTAATTATAAAAGTGCATTGATGTAGGTGGTCATTACCTCATAAAATCATTTCCATTGGAATATATAGCTTCACCTATGTAAAAATCGTTTCATTTCATTTAAATACTTCTTAAAGAGCTGAGAGATGTCATATATACTCAATACTCATGGCAAATATAGTTTCTATTGAAATGAAAAGTACAATCCGGATCCTGGATGTACGTCATTAAGAATGAGACGAAATGTCAGTACTTTTCATTCAATAGGATTTTGTTTGGTAGTGTCAAATGAGAAAGGTGAATTTTTGACATGTCTGTACCTTTTCGAAAGGAGGCTGAAATCTACCGAGTCAGTATCTACTTGTTGGACTTGTTGGTCGATTCATATAATCATATAACCATTTAAACACTTTATAAATACATTCAACAGGTGTTTAAGTGTATTTGTTAACCTAAAAAACTTCGCCTCATACGGACAATTATTTATTGCGGAGACGTATCCGAGTCGAATCATTAATAATAATATATGGATACGTGTATTGAAAATATATGCCACTTGAAGACACTTCAAATGATCGAAGAGTGAATCTCAGACAATTCTTCCCATGTCATGAACTAGATGCATCTCGGCTCTTAGAAAAAGAATCAGTTTTTATTTCGCTTGTAAAATACAATTATTATTATACGAATATTTCATCTTTAATATATTCTAAAAAAAGTTTAAGGTTGAAATTTGAAGGTAACTAATTTAATATGCAAAGAGACTTATAAAAATATCATCAATGATATTAGTTTCTATCAACACAATTAACAAATTATACCCTAATAAAATATTGCTGTGGAATAAGTATACAGGATGTTGAGGTTGTTTTTTTCGTTGAACAATAATCTTTTTCGATTCAACGTTTCCTCTAACGTGAATCTTCTTTATTCTAAATATAACTATGAAGTTTTATAATGTGAATGAAGGACTTTGTACGTAAATGTTCATCATGTTAATTCCATAACTATAGTAACGTTTCCCAAAACATTCTTAATCCCGCGTGAAATAACTGTTTCCATATATACTTCTTGTATGTGCTTTGGATGTCATCTCAGCATACAGATATTGGCGTAACTACATGATATCTTTAAGAACAAATATGCCTGAAAATTCTAGCTTGTTTATTGATCATTTTGTTCCTTCTATCCCTGTTTACCTTGGTCTTCCTCTTTCTCGGCTTACCGATGGTATCCATCTCATACTTTCTTTGGTATCTTGTTTCTGTAATTCTGGGAACTTGTCCGTACCATACCAGTTATTTTCTTTCCAATCTGAATGATCTAGATACCCTTCTCATTGCTTTCATTTCTGTAGCTGCTACTTTAATTTTCATTTGTTTTTCCCATCTCCACGTCTCTGATACATATATTAACGTGATTTTGATTATGGTATCACATTTTCTCATTTTTCTTTGTTTGCCTACTTCTATACTCCATAAAATTTCATTAAGTGCTTGTTTATTATCGATTTTATTCCGGCATTATCTGTAATTGATAATTAATCATGAAATTACTTCTTACTACATAAACGGAACGTTAGGAAACATTGATATTATCTCAACATTTATTGCAACATAATAACTGCCTACCGTAGTATCAGTTCTTGAGAGTAGTATACTATATTGGAAAACTATAAGAAATTCAATAAAAAATGAACATAACGTTACACTGATTTATTTGTTCGTTCGTCTTTTCTACAAAGGATGTTTGGACCTTGCAACGAATGCGTTTCATACGCAAAACTTCATTGAATAAGGGGAACAAGGTATAATAATATTTTTACAGGGTCATACATAATAACAACTTCACGGTTAACTTGAATTATGCATAACTTTTCGAATTGCATAATATTGAAGATAAATCTTTAACAAATTTAAAGATGGTAATTTTTTTGTTTTATAGAGTAAGTTCAATCTTCAAAATGAAGACTATTATTAAAAAACATTTAATATCTTACAATATGTAGACACATTTTCTTCATTAGTTCTTGTACACCTCGTACGTCTATCTAGCTTAATGTTAATGAATTCCTTCTCCATAAGCTTCTTAACATGTACATTTTTTTCTATTATTTCCCTGTATATTCGTTTCCAAAATTCTGCTTCTTGTACAAATGTCATCCATGCAGCTTGATTGTCTTTCTTTCACAACTCCTTGTAGACTCTTCATTTCTCATCTAGTTTCTCAGAATCTGCGATTATTGTCCCAAAGTAAATGATACTTTCCTTTCTCAAGTTTCACGCAGGATAATGAGACAAATGTATAATTTGTTAAGAGCCATGTTTTGTAAGATATTGTAATTGGAACAAGTGGTCTTGAATAAGGAATAAAATCTTCTGGAGTTACAGTTCGGTTCAGATACAATACAGAAAACAATGTATAAACACTATAATAATAAACAAGTTATTCAAAGACTTCAGCAGCTATCTATTTATATCAATTTCTGTATCTATTTCTAAGTCTATTTTTATGTTTGTATCGATTATTTTCTTTTTCTACGTGTTTTCAGCATTTCTTATCTGCCTTCATATATTTTCAGTTGTCTGCTTCACTCCATTTATTTTTTCTTTTTTCTAACGGTTTATCAACTTCTATTTGTATTTATATTTCTTTATATCTCTTTAATCGTTTCTATCTATCTCTTCATGTTTTATCTGTATCTCTATGTTTCATCAGTTTTTGCTTACTTCTATTTAGTCTTCTCTATTTCTATGTTTCAATTTGTGCCTACTTTGTTTTATCTGATTCTATTTACTATTATCCGTTTATAATTGTTATCATCCATTACTTTATGTTCTATGTGATTTTTTACTTTTTATATAATTTTTTCCTTTCTCGTTCGCTTCATTGCTATAGATATTGGCGATAAAAACATAAGTCAGAAATATTTATGATTTCAATTGCAGTAGTTTACATTTCATGTTAAAAAAAAAATACTTTGTCTACTGGATAGAGTCCTAGTTTTTGGATGCTGATTTTCTCATTTCCTTTTATACCGGAATGTGATGGTACAAACTTAATTTTGACGGTGGTATCATCATTTTTTGATTATGCTATTTCTGCTTCGATCTCTAGGGCAATTGGATTTGTGATATAGAGTTGTCGGATAGTAAGGAGTGGGCTAAGGGAGTCTGTTAAATAGATTCTTTGATATGATTAAGTACTTGTAGTTTTGCTAATGAATTTACATTGTATGAAAAAATGATCGGTTTGAAATCAAATTAGACATCGTCTAATGATTTGAAAGTGCCCGTAAATATCATATAGTGGTTTTGGTTGATCAGCTTAATTGGAATTTCCATTTTTCAGTTTTGGGCATCTGATTCTATCAATTCTAAAAGTTTTTATCTGTTACAAAGTTCCTTGTTTTGTTTATGTAAACCACTATTTGAACGAACAATTGTATGAAAAATTATTTTCCTTTACTTTATACTGAAGTATCACTCAACTTTGGTAAAATGGTTGAAAAGATAAAAAGTTATGTAATTGTTCGAAACCTTTTTGACCAAAGTATTCACTTAATTAACAATTTATTCATAGATCAATGTCACAAAATTGTTAACAATCAATTCGCAATTGATCTAATCAATAATTACATAAGTTCATTGTTATCGAAGTTTACCTGCACAGGTGTACCGTTTGGGGACTTCGGAGAGACTGTTTGGGGGGCATTCGATGACGTATGATGAATCTATGTTACTGGTGGGGGTGTTTATTTACTAAACAGTACATTCTCTTACCGGAGTCTTGACAATTTTCATATTTGATTTAAAATATCGGTTCCATATCTGCGAGTAGTTTGAATTAGAAATTTTCAAACACGTATGAAAATTAGTGATTTTGTGTGTACAGTTTTCAAGTTTATTATTATTATTGTTTGGTAAGGTAGGTGGCATAATTCTATTAAAATAATAAATTTGTACTCAAACATTTACTTTGAATGTAAATTTTGGAGCTTAAGCTTATATTATCTAAATTATTTTGTGATGTTAAGCTAGAAATATAGAAATAGAAATGACAACGACATACACACACACACATGTAAATTTCTTCAATTTCTTGGACCTTTTGATATATTAATGCTTTCTTCGATAATTTTAAGAGATTGGTAAAAAATTGACGTTTAGACTAATTAATCAATCGATATATATCCTCATAGTTCATAGTCCGTACAGAGCTTTACTGAAAAACTGAAAAAAAATTTTGTTGTGAATCCGGAGTCTACTGTGACAGACTGAAATGTCCGCATAGATAATTTTCATTTTAGTTGAGTGTTAATATTTAAAAAAAAAGTCTTCATGCCCAGTTTGCAAACATTGTTACATCAATATGTTCGTGATTACATAGTTCGGTGGTAAAATTCCAAAAAAACTTGTTCGATGCAAAATAAAAGCGTACCTATGAAAACTACTTTTTACCGTCATACCCAATCGAAGTAACATTCGCTTCAATTCGAAAATAACAAATAATTAAAACAAATATTCGAAAATAAGTGGCACAATATTTGAGAGAAAACAAACGCGCATCTGAAAATAATTAAGCAATATTTTGAAAGTAAGCTAGACCTTCCGATACTAAGAAATGACCACACGTTTAAATAACTGGGCATGGGTCACACAACAGCTCTCACACACGTATGAAAAACGATCTTTCTGTTCTTTATGCGTTATGCGACTGTCCTCAATCTTCTAGTGTTTGCTTATATCGAGCTATCAATATTAAAACTCAGTTGTAACAAAGGAAAATATTAATACAACAAGAATGTATTTGAGGGAGAAAAAACATATTTCGATGTAAATTATAAAAAGAACGATCAATCATTGTTAGAAATTTGTGAGAGTGAGTAAAACATAGTTCGGCAAAAATTTTATCTGACAAGCAATCAAAAATGAGCAATTGAGAAGTCGATGATGATTAATTAATTGCAATTTAGAGTTTGATGGACACGATTATTGACTGTAACCATTAAATGTTAATCATAATCGAAAAAATGTGATTGGTTTGATTGGAGTGAATTCGAAGAAAAAAAAAAGATATTCAATCATCATTATTCCATACTCGTATCGAAAATAACATTAAAGAAAAATGTATCTTTTAAACATTCTTTTTTTTTCAATATGTCAATATGTCAGTTAATAATTATATAAATTTTTTTAATTTCTTTTTTTTGTAAGTTGTCTTATCGTTTAATCGTTTATGATAACAGTTTATTAGATTTATCTGGTTTAAAAATTTTGGATTTCTATTTTTATTTATGAATTTTTTGGTTTTAGTTATATTTCGAGGTTTGATATTGTTTGTTTTGCAATTTATTTTTGAAATTAGTGATAATATTACAAGTATCAGATCTTATTTTATATTTAATTTTGTTATTTAGATGACTGATGTTGTATTCAATATTACATAAGATATATGCCACAGGTAATTGTTTGTCACCTGAAATATTTTGCGCAAAATTGGGACCTAAAGAGAAGACTTTTTCAACTTCATCTGGGATCAGTTAAATTCGCGATTCATTTTGATTTTATCCCATTTGTATTTTTATTGTTGTCTTAATATTAGTTTATCAATTTTCTCAATATTTTTTTTTCTTTGCATTTATTAAAAAGTGATTCAGTTTTTCCTCGAGATTTTTCTTCAAATTTTTGGAAAATATTAATAGGAATTACCTCATTTATTTCAACTGTTATGTTTTTTAAATCATTTTCAAATTTTCTTATTAGAGTAGTTGATTCGGTATTAGACAGTTGTATGACTTGGAAAATTAATCTAGATTAAACGTGATTTTGATATTCATGCTGCAGGCATTTGTGAATTTTATATGGGATAATTTTAAATTCAGAAATGTAGGTACAACATCTTTTTTGCATCTGTGTAGAAAAATTCTTCAAAATATTTTGACAAAGACTGATAAACAAAAGTCGAAACGTCAAAATTTATCTGTGTTTTAAAAATTATCGAAAAAAAACTAATTTTAAAACAGAAGAGACTTAAAATCAAGAACATTTAGATGTATTTATATATATAAATAATAATAATAATAATAAAAATGATTTATGCCACTCGACTAGTGGCAGTAAACTTCACCTCGAAAATAATAACCTACATTGTACACTGGTGGATAATATACTTTATCCACGACTACTAAATATTTTTATTGCAAAATTTTGTTATATTATCAGAAACACTTTTATTTCATTCCAACAAATATTTCCTACAATATATTATTTACTTAAACATAGTACATAGTTATCCAAAATTATAATAATCGCACAATATATCCATAAAAATCAACATTAAAATCTATGTACTTGTATTAGTTTTACAAATATTGGGTATTTAATGTTTATGATTATTGATAAGACTTTTTGCCAGTTCAGGGTTTATATACCATATTATATACTTTGTCATTTCGAATGGATCATCCTATATATTTTGTGTTTTCTATATCTAAATGCCATAATTTCGGAGTTATAGCTACATTTACAGTATCTCCACCAAAGTTACAATAAATATTGTACATTTAGATGGCTACGATTGAATGAACTCGCTTAATTTGAATATTCTTTAATGATTTATGTGCTAATACAAATCTCGTAACAAGGTCTAGTAAGTTAAACGAAACTGGTGCAGTAAAATATTTATCCAAATCATGGCGCAGAGAATCTACAACAATTGAAGAAAAATCTTAAAATTTCTGTGTCATTTGTCATGTTAGAAGTAGATCCATATTTGTAAAGTAGAAAAATTACGAATATCAGAAAATAGATTGTGTATGCGATTACAGCAGATGCTCAAAATGTTGTCCAATTATTTCAATACAACAAGCTATGCGATTTTTAAAACTTTGCAAAACATTTTGCAACATCCCTGACTACTCAATTCATCTCTGTGGAAATTCTATCTTTTGATTCCTGAATACTGGCAAGTTTTGTTTTATAAACGATGTTTTTTGAGTGACCCCACAGAAAATAGTCTAAAGGACTCATGTCGGGTGATCGCGGAGGCCATTCGATAATACTACGTCATCCAATCCATCTTCTGGGAAATACGTTGTTTAGGTATTGCCTGACCACACGCGCATAGTGAGGTAGGGCTGTCTGAAAATTTCTAATAATGAAGTTTTTTTGAATGTAATTGAAAATAGTTACTAGGATTTGGAAATATCAGAGCCAACTTGGGTATAATATTATTTTCCAAGTATAATATCAATTACGCCGGACCATTTGAGTTACCCTCAAAGAAAAAAGGACCAATTATTTTGTCGCTTATAATTCCAGCCCTTTCAGATTTTCGGGATATTGGGCGTGAGAATCACGCATCCAATAAGGATTGTTACGTGACCAGTATCTACAGTTATGTCGATTTACGTTTCCATTAATACAAAAAGTGGCCTCAACGCAGAAAATTTGGATCGTTTTGATTGTAGCATTTTTTCATCATATGGTCTGCGAACTCTTCACGTCTATCAAAATCGTCATCTGACAACTCTTGAACCAACGTTATTTTGTATGGACGGAATTTATATCACGTAAAATTTTCATTACGGATGTTTGTGAAATATTAAATTCCCTGGATATTTGTTTAGTACTCAAGTGTGAATCGTCTTCTAACAGGACACAAATATCTAAAATTTGTTTTCAGTGGATGCAGTTTTTCCGCGCCCTGATTTGGATACATCTTTTACTAAACTAGTTCCGTTAATATTTTTTACTAATTTACTGACAATAGATCTTGTTGTGGGATTTCGGTTAGGATATAAATTATTACACGTTTCTTGTTGACTTTTACGCCCATAACCATATCCTAATTTCATTAGAATATCAATTCCTTCTTCTCCGATAAACGATCCATTGTGACTTTCAATAAACTTCAACAATAATAATTTATTGAAACATCAAATTTGTTATAGTAGCAGTGATAGTCACCTAAATGTACTATTTTAACTTTAGCGGAGATAACTCAAATGTAGCTATAACTCCGAAATTATGGCATTTAGGTATAGAAACTTTTGATGGAAAATAATAAGTTTTTCTTAAGAATTCCGAATAGCGAAAAATATACAAGGTGATCTATTTGGAATAACAAAGTTCATTATTTTTCCGGAAAAGGAAAAGATCCGACAACAATGTAAATACCACTATAATACCGGCCGTATCACAAGACTCTTCTTCACCCTTTCCACATTCAGAAAGTGCATGTCATGGAAGTAGAGGATTATCCAGCAAGACAGGCCAACGCTCTTTGGTTCCTATATAAACAACAAGTTGATATACATTTGTTGGAAAAGTACTGTTTTCTGATGGAGCTAGTTTCACACGAGAAGGTTTTATTGATTCCCATAAATTACATTTATAGGCGGATGGAAATACTCACGGTACAAGTCATTCAACATCAAAATTCTGTCAATTTGTGGGCAGTAATAGTGGGTGATAATTTATTAGATCCATATTTTTTGGTAATAACCTAAATGGTCAGCGATAGTTAAAATTTCTCTAAAATTATTTCCCTCCAATGTTATGGGATATTTCTCCAAAATTTGCAAAGACATGTGACTCATGCACGATGGAGGCTCTCCCCATTTCCTAAATGATGCAGTTATCTTATCTTAATAACATTTTTCTTGATAGGTGGATTGGTCGGGGATGTCCATTTACATGGTCACCACGTTTCCCTGAATTCAACACAATGTATTCATTTTTTTGAGAATATCTTAAAAGCTTGGTATATGTAACACCAGTAAAAAAAGGAAAGGAATGATCGATAGAATCATTTTCATTGCGACGCTATAAGCTGGAATCCTTGAAAGCTACAGTATCTACAAGTACATGGTGCCCAATTCGAACATTTATTATAGATTTTTTTGTTTTTATTTGAAGTTGTAGGTTGATTAACTTTTCTACATTTCAAATTTTTCCTTATGTAACACGATGTTCGACAGTATGAAGTTCAATTGGAAATGTTTGATTGTGTTTTCAATGAATTATTACAATTTATGATAATTTTCTTCAGAATGGCTCTTTATGACGAACGGTTTCCTTGGCATGTACAACGATCTAAAAATCTATGTACCTCCTAAACCATACATTTTATCGAGTTAAACAAAGAGTAACTTTTTGTTGGAAAATCTTATGAAAATTTCATTATTGTTATCTTTAGATTGTACAGGCTGTCCCCTGTAAAATTTGCGGATTGTAAACCATGAGGCATGTAGAATTATTTATTCTGTCAAATACATAAAATGAACATACGTAATCATTCTTTAAAAATTCAAAATGTATGATTTAGAAGATACAATTAAATACAAGTTCTGATTTCGCAACTTTAAAGGCCCATAACTCGTATGAGATCGTATGAGAAATTTTTTTCATGTCACAGCATTATTCTCACATCATCTACTCACTCCCGACTTTTTTCCATCAAATCTCGGCACACTCTGTATAAGTTTTTGTTGTTATATATATTTTAATTTATTTTATACAGCTTTGCATTGCATATAAATCAGTAGTAACTCCATAAACGTCTCAGTTTACTTTTTGCTTAGTTTTTTCTAGGAATATTTGAAATTTGGGTGAAGGAAACGAATGTAATGGCACATGTACATTAATGATTCAATGCAATGCCCCATTTTTTTCTTTCTCTTCCATTCTACGTTATATAAATTTTTCCAATTTTATGGACCTACATGTGTAACGACCTTGTTTAAAGTTTAAGTTACCAGGTTGACGACATTAGTGTGCATCATTTATTTCTCAAAGTACAATAAATACCCATTTTGTCTCGCTTTAAGTACCATTTTTTATTTTTTACTATTATTGATAATGATTTATATATCGAGATTTATATTGTTATATTCAAGAGTAATATTTCGGAATGGCGGTAGATCTTATTAATAACCAAAGGTATTGTATATTTTAGTAGACTTAAAAGTATACTGCTCAAAATAGATTAGAGAAATATATATGGCAACGACTTATAACAGCTTTGGATATGAATACTACATAAGCATTTTACTAATTCCTTTGTTGATAATCAAACATATAATAATTATAAAGATTACGATTGGGCAAGCGATAAAAGTTTTAATTTGGAAATTGATTGCGCTTTGGTATATCATACAATTTCAACAGTTCATAATTTTTAAGTATGCTGTTAATCATAAGAAACTGTTAAAAGCAATAATATAACACAATAAGTTTCATATTAAATTTCAATTCTGTTTCAATTTTCTTATTAAAAAGAAATATTCTCCCTTTGGATACAATGTTGACTATTTCATTAGTTGTAGAGTACCTCACACTTAATTTAAATTCTATTATTCTGATTCTTTGATTTAACACGAAGCGATTATGAAGAATGACTAATGTTTTAACACCCAAAATTTAATAAAATTGAATATCAAATGTATGGTCGACAAGTCAAACGACCATGCAAATCACCAAAAACCGTTGGGGTCAACTCTAATTCGTTCTTCTACACAGGGATAGTGCTGTTGGTCTGGTTTTGTTGATATTTTCTCACAGATTACTTTTACTCCTGTTAAGTATTGTCATCAAATGAATTTGTCAATATCTGTATTTTCATGTTACAATAATTATTCTCTAATTTCCAATGAGATCGGAATTAGATAGAGAAATCAACGAGCGATTGCAAGAACCCCAGGGCACAAATATACGACGGTTCCTACTTATTGGGGATATACTTATTATTATTATTATTATTACTTATTATTACCATTTCGATTGAGATACCTCCAAAACATGTGATTTGAACGCATCAATCGCTTCTTCAGGTGTAGAAAAACGTTGACCTCACGAATAAGAAGAAATCATTGGGTGCACATCAAAGACTGTACGACTGATCAATTCGATATTTTGACTGTCCAAACAAATTTTTGTTTGAACTGAAATGTGAGGGACTCGCGTTCGTTTTCTGTGACTGGTTTCCCTGATTTTTTCGAACACATCTGGCAAGCACATGCTGGTGTATCGTTCAGAATCCACAGCTCTATATTGCTCTAAGGGAGCGGTGGCGACATATTCGGATATTCCAAAAAGAACAGACGACCATTTCCGTCGAAGTTCCGGACAATTTCTGTTGGATTTGACTCGTCTTGGAAGACACAAGTCGATTGTTTACTTTTAAATTTTTATGCAAATCCAAATATTCATGTCATATTGAATGTATACGACTGGAACTAAGGCCCAAGTATGCATCAATCAATAGTCAATTTTGGATGACCTTCACGAAATTCATCTTATAACGAAGTGCGACCACTATTGACTTCGAAAGATCAGCGAATCACGGTGGCTTGACACATCCACATCAGTGTTACATTATATCAAAACTTAAGCAGATATCCTCGTAGACACTGAAGTAAATGATCTAGCTTATTTATTAATTTTCCTCCTTTCAAAAAGTTTAGAATGTAGCTGCCAGAGATACTTGTCTTCGATTAGGTACATACGCTCTCAGGTGTACTGCTCTGGAGCTCAGTCTGAAATTAGCTCCAACAGATGCATGATACTTATGGATAGCATAAAGAAATATGGGAGATAGCTGGAATGTACAGAACCAAAACTGCTCCAATGCTTATTAATAAAAACAACGAAATAGTGGTTGAAGCAGAACAGAAACCGAAGGATTGCGAATTCTATATTGCGGATATTTTTCGGGAAGACAAATTCATCCATCATGAGAGAAAAACACTGACTGTCTCACCAATAACAACAAGAGAAATTCGTAAAACAGCAACACTATCAATAAATAGAGAAGCAGTAGGTTCTGATGAACCACTCTCAGAAATTATTGAATTAATTAATGACGATAATCTTTATTTACTAGAAGATACTAGAAGCATTTACAACGAGGGCAAATTTCCTTTAGACTCGAGAAAATCAACTTTAATTCCACTACCCAAGAAAAACAATATAAATAAATGCAGTGAATACCGACTAATTAGTCTAATGAGTCAGGCATTAAAAAACTTTTTGAATATCTAACGTAATCGAATATACACAAAATGCAAAACTAACATCAGAGATTCGGATTGAAGAGTGGAATGGACACAAGAGGAGCTCTATTCAATATCCGTGTACTGGTCCAGAACTGCCGAGAGGTACATAATGATAACTTCCTCTATTTTTTGATTACAAAAAGGCCTTTGGGAAGGTTCAATATCACAACTCAAAGTATCGAGAATGTAAAAGAATAGGATATTAGCAGAGGAGGCGAACAAGGATACATTCTATATTCAGTCTCATTTAATCTCTACTCTGGCGAGATTTTCAATAAAGCATTTGAAATTGAAGATGAGGACTGAAAGTAAACGGAGTTTATGTAAACAATATTATATTCACAGATGACTCAGTTTCCATAGTAGACACTATTGAGGATTTACAGCACATGATCGACCGACTACACTGTGTTAAAAGTAGAAGGTACGGATTAGTAAGATAGAGTTTATGATATTAAACATGTGTAAAAAGCCGAATACACATGCACCACTCTTTGTTAAGTTATTTGTTGGTTTCAGGACTCATTATTTTCAGTTTTACAGCAAAACGTCTTCTTAAAGAGTTGTTACTCAAAGAAGTGCGAAATTTCCTTCCAGAATCGTGGATTTCTATCACTGATGTAAATGAAATTCGTTTCAACTATTCATTTAAATATTCATTTAAGCTGGGTTTTAACAGCAAACCAGATAAAAAATAAGAATAGAACTTGCTGTTGGTAAATGCATCCATGGGATGCCACTCGTGAATTATACTGACTAGCCTTATTTCTCATATTCTTCTTTCTCTTCTATCAACCAACACATGCCAGGTCTGTTATTAGTCACCTGTCTATCGTCTAAAATTGTCATTTTCGAGCACCGTCTACGACTGGTACTTGTAATACGATGTTTAAGTGTCGAGAAGACCGAACTTGTTGGCCAGATTCTAGTAGATGATGTAGCACACTTGGTTATTTCGGTGTAGATAGTTATATGTTGAATGGTCTCTGATGTTTGTTGGAACTTTCTGCATTTGTTAGATTGAGTGTTCGGATACATAATAACATTTTTCTTGTAATTATTCGTGTTTATAACTTGATACTGGGTAGCAATCATGAAGCCTGCTCCACTATTCCAGCTTGTCGGTATCCAATACTATATTCAAGTCAGATTCTGGAGATGCGAGATTGAAGGGTGAGTAATCCTTACCCCTAGATATAATTCGATATAGGGGTAAGGATCCTGATATCCTGTGAAAGAATTCACGTAGTTTCATTACCTGTTGAGAGTGCAGATTAAGAAGGTCGATCAAGCCTCTCCCACTATCTCTTCAGGGTAATGTTGTTCTAATAGTAGATGTGGTAACCTCTGAATATTATTATTATAATAATTATTATTTAGAAGCACATTTATTAAAATAGGATATTCATATATAGAACTTTAATAAAAATATAATAAAATATAGATATTTTATCACAGTCGTAGGTCAACCACCTAAAGTTATGAGTTATACATTTTAGTTGCCACTGATATCTAAGCACAACAGTTAAAACTAATGCCCACAAAAACTACCGTATTTTAAGCAAAAAACAGACACAAGTTTGTATATTGCTTACTTGCAAATTGACAGAAATATATTCTGTTTCATCTGAAGTAGCTCCACTGAAATAGATCCAAAAAGTATCTATGGAAGCTTAGTAATACCATAAAACAAAAAAAAAATACAACACAATACATACGAGAAAATCGATTGTTGACCCCTCGGCCGCTATTCTGACGTAAATCAGCTGTTTTCTTAAATTTCTCTATGGCTAGTTGCCTATATGAGTCATGTGTTTACAAAAATGGAGACAAAAGAAGAAGTGTTTGTTCCATAGTTTAGTTTTTTTCATTCTTAATTCCTATATGATGTCCAAATTTAATAGATATCGTTTTCGGTATGAGGGTAATATTGTGATTTTAAGGGGAAATCGTCTCTAATTAGCTCATAGTTAACCCTCACATTTTATCAAGTAAAAAAATTAACTAACACCACTTTAAAAGAAATTTGAGATTAAGAATAATATCGAATTCCACAATATTTGGATAAATCTATTTTCAAAGTCAACTCTATTAGAAGTAAAACCAAGTCGGTTATAATAAAATCGTCATTAAGCTGATACTTCCCTAATAACCCTACGAGCTTGATGCAAAAAATGAAGATTTTTAAAAACTAGTTTTTCGAGATTGAAACTATGTTTCCCATTAGTTAACGGTATATCTTATTTTTTTAATGAGTAATCGCTACTCACCTTTATCCATTTTTTTTTTAAATTTTGTTATGCAACTGTGAGAAGTGGTAATATTCTTTTAATAATACTTTGAAGCGCTTTTCTCAGAATTGTGAAGGTTATCATATGATAATAACTTTAATGACTTTTATTGTTCGTATGTAATTGTAAGAGGACCGAGTGAATGACAGTGGCTGAGCACATACACTGTAAAATATAAAATAAATTCAAAATATCCTTAAACAATTAACAAGTATAGCCAACATAAATGAACACATTCTATCGTGACCGCCAATTCCAATAATTAAATGAGTTAGATGAATAAATCAAAATTAAAGTCTACAATTCTCACATTATATTTGAAGTATTGCTTATAAGGTTTTACCGAGCTAATAAGTTTTCAACGCTGCCTATGGTACACACGTCATAATGTTTTAAACGGTGATATTGTTAAAAAGTTTTGGAGTTTTTGCCTATTTAACACATTCAACTATATTCTTATGATCATTACCGTTGAAAGAGCCGGTATTAGCACTTTTTATAACGGCAATTTTTTAACAATCCTTCTTAGAAATGCGCTTTTAATTTGTTTAAACTTTCAATGTTGCTTAATTATATTGATAACAGATAAATTACTACCTAACTTAATAAACGTTCTATATCAAGGGTAGCCATAACGAGGCTTCCGTGTACAACTGATTAGGCTCTCGATTTTCGTCTTAATTTGTCAACGCAGCTAACGACTGTTGAGTCTATTTGTGATTTCGAACGGGGGTTGATACTTAAGTTTTAAGATAGGCAAATAAAACCAAATATTTATAATTGGATATGGTTTTATTGTTTCTCAAAATCTTTTCCACATTTTTTTATGCATTTGCATAGTCGAAGAATTTTTTCCGTTTGAGGTTTCTCTAAAAAATGTGATTTGATCGTTCAACCGCTTCTTCAGGTGTAGAAAAACATTGATCTCGCAATTTATTTTTGATATGCGGGAATAAGAAGAGATTATTAGGTGCCAAACAAGGACTGTACGCCGAATGACCCATCAATCTAATTTTTTTAAATACTTCTGGCAAATAAATGCTGATGTACGATTTAGAGCTGACCGATCTACGTTGCTCTAAAGGAACGGTGGCGACATATTAAGGCGACCATTTGCTTCGAAGTGCTTCCTACGGGAACAATTCTGTTGTTTCGAAAAGTATGTATTAATGGTTAAGTAGGAAGGGTTCTGTACTGTGGACTATTACCTCCGGTGCATCATCTCAATATTATCAACCGTCTCTTTGTCATCGAATCTATGACGTTTAAACAGTATTTTTAAATTGGGTAGGAGACAAAAGTTCTGCGAAGTTACGTCGAGGTAGTACTGAGGATGGCGAAGTTATACCACTTTGGGCTTTCTGGAATATTGTTGTACAAAATTCATTGAACTTGTTGGCACATTACCCTATTACCCATTCTGTCAACTTGTTGAACCTGTTCATCTGAAACGACAGGTTTTCGTCCTTGTCTCCCTTCATAATGTACAACACCATCACTCATGAAGTTTTTCCCATACACACGACTCATTTTCCGATGGATTTCTACAGCACTACGGCCTTCAGCTTGTAGAAAACGAATCACACTTCGCAATTCACACTTATCGGGAGCATCAACAAGGGCGGACATGTTTAGGTGATGGTAGCACAACGCCGACTGAGCGAGTGTCTCGCAGTCGCTCTCTTCTGCCCACGTAGCGTCTGCACGGAGCGATCGGATGTACGGTACGGCCCTCGTATTATTAGGTACTATTCGTTCTTCACTTTTAAAACAGCCCATGTATATCAATACCAACGAATACACGTTGTACACTTGAGATTAGTATATTCATTCTTTAGTTTCTCAAGAAATACAAATTTTATTTCTCATAAAAAAATGTTCTATAATTTTATAATTGATTCTATGTAGTATAGTAGACTGTTATATAAGAATGATATACAAACTTGAACAAATGGTAATAAAAAGTGTTCTAGAATTGATGGTCGATACATATTATATAACTGTATTTCGCAAAACAAATTAAACTGTGAACTTTGCAAGGTTTTCCATTCTATTCATTGATGTATTTGCAATATTATGGTATTAGTCAAGTTCAGTGCCATATGTCATCCGGATTTTAGAGGACCATTCTCCTTGAATTAGGGTTCCAGCCAATAATTTTTCTCACGAGAACATCGTTTTGATCCTCCTCGCAAAAATTTTTAGAATCCTTTATTTTCAGCAAATTACAAAATTTTACCATTTTCACTCAAGTATTTAGATACAGAATTTAAATAAATTATGCTCATGGCCGCTAGATCAAGTAAACATTTTGTTTTATCTCTAAAGAGCTTTTCTTATCCAGTCATAAGAAATTTCAGTTACTAAAATATAAATAGAATTATCAGGATATTTCAGAAATTAACATCTATTATTCAACAATATAGAGATGGAAATAAAATTCTGAACATCTTCAAGAAATAAAACACGAGGGTTTTGATTAGATATGGCTTTATTGCTTTTCAAAATATTCTCCATTAGGATCATTACAGTTTTGCATGCGTTTGATTCAATTGTGGAAGTATTTTTTCCATTTCGATAGATGTACCTTGAATATATTTGATTTGCATCAACCGCTTCTTCTTGTGCAGAAAAACGTTAATTTTTCAATGGGTGCCAAACAAGGACACGGTTGACCCATCTATTCGATGTTTTAACTGTTCGAAAACGTTTTTGTTTAAACTGATGTGAGGTAGCTCGCATTCTCCTGGTGGATAGTTATTCGTTTTCTACGATTGGCTTCCCTGATTTTTCCAAACATTTCTAGCAAATATATGCTGGTGTACCATTCATATTTGACAATTCTACGTGGCTCTAATGGAGCGATGGCGACATATCTAGTTATTAGCTCGTCTCGAAAGACCCATACAGTCGATTGTTGTTCTGTTTCTGTTTCATATGCTAGCACCACCATATAGACGTCTTTCGAAGCACCGCGAATTTTGTCAAATTCTCTAATTATGCGGTATCCAACGCGAACAAATGTTTTTGACAGACAAATTTTCATGTAATATTCAATGCATGTAAATGGAACTGATGCCTAAGTATATCTCAATCTCACGGTATATCACATGACGATCTTTCAATATTGGTTTATGCACAGGATCTTGATGTTTTCTGGCACAACAGCCGATAACCTCCACGTAACTCATCCTGTAGCGAAGTGCGACCATGATTGAATTCGGAAAACCAACGAAAAACGGTGGCTCGAGAAGCTGCTTCATCAAGAAAAATTGAAACGAGTTGAACTGCACACTGCCATGGGTTTTTTTGGCAAGATGAAAGTTTCAAGTATGTGTAAACTGATACTACTCAAAAATCACTCACATGACAACACGTTTTTAGTACGTTAACCATTAAAGATGTCAAACTGGCACAGACATATTTGACCTATTCACATCAAATTAAGTAGCAGCCATGGTATATCTTAAAGAAACTATGGTGGTGATAGTCCATTGGTTTTTCATGAGTCATTCATATTGAAGTGTTGTCTACTTTTTACTTATTACTGTCATAATCAAAGATCGGAATGCTGCATGCAATTTTCTGCATTTCTTATAGTTTTTGGATAATACAGTTTACTATTCAACGAACTACCTGATCTGGGAGAAAAGCTTCCAACATTGTCTTTCGGTGTTCAAAATCTTAGTAGCATTTCTCACACTCGAAATGAAGTAATTCTGCTCATCTGGATAATAGGAGCTCGGGGAAAATCTTGAAATTCTTCAATATCACCATCTGCTGAATGTTCTGTATCATGATTACTTCAACTCTATTATGAGCTGTTCCTACTGTTTTTTCGATGATAGTTTTTGGTTTGTACGAAGTTTACGACATAATACTCTAGTGTCGCGATTTTACCTAACATCTTAGAGTACCAAATCGGTAACACCCGTTGAGTGCTAGATTCAAACTAACCATGGCGGCTGAGTGAGGTAGAAGGGGGGGGAGATGGAGAGAGATTCGATGGGTATTTTTAGGTTGAATATGAAAAATTTTTTAGAGTTGGCCCTGATATAGGAGCTGCTCCTCTGCAGGACTGGGGTTGTGGCGATTGGTTGATGATTCTGCTATCTAGGCTAGAAAGAGGAAGAAAAAACGGCGACCAAGTGGCTCGAAGAAGACGCAATGAGAGCTCCAAGCCTAAGTAAAAGCACTTCCTTCCAGTTTGGGAATATATTTTGAAAACTTTTTTTTGTTTTCCATTTTCTTTTATTTCTTTTCATTCATGGGTGGAGTGCCATAGTGGCAAATTTCAGGGTTTCTACAAATGAAAAATTGGAAATGCTTTGCAAAATCTTGTAGAATTTATGAATTAACTTCAATATTTGCATATAAGGTAATATTTCACTGCATTATTAGCCATTAGATAAGGTAGTAGCGATAGCTGCTTGGAGGAGATTAAGAGTAGTATAAGTTGCTCTCGTGATGTATTTGGAGAGGAAACAACTTTTACTAAACTTCATAATTAACACTAGAAAACGGCTTCGTTTCAAAATTAACTATTTTTAAAAAATAAAAATATTTTCATATAAATTTCAAGTTCGACTTTATCGACATTCATTTCAAGAAATCAATCAGACCATAATGATATTATTTCTATTTATTTGGTCGGGTAGCAAGGCCATTATTACTTTCTAATAAATGAAGTGTCCAATTACGGTAAGCTGAAACCATTTTATCAAAAAAAAAAAATGATTAGTCACCATTCTTTCGTTATATAATATTAGTTTGAAAAGTCATGATTTTTTTAAGTTTTATTTGATTATTTAATTCAAAGTTCATCAAGTAGGTATTGATTGCTCGATAAATTTTGTAGTTTGATAACAACAACACAAATTTATGGTTTGAAAGAAATTTTATTATTTAATACACATTGATCCTCAATAAACTTTTTCCAGTAGTATTCTTATTTGTCAATTCCATCCCATGAGTTAGATTTTCTGAGATTGTTGATATAGGCCTACATGGTTGCTACCATCTCCTTTTGATACAAAACGTTTTTCACGCAGGGATTTTGTGTACACAGGTAGAAGTTAGAGGAAGATGAGGCTGGTAAAACAAGAAAAAAATCTTATTTTCGTTTTCTTTATCGCGACTTTTTATATCTAATTAATCCAAAAAACTACAATAATACTCTTTATTGTTCAAGTATTGAGGAGATTTTTGCTAATACCTATTATTTAGCCTTTTTTATTGATTTAGGATCATTTTTGTCTTCTGCTTCGTATTTTGGCATTTGCCTATATGATAACGCAGATACAGAATATAATTTTGTGTGTTCAAAGAATCGATAAGAATTATTGAGAGAGATTGAAATTATAATATAAGATCAGAATGGTAAAGTAAGAAATTTTGATTTTCTCTGTAAAACTCTTCATCCATATCAATGAATGCTATAGGTTAGTTACAATATTTTCCATATAATTTATGTACGCTTTGTGTGACATGACAGCATTCTCATTTTGTCTTGTACTTTAATGGAATATGATATTTCCAAGTAAGGTTATTGGTTTTATCGGCGTTTCCTTAAAAGTTGTTTTCGAACAAATTGCATAAGAAAACAAGTGTGAAATAAATTGTGATATACTTGTTTTTTTTTATATTAGTTAATTATGTTCTTCCGCGCTGTCAACCTGTTAGTGTAAATATAATGTACAAGGTAGTTCAGCAATTACTTTTCGCAAAATTACGACTTTGAATTGGAAAGAGTAGAGTAACTATTTAATATATTCTAGATTTAAAAACTTGTCTGACAGACATCAATATCGTAGGGTTTAATGATTGGTGAACGTTAAGTTATCCACTTGGCAGATGTAATTGAGATTACATGAACAAAACAGTAAGTGCAAATGACAAAGTAGGTGGTTTGAGCTTTTCTAATTGTGAAGTTCGAAAGTGAACTCAAATTTGAGTTTAGACTATGCTGTAGAAAACAACTCTTACTTTCTTCCAATAAATATGAATATCACAAGTATAACATTAAGCTTGACATACTTTTTCACAGACTTCAAACAAATTTTTGACAATATATAGCGCGTAGATGGTTAAATTATAGTATGGAGGATCTACAAACAACCACAAAGTTGATATGAAAAGTCTTGCTGAGTTTACAAAGATTAAATGCCAAGGTTAATACAAGCAACATAGGAAGTTATCAGATTGGCATCAATGTCTGCCTTGAACACATTTTATATTTCTTCTGCAGGAAGCAATGAAGGATATGGACCAAAGAGGGACATTTTTCAAAAAAATCTACACAAATATGTGTTTACGGTGATGATGTTGTTTTAATATAAAGGACATAACATGAACCGGTTGAGTTAAAAATAGAATTAGAAGCAAAGGACTGGTAATCAATGAAAATTAAACAGAAGCGACTGAAGAGAGACTTAGATGACAAAACAGTCAAAAACGTGTTGGAGTTTGATTATATTGGTATATACATAACGAAAAATGGTGATGCAATCAAATGATAAAATGAAAATGTCTCTGAGAGCAAGTTGGTATGGAAAACCAAAGTGAAAATCTATGAAGCAATTAAGAGAAAAACGGGATTGAAAATGTAAAAGTAGCATCAAAAAACAAGGTTTAGATGACTTGATTGGGGAGATTGGAGGAATATAGAAAGAGTTTTAAAATCTTGGATCCGAAACCCACACCAATTAAATAAAGGGATGGGCTTGTGTTATCGACAACAAAGTGGCGTGGATTCACATTGTATATGCCAAGAACTAGCCTGGGCTGTAGTGTGATCGAGAAAAAATGAAATGAACAGAAGTACATAGGATGATTCACAGCAATTATTTAATTCTATTGGATGTAACGCGAGGCATCGAATTGGTACAAACTGCTGATATGACGCAGTCCGTGAACTTGTAGTCCAGCTACTGTTCGACGCCTCTATACTATTGGGCGAGTCGTATTGCGTTTTCATTATGAGTTAAACACCTTGACGTTCTTTACAAAACGTGTTCTGTTTCTAATATACACCATGAATTGGACATTGGAATGTTAACGTTCACTGGATAGTAGATTTTATATAAGCTAAATACAGTGTTAGCTTCGTTCTTTGATAACGAGATCTTGGTTATCGAAACGCGTGTCAGACAGTGTAATTGTGAGTATTGATGTAGTGATAGAAGCAAATAGTATGTTCAGCATAAATATCTCTAACGGTTCCAATTCCAATGCATTTCATGAATATTGAATTTGTGCTGGAAATGATCAACTGCTTCAATCCAAAACAATTATGATGCATTCTTGTAGGGTTTATAACCAAATAATGTTACTTAAATAACAAATTTAGAAAACAACAATGGAAAATACCGTTGAATCCAGGGTTTGTGAATAGACTTCCATACTTTTTGAGTGCACTGAGAGAGCAGACAACCGTGCCCAGGTAGTTGTATTGATCGAGAACTGGAGTGGAAAACTAACCTCCTTAAAGCTGTCTAATAAAATAACATCTACCAATGCTCTGACCCTCTAGAAACCAGAAATTGAGGATGGATATTATTTTTTTAATGATAATGCTCGACACATCCATCGTGCGGTCTTTGATGCTTCCCCCTTCACTGCCTTCTCTATAATTTGATTCGAATCCAGACGATTCAGCTTGGGACAAGTTATAAAGAATAATGTATTCTATCATCTTCCCAAAAACACTCAAAAAATTGAAACCGGGTTTTTTCAGACTACTGTTGCCGCAAGACAGGAATAGATAAATTCAATCTTTCATCTTAACGATAGCATGCTTCATTTTTTTGAGAAAATACTTGTAATTTGAAAAGGATATTTAGTATATAAACTTTTCTAATTTACACTGGTCAACAGTGATTTTGTTGCCTTTGTAGTAGATTGACTTTTAATATATTATTGGTCACAATTCCAACTTTCCATACTAGTTTCGGAAATATTCTGTGAATTTCTCAACATCATTGTTACTAAGGGCATGCGAATGACTTCTAAAATTTGAAAAGGGAATAGACGGAGAGAAATATGCTTTGAGTAAAACACGACATTTCGTAGTCTGCAAGTTTGGATTAAAGATTTGATTTATCAAGATTATGGGATTATAGAATTACCAAAGTTTGATTTAGGACTTTCTTTTTTTTCCGTAATCATGAAGACTCAACAAAAACTAGTTTGTCCATATCGAAATCGAAATATTGAACATTATCCTGCTTGGCAACGTGTCTGAAGTTGCTTTTTGTTAAACAAACATGACGAACTCATGCTTCAAAAGAAACAAACATAATAGAATGAACGTTTAGTACATGAAAGAAATTATTATATCATGAAAACTTAGATCTCAGTTGCTCTGGAGGGGAAGTAAAAGGTTTAATAATGGGAATCACTTAATGATTTTATGCGCATGAAAAGTGCGCTGAAGCCCAAACATGAATGGAAAATGTTGATAATTGTTCAAATGGGAGATATTATGAAAATCATAAAAATAATAGCATGTTTAGTACTTTCATGAATATGTTCATAATATTGGCACTTGAAATTATAAAAATATATTCAAGGCAACAATTTTTTTGTGAAGCTGTGTTATTTGATAGTAGTAACAAATATTTTGTTTCCTTCTTTAGTTCGCTTGATAAGACGTCACTTTTATTTTTAATTAATTGTAGATTATATTCAAACATCTAGGAGATATAAATGAATCAAGTCAAAATCAGGTTTATTTAGATGCAACGTACATACAAATAAAAACCACTACGAACTGAAATTGTTTTTGTTATTATCTACGACCGCATCTGTAAATAGTAATAAAACTGAAAAATGAGGGTCGTAGAAGAATCATAAACATTCAAAATGTTCTGGGTCTGGTCATACATTCAAATAGTAACACAACAATAAGTTCAATCTTATTCAAAATACCGCCTAAATGTAATAAAAGCCATGGAAAAGTTTACGATTCACATGTCCAAATCCTTGCTTTTCAATTTTTTTCTGCAAATGTCCACTTCATCAGGAACGATATTTTTCAGCTTCCGGTTAAATACAAAGTTGTTATTTGTTACAAGAATATGTGAAACATGTTGAGAATTGTTACTTCTTGTGAACCATAAACGAACAAAAGATTTTTCTAAATAGGGTAAAGTACGCTCCACATTTCAAAAATAATTTTTTCTTAAGATTTATTTCGGACAAAGTCATAACGTAACACGTTATCGTTTCATCATAACGAGATTTGGTAGGAATTTAACTTAACTAAAAAACAATATATTTATATAAAATAAAAAAAAATGCTTTAGTGTGATGTATTAACCTCCCTATGGGTGAATAAGCCTTCTATTCTGCTCTAATAGTGCTCTCCACACTCAACACAATCTGTATCTTCAACGATTGAAATCTCCTCTGACGCAATGCATATTCACTGATGAATCGGAAGAGGAAGAATAACAGATCTTTTTATTTTTCGCAGAGGATTTCAGACCCTTCTTGCCTCATACTGTGTGTCTATTTATTTATTGTGACAAAATATATAGATAAAACTAATAAAACTTACGCTACGCCCAAGTCCGGTCATAAATAAAAGTCTGAAGTCATAATATCTGTTCTGAAATTGATAAGCACGTCCCGGGCTAAGCGAATCGTGGCATCGTTATTTGTCCAAATCGGTACCATAATATACCACAAATAAAAAGCTGCATGGGAGGGGCGCACGCCGCATCACTGCAGAAGCCGCTAGATCAGGTATAGTACAGAGACGGCATCGTATTATTGTACTGTATAATTTTCTTAAACATGTCTGATACAGATACTGCTGATGAAGTTGGTAATATTAGTTATACCTCGCCTAAGAAGAGAGCAAAAAAGCTTCATTTTAACGCTAGCGAAGAACAAATGATTGTAAATACATATTCATGAAAATGGAATGCAAGGGAAGGATGACAAGACTGTTAATGCCGTTATTTCCAAAAATTTCGTGAGTATCTTCTACATGTGTCTATCGAATCCTTCACGAGTACAGAGCTAATCATTCAGTGGCCGACCCAAAAAAGTATCCATCAAGAAAAAAAATTGATAATTTGATTGATTATTTGAACAGAAGCGCCATCAAAAGAATTGTGCATAATTTTCTCTTTCAATATGAGTTACCTACAGTAGATAAAATTTTGAGAATGGTTGACGAAGATAGTTTATTATTAGAAAAAGCAGAAATTTTACTACCTGGACGAAACATGAGTAGATACTGGACATACTAGGTTTAGGTGGATTCATCAATGCAATCCTCAAGGTAAGCATTCTTCGATGGATTTTCCATAGGATTGAAAAACCCACCACGTAGGTAAATCTAAGAAGTTTATTTTGATTGATTTCTATATCTTCACTTTATATCTATGTCATATTTTTGTAATAATAATTGTGTCTAATTATTATTAATTCATATTATTAATCTGATGTATGAGACCACAAATCATTGATGAAGTGCGAAGTGTTATCCTGTTACATGCTCGGATTGGCGTTTTCAAACCTGATAACGTGCACCATGCGATAAATTGACTTGAATATTGCCAGAAATATATTAATGAGACATGCAGTATAACTGAAGATGTTTCACCATCATAAATATTTCTATAATTATCTCTCGTTTACCTGATGGAATAAATATTAGTAGTGAATGTTGTTATATTTCAACATCTCTACATGTACTGAATATATTGTATTGTCATTGAATTAATCTGTTATGTAACTATGTTATACTCTGTATGTGAGGAACATCCCGGAACAGTCAATTATATCGAAAACGGTGCCTAATATAAACAATTTTTTCCATAAAAGTTGTTTGTATTGAAGAAATATATTAAGCTATTGTAATTAGTTCCAAAAAAGCGTGTTTGACAAAACTTTGTTCCTCAAAAAATGTAATGAGCCTTTTTTGGTTACATTTTCTGTATCTTCTTAACAAATATAATCGGCATGTTACATTGCTGTTGATTTCTTTAGTTTCCAAAATAATTTAGAGTTAAAAAAAAGTAGCGATATGTGATACAGATGCGACTAGTCTATTAACACTGGAATATTTCTGAGTTCTCAGAAAAAATAAGCACTCAAATAAGCTCGCCTTATGATACCTTGATAAAAAACTATAAACGAAATGCCAGCATTCAATAATGTTGATAAGTTGCACACTCCGCCTATTTTCCGATTCACGCTGTTTTTGTAATATTATTCATCTGGGATACGGGAACGTGCTTTGCGCGCTCTTTCGATGATCTATTAAACAGGGACTTTTAGAGGCCGCTAGTTACACGGTTCGTACTAGTAGTTTTGAACTTCTTCAATTTTGAATTTAGTAAATAAAATCTCAGCATCATTCAATTTCACACCAAAAAGGTACTTCTGATAAAATTCGATAAAGTGTATCGTTTTCGGAATACTATTTGGAAATAATAATAATAAATTTAATATTGAAAGTTATGTTCAATACTACATGGTACGAACTGTGTAACTAGCGCCCTCTATGTGAGACTTAAAAACAAATTCATTGGATCTATCAGCTTCCAAAACATAATCGTATAAAATTTCAATTCAATGTTGCCAGTAGTTGCGGAAAAATCGTGAAAAATGTGAATTTTTTCATTTCTAGTTTTCAGATGATTTGAAGTGGATAAGAATATATATGATCAGAATTTGTGTGATTTATATCAATACGAGGGAAAGATAGAGTTTGATAATGATTGGAATTGTGGTTGTAACCAAAAAAGTACATTAATATTGCGTTTGCTGCTCATTTTTTGTGGCGATAGAGTGTGGACGAAAATAGGGGTAAGCGATCTAGAGCACTTGAGTTTCAACATAAAAAAAAACTCCAAGAGTCATCTTCATAAATTCATGGGATATGATAAACAACTGTTATCCGTGGCTTAATTATATTCTGCTTATTGATATTGTCAAAAATTATCTTGAATTTTTGGGGAATTAAATTGGCTTTATGCAGTCATGATAAGAACATCATATTTCTTGGGCAATACTAAGTGAGTCCCGAAGCATACATTGATTTAGAAAACAATCTCTCAGCAAGGTTAATTCACAGAATGTGTGAATCTGTCCCAGCTGTCGAGAATTGATACATTGCGAGTTTTCTTCATAGACAAAAAAGTGAAGGGGTTCTAGCAATTAATCATTTTAGCACAGAAGCCGACCAAATCAATGAAAACTGACAAAGACGATAAAAATTCTACAATGTGTGTTCTTATGAAAACATTGTTAAAATGGTCTATCACGGTCCGCAACTGAGGTGAGATAACATCTACTGTTTTACATTTTTACAAGTTGTGTTACGTTGAATTAAATTCCTCATTTTACTCTGAGAAACGCTATTGTTTAAGTTGGTGTTTATTTTAACTCTATTGAGAATATTTAAGGTACAGTTATTTTCACACTTATAACTGTTTCCAAAAAGTATTTCGACCGTAGAACCGTAGAACCTGTGAAGTAATAGTACAACTACAGGAAAACATTGTATAGAAACACATACTCGACACACTCGGAAAGTAAATGTGTGGGCTTGAATTATTGATTATAAATTAGAAGGTGAGATCTATATACAATGAAATTTGAATGCCGAAATGTATCTCTACAAATCGAGAAATGAAAATGTGTCAGCGAGAAACAATCAAGTAGAACCACTATTCTCTCTTCATTTTTAGGAAGATTATATCAAAACAACACCACTAAACAAGTCAATGATTTTTATTATTTTCTTATTAGGATATACATTTATAGTTGCCCTTTTGACGTTTTCAATTTTACAATCTGTGTTTATTTTTGTTTCATCTTTTAATGCTACCTTGTACAAGAACAAATGATTTAATGTGCTCCTTTAACATCTACAATTTTTATAAAAGAAATTTTTTATCATGCAACGTTTTATAAATAATTGAATGCATACGTATATTCTGTATATTTAAGAATATAACTGATTTATATGAAAAGAAATAATAAAAAAACGGATTTAGAAGCGAACAGTCTTTTTAAGTTTTGAAAATAAAATTATTATTCAAAACAATATCAAACCAGTTTATTCTGTAAATAAGAATTTGTTTATTCAAAACATTTTACGTAATTGCAGTATCGATCATATTGTCGAAAATAATTTCTTCAGCCACATGTTCTTGAAATATCCCAGCCCAATAAAGATAACTTGACAAATGATATAAATCTTCGTTTTGGCATTCTGAACAATACATTAAAACCTCATGTATACGATATCGTGATACTGAAGATCAAAAATCATAGTGATCAATTTTTCGTGATTATTAAATCATACCAACCGTTCTTTCCTTCTAATAACTATGTATACTCGTATATTACGATATATTTTTCTCAAACTGTTTGCATCATGTCCTTTCAACATAACACCAATAAAAGGTGATTATTTTCATGGATTCAGCGTAACATACAGCAAATGTCTCTAGTGCAGAATTTTCACTTGATGGTCTGTATTCACAAGAGCAAATGTGAAATTCCATTGAATGATAATATCCATATTCATCAAATTTTTTCAAGAAACTTAAATGAAAAGGAGCAAATGAAGTTTCACACAAACTTCTACTATCAACCTTCACAATAGCCTTGTTTTATATCTGTACGACGATTTCAACGTTACCTACGTAGTTCAAAGCATCTTTGGTAATCATCTGAAGTTAATCCGTTAAGAATCGCGGAAATAGCTTCTTCAACAGTCTCTACACCACAATAATAAGTTTCTTTGCAGTGTAAGTTTATCTCTTGAAGTAAGAAAAAGTTGGGTGGGGCAATATCGGAACTACAGAATTGTTAAAGTTTCGTTAGAGTCCTATTGAAAAATGGACCGTTCATTTATCGTGATGCAAATTCCACTGTATAGCAGTAAGTTGAGGTTGTATATGGAAAACGCTAGCTTCAGCCCATCCAGAACGCTGACATAGAAACTTATGTCATTGTTTTCACACATATTCTGCACTCGCTTTGAATATGGACCAACAGATCCTTACAGATCGCTTATCTCATTTGTTTTTGTTACTGATTAAGAACAAAATCTTTGCGCAAATCTTTTGCATATTTCAATCCTCTTATAACATCTTTCTGATGGTTTCTTTGGGGATTATACAACGCAAGAGTGGTCAGATGTGATCAGCATACGGAAACGATCACTGTTTTTGGTCTTTTACGTGGACTATTTTTTACTGATTCGTGCCCCTATTTGAAATATTTCACCTATTTCACTACTAATATAGTTTTTTTCACGATCGTACAAAATACCCACCAAACATGCTATCAATATAAGGTCTGTAGTGAACCGGATAGATTATTCACTTTGCTAGGTACATGTATTCGGGATAATGCAGTTTAGTCAGTCCCAAATTACACCCACATCTCCGGAATTTAATTCCCACACCTTCTTAGAAAAATTACATAACCTTGAAGTATCAGCGGATGTCCACCAAAACCATCTCATTATAAATGATTCAGTAAAATATTGCTAATGAGACGCTAAGCACTAAAATTATTTATTTATAACCAGTATTCACGTAGTTACAATAAGCACAAACATGATTTGTTAGAATTATAAACATTACTTAGAACGTAGGTACATTAATTCTCCGTTCTACATTAGTTTTACATTATCTCGTAACTCATGTTAATGAATAAACCAATGAAATCTGTAAATTTCAGGTAGTTACCGCATTAAACCCTTGACAATGATGTATGTATAATTGTTTTGTTGTTCCTGCTCTTGCCAAAATATCGATATTTCCATAGGCATATTTCTTTCATCTCCTCAAAAAATAAAAGTCCTAGATGTGAAATAATTGAGAAAAATTTGAATATAACACTAGAAAATACCACAAAATATATACAGTGTGCTTCTAAATTAATGACACAATTTACAGGAGGTATGAAATAAAGATGGGTCTCTCCTATAACAAAATTTCCTTTCACTACCCCTTTCCGAGATATCACCCTTAAAAGGTGTGAGTTAAATTAAGTTTTTATTTTTTTTTCAAATTTCAGTTTGCTAGAAATTTGAAATTTTGTGATGTTTATGCACTCACAATGAACTAACTACGGGTATTTTTTTAATATTCCTGTGACATTATACGGGCGTGTAATTAGCAACTCTTACTTTATTTCATATCAAATTTTTTATTCTTAATTTCATTCCCAAAATCAATAGCTGCTAAGAAAAAAATAAACATCATAATTTATAAACTTCTCAATAAATTGGGTGGAAATTTTCTCAAGAAGGAACTCGAAGATTGTGATGAAAATACGGGACCCTTTGTACTATTATATAATGTACCCATTATATGTCTGCTTGCACGACCTTAATAATAACCATCATTCACGGCAGTGAATCATGAATCATTAATTACTGCTGTCAGATGCTTTCTTGGTTTAGTTTTATTAGATAGTTTTCCTACAACAATCGGGTTTTGAAAATGCTATCATGTGATCCAAATATCTCAATTTAATTCTGTACAAAAAAAAAATAAAAAATTCAAAAAGTAAATGTTTATTAGACCAGTGCGAGCCCTGGACGTTGGAATTGGAATATTCACTGAGCCACAATCAACTTTGAATATACGTGTAGTAAATCTGTTTCTTAACATATCATGTTTTTCGCCACAGTTTAGAAATTTCTCATTGTTTCCATATTTTATATTCATTTTCGTTGAAAACCGATAAATTCAAAAAATGGAGATCAATTCATTTTTACACTAGCAGATATTAAAGAAGGTTGCCTCATAAATTTATTGCCGGAAAAGTCAAGAAAAGTTTATATTTGGGCTTATGAATAATCTATTTTGAATTGACAAAAGGGAGACAAAACTACTCCATTCATAGACTCCCTGTAATAACTAGAAAAATGGCAACAAAATTTCTTCTTCTATTAGTTTCATCATTTCTATGCGGATTTCGTCCGGAACCTCTTCACATTCATTATTCCTGTCGAATATTGGTGGTGTATCGCTAGCGAATGTTTTCCGTATATATGTTTGCCATACTTTTACTAATTCTTGTTCTTCTGTTACCATTTCATTGTTTTCGTTTAGTATACCTGTTACAGGTTAATGTACGTATTTATTTTCTGTATTTTTCGAAGATTTTATGTTTCTGTAATCTCCGATTGTCCATCATCAGTAGAGTTTCTACTGCCATCCATTCTTTCTTGGTATTTGGGCTGGCATATCCTATTTCTTCTTCTTCTACTTTTACCATCGCATATTAATTTGATCCCAGACATATTTTATATTCGTATCTTGTGTTGTAGTTGACTTTATTGTTGCGAATTCTTGATTTATTTTTAGTTTTATATATTAAGCCTTTTATTCCGACTTTTCAATCTTGTTTTTATTGAGACATAGTCGATCTGGTTGCGAACGATATTATCTGGATGATGCTGCGGAGATTGACGACTATACAAACGTCTTTCTGGTAGTTTCTACCATGTATTAGTAATTACAAATTCCTCTTCTTGACAAAATTGTACTATCTTGTCTCCCCTACGTATTTACCGACGATTTTATCTACATCAATGTTTCCAACCCTTGCATTGAAATCGCCCATTATTATAGTAGTTTCGTTGTTTTTGGTATATACTAGCAGTTGTTGTATTTCTTTATAAAATGCTTCAACCTCTCGATCAGGATTTTCTGCGGTGGGAGCATAGCGCTGGATTATATTTATGTTTATAAGTTGGGCATTTAGTTTGATGAACATGGCTCTAACTGAGAGTGGAATTAAGCTTTTTACAACTTTATTTGTTTTATCGTCTAATGTAGTTGTGTAGTTTTATTCTTTTGGCATATTCCACTTACAGGCCATGGAAATTCGCTTAAGCGTTGGATGGTGATCTTCAGTCTGTGCATTTGTCTGATGGTATTGTCTAGTTTTCCTTCATGAACAAACTTCTGGCATTCCAGGTGCCGATTCTGGGATATATGATTTTACAAATTATGAACGTTCATGCTGTCTCAGTTCCTCATTCATATTTAATTTTTCGATTGTCACTTCATTATTGGTGGCGCAACAATTACACCGATTTTTACTCCTTTCATAATGAACCATCCAAATTCTTTAAGAACGTCTGTCATACTAAGGTAACAAATGAAATGATTGTGAAATTTGTATTATCTATAGGACTCGACAAATTTCTGAAAAGAAATTAGAGAGAAAACATATAAACCAGAAAAAAAATGTGCTAGCTGTCTTCAGAATCCAAAAATCGTAATAGTAATACAATAAGTACATAGAATGTTTTCCTATGATTATAATTTCTGTTTTGTTTAGAACGAGTGACAAGAAGGTTTTCTATAGAACACAAGCTTTTGTCAATTAACCCTCAACATTTAGAAAGGATTGATGGAAGAAATATCATAATAATGTATACTGATAGTTGTGAGTGTCAAAATAGAGAAACATTGATACAAAACAAAATGTTTGAATGAATGTATAATGCAAGAGAGAGAAAATACCTTCAATCTGATAATATACTATTGAAACTTTATTCTGTTCACGCAATAATATAATAAAAACTAGGTAAATGTATTAATGTACCGGCGAGTTATGTCTCAAGGAGAAAAAAATCTGCTCCTTATGAAATAGAATATTTAACGCATCACTTTTCAAAAATATGACTAAAGTTGACGTTATAAAACACCTCCAGGAAGAGGTGAAGGTGATTGGACCCTTTCAGATATTCCTACTTTGAACTAAACTAGAGGATGAATTTTCAAGGTCAATTCTCAAAGAAAAAAATCAACTCAAACTTAAAATATCAAGTTGAGGAGAATAATCGTTATTGTTTGGACTAATTTTTATTAATTATATCAACGAGCCAATCATTATATCTTTTTTATTGATGCAAAAATTTGGTTTAACATATATTAGTTCATTTTTTTGTATGATAAAATTCCAACCGTGGTTTATTGATTTATCATACAGGCATTCAAAATATGTTTGTATTAATCGAAACTATAACTATGTTTATCGTCAACTGAATGTTATGCTTGGTAAGCGGAAAAGAATGCTTCTGATTATGAAGTTATGTTCAATTATGATGTTAGTCATAACAATTTCCACTCAGTAAAGAACCTTGGGTGACAAAATTCGAAAAAGATACTGAAAAATGTACGAATTTATCGTGGAAAGATAAACAGGTACAAATAAAGCAGCATAATTATTGTTTTTTTTATTTCATTCGGTTGTTGTGCTTTGAGTTCAAAACAGGAGGGATTAATTGATATGAATATTTTGTTGGTTTTAGTTTCATGTATCGGTAAACCAGTTCTATAGAAAATCAGGTAAGAAGTTGATTATGTAGTCTAGCAACTTTGATATAAAATCAGTGTATGACAAATTCCTATTTAGAACAATTCTTGTAATGTATTGTCTCGAAGATATTGAGTAATACTTTGATGGAAACCAATATACTTAGTGCGTCACACTCAATATGGAAATTATTCGATTCCAAGAACAGCCGCAGACATAATATGCTCCTAATCAATGTCAAATGCTAGTACCATGTACTGGTTTTTCAATTAAAGAAAATTAAAACTCTATTGGCTCTAAAACACCTGAAAACCTTCGTAAATTTTATGCAGTAAGATAAGTTATCATATCAATAAAAAGGCGCGTGAGATCAATTCAAGTGTTCATGCCTTTTCTCAATTTGACCTCAGTGGTAGGTGATTTGTTTCCCTAGAT
Source organism: Diorhabda sublineata (assembly GCF_026230105.1). NCBI lineage: Eukaryota > Metazoa > Arthropoda > Insecta > Coleoptera > Chrysomelidae > Diorhabda > Diorhabda sublineata. The sequence continues at coordinate 32,376,046 of NC_079477.1, forward strand.
ATCAATTATTTTTTGTCTTCTGTACTAAAATTGTTTTCAGAAGATGAGTTCTTCTATTCAAATATCTAATTTTGAGCTGAATCACATTTCAACTTCTCACTCAGTAACTTTTTCCAGTGAAAATTTTACTTTGAAATTCAAACTACTACTACTACTCCTTTTATTTTTGGATAGATTGTTACAATTTTGAAATTTGAATATTGTGGTATTGATATTTGATCCATATATTGCTATCATCTATCAAAAATTCACACTACCGATATAAAAAATTCTATATTAAGATGGCGATAGAACATATGAGCTGCATTATATTTCGAGATTTATCATATTTCTTCAGTTTCAACTTTGAAATAATTAATATCGTCAAAATTTATTGGGTATAATACGACAATTTCCATTTAATCAAAAAAGGCCTTCTTTGTTTTAGGTTTTGAGGAAATCGAAGAGAAAAATGGTCGGGTCTGCCGATACCAAGTCGGAGGCCGAGAAAAAGGCATCAAAAGAAAAAGAAGCCAATTTCATAGACGCTAACATGACTTGGAAAGACCGTTATAATTTTTTCGTTGAAAATATAACAGTAGAACCAATGTTAGCTTGTTATATAGTACCTAGTGTTTTAGCTAGTCTTGCCACTCAGAATTTGAATCTTGAAAAAGCTTGCCGAGTAAATTTAGGCTATTCTCCGGAAGTATGTGATGCATTAACTGAAAGAAGAACAGAAAACTATACAATGGAGGAACGAGAAGTACAGCAATTGGTAGCCAGTATGGGTGTATGGAAAACAGTGCTACAAAGTGCTTTACCGGCGTTCCTTATCATGTTCATTGGATCATGGAGTGATAGATGGGGTAAAAGAAAACCTTGCATGTTGTTTCCCATTGTTGGTGAATTCATGACGGTTGTGGGACTTATGGTATGTACATACTTTTTTCAAGAATTACCCATGGAAGTGAGTGGGTTTATAGAGGGATTTTTCCCAGCTATAACCGGCGGATGGTTCACCATGTTTATGGGTATATTCAGTTATATTGGTGATGTAACAACCCTAGATGTGCGAACGTTAAGAATCGGTATAGTTAATGTATTTTGCTCCCTCGGCATACCAATCGGACTTGCATTAAGTGGAATTCTATATAAAAAAATCGGTTTTTACGGTACATTTTCTGTGTCCGCAGTTATGTACATAATGGCATTCTATTACGGCTATAAATCTATCAAGGAACCTAAAAAATTAGACCGGCCCACGTTGCCAAATCAACCTTGTGCTCTTATTCGAGACTTTTTTGACGTAAAGCATCTTCTAGATACTTTTAGAGTTGCTTTTAAAAAAGGAGAAAATAAAAGAAGAAAGAAGGTGATGCTGCTGATGCTTGTTGTAATGGTAGTTATCGGACCGATGCACGGTAAGAATTTTTGAAATATATGTTTATCCAGAGTAATCATGAACATTGGATTGAAGTTAGTAGTGTTGATAATTTCAATTCCTCTATGATAACCTATTACCTATTTTTGATGTTAAAATTTCTGGAAATGTTGCTAATATTCACATTGAACACACTTTTTATGCTACTACTACACCAACAATCACAATTACAATGTTTGATGGGCGTTTCGATAATTTATCGTCTTCAGGGACTGCAGATGTATGCAGTACACAGTTTACCTCTCAATACAATAACTTGGTTACACGCACGTCAAAGAATGTTTGTGAATCTTGATGTAACGGTAGTAAAAGCAGTGCGCTCTTACCATTAACTTGATTTGAGCATTGGAGTCTGTTTTATTTGTTGACAAAATATAAATATTACAAATATTATTAAAGATCTGAAAACTGAAAATATAACAATGGATAGAGGCTGAAGAGAACTATCCAGAGTAGTACAGCTCATGACCGACTGCAAGACAGCCTCAGCCTTACACCATTCAATATATGAATCATATGAAGCGTGAACAATGTTAACGCAGGTTCCACAAGAAGAGATCCAGCATTTGACTTATTGTGTCAGTGAATGATGGAGTACTAGTGGAGAAAGAAGATGACCAACAGCATTTACTCGTACCATCTATGAGAAAGACAAGCCAAAGGTCTGATGAACTAATTGCAATGGAAACATAAGTCAGATCAACAACAACAAAAAGAATATTTGAAAGGACTGAAATGAGAACAAAACAACAATTAAGGAGATCGAATGAGAAGTCGGGATATTAGAGAATAACTAGTAATTCAAGATGTGATAAGATACGTCGATAGAATGCCAGAAAACAAAGAGCAAACTGGGAGAAAACCCATAAACCTAACAAATTGAGATCACTAGGCAAACCACTGCTAGAAATTGAACATGACAGGTTCCCATGAAAAGGAAGGGAAGAGGAAGAGAGAATGGTACACCCAAATTGTTTCCTAGTTTGATAATAACATCCAATCCAACCCACAAGAGACAGTAGCTGAAGCTTGTAGACCTGGTATAATTTCTGTGGAAAATATAATCAATGAAGTCACCAAGGAAAATCTTCAACCTCGTGAAGATTAGTTGATATATTTGAAAAAAAAATGATAACAAAAATCATCCACTCTTAGACAGTTACTCAGATTAAGAGACAAAATATGAAAGAAATATTCAAGACTCATGAAAATTACGGTACTAGTAAACTAATTTCTCATTTACATGTTATATCTTATCGATATCTATATTCTTCTTATTGTAACTATGTTTTGGTGAAGCCTGGCTAGATACCCTGTATATTTGTAAATAAAATTCAAAATATGCAATTCAAAGCTTGATATGTTATTTGTGAATAATTTTATCCCATATATACTTTTTATAAATAAGATGGTCACACTTCAGAATATTATTATAAATTTTGTTATTTTCATGCAGATAGAAATTACTTGAGAAACGTAATTATGCATGCTAATTATTCATTATATCGCGCAGTAATTGAAAAAAGTATCTATGCAAGTAATAATTATCATTAACTCCATAACCAGGGTCAATAATGTATTGAATGTTTTTTTAAGTTCAATGCTTCAAATTCCACTGAATTGATTTAACCTTACAAAAGAAATTATTAGTTTATTACTATGTTTGAATTGATGTATAAAATTAAATGACTTTTTAGATTTCACGTTCATATACAGGGCGGACGCAAAGTAACGCCAATTAATTATTATTTAGATAAACAGTAACAAACATGAAAAACTTTTTGTGTATATTAATGTCTGATTCCAATTTATTACTATATTCATCAGGATTTAGTTTGTTAAATTATATATGCATAAAATTATAACCACATCATGGTACACAGTCGCACTAATGACAATGAGACACTCAAAGAGCAAAAAATAGACCGAACTGAAATAAGGGATGATTCAGTCAAGCTTAAAATCAATCAATCGCTTGTAGAGCCGTGAGGGCTCTATGGATTCATGGCTCCAGTCATGTCGCTACATATATAGGCCAAAATCTTCTTAGGGAAGACAAACTCTTAAGATGGTTGTCTGAAGCCATGTACGGTAAAAACAAAGACTGTCCGGCTTAAAAATCTCAATACATATTCTCTGTAAGTGTCGAGCTTTTATCAATCAAATTCTAGGATTTGATCTAGTGGAAGCCATTGATTTCCGAAAGAAACTTCAATTCTAGAGACACCTCATGGGGTGGGATAAAGGGAGTTAAGGAAACTGCAAAGGGATCGCCTATGCATTTAGGACCAATAAGTAATAGTAGTATGTGAGAAAATCAATCTTTGATACAGTGTGAAAACTTTTAATAATAATAACAGATTTTTTTGTCTTACCGAGCTCGATATCAACAATGTGCTCAATTTGATTCAAGTTCAAAAAAGTTATTTGCTGTTGTGTTATTTCATGTGTTCTCTTTCATCTGTAATCAAGTTTGAACAAAAATATGGAGGATGTATCATTACCTAAGATGAGAATGTTTGATAACGAGTTCTACACCAAGTATTCTACACCAACTAGCCGTATATTGTAACCTGATTTTTTCTCAGAGAACCAGGTGTTATATTGACTGAAAAGATGGAAGCACTGGACGAGACAACAATTTTTATCACGAATAATACAAGACCCAGTTTTCTGAACGTATTATAAATCAATCAATCAATATAATCCCAGTATCGTTAAGAAATAGAAGTTTTTAGTCAAACTTTCTCCCACTTTTATATGAAGATTTTTTGACCCAAAGGTTTTCGTTTTAGAAATGAATTGAATTTTTCAAGTGACTGAAGTGACTGAAACTTTTTTCATTGGAATATTTATGTCTAATTTCGAAACAGTCAGTAGTCACTGTGGGTCCGGTTTGGAAAATACTCAATTGTCAATCCCTTTTCCTTTTGATTGCTGCAAATTTGCTCCTATCGCACAATTTCCGTTGGGTCCACTCTTTTCTGATGCTCTAAATAAGTAATATGGAAGATAGAGTTATTTTAGTTAAAGCTATTCTCACTCCTTTTGGCACTAATATTCTCAATTTTATCTTGAAAGTATGTGTCGCCATTTGAATTAGAAATATTTCCAAAACACCTAATTGCTTGATCTTCCAAAGTATTTTTTGAGCCTATCATCTGAAGGTGGTGTGTGACGGAGCAGCGACCCTCTATCAGTTCAATATTGTTCTTGGTAATCACGGAAAGCTCCTCAGACTTATTAGCTGATATGGCTATGAATATTTGCAGTGATTTATGAGTGGAAGATTTCTCCAATGAGACTATAACTGATTCTGTAGCCATATGTTCAGTTCGTTATCTATGTGGCAACTCATGAGACCACAGTAAAGCTATGGTCTAAAGCATGGAAATGTCGTCCATTTTAGGCAATTCTTTCTTTCTTGACATTTGTACCCTATTGCTTGGAGTTTGTTTGCAATCACTCATTAAAAAAGGAATATATAACTGAGTATATAAAGAGTATAAAACTGATGGGGTGAACAATTTATATCAAATAACACACCAAAGGTGAGAACTCTGAAAATACCTTTGGAGTGATTGAATGAATTGGAACAAATTGAACCTATCCCTGAAAATATATGTCCAAATTAATGAAAATTGCTCCAAATAATGGAAGAAGTTTTAATTATAATATATTTATTGAAAAAAAGATACATTATTTCCATATTTAAGAGAATACAACGAATACAACGCAGTTACTTTGAAGACAACTTCAAGATGTCAAAGATAAGAACTAGAGCTTATATATGGAAAGCTGGGATCGTTGAAGTCTCTGCATAGCAGAGAATATGAATAATAATTTCATAACAAATTTATTCATATTAAAAGCTGTACATCTGGTAGATAGACAGAGCGTTTTGAAATCGAGACCATTGGACTTGTCAAATAGATAAAAATTCTAGCTTAAGCCGATTAATTTCTTTGCTCGAAATTAGAGTTGCCAGAATTAACCGCGTATGTTTTGGAACTTAGGTAAGAATTGTTTTTTTAATGAACTAAGGCTGTAGAGTTCAGAAGAAATTATAATGAAACATCAAATATTTTTTCTACAATAAAGTATCCCATTTTTGAACTATTGGCTTTCGTTATATTTCAAATGGATAGTTTTATTTAATCCACATGTTCCTTCAACTACAAATTCTAGTAAAACCTTAAAACAAGAATTGAATAAATGAAACGAGCTAGTGTTGATATGAGTCCATCTTCGCGTTTTAAAATATATCCCTTCCCGTTGAGCTATCGGGATTGGTGTAAGTTAAGTTGTAACTACGTTCATATCTCTCAAATATCTTCGACAGAATATTATTATCAATAATAAATGTAATGATGGACACAATATATGTAAGTACCTAACTTGTTTGATGAATGTATATAATTTTTCCCTTATCGCTTAAAAGTGTTGTTAATTATCTAATCTCATTTAGATATATTAACATTCTTAACTATTGATTTTTGTGTTCATATCATAACTGTTTTTTTAAAATATGTCAAGTAAACAATGATAATATGTTCAACTCTATTTTCTTTGGCTTATTTTAAAAATTTTGTACAAAAACACAAAGTTTGCACCATATTGCTGGAGTGAGTACTTCAATACTGAAACTTTTTTCCTATAAATTTTTTGAAAATGCTGATTCTAAAAGGACCTAAGACTTCCCTAATTAGGCGCGCGTTTTTCATTATTCTTTTACTCTTAAAATGAAGAAGCTCATTATTGTACTAGGAAAGTAAGATAATATTTCCGTAGGATGTGTTACGCTTGACGAAAGAATATTGTATAATTGTTGATACATTAAATAAACAGTAATAAAAACAGTTCAAATAAATATAAACATTGACATCATTGATCAATGGACAATAATACGATTAGCTTTTTCTGAATGTAATCCAATGGCGTCAATTTTTTTTCCAGTTAGGCTAATCTCCGTCTTAGGTGACCTTGATAAAGAAGTCAAAAAATATTTTTCCTCCGACCTTGGGAACCTTTAGCGGAGTCGAAAATTATTGTCATTCAGATGAAAATTGAATGCGTTTTTATTTAATATAATTAATAGAGGTGTGAAATGTTTAAATTTGGATTAATGACTTCAAATAATATAGATTAATTGAGGTATATTTACTTGTATGAAATACAATACTGAAACTGATCAAAAAACAGATAAATTGTTATCTAGTGTGTCAGATGATGGAAAACAAATTCCAAAATATTTTTCATAGAACACACCCACTTAATCCTAAGCCTGTATACTTTTGCGAGTGTGAGGCAAGTATCACTTCTCAAGTTATCCTCAATTTTTTTCTGCCCATAACTTTCGGCTTATTCGAGTGTATTAATTGTTTCTTCTTTATGTGGCTATCTCAACTTTCTCATTTCATTTTTCTCTTGGTCCTCCTTTTTTGATTCTTTTTTGCTCTCTCCTGCTATACTTGCTCAAATCATATCAGTTGCGATTTCTCTGTTCCACTTTGTACTATGTGTTGTAACATTATAACTGTATGTAATTTCTAATACCATCCAATTTTGTTTTATCTCTTATCTTCTTTATGGACCTCATCCACATGCTCTGTAGCTTATTTCTTTGGCTTTGTGTTGTGGTCCATGTTTCTTTCCGGCAAGTAATTATAGAGCAGACTAATGTCTTAAAACTTTGTTTTTTATTTATTTTTTTACCAGAAAGGTATTTTTGATATTGCCAAAAACTATTCCCACTGACTCTGTTCTCTTCTTTATTTCATTCTCGATTCTTCTTTTAGCATTTATGTTCATATTGATGTTCTCAAACTATCTGCATAGAATATGTTCTATGCTATGACCTTTTATTTATTTTAATGTTCCACCTTATAGTGTGTTGCTTGTTGTTTTTGCTTCCTTCATACTTGAAATCAACTAGGAGGAGCTGCGATTTTAGTTAACAACTTAGTCTTACTTCTCGCATTGTATTGAATGTTTTTATATTTCGTGTCTTATTTTTGTCACATTCTTCGTATTCTTGTATAATCCTTTGATTCCATTCTCAGTTGTTTCGTCTATTCCTCTGTTTTTTAGGTTTCCTCATGAATCGTTCTTGTCTATCTTATCGAATTTCTTCTCAAGGTTCACGTACTTCACGTACATTACTTCTATATTTAGTTTTCTAACTAACGTACGTATCGGAAATTTTCGGAAATTTCATAATTCCCTGCTCTCAACCTGTCCTCTGTTATATAGTATTTTCCGGATGCTTTTCCTGCCTCAATTATTTCAACCCTCTTCTGAGAACTATGGATTACAAATCAATGAAAAACTTTTTGTTAGCATTGAAATTAAGAATACATGATATCTCATCTAAAAGTTTTGAGAAAAAGTTAACACATTTAAGAATTCTGTTGCCAAATTCAAAGTTTTCTGTATTTGGTTGATTCGTATTCAGTTATTATGATCTGAACCTGTTGATATCAATTATTACTTTAAATGATTTGATTTTCAATCAGCGAAAAGAAAAACTGTGTGAAGAAAACATTCCTTGGAATTTTATCTATTTCAACATTGAGTGGAAATAATGAATGGGTAATGAATAATTAATTTTGGTTATTTTTAGGTGAAATGAGTGTTGGATACCTTTTTACAAGATACAGATTCAATTGGGACGAAGTTGATTTCAGTATATTCTCAACATATAGTATGGTTACGAACTTAATAGGTAAAGTAGTGATGACAACAACCAATTTTAAAATTTGTGTTAGGCATATTTCAATATTAGATTATATCAGTTAATGCAAAATCAAATTATAAAAAATGAGTGTAGCTAAATTGCCAAAGCAAATTTTTTTCTAAAAGATAGAAACTAGAGACTCATTTTATATACAGCAAGTTTATAATGACGATTTATTCTTTCTATTTTGCCTTGAGTTTGAAATTATAAATACTGCTAATTGTATCGAAAAAAAAAAAAAAATATATATGAAATTACGAGTAATATTAGAAAATAATTAGTTAATTGATGTGATGACAGTATACTTTTGGTGGAAACTAATAAAAGATGAAAACTCATTTGCAGTGTGTTAATTAGCATTGATATATCCAACCGTAGTCGTCACTGGTTGTATTGGTCTTCAGTTACATAATGAAGCACAAACATAAAAAACACAATCTGCTCATGAATATTAATTAAAATTTATTAAAACAATGGAAGAGTAAAAGAATAGTCGTATTAAGTTACCCACTCCTGTCAGATCAATCATCAAAAAATCAATATTTATAACAGTGTCTACGTTACTCGAGCTCTAGATATTACTATGAAACGTATATTTTGAAAGCTCCATTTACACATGCTGTGGTGTACTTCACATACGTGAAACGAGTCGTGTAAAAAAAAATTCAGAATATCATTATATACTTACTAGCTTTTACCCGCGGCTTCGCTCGCATTGAAGCCATTGAATAAGTATCAGAGATCATTACATTACAATACAATACATTACATTACAATACATTACATTACATTACAATACATTAAATTACAATACATTACATTACAATACATTACATTACAATACATTACATTACAATACATTACATTACATTACAATACAATACAATACAATACATTACATTACATTACATTACATTACATTACATTACATTACATTACATTACAATACATTAGAGGGTTTACGCTATAGGGAGCTTTTTGAAATTTGTAGTTCTTGTCCATGATGCCAAATAGAGGTTCCTGGATTATATTATATTGACATTTGAGCTACTTGTTTTTGGACGAATAGTGTATCCCAAACGAATCATGTCACCCACAAATTGTTTATCAATTTCTTCACAGTTAACGAAGTTAAGACACTAATTCGACAATATGTTGTACAAATCTGGCGAATAAGGGGGTTGCTTTAGTTCTAGTAATTCAAACTTAAATCACGAATTTTTTGCATGCCAATATTAGATTTGTGGGCGTTGTCTTGCAAAAACAAAACACCTTTGGATAGCTTTCAGCGTCTTTTGTCTTCAATTTTTTCCATTAGAGTGGCCAGTAATGTCGAATTGTAATCTCCAGTTATTGTTCTACCCTTAGTCAAATAATCAAACATGATTACTCCATGACAATCCCATAAAACTGAAGCAAGAACTTTTCCAGCAGATTTTTGGCTACGAAACTTCTTAGGTCTTGGAGAACTAGAGTGTCGCCATTCCATCGATTTTTGCTTTTTTTTTGGATCGTAGAAATGTACCCAAATACTTATCCATAGTAACAATTCGGTTTAAGAAGTCTACATCGTTTCCTAATCGAGCACAGATCGCATGCGATGCTTCTACCCTTGCACGCTATTGAACTAAATGATGAATGCATTCGTATGAAATATTCAGTGCTTCAGATATCCATTTTAGCCCAATTCGACGGGCTGATAAAATCATGTCATGAACTGCATCGATATTTTCGGGGACTGACACAGAAACTGGTCTTCCCGATCGGTCATGATCTTCAATGGTAAATTTACCTCTTTTGAAGCTTGCAGTCCAATTTTCACGGTTGCATACGATCACTTAGGGTATTAAGCATATCTTCGCACATCTGCTTACCTCTTTACCCTTTTAAATACAGGTACTTGACGATGGCTCGATACTTCAATTCCTAACTTTAGTAATGATAACTAGATAGAAAAGGGAAAACAAAAACACAGACCTACAATATATTAACTAAACTTATATTACCATTTGAATGACTGAGCACAGAAAAAGAATCGCCAGCATTGAATAAATGAGAAGAGTATAGGGAAGCAAGAAATGAAGAGATCAGAAGAATATTGTTGGGTGGAACACGGATATACACTGAAAAAATATTTCAAGAAACTATTAAAATAGCCGGAAAAAAATTGACGAAATATCGGGAACCAAGACATCTAAATCCAACAATAGGATACAACCCACGTACAATAATTACCCATTGGAATGTAGTGTGTAATCTTTATTTGCTCTTAGTACAAAGTATACATTTTGATAAAAGTTTGTAATAGAAAACTTTTATCTCTAGCTTCGACTCTTTATACTCTTAGAGGGACTGTTAAAATATAGATAGAAAAATTGTATTTTCAATGCTCATATTGTTTTTTTGTACATAAATGTTCACTCGTTCATATTTACTTTTTTGGTCTATAATAAAAAAATCTCGGATTATTTAAATTTCAGTGCTCTGTTCGAGATTTTCCAGTTCAAAAGTTTTAAAAGAAAAATTGACTGAACCATGCAACAAATAATTATAAAACAGCAAAACTTCTAACATAAGTAGATTAAAAATTCTGTTTTTTCAGGAACTTCATTTTCAGTCGGAGTTTTCAGCCATGTCCTGAAATTTGATGATGCGATTATTGGAATTTACTCATCGATGAGCAAAATACTCTCGAGTTTTGTGTATGGATTTGCAAAGACATCACTAGTCTTCTATTTAGGTAATTACAAAAAACATAAAGGGCTTAGAGGGTTTAATGAAATAAAAAATCGCCTACAGAACAAAGGGGAATATTTCTGTTTTTAAAAGCTTTTAAACTGGTTTGGAATATTTTCCATTCCAAAGAATACAGAATGGATACTTTTTGTTAAAAATGAAAACATCATTTCCACGCTTCAGTGGTAACTTCATTTAAAATTATATACATTAATCTCTAAAATTGATAGTATCTCTGAAAATAGGAGAATTTTAAAAGTACACTACTCAATAACGAGTGGAATGTGAATATTTTATCTTTTGTTAAATTATTGGATTATATAGTTCATATATTGGGAGTTATTACAATATATTAGAGTGAGAGTTGATCGAGAGTTTCTCGTATTACGTATACGATTTATTTCATTTTAGAAAATTTGTCATGTCAATCGTGTTAGTTATGATACCCTTTAGGAATTTAGCTAAACATTTTTTAATACCGTATAGTTATGAACTTTTGTAAAACATATTTGAATTCATCGTTATACTTCAACTTTAACAACATGCGGATCTATTGAATTTAAATTTATCACTTAATCCGTACGGGATTCGTTTTAATCCATGCCTGAGGAATTTTTATTTTCAAAGATTCGAGGATAGTCCCAGAAGTAGCTCGCCCAATAAAAACACAAAATTTTGGAAAACAATATATTTATTTTTCAACGTAATCTCCTTTTAGCTCCATACACGTTTCCCAACAATGTTCAATAAGTTCGAGACCCTTTTCATGAATTGCCATGCTTCTCAAAATAGCTATTACATCACCTCTTCATTGCTGGAAAATCTTTGACCACCGATCCATTTTTTCAAGTATGGAAACAAAAAATAATCCTAAAGGGCTAAATCCGGCGAATAGGGTGCATGACGTAGCGATTTAAACTTTAATCAATCAATGTTGGTCATTGGAATAATGGATGTGTAAGCCGGTGTATTGTCTTGATGGAGAAACACTTTCTTTTTAGCAAAATACGGTCGTTTTTGCTTGATTTTGCTCAAACGTTGCAATAAGTTCACATAATACTAACCGTTGATAGTTTCAGATAGTCAATGAATATAATCTTACCCGGATCCCAAAAAACCGACGCCATGACCTTCCCTGCAGATAGAACCGTTTTTTGCCTTCTTTAGAGAGCCGATTGTTTCTTTTTAGTCCATTGTTTTGATTTTTCTTTTGTTTCGGGTTTCATCAATGGATATGAAACGGCGTAAGAATTCAGCTTTATTTCTGTGGAACATTGCCAAAAACCTATCTGGCGCACAGCTTTCTCATGTCCATTAATTCCGTTAATATCCGATGTACCCTACTTTTTGAAGTGCCTATTACGTCTGCTCGTTCACGCACTTTCAGTCGACCTCATCCCGTAGCACTTTGTGGATTTTGTGGATGCTAATCCCCACAGGTCGTAGGGCCTCGTTCAAACTCTGTTTTCCAACATTCTTCTATCACTAATTCTTTCAATTCACTACGACTATTTATTTAAAACTCAACTAACTGCGCTTACACAACTTCTTATATATCCCAAATAGAATTCTAGAAACTTCTAGAACAAAAAAAATATACAACAAACAGACGTTCCTAGAAATTATTTGAAAGAAATACTGTGAATAAATCACCTGCTATAATAAAAAATTATAGAAGAAAACATCAACGGCGTATTCGTCATTTATAAAAAGTAGATGAAAGGTGCCGCGCGAATTCGCCTAATTTTAAAATGATGAACTTTTTATCAGAACTTAAGTGAAGCTCATCAAAATCAAAACTTTCATGTTTTCAAACCACACCAGGTACATTTTATTGTACTTGTTACATTTCTTCAATATATCAAATGCATAATAATGAAAAGTAATGATGAAAATAACAATTTACATTCAAATAATAACGAAAATATTGTTCCAAATCAAAAAAACAAATATCTTCCCTTCAGCTGAATATGTAATAATCACTTAGTCGGTGAGATACTGCTTATTTATATGGAATTGGACGAATGTGATATGAAATTAATAATCTTTTTTGTCTTATAATCACTCCAATAATATGAACTCCGTTAAAAAAATTGTAGATTTAAATTTAGTTATAAGTTTTGTAACTATTCAGTCTCGAAAAAAGTTCTGGATCACTTTGTAAAAGAGCTTCAGCACTGGAACTGCCTGGTAATAGTACAATATTTGTTTCAATTTTCGAATGGAAGTTTGCTCATAATCAATTATTTACTACAAAAATGCTTCTACTACCAGTGACAGCAGATCGTAATGTATGAGACTTTTGAACCTTACCGAAATTCAGACTATGAATATTGCTTGTACCCGATTCTAAATCTTACAAATACAAAATTTAATAGTACAATTTGTTTCGGAATAATTTGTTTCAATATATCTCAAGAGTGCACTAAATAGAAATAGAGTACATTGTAGCTACTTTGTATCAATATTTAATTTAATGATTTGTACATTTTAGGTGCCATAGTTGAGATTCTAAATGGAACGTCGTTTATTGCGATGCGATCGATAGCTTCGAAATTGGTGCCCACGGATGAACTTGGTGAGTTAATATAAATGTCGACATCGTAAAATAATATAATTTGCACGTATTCGGAAGTTTTAATTGAATCAGGTTTATAGGTAAAGTTTCAATATCCAATTTGAGAAAATTATTTTATTGAAACAAACTTATATCTCTGAACAATATATTTGCTAGTTTTATTACGAATTGTAATGTTAGAGAGTAGTGCAACATTTGGTGGTTTCCATACAATTTTTTTTAATTCGATTCGTGATGAGGTTCATGTAACACTTATAAAGATTGAATGGATGGGTCTTGATAAGAAAAAAAATTTGGAAAAAATTTAGTAATAGCACTTTCAAATAACGGAAGCTTTGCTCTGTTTTGGATTCCCAACCCTTATAATAGACTTTTCTGCTCAATATCTTTCAATATTCTTCAACGATGCCACCCTGAAAAAGATTGAGGGACTATCTTCTTTCGGTACAAATGGTATGCGTGAGCCTCTAACCAATATCTGGTTATCTGGCAACGTGACAAGAAGCTAGATTAGGTCAAAATGTTATTTTTTTATTAGTATAATGAATTAATAAAATAAAAGACATTGTCCCATACTTAAACCCAAACATATGCATTCAACGCCTCAACTCTAACACGCACGACATAAGGAGGAAAGCCTGCTTTGGATATGGCATACCAGACCAAAATTTAACTTTGAATTTATGTTTCACGTCATTGGAACATTTTTTTTTGTATCATTCGTGTATAATTCATTATTGCCTCGAATGTTTGTGGGGAAGTAACGTTTTCTTAATGCAGCATATCGGAATTCTACGCAACTGATTTTCAGCATATTATAGACATTTCTTCCTTCTCCGATGTTCAGCTAGCTTTCTCTTTAGTCCGCGATTAATGATAATCAGCGAATCAACTTCGAGTTGATGTTCTTAATTTGTTTTTTGCAAGTTCTACCACTCTATTTGACTGCGCCATGGTCAGAACTTTTAGAAAGTTTAAACATGTTATTTATTGATCACATTCATTTTTACAACCGTCCGAATAAACTGTATATACTTTTTCGGATATCTAACTTGTACGCCATAAGTAAGTTGAAATTACACGAAAATTGGAATGGCATATGAAAATCAAAGCCCTATGGAATCTGTGTTTTCTATAAAATCTAGATTCTACGTTATTTTTTTTGTTGTTATTTGAAGAGTAAATAACGCAGAAAGAAATGGAGAATAATATTGATTGAAATCACCACGAAAATGAATAAACCAGATATAAGAATGGAAGGAAGAATAGGTAAAACCAAACCAGTGCAATAATAAATGAATAACACTATAGTGGAAACGAAGAAGAGAATTTCTTGTGAAGGTTTTACTATATGAATACCCAAGAAACAATGATTTGATGAGTGAAAGAGTCATCATGAATTAGATTTGTAATATGTATGAGGTATTGTTATGGTTGAATCCAGTCCAGGAAACAATGTGATAACGTAGCACCAAAAGGTTCTATCCACGTTATTAGATCATTAGGTTAAAAATGTATTTGGCACAACCTGATGTTATCCAATATTTTACAAAAGGAATAGCCCATTCTTCTCGAGAATTTTGTGAAATTATCAATTTTTCGAATTATTTCGAAAGCTACGTCAACTGTCAACGCAATTTGTAACGAAATTGGGCGGAATATGACGTTACCGAAGCATTTACGAAAGCGAATAGAAATTCTAACCACACAATTCGATAATTTACATTCTTTTCGGTTCCCCCCCCCCGTAATTATTCCAATAGATACGTTCTATTTAATAAGATTCTTAACGAAATTGAGTGAAATATAATATCACCGAATAATTTACCGAAAGTAATTGTCTATTATTGACAAAAATTATGAAAAATTATCAAATCTTCGAATACCCCTTGTAATTATTAGCGGCGTCAACTTTAAACGCAATTTGTAACGAAACTGGGCGGAATATGACGTTACCGAAGCATTTACGAAAGCGAATAGAGATTTTAACCACACAATTCGATAATTTACATTCTTTTCGGTTCCCCCCCGTAATTATTCCAATAGATACGTTCTATTTAATAAGATTCTTAACGAAATTGAGTGAAATATAATATCACCGAATAATTTACCGAAAGTAATTGTCTATTATTGACAAAAATTATGAAAAATTATCAAATCTTCGAATACCCCTTGTAATTATTAGCGGCGTCAACTTTAAACGCAATTTGTAACGAAACTGGGCGGAATATGACGTTACCGAAGCATTTACGAAAGCGAATAGAGATTTTAACCACACAATTCGATAATTTACATTCTTTTCGGTTCCCCCTCGTAATTATTCCAATAGATACTTTTCATCTTCCTAAAAATTTTGTTCATATTATCTCTTACTTATTTATACTGAATACACTCTTTACATTATTACTACCTTCACACTCACAATTACACTATCTGATACGTATTTTGATAACCAAGTTATCGACTTCAAAGATTGAAGGCAAACTTTAATTCAGACGTTAACTATGTTAGACATTGTAATTGTGAGGAAGGAAGTGTGAACAGCATATTGTCCTTTGGTATGTATTTCTACATACAAGGTTTCTCTGAAAATTATTGTTTCATCCATTTTGAAAATTTCGTTACACTTCTTGATGTATTTTTAAATCAATTTTCCTAGCACTTCTCTTTCAAACCCATCTCAATAACAGCTTCCGTTATATAGAGCGTATGACTCCAATTATTGAGATGGGAAACAGGAAATTGTTTCTGGTAACTAGATCTAGATAGTGCGATGCATAGTCAACATAGTTAAAGTGTAATACGTGAATTTGAATGATTTTACTTGCTAATATGTTAGCGCAGTTGTGACAGACAACTAATTCTTATCAAGTTCAAACGTTTCTATAAGTTTCTGGATTAATTTCATCGTGGAATGATACGAAATTATTGGCCATTAAATTCCTACTCCTTCGAACCTTTGAAGAACAACTGTCTTTATGACTTCCACTACTGATAAAAATGCTTTCGCCATTTTGTGAGTGAAATCACTTTTTGCCATCCACTATTTTCGCTATTCTTTCATGTCAGGAGTGTAATGGTGGTTCCATATTTACTTGAATATATATTTCACATTACAGACTATTCTAACAATCCTCGTAGGTACTATTCTTGTCACAATATTATAGGTAAGATTCCATCAAGCATTCTAATGATTGGCATTAGCACTTATTTCACAATAACTTTGTAGCGTGATATTCAAATTGATTACCACCTAGATTCTTGATTTACGGCATTACATCGTAGTTAAATAAATTAGATGGACTAGGAAAAATGGATTATGAAAAAGAGCACTAAAGATTGGTACCTCTATGGGTTGAACAAAACCCTGACGAGGCACCAATTGATGACGAATCAGATAATGAATATGATGTCGTGGAATGCGAATCCGCCCAAGAAGGTAGCTCAGTGAGAACTCAATTCTGGAAAATAATAAACCAGCTTTCCTGTACAAAAGGCGAGGGAAAAAAAGCAAAAAGTCCCATCGAGTGCTAAAATTTTTTGTGAATGACAAAATCATCCATATAATCGTAGAGCATACGAATATTTACAAAGCAATGAAAATGAAGAGTCGCAAAAAGATATTCAAACTGCAAAGTTGATTTGTCTGAGTGAACGTATTCTGGTTAGAATGAGTAACCAACGATTTCTTTTTCTTTTGAGAAGTTATCGTTTTAACAAACAGGATACGAGGGAAGTCAGGAAGAAAAATGATAAACTGGCGGTAGGCCGAGAAGTATGTTCGTGGGTAACTGTCAAATCATTATTCCATCCTACGAAATGCAGCTATAAACCAACTGCTACTAGGTGTCCGTGGCAGATGCGGTTGTCGACATCATCAAAAATAAACAATTATGACAGAAACCTTTTTTTGTTGGTAAATGTTTTATACGTTGAATTTGAAAGGTTTGTTCATAACAAAAAATGACGCTATGAGTATTGTTCCAAATCCAACATAGATAATTGGTTTATCTCAGTAATTGGTCTAAAAAATTGATAAGAGATCATAAAATGATTCATTGAAGTTAAATGAACTCATGTTTGGGTTTGGAGAGCATATAACAATGTATCTAACGTCGCGAAAAAAGAAAAGAATGTTTGCATGCTTTCCAATTTACAAAACAGTAACGTAATTGACTCTGACACTGGTGATAAAAATAAACCCGAAAAGATAACATTTTACAATGGCCCAAAAAGGGTATGGATTCTGTAGACAAACTATGTTCACTCTATGATGGAGCACAAAGTAGTGGTGATTCTCTTCTTTTTATTGCATATCGCTGAAGTAAACCCCAATCACATCGAAGCAAGAGATAATTTTAAAGGAAAAGTGTACCTACCTGACAGAAATAGCATTTAAGTTGGTTGAACTACATTTGCAGATACGTTCTTATCAGTAGACATACCAGATATCATCCATCAAAGAAGAAAAGATATAGCGAAAACCTCTACTGCTTCTGGATCTGATGTAGAACATTCATCAGGAGGTACTAGAAAATATTGCGCCTAATACAAAAACAAGGTTTTAGTGCCAGTATTACAAATCCTTCATTTGCAACACATGCAAAGATACTTTTTCTATGCAGAAGCGTGAGTCTTGTAACAGATTTCTCTTCTTGAATTAATTTGAGTTTTGTTTTTGGTTTCAGTTAGTTTCTGTGGTTTTTGTTAGGTCTTAGACTCTGTATGAGGTATGTTTATGTATACAAATATATTGGTTTTTCTTTTGTTTATTAAAGATGAGTGAGGCTTTATTCACGTGCTTTGATGTTTTTTCAAATAATCAGAAAAATAAATGAGAATAATAATTTAAAAAAGGATCTTTTCAAATACGAACTCTGTTAGACTCCGCGCGACTAGTGTTGTTGGAACACGCTAATATTCCAGGGTTATTGATGTTTGTATTGTTCTAGGAAAAGTAAATTCTCTCTTTGGAGTTTGCGAAGCACTAATGCCATTATTGTATGGACCTATGTACAATGCCACTTATGCTGCAACTATCCAAGCTATGCCGGGAGCTTTTTATATTTTGGGAGGAATTTTAACTGTACCTGCGGTTATAATTTTCGCGTGAGTATCGATATTTGTAATTATTCATTCAGTCAGTCAGTTCAATTTGATCAAATTATGAAACTGATATTGGGAAATGGGTTAAGATATAATACGTATCTAAAAGTTGGTAAACATTACCTCATTCTTCTTTTTTTCTTTTATTTTAGTTGGATGTATCTTCAGTCTTGTCGTGAAGCCAAGGAATCTTCAAAATTAAATCACGAGAAACGTAACAGTGTAGTTGCAAATGTTATACTGAATACAGCAGTAAGAGAAACTCAAATAGTAGTACCAATCGATGTTTCTACAGGTAATGGTGTGACTAATAATAAAACTCAAGAAAATGGCACGATAAAAGATTCAAAACAAAACGGTGTGATACATAAAGTCGACGAAAATATAGAAGGAGCTGTTGGTGATGGTGAAGGTATCAAAAACCTAGCTTTTAATATGGAAGAAAATTAATAATATATCAATGGAAGATAAATAAAAAAAGAAGCTTTGTACTTCGCTCTTGTTTCACTTTTTTGAAGTGAACGTATACAGGGCACTTACTTTAGAAAGTTACTCCTGGAAAATACAGTCTAAAGATGGCGTACGACTAGTGAATAATCAGTTTTATCAATTTATTCATTGTAAGAGCCTCATTTTTTTAGTGTAAGATAATTTTTTGACAATTGAAGCTTATGTCTAGTATTATTTATATTATCTATTAATAATGACGATGAGTAATTAGTTTATGTTTATTTAATATTAACTTATTATGGAATAAATGAATTGAAGTATATATTTGTTTATTTGAACACAATTTTGGAGTATTTTTAAAATTTAGAAAAGAAAAGATTACTGAATCACATAATAATTTATAGAATAGCACGTTATTAATGAAGTAATCGTTTTCTAGCTTTATACTGCCATTACTTAATCATAATGTTATAACATATGAACAGTATTGGAAACAATGATAGAAATAAAATGGATGTTATGACATAAAGCATCTAAAGATGATATCAGGAAACATCACATAAAAAACTAGATTAGTATAGAGATATCGATGATAAGAAGACTCGTTAATAAAAGTCGCACATCAAGTTTATGGTTAATGTTTTTTACATTTTCATCTATGTCGCCCACCGTTTTCATCCCCCTTTCTTCAACTATCTCAAGTATGTTTTATGTTATCTATAGCTTTATGGAAAAGCCTTTTTATATTTTTCTTTTTTGTAAGTATGATAGTTCCTGGTTATTTTTCCTTTTGATTAATATCCAGACTTATTACCAAAAGACTTCGTTTTAATGTATTTTCTATTTATAAGAATACAGAGATTATTAGAACTAGGATATTGTCTGCTCAAATCCCCATTTTGATTTGGACATTTTCCTTTTTTTCTTATATTTGCTCGCTTATTGGAAGTACATCATTTTCAATCATCAACCCACTCGGACCTTCATTTTCATCATTAACACAACCTTTTTTATCTTCCACCATATATCTGATTCATAATTCTTTGCCGATATCTCAGCTCGACTCTATCTTAAAGAAGCAAATCATTTACCAAATCAAGAACTAAGTTATCCAACGAAGACCAGAAACTTCTTTTGTATTCCTGTGTATTATAAATTTAGTTGGAGGAAACACAATTTGTAGAAAATTAATGTAGAGAAATTTAGAGGAAAAAATTAATGATATAAACAGTATTATTCGTTATAAAATTACCACTAAATTGATATTTTTTTTTCTCTTAAGGATAAAAACTGCCAATACTTACTGTTAGCATTTTATTTGTGTCGGTTGAGCCAATATCGCGAAATGGTACATTACAGATACGCATGATGTGGCTTAACATTACTGCTACAATTTATATCCTCTTCTTTAAGTGTGTTAATAAAAGAAATATGCGAAGATTGCTTAGAGATAGCATTGAGTGTAGATCAAGTATAGCCCTCCAGGTTGATGTTTCACGAGGGTAAATCAAGGTCTGACCCTTGAGGCAGCGGAATGTGATAGGCGAAGGAACCTAACCTTAACAATAACCTAACCTATTTTATTTAACAATATATGTAGGCTTTATAATGATTAAATGTTAAAACTGCTGTCAAAAGTTTCTCGTCAATAGCTTATTGTAGTTCTTGATGGTGTACGCTTTCAGGGTCAGGTTATTTCATCCTCGTCAAGCATCAACGTATATACACTTGTCGCTAAATTACAGTTGTATGCAATTTTTGCTGTAGGTGCGCAATCTTCGCGATACGAATAAAAGCGAATCTTAACCTATTTGTTAATAAATGGACAATAATCCCAATTAAAAACTAGTCTCATCTTGCAGCCCGTAATGATACTAATATTATATCAATTCAATTTAACTCAACAGTTAATCATTTCATGATTTCATGTACCTTCGTTTCATATAAAGTAGCTGAATTATATTTTCCATAGAAATTGAATTAGTATTTTGTGTAATCTTTTATGGAACATTCTAAATCCCCATTTGGATGGTTTTAGTCTCTAATTCTAGAGGGTTTATTCAGCGTTGCACTTCAACTTCTTTTTTATGTTTTTTTTGTAACCCAATTCAAGCAACACTGCACACTCACACATTGAACTGTCCAAATTCGAATGTCGTGCTGTAAAATTCGATAATAAATTGACGTATTCCATTGGACCGTACTTTTGTTAGACGGATGTTGTTAATGGCGTTCCTAATTTTATTTGAAAATACCGAGCGGGCTTTTAATGCAATTAATAAAGTAGAATTTTCGACTGGAATTACAAATGTATTCGGTCAAGGGGGTTGCTTTTATGATTCGGAGTTATGAACATTTTTGTTTGAGTTATTTCAAACAATTGAGTTACGCTTTGGTTCCGTTATTCACTGAGGATCAACTCTAATCCAGCGAGAAGAATTACATATGGTTTCAAAATTTTTTCTTTTATGTATTATTTTCACTCTTTTTGTATTGAACAAATTATTTATTAAATGAAATTTCCATAAAAATATATAGTTTTAATAAAATGTATTGAATAGCGTGAATTAAGTTGTCTCAGTTCTCGTGGAAAGAAGGTGACTATTCATTGTGGAAGACAAAACCGATACACCGTCCAATTAGCAGATAGAATTCACTATGTGTCTAGCAATGTTAATGTGAAAAGACATACCACTGGGTTATTTTCATTACGAGATCAAATCAAAGTATCATGGGAGTGATCTTGGAGTGGTACGTATGAACTTACCTGCTCGCCTGGCCCAGTTACCCATGTTTATAAAAGCGACATAAAGCAAAGCAGCAAAGCGATTTCTGTTAGAAACAGATGTGTCAACACCGAATCAATACACTAGATGGGATACCAAATATGGAAGGTAACCACCACAAAAACTGTGAACAGCGATAGTATAATAATATACATACGATATGAAACAATCATTCACGAGAAAAAAGTATTAGTGGTACTCGTAGATAGGTAACAAGGAACATAGTAGTGCCTATACAGACATTAAGTTCGCCAAAGGCCTTAGAAGAAGCATTATTAGAAGATAGATTGAATTATCTCAACTATAATAATGGTTAGTTACGGCAGATTATAAAACATAAGGAAATGATCTGAAAAATTTAATAATGGAGGAAGATCGGATAGGTAGAAGGGTTAAAAGAACATAGAATCCCGATAAAACACAGAAGGTAGATAAATCTGGGAGAATATACATGGAAAACTACAGGAACATAGGAGAACCAGAGCAGAAACAGCAGTATATTAAACTTGCGAAACTCTTTACATGGAATGTAGCAGAAATACTAAAAGATTTTTGGAAAGCATTGCCGCCAATACCCTGAGCTAACGGGATGAAGAATACGGTAAGAATGTTGCAAATTATCATCGACTTTCAATTTCACTGAATGTACATTCCGACGAAAACATGATTGAAGAAAAATGAATGAATAATAATGAATGAGGACGATCGACAATGATTCGCAATACCGATGGAAATTAAGGAACGTGATAGAATCGCATCAAAAAAGTAAATTTCCGGAAAAATATGTCAACAAAGGTATTAAGAGAGAGAGAAAAGTTTTACTGTCAAAAAATTGTTACAATTTGTAGACAAAAGCCTGTGAAAACTAAAAAACGAACATAAAAATAACTAAATAAAGATAAAAGAATTAAAATACAATTTCAAAATACAGAAGAAAACCACAATGAGTAACAAAATTATATGCAATAGTAATAGGTATTATATACCTACGAATATAATAATAGACATGCGGAGGACGATTGAGATGTTAATGAACAGATATCATGCTCAAAAAATAGAGAGGAAATATTTTTTTCCCAGAACATAGACCCTAACAACATATCTTGAGACTACAAGAACACAGAACTCAGATTTCAATCAGAAATAATCGGGAGAGAGAGGCGGGATGCGTGGAAACTCTCAGAAAATTCCTGAGCAGCAAGCTGAAAAAGAAGAAATTTTAGGTTGTGGTGGAGAACTAGATATCAGAATGTGAAGAATAACAGGCAGGAGTAACGCGATGTGTAGTATTATCACCCATTATTTATGATATCTACACACCAAAACACCATAATAGTATTTTAGGCGATTTATACAGACAACACCGCAATCGCAATGAGGTGCATGTAAGTGGGAAATATCACGAAAAGACTGCAAAAGCAGTAGACTGCAGCTATTGAAGATTGTAGGAGTGAATAGGTGAAGAGCTGAACATTGGGCATGAAATTAACGATAACTTTATTATAAATTACTATACTCATCAGAATAAGGAATGTTATCAATTCACCTTTAATGTGATTTGCTTAGCATTATTTTCCTTCTCATTCATTTTTTTCAATGTTCACAATATAATTTTCCATTTTTTCATTAGAGAATATGTTTATGGGAGCTTTGTGTGACAATATTGGAATTAAAATTCATTCAACTGAACACACCGTTAACACCATGACTACACATCACTCACAATTATACGGTCTCTGAAGACGATAACTTGGTTATCAAAATAGACAGCGTAATTGTGAGTTTTGGTGTAGTGGTGGTGTAGATAATGGGTTCAGTATCAATATCACCAATGGTTCCAGAAATTCAAACATAGTTGATACTTCTTTGTTGTAAAAATTCTTATCTTTCTTTCAGATTAATTTCCCAGTAAATTTTTAGAAATAAAAATGTTATTTTTCAAGTATCCAATGTTTAACTTCAATGTCAAACTTCATTCAATATTTTCTACGATTGTACGTTTTCTACTCAAAGTTTTATCGTTTATGACACACGATAAGTATATAAAAAGATATTTTTCAGATACATCAGCCTATACTCTCAACTTGCAGTGATTTTTCCATCATTTTCCACTTAAACTGAGAGTATATCTGCTTTTTCAGCTGCAATATGACTCTTTCTAATGTAGAAGTTACGGGTAACAATTATTGATTGATGTTTGTATTTGGGAACACATGACTACTGAAAGTTACGGAATATACAATGAAAATTCATCTTGAATTCAATCAATTTTATTTTGGTTTCCCTAAGTATCGAAAATATGTTATGGTCCACTACATGGTATCCTGCAAGCTCTTATTCACCTATAATAGCCCAAGATGCCTCATAATGACAGATTCTATGAACTACTTTGGATTTCTTCTCATACTGATCAAGGAAAGAAAGAATCTTACAACACGCGACAAGCAGTGGTGAAACAGACACTAGAACGATATAAAATGACAATTTGAATCAAAAATGGAAAACTTTTCAGCAAAACAAGTAGAAAACTTTCTAGTCTGAACTAGGCGCTGTAAAAATGGAAGTTAAACCTTGGTCGCAGTCAATCAGCGAAAGATCCCTTCAAGTTAAACTTACTAGGTTACGAACAAACCACAATAAACTCACTTAATTACTGAAAGTTGCCAGAATCAACTGTAAAATATCTGACCCAAAATTAAAATAAAATAAGAAATCAACGTTAAAAGCAATTTAGATCAAGTACCATGCCAGAACTGTTACACCCAGAAATTTTTTAAATATTTCCGAACGACATTAATATGCAAAAAAATATAGTATATTGAAAATACTGTCGATAACTAGCCCCGTGACAGAACAAAACAAAAATAGCAGTCAAAATATACTGAGAAACACTGTACACAAGTATTGCACTCAACTGGAGTTGAAGTGAAACGACGAACTGTTACGAATACGTGACTAAATGTAAGATATCATTATCATCTTCTAACAATTAAAGAAAATAAATGGATCACAATACAACTGATTGTCCTCCACAAGACACGATCATACTGTATAAATATCGAATAAATGACGTAGTGACTATACATCAACTGGTCACAAGATTTTGTTTCATGCAATATAAGAAATTCCAAGCGAAGTTTTTATTTCTCAACTCTCTTGAATTGCGAAATTCAGAACTAAGAAAACATACATAACAAAAGATTGGAAATGTAAAATATGCCTGTTTACTTATTTCATGTATTTTCCGATTGATTACATAAGTTCCAAGACATTTCGTGAAATTGGTATATTTTAAAGTCAACAAACAAGTTTCCAAATTTCGAAATTAGTCAGTTAGTGTGAGTTAGTATTTTATACTTCGTATGACTATTAGACAGAACGAAGTGAATGAGTAGTTCTGTAAGTTTTACAGTAATATAAAACACACGTTTCAGACTGTTGCAATTTCAACTTGATCAACATTCGAAAATACTCCTCCGTACCCTCCTACGCCTTAGTCCTCGGAGCGTTCTAAATGGAAGGATGTAAAGTGCATCTCGCCGTGGTTCGAAATAATGAAATTGAATTGGAAAAAACTCCAGGACTCGATTGCG
Organism: Diorhabda sublineata; assembly: GCF_026230105.1. Taxonomy (NCBI): domain Eukaryota; kingdom Metazoa; phylum Arthropoda; class Insecta; order Coleoptera; family Chrysomelidae; genus Diorhabda; species Diorhabda sublineata. The sequence goes on from NC_079477.1 coordinate 32,401,454, forward strand.
AACATTAACGTTGATGTGAAATCTGAACAGCTTCCGAGTGTGCATTATTCGCATTTTTTTTAAATTTTCTCGTTTTTCATTTTCAAACACACTGAACGGTTAATGCATTGTATCGAAAGGGAACTGAGTAATATTTGGATGGAAGGTATACTATGAAATAATACGGGGTACTTTTAAAGTCCATTCATTTAAAGGACCAAACAAATTATCCGACTAAAAGCAGTAACGTAATGTACCCCAAGGTGGCTGTTGCTGAAAAAATTATATTCTCGCGTACCTATAACTATTTATATAACTTATAGTATTTCAAATTCATCACTTCCTATCAACATAAAGCCCAATCTTTCAATGATTGTTTGTAAGGGTTGTGAACAATTCAGCAAATGAAATTAACAAACCATCTAAGATATAATTTCAACTTAAGACTTAGAAATCAATTTAAAATAACAAACATAATAAAAAAACTTTGAAATAACAAGGCTTCTGGTATAGACATAGTGAAAACAAAAAAAGTTTGGCTGATAGAAGTATTCAAAAAGCAAAAACTGCATTGAAAGAAATTAATTATCCGGAAAAAATGATAAACAACATATTCAAGAAAAGGATAAACAGATACTACAATCAATTTAAAAGCAAAGCAGAAACGAAACATGAAACATTTTTCGTTACCATATGTACAAGAACTTTTCCAACAACTATGGAATTATTTCAACAAATATGATATTAGTAAAAGTTAAAAAGGACATAAAACATTAAATTGAAATCTATAACCCCAAAAAACAGAAGACGTAATATTATATATCAAGTTCCTTGTGACGCTAGCTACATAGGGCAGACATCTCAGTACTTATAAAATAGGCTAAAAGGTCATCAATAGGTTAAAAAAAATGAAACTGCATTAATGAAACAAGAAATATGGAAAAAACATAAATTGGATTAAAAAATTCTTGGAACGTAATCTACTACATGAAAAAGAGAATTTTTAGAAATTGGCTTACATTCATAAGAAAAAGATATAAATGATAAAAAATAGCTGAATAGTAAAATTTATAGCTCTATTTTGTAACTTCTAATAAAACTACAAATAATTTAATTAATCACTGTTGCATATTTGAAAATGTAAGGATTAAGGAAAAATAAATTACTATTTTGATTTTATTTTTTGATTGATATAAGTACGTACATTGTCAGTATCAGTATCAAATTTTGAGGAAGACTTGAATAAAAGTAGAAATGTAAATTTTTATCTTATTATTAGATTAAAAAAAACAGTATACTGACACGGTCTTTCTACGAGGCTTGTCCATAAGGTTCCCAATGAATTTCCCCAAGCAAAGACATGTTCATTGGCATTGAGTAATTGATATTTGAAAAGTGTAGACTTCCCTATTTTTCGACATAATCGCCGTTTAGATCAATGCATCATTTACATGTGGTGAACCATCTTCCTTATGCCTATGTCGTAGAAGGTAGCTTAAAACCTCTTCTTTCGTTCCATCCAAATCTGTACGTCCGTCTGCAGCATTTGCGTACATTTTGCACAGTCATACACTTTTCCCCCTACAACTCACACAGTTGAGAATAAATGTCTATTGAAGCAACGTTATTTGCCAAAGCATAGTTTACACCTGACGTGAAAGTCAACTGGAAGCTCCATCTTTCACAAACAAAGTCTTTTACGTTCTTAATTTATTTAAATACTTCACACTACACTAACTTATAAAAATTCACTATCACTTAACAAACTTAAATAATTCATGTAAATTCTTCGCTTACTTTCTATTTCGGTCTGTTCACTACGACTATTTATAAGCTTAACTAAACTGTGCTATAAAAACTTCTTATATATCTAAAAAATAATTCTCCAATGATATATAAAAATAACAAAACAAATAAGTAAATATACCTTCCTAGGTCTATTATTCAACCTATAAATAAACCGCTTGCTGTAAAAACAAAGCTCGAACAAATTTCTGGTATTTCATCATGGCAGTGGCTTAGCCCAATTTTAGAATCCTACTATATCCAAGCAGGATCGGCTCCAGAACGAAGATGAGTGCGTAACAATATATTCACTCCATTTTATTGAAAATTTGTAAGTAAGTGAGTCATAGCATCGTTATAATTTTCCTTTCTTTATTTCCCAAAAACATGTCTAAAACTTTTGTAGCTTCTTATTAAAAGATAAAAGACCCCCAAACTGAGGATTTTTTCTAATTTCATGGATTAAAGGGGGTATAATATAGTTTTTCAGATCAATTTATGACTCACATTTGCCTGGAGTATCCTTGTTTTGAACAGTCCAGTAGTTTATGGTATAATGTTCTCTGGCCCTTCTGTCCCACAAACAAAGGAAATATTATCATTAAGTATATCCACCTTGTAAACCAAATAACAAACGATATAGTTACGTACTTTCTTTTGATGTTCTTCATACTCTAGCAATTACATTAAATTACACAATAATTCATAGCTTACATGGTGCAATAAAACAGTTTATGGAGTGTGTTTTGAAGGATCAACCAAACCGTTTGATCACAGTTTTAATTCCATTGCCTCCGAAAGTCCCGGAATATCGTATTTCACTGTTGTGAGCGATTTAAAATAAAACTTCTGCTTCAGATCTTGATGGTTGTAAATTTCTAATGAGATCATTTAAGTAAGCTTGATTAATACATAGTGATGTATTTTTTACAGGAAATATATTTGTCGAATATATTTATATTGGTTAATCGAATGGAAGGTATACACTTTTCATGTTGGTTATGAAAAGAAAATCCAAAATAATGTAGACATGCAGCGAATCTAAGGTGGGTCTTCTCTTCATAAAAAATATAATTGTCCACAAACTAGACAAAACCTATCAGAGCTTTAACTGCATTTTCTATTCGACATTTCGATAAATTTGGAACGGAATATTCGATTTGAGCAGGAATTGATGGAAAACGAACTCAAATTAAAGAAGATGTAAAGTGATAAAACATTTCTAATACTTTTCTTAAGGTGGTATTTGACAGAATAGTGAAATATCAGAAGACTAATCGCTATTTCAATGTTTCATAAGACCGAACACCAGCTTAATGTTTTATGGTTATCATGAGAAGGTCCCCGGAATTTTTAACTGAAACGGTTATGAATGTTACATTGCCTTAGACCTGGAGTGTTAGAGGTTATTGTAGCGATCTAGTCCAAAGTATAAAGTCGTTGCCCTTTTTTGGGCTCATTTCATTTCTATTAGATAGTGCTTTAAGACTTTATTTGCACTCCCACGCTAGCTTGAATGTGTACTCGATAGTGTTCAGGATTCTCAAATTCGATTTTATACAGTTACTTATCCAGGGTATTTGACCATTACATTTTAAGATTCCTTGATAAACCAGCAAATTTGTTATGTTTTCTGATGTTCTATTCCTTATTATGAAGATAATCTAGTTCACCTCACTCAAGGTGCTGTGTTCTTGATGTCACAGTGAGTTCAACTTTTAAGGAGAGCAAAAAATGAACTTACCAACTTTGTGGGAAAAAAATAAACTACGAGATAATAAGCATGTCTATGTTCAATATTATTCCACGGAATAGACAACTCAGACGACTGTACCAAGTATGAACAAATCGCTACTACTATTATAACTGTTCAGACCTTCAGTTTTTCCATTCAATATAATAGGAATGAACTCATAAAACGTGATTACGTGGAAACCACATGTCATTTGACGATAACAATCTCATTTCGGCATGTTTTGCAAATATAAGACATATTAATAAATAAGAAGTAATCATTTGATATATAACTGATTATAATATCTTCTTAAGCCGCCTCTGTAAAAATTTGTTTGGTGATGAAAATATTGAAATAATACTGACGGACATTTTACACTGATTAACTTTGAACAAGTGTTGTCAGCATTTACCTCAGCACTTTACGTCCAAAACCATTAAAACTTATTGAATCTATCAGGAACATCATCATTAAGCCCAAGAGACTGACGGCAGGTCTTTCTATTGTATGTTTCTTATCTTATTTCCACAATCAGGAACTTTCTGGAATCGCTTTGCCTTTACGAGCCTTATTTTCATAATTGCGCTTTAATTCTACTAAAATTCCTTCGGATTTATCCAGAATTGTTAAGTATCATTAGTAAGAGAGGTCCAGTGAATATGATAAGAGGAATTATAGGAATTTCTAGTTTTACGTGATGTGATCCCTTTTGATTTTCCAATATAATTATTTCAGTTATTTCTAAATTATTGTCCTGGATGAGTTATATCTAATCATATCAATCCAACACTATACAATTCATACGGTTTTATGTGAGAAAATTTTTCTCTAGCTACAGCACATTAATTTAACTGAACATATTATTAATTACTACCTAATAAACCTATCTCATAGCCTACCAATGAGAAAACTAGGAAGAAATAGTCACATTAAATTCCTATCTAAGAAAAAAAGTGAATTGTCAGGAACAGGCCCTACGTCTCTATTCAATTTATTCTTACATCTAACAATCTCAATAATAATATTATTGGATACATTTTGTTTATGTGCGTGTGTTATACTTATCGCATAATTATGACTAACAACATGTTAGATTTTCCAGTTTATTACTCCCTATCACATCCAGTATTTCACTTTTGTAATTTCCCAACAAATGTTTTCTCAATATAGTACACTCACAGTAATGCAGACTTCTAAGCCCATGACATATTTCTCTCATCTTATTCATCTTCAATTATTCTCCACAAGTTGTCATTTCTGATTTTACACTACAATTTGGTTAAACTCATCTAATACGTGTTAAGACCGCACACACCAATTTTCTGTGGCCCCTCTACTCCTCCTACCACATTTCCTAATTAATGATCTTTTTATTGATGAGCAATTATAAAGATTCTTTAGTTCTTGACTGGATTTTCGTTTCCATTTGCATTTGTCGGTCCCAAGTATCAAAATCCAAACACTGTTCCTATCTTATATTTTCTTTTCAGACAGCCACATTATGGTTTATCACCAAACATTTTGTTTTCTCTAAAGTTATTCTCAGTCTTTAACGATTTTGTTCACAGAATGGCTTTTGCGTCATTTTGGTCTGGTTATCATAGCTAGATCATATGTATGTCTACTGTCAATTGTCTAATGTTATCTTAACTAGCTTTACAATTATTTTCAGGATAGTTCAGGATAATGATTTTATTTCTATCTATTGAGTCATAAGCCTGCTTCAAATCTATATACATATACTTTGATAAACTTCATTAAGGAAGAGTAGCTCTTTAAATCATGCATATTCATTAGGTACAATATTAAAAAGTGCCTATGACTAATAACTTTAGTCTGTGGCCATCGCTACTCACACACACACAGATCTATTATCGTTTTAAGGATAAATATCTGATCCGTTGTTCCTATTTCTCTCTTGAAACCTTCTTGGTATCTCCACACTCAGAAGACTATAATTTTCATACCCAATTTCATTCCCCTTTTCATTTTTCATTCATATTGGACATATTATTTCTCATCATTCCATCTGGCAGGTATTTTTTCCCGTACTATTTTCCATATTCTTTTGTGTATATGTATCCTAAGCACTTATGATTGGTTGAATCTTGTATCTGTTTGAAAATTTCTTTCTCTGTTCGTCCCTCCACAAGGTCAACGTTTTATCAAAACTTTGAAGTGGTGTGCCCTTCTTCTAACTTTTTCTCGTGTATCTGCTAATAACTTCCCCTCATTAGACCTGATATAAGGTACTTGATAATTAACGGCGCATCCTCTTTATTTTTTGGTATCTTGATGAAAGTTTCACAAATATTTTTTTCAAAATATTTTCTTTACATTCTTTACAGTTTATTCTGCTTAAGTATCTCATTATGTGAAGAAACTTATTCACCACGGAAGTGTTCTTCAAGTTTCAAGAGCACCTGTTTTTCTTTGAAAGCGAGATCTGAGGATTATAGTGAATGTTCAACTAATCGGGATCGTGTCTGAGTAATAGCAGACCTGCGACTAAGTGCATTATCCTTTGGGTAAGTCCTTTATGGAGGTAATCTACTGATATTGTGAATCCAGCATCACAAGTTATGGTTAGCATTAACTTCGCTGTTGAAGGTTGCATCGTGAAGTTTTTTGGCGGTGGTGATTTTTTTTTTACTACACTGTTAATAATCTTGTGATGTAATTTACTTTGCCTTATCTATATTGCGTCAAAATATCACCTAGTACAAGAGATCATCCCTTCAACTGCTTAGTAGTCACACATCGATTATGTAACTTGGAATTTTTTAACAATTCAATGTATGGTCATGATTGTGGGTGTTTCACCTCGTCCGTATACAACTATCTGGAAAATTTGAAGCCACTACTTCTTTTTAACTATGTCACAATACAGCGAATTCCTCTAATATATCTACACTAAATCTTTTTGTATTTGCTTTGATCATGTCGTATTAATTTTTCTATACGCAAGTATTTGATTTGCGCGTTGTTCGACACGATTCATTTTGATGCTAAGATGTAATGCTCTCGAATTTGAGCTTCATCTGCGACACAGTTTCTTACGTCAGTCTATACATGATAAGTTATAAGGTGTGATATGATGGTATATGATTGTTGTGAATTATAATTTATAATAATAAGTTTTTTTCTTCAATTTGAATTTGGTTGGTTATTGAAAAGCGCGTCAGCCATTGTTATTATGTATGAGTGTTGTTAAAGTGGCAGTAGTTAATAGTGTGCATAAATATCACCAAATGTTCTGGGATTTCCAACTAAAATCACCAGAAATAGTATTTTCCGGTTCTTATTAGTTAATTTCCATAGTAGAATATACTGTAATCGAAGCATTATTCTAGAGATCTCATGTAATAATATTAGTACATTTATGGTAATGTACCGAGGTACATTTATTTGTTCAGGGAAGTAGTGAGCATTCGACATTATGTTTATTACTCAATTCAATTACCGGGGAATCACTATAAGAAAAGAACTTTAGTACGACAACAACGATATCAGGAAAGGTCATAATATAATAATCCTTCTAAATCTAATCAAACTGAAAGTCACCATTAACATCGATGCTATTACAAGGATTGGAATTTCTCTAAGAACACTTGACTGTAGACGAATCCCATCAGTTTATACGGGCAAATGCTGAAAATGTATCGCCTCATCTTGCATTTTATTTTCATCTCTTCTCCTCCAATATTCATCTAGATATTAAGTTCACTTGACAAAATAACTGTTTATTGAATCTAGAAAAGTTATATAGCAATGAAAACAGCAACAAAAAAGTGGAAAATTTCTTGACAAAAGGATAATATTTTTATGACGTGTTAACGACAGGAGTTGAGATGATTTTGATCAACTTTATTTCTCACTCCTTCGGGTTGTGAATATTTTTTTATAATAATTTTTTCTCTACAAAATATGATATTAAATGGTTAAAAATTTAACTCTAGCTTTGAAAAATATGGAAAGAATGAGAATTTGAGAAAATTCATATCGGTAATCAGAAGTATAGAGTCATCTAATGTATTTATAAAGAACTATTAGTTTCATGATACGAGCTCAATCAAACAAAAATATTTTAGGGGCCACAGTTAGTGATGTTCGTGATGATGTTGTGCGTGAACTGTGTCGAAAGTTTAAAGATGATCGAAATGATGTGCATGATGAAGGGGGCTAAGGACGCAAATCTGTCGTTTCATGACCTGGTTCATCGAGTTGACAGAATGGTTAAAGAAAACCTCAGAATCGCCATTACTGCTTTGTCTACGGAATTTATAGAAGTTTCAAGGTCAGTTTTATCCTTTATTGTACCTGAACGGTTAGGCTACATTGGCGGAAACATTATTTGAAGTGGGTATTGAAAGCTTGTCCACAGATATGACAAAAGTCTCAATCTCTTCGGTGATTATGTCGATAAGTAACCAATCTTTTGGGAATAAAATTATTTTTTTATATGAACTTGTGTTTTATTTATAGCCTATCGGAGTTGAAAAAGAAACGGCCCTCGTGATTCAGTATGAAACATCTAATGTAAAATACCGTTTCTCAATGTATTTTAAGATTAAATTGATATTTTTGCTTCAGTTATCAGTTCAGTTTTCTGTGAATTCAGTACAATTCTGTTCATTGAAATGGCATACAAGTCTGTGCATCGAATTTTGCAAATTTTGACTGTCTAAATTTACTCGACATTTGTTGCTATGTTCACCAATATTGAGTAATCACTTAAGTATTTACAAAAGAATTCAATTCTATCATAATTATTAACCCTCTGAGCCTAGCCGAATCAGGAAAGTACTCAGCATTCGAAGCCATTTTTTTGTTACACGGTATGCTTAAGAATTACAGTGAAGTATCTTTTGTTTTCCTGACTACTAAAGCGCAATAAGTTTATCATTCTCTTCTTCTGAAAAATATCTTCTTCTCGTTGTATTTATGCCAACAATCGATCGATTTTAATCGATATTTCTGAGTCGATCGAGAAGAGCTTGAATTGATATGGACACATGGTCAAAAACTATGTTGAGTATTATGAAAAATATTCATAGTCATTTACAATGAAAAAGTGAAACAATGAGTTCTTTCGATGTTATTACCAAACAGACTTACAGAAAAAAAAAACATTGAAACAAATCAAATTGGTTCATATCATAACAGCGATTTTGGTTGCTTTCCAGTCAGTTCCGGTTAGTAAAGACCCTGGCAATGATTTGGCGGAAAGATCCGTTTCCTGTACTAGAAGGATGAACGACCTGTTATTTTATAGGCATGTAGTGATTTGAACTCCAGCTTATAATTCCATTTGAATTAAAATCTTTTTATGCGGTTTCATAATGTTCCCCATAGCTCTTCTTGATTTCTAAAGCGGAAATTGTTTTTGCAATTATATTTAACAACGACTCCCATAAATATTAAATGAAATATGTATCAAAACTACTTGCCGGCTCCGAAAAATTCCAAATATTGTTTTTTCGGAACCATTGTTGAATTATGCGGGAGGTGTACACAGTATATATCATGTTGGTAAATAAAAACGTTTGATCTACCGATGGCAAGGGACCGAACCTTTCGGTGCAATATACCGTTTGTTCCCATCGCTTTTATACTCTGACTACAGTACTCGCTTCAAGACCTAGATGAGTTGCCAGTCTTATGATAGACCAACCATTTTTTTTTAAGTACACTTTCACTTCAACTGAACTCAAATAAATTATTGAATTAGCTGTCACTAACAATAACAGTTATATTAGGTATGCACTCTGCATAGCAGACACAGACAAAATGTAAGTTTATGCTTTTTCAGTGAACAGAAGTTTTTATTTCATTTGGTATTTCCTTTCTGGCTGGGAACTGTGTCTTAATTGCGTTGATGATCTTCTACTTGCTCCAGTCTCCTCATTTACCTTTTGTTCCAATATTCTATCTTGTGTTACCATCATGTTGAAGTATTCAAAGCGCTTGAGCTGCTCTTTTTGTTATTTTTCTACTTTTATTTCAGGTGTCGTCATATTTCAGCTAAATATCATCGTCTTAGTTTTGTGTCCTATCTTCTGCCATTACCACAATCTAATCTGCATAAGATATCTCAGAAATGTTGATGTGTCTCATATTCCAGTGTCTGACTTAATACATTTTTGCTTCACTTATTTTGAATGAACATGAAATATAAAAGGTTGTTCCTGGGTACAGCTACTCCTGCTTTTCTTTGAGTTTTTCCGCTTTCCATCTTTTATAACTTCTACTCTTCTTAAAGATCTATAAAACATTGTGTCTACCTTTCCATCATCCTCGCTTGGTACTAAATATTTTATTTTGGTTTTTTATGTTGATGATTGTATTTTCATCATAATCACTTGTCGTTTTGCAGTTTTCATGATATCGAAAATATATAAAATTTGTCTTTGTAGGCGTTTGTCATCTTTTCTCCAGATTATCTTGCTATTTTGTTTTTACTTATCTTCCAACCTCTGTACTCTAATTGCTAGGTATTTCATTTATTCTTTTCTTTTTGTATTGTTTTTTTATCTATTCCGAACACTGACTTCTTGTGTTTTGTTGCGTGCTAATTATTCTTGTTGTATTAAATTAAAATTTTTTATGCTAAATTTATGATTTCTTGATTATGTTCCAATTTCTTCCACTTCTTTTTTCTTTGTTCACATTCTACTTTTTCTTCAATGATTTCTTGGCATCCGTTATTATTTTCTAATTCGTTTATAACACCCAATTTTTTCAATTATTGTTCTTCTCTCCTTCTGTCTGATATTTCTGTTCCATGTCTATTTCTTTGCCATTAGCTAGTGGTCAATTTCTGAATCTCTTCTGGTTCTCTTTCAATTACTAGGAAATAATTTATTATTTTTCACCTTTCTTATTTCTTCTCTCTTCCCTTTGTTTTCTCAAACACATTTCTATACATTTGTTCATTTTCCCAATTCTATTATATCACAGTCACTATATGAATGCTTTCTCATTTTTTCTAGGTTTGTTTACTATAACCATGAGTAGTTCTTCATTTTCTCATTCATTTTTGTTTATGTATTCTTTATTTCTTTTTTGAGTGCATTACTTTTTTTTGTAAGAATTGGAAAGCAAATAATATTTTCTCGAAATGAAATGAATAGTATAAAAATTATGAAAAGTAAATGATGGAAATATTCATTCCATTAAACAATTGCAAAAATATAGAGTCAGTGAAAGATAATTCTTTCAAGCGATTTTCACTTCATTATTTGTTCGTTTCTTATCGAAAAACTAACCATTATATGATCGCTGCATTAGTTACAATCCAATTTGAAATTTCGAATGATTAGAAAATGAAGTATTCAATAAACCTCGACACGAATCGAGCTGCTTGCAATCGAGAGGAGCATTTCGTTCGTTTCATCAATTTTGTCGAATCAAAATTGGCTTAAACAGCGGAACGGTGGCTCGGCTGTCTCTACACTTCTAAAACTATCTAGGCAGTAAAGTCGCAAGTGAAACTCGGAGAATAGTTGAAGATAAGCGTCCCGGGTCGTAAAGTGTCTGACGAAAACCCGTTCTGCCAAGAAAGAAAATGGCGGCGCTGCATAAAAATGCAGTTGCCAGAAATTGCGCGCCAGTCAGAGTAACACCGTTACAGAGGAATTTAGACACCAAATTGGATATTTTTATTGTTTCCAATAGTTCCATCACTTTTTCGTTTTCTCTTTGGACGTTTTTCGCTTCATAATGCAGAGTTTTAAGTCGATATAAATAATGTCGACAAATTTGGAATTCAAATCTCTCCGCTTCGACCTGAATCGATTAAATTTTATGCATATACAGCATGAACGTTAGTTTTCACAGCGAAAATAATCGCTGTGTGGTGAATTTGTAAAGTGAAAGAGTATTTTATGTTAGGAGATAAATTTTCGGTAGTGACGGAGAACTTTTAAAAATTGAAATAGTTAATTTCAAGATCGTTTCTTAGTTCATGTTCTAATTATATAAATCTCATATATAACTGAAATGGGATTAATTTAGTAGACTGAAAAAAGGGAAAATTTATGCTTGTAACATATATAGATACAAAGATTAAACATAAAGAGTGGGCTGTAAATTTCAAATGAGCAAATGGTTCATATCAATATATAAGTTATCTTGTAGGAAGATTGCCCAGTGGCAATTAATAAAAATATATAGTTTGATTGAGGGATAACTACACAACACTACGACACTAAAATCGGTTTAAGCATTGCTATATTTGAGTGGATGCGGTATTCCGAGTACCTAATATAACTGGCAACGGTTTCATTCATTTAGGTAAGGTTAGGTTAGATTAGGTGAAATATTTTTTACTAATAAACATTGTCAAAACTTTATTTTTGTTTTTCATTTCATAATTAAAATCCCGAGTGGCATAATATACCATCAGGAAATCACGAGTTGGTGCATGCCCATTTGAGTTGGATGTATTCTCCTATAGATGAACACCATAATTCCAGATGGGTTTTGATTAACTAGCATATTTGCAGCTTATTGTTGATTATTAATTGGGATCTTTGATCTTTTAACCAATACAGTTTTCTGAGTTTTAGGCCCAATTCCTTTCTGTTGGTTAGTATGTATATGCTCCACGGTAGTTGTTTATTATTGTGAAAAGCTGATATGAAATGTGCCTTTCACAATACTCCATATAGAATATTGAAAGATAACTAGATAGGACAGGAGTAAATTCGACAACTACGAGATGGATGTCACAGCTTCTACCCAATAGAGCAGCAGAAATAAAAGTGTAGAAGATGAACTCATGAGGATTGACTGACCTCATATACAATTCTTATGTTTTGTTTTGCACAATGTTTCCAGCGATATTTTTAGTTTAATTTATTTTCATTTATTTCTTGTTTGTGATTGAATCTGCAATGTCACGACACAATTTTGATTTGGATTTTGAGGTAAATAAACATCTCAAATCTTTACTTGAAATGGACACAGGCTTGACATTAAGCACTTAATATGTATCATATATTTATAATTGATTTTATCTCGATCCTTTTTTCCAGTTAAATTCAATTAACTTTCTTCTACGTGAAATATATTTCACCATAAACAATAATTACATAATATGGAGCTTTTTCTTGTGTGTCAGTCAAAAAGGTTATCAGCTCTTGCTGTCAATCAAATGATCTAGCGTCGTTACTAAATTTTCTTCTTATAAACCACAATCCGAACAATCTGGATCAATTACGTTTAAACGTGAAAGTAAAGTCATCTAAAGCTCTTTGCACACACACTGATATTGGACGGTCGTATGAAATCTCATTTTATAGATTATTTTCAACTTTTCAGTTTGATGTGCTTTAAAAGCGTGATTTTCAGTTTTCTCAAACTATATTTATTCTTTATTCTTTGGTTTCATATGATATAGAAGCGTGTTATCTGTAAAAACACCGTTTTTGGACGACCAGTACAAAATTGGCCGATATATAATCGGAGCAGGCTACTTGCACACACACCGAATTTTTACCGGTCAAATAATCAGATGCTTTGTTGTGGTGACAAAAAGCAGTTAACACACGGGAACATTCTACACTGTTTGAAGAACCAAGTCGTGATGGTAGTAAGTTTTTCAATTTCTTTAGAATGTCTATAGTATCCTTTAACGAATTTCTTTAGAATGTCTATAGTATCCTTTAACGAATTTCTTTAGAATGTCTATAGTATCCTTTAACGAATTTCTTTAGAATGTCTATAGTATCCTTTAACGAATTTCTTTAGAAGTGGAAGCACGCACTACCAAGACTAGTTTATTTTACCGAGAAGTAGACTGGAATGGTCTACGGAGAGGGTGCAAGTGTGTATTTAGCCACTACTTCCCGAACCTGCCGGAGGTACAGTGGCAGTGGACGGTTGCTCACGATACGATGGTGCTCATCGGTAGGAATATATATCGATCCGAACATGACCTACATAATCACTAGAAGAAAAACTCAAACTTAAAGTATTTGGAAAGTGTTCAAAGCAAATATTTCTCAAGCATAAATAATAGTAATCAAAAAATGTGTCTAGTTTAATTTGAGAAAGAAATTATCATAGACAGGAGATTATCATCTTGTCACATAGTTAACCTACCATTTTTTTCATATTTTTAATGACAATGAAGCTATTCTCTTTCTCATTTTAACTCTCAGCTCCAATGTCATATGATCCTAGCCGAAAAGAGAATGCCTAGAAAAGTCAAATGAGCTAACAGGTAAAAAGAATAAAGTACCATAGTAGTGGCGGAAGAACCCTTTGTTTTGTCTTCAATGAAATAGGCTACTGAAAATAGAGAAAACGCGTGAAAAGGAGGTATACGGGACAGCGACTGGGATAAAGAAGTTCTACTGAATGTGTCAACATAAGTGAAAACAATCTTCACAGGAATTTTGTCGAGATACTGCCTCCTCAATGAATACCTCAAGTTTTTAGATTCAGCTGAGGATGCATATTGCATTACGTGGAAATAATTGCTGTCCAAACAATCTAAATAACACAGTTCCTTTACAGGAAACAATTAACACAATTCTGTTGACAGGAGTAGTGTTGTTTTTTCGGTAAAGAGGCAAAAAATTCAAGTCATGACCCATCCTCGAGGGGAGACTTATTGCTGAATGCCTAGATCTAACGGCATAGCAATGCTTCAGTTGATACCCAGAGATGAAATTATGAAATAAGCGCCAGAAATGTTATGAACACCGTCATTGGAAAGTTGCTTCCACTGTGCATATGTCAAAAGATGAATAAACTCCTCCTTCACGGTTCTCATAGGGAGTTAAAATTGAGATGAAGCAGAGTTAAGTTTTTTTCAGTGGAAAATTACGAATTTTCAATTTTTTTGTCTCCATTATTCTTCAACATTCCAGAAGGTTTTGTTACATAATTTCTGCAGCTCCTGAAGCCTGGTTCGTCATATACAGTATAAGTCATGCTTCTTAAGTTATTTTTTATTTAATTGAGTTCAATTGTACACAATTATATTAGATGAAAATATTTATTGAAGAAACATTCCAGAAAATAAGACTCAAATAATCATACTTCACTATTTCAATATACTGAACGCAATTAATGAGAGTACCAAATAGAATCGAAATCCAGCGTAGGCAATATGCCGTTTATGGTTGAAAAGGAGAATAATAAAGAAAGTAAAAGGAAAAAGAAAATGGCAGCCCTCCGCTTAACATCAAAACTTTGATAACGAACTTCCGGTAGGGTAATAATTTCGCTTTCGATTGCTCCAGTTTCAGTAGTTTGAGCACATTGGAAAATACTGAGTTTGGAAAATGTTTTTGAATAAATTTAAATAAGTGCTTTTTATAAATTGATGTTGTACAAGTTGCGTTTAAAAACAATCAGGACTGCGAAAACTTTGTAAGCCCACAATTAAAATTCCAAGATATTCAAAAAACAAATACAGACAGAGTTGTATCCAAAATAATCTTCCATTGCGTCATAGTTTTCATTATTTCATTAGCTAGTTCAAGCAGTATTACGACCTACTTCTATAAAGAACTGGAACAACTATATGATTTCATTCGAGAACCAATTTTTTGATTGTGAAAGTTCATTGTTATGATAAACTGTATGAATAAATGAAGAGTTCCTTCTTCATAATAATCAAATTCCATGAGAAACATAAGTATGGGAACCGATTCCCCTCAACAATTAATATGGGAAGTTGAGTATCTCTAGTTTCGGTCTAGTTACGGTTTCAGATATGCAGACATGCATAGGCATGTTTTGTAGATTGAATTGGAATCCTAAGTCAATGAGGTCTCCGTATAGTTGACTGTTTGGTATGCAAATTGTCATGACTGGAGAGGTTTCCACTTCAGAATCTCTGGTGAGGTAAAGCTGATTGGTCTAAAGGATTTGGGATGTGTGGTGTCCTTCTTCCCTACCTTTGATATGAAGGTTACTTTGGCCCTTCTCCATGGCATTTCACTTACTTCGTAACTATTTTATAAAGGCTGCCGCTAGATAATTCCAAAGTTTACTATGAATTGAATATAAAAATAACATTGGCCAAATTTTAAAATTCCATTGTATCTGGACAGGGCCGACTTGAGGACCCATTTCGCGAGCTTGTTCGTAACAAAACATATAGATTGCTTGCTACTGTTTTTATATTGAAAATGAGAGATTATTAAACGGACCTTAATAATTCCAACATGTTTTTATTTCATTAATTTAAATGTAACTTCAAAATATTATAATTGCTTTTTGGCGTAAATTGAAATTTGAATTTTGAAAATGTAGCAAACAAACCTTTGTATGGTCATAACAAATTGATACTTATGAACGAAATGTAAGTTTTGTATGAATCTCACACAAAAAAGAAAAAATACTCTTTATTTTTACCAATTATAACGAAGTCAAAGCAAAAAAAATCCAGACGACAAAGATCCTAGCACTAATTTACAAAATTTGATGAATGTAATAGTTTGATTAATTTTCCCAACTCGAACGGTTTTAAATTTATCAAGCCTTTTTTAACGAAGCCACTTAATTAAGGTATTAAAACGTAAAAACTGCGCTGTAATTTACATTCAATGTTGGTTTTACCTTGAACCCTAACACATTCTCCTCTCAAAAGAAATATTGAATTAGAATATTCAAACATTAATCCGCTTTAACCGTTTCCCCCGAATATGGGTATTTATTTTGAGCTCCATAGTATATGAGGCAAAGATCTATTTCAGAATGTTCGAATACAACGTATGTTGTTTTCAAATGAATAGACATTTTTTTAATTGCATATCAGATGAAAAGTTGTGCTTGAAATGTATTGAAACAGATAGTATTTAGCTGCTCATTACTATACTTCTAATATTGTATTATAGCCACGATACACGAATAGTCTGCTCAAATTTGATACGCTTCGTGACGCGCTGGAATCAAAATGTTTCTTACCATTGATGATGTGGAAGTTGAATATATTTATTAGGTTTGTCGTATTTTTTTGTACTTCAAGACTATGCGGCTTCAAGACTATTATACTTTCTATTAGAAGATCACAATGATGAGTTGAGCTACATTAAGTAGTTTGTTTTCCAATGAAAACTTAGCGAGAAGTGGAAAGGAGCCAGTCGTAGAAAGAATGGAATTGATTTAAAGTATGGTACATAAATGTTGTAGATTACAAAATAATACACGGATTTTTAAGGTTGGATGTATATTGATATCGATTTACTTGTAGAATTATATCCAAAAACGGTTTCAGTCTGCTTAGTTCAAAATATTTAGATACGATACCTCTTAGTTATGTGTTATTTATTTAAGCGCGTGTTTGTTTCATACATTTTGAAGCGCATAGTTCAATATAATGCAAATGCTGCTAATCATATTTTGATAATTCTCTTATTTTACGTAAACAGCAGAAAACCTTGAGAACGTGGAATTTATAATTCAATAACCATATATATATATAATTAACATATAGATATGTCTTCAACTATTAATAAATTTATCATAGATTTATACTTAGAGCATACAATATACTTCACATTTCGATTCCAACGTGACGTCACATTGTGAGTGATCACACGTGCCTGCGCATTGGCATATCGGTGTATGTGTATCGTGATTATAGCCTGAAAACTGTTGAGAAATTCAATATCTTACAAAACAAATTTACAATGATATTATGACACATTTACGTTTATTGTGCTATCTTGGAAGTAAAACTCATTGTTCATCCAATTTGCTTCATTATATTCTACCTCAATTTCTATTTTATACTTATGCCATCTTAACGTTATCTTTTAACTTAATTCATACAATCAATTATCAAATATCCTTGTACGTATCCTTCAAATGATTACATCACTACGTAGTCCATCAAAACCTTGAACATTTATTCAGAAATATTTTTCGTTGCGTACCTTTATCCATACAATGTAAACATCTTCAAATCCATCTAATCTAGATGTATCAAACTAGTTGGAAGTGACATTCTTAGAAATATCGTACGATGAGAATTTCTACTTTATCCTTGAGAGGTTTATAGTTCTGTTTAACGACTAAGGTGAATTATCCGGAACTGATTACATAGAGAGGTTACTAATGAGGTTTCTTCTTTGAATATGTGCCTTTACGCATTTATGAGAGGCCCTTTTTAGTGAATACTACTCATTCTCTGGGATTAGAAAGGATATTACAAAAAATGTTTTGTCAATATTGACATTTGCAAACATTTTTGGCAACTAACTTGATATGAAGCTGAATTTGTTTTAGTATTTCCTGTATTTCAACAGTTTCCTAACGAGGCTAATTTTTGGCATCACTTTTACACAGAATTGATTCATTCATCATTCTATTTCTTAGTATCATTTTAATTTCATTTTTTCTTTATTGAATATTATTTCTTCATGTTTATCTAGTTTAAATTTGTAGAATTCACCTCGTTCTTCATATTCCATAATTCCCACTGTTATCTTTGATGTAAATTCTTCTTATCGATTGTTACTTCCAATTTCTCATTAATAATTGTACATTCGCTTCTCCATCAATCAAATCGCTGTTTTCTGCGTTTGGTGAAGTTCAAATTTCTATCATTTCTCTCTATCATGAATAACTATTATCAATGTCATTGAAATATTACCAGGAATGATAATAATAAATCGTATCGGAATATATAATTTTTATTGTTCTCTGAAAAATTGCTACTCTTTCAATACATACAACAGACAACGATGCAACAAATTTGAACTCATCACAAAATTATGTTGCTTTATTGTTGTTGGTTTGTCTTCTTCTTCTCTTTCTTCTTTTTCTTTCCATCACTTCGCCCTCGAGATTACATTTCTGATATATGATTTCGCAATTGGCTTTGCCTAAACCTAATATAGAAGCTTTAAGAGCGTCAATCATTGAAGTTGATGGAGCTACATTTTTCACTATCCTTCCCGACAGCCAGCTCATTCCCAAACTGAAAAAATGATATGGAAGATGGACATTAAAATAAATTACATGGAATTTCATATAAACGGAAACTGATTATATATATATATATATATATATATATATATATATATATATAGTATACATTCCTTACCTCCACAAAGGTATAAACAACTTATGCCGTCCTTCCAAAGTCCTGGACCACCTATTTGTTTCACATAGTGTTCGCCTTAAACAGACCCCGTCATCTTTATCCGCCACCAAAGAACTTTCGATTGCTATCAAAATTTTCCTAGCCAATTCGTTAATTAAATTATTTTCAGGATTCAAAATACGAGAACGTGGAAAATAAAATTCTTCGGATCTCCTAAATCTGAAGTTGAGAGAATCTCTAACATCACCACCATTTGCTGAATTTGCTTCCACTCCCGTGCCAGTACCTGTTCCTGTGCCTGTTCCTGTGCCTGAAAAATATCAAGGAAAGTATCTACAGTGATACTTAACATTATACAATCTTAATACCTTCAGTCCCCTCTGGACCTATCGGACCGTCACCAGTTGTACCACCACCTGTACTAGTCAAACTCCCCGTGTTAGTTATACCACCCCCAGTACTTGACATGTCACCTCCGTTACCTTCCATGTCCCCACCTGTACTTGATATATCACCGTCTGTACCAGGAGTTCCTCCTCCAGTACTAGACGTACCTTCTCCTGTGCTTGGAACTTCACCTCCATCGTTAGGAATCATTTCACCACCAGTATCAGAAGTATCACCATCACCCCCTGTGCTAGGCAAATCACCTCCCGTGCTAGACATATCACCTCCCGTGCTTGGAATATCACCTCCTGTACTAGACATATCACCTCCCGTATCAGACATATCAGTTCCTGTGCTAGGCACATCACCTCCTGTACTAGGTATATCACCACCTGTAGCAGGCATATCACCTCCCGTGCTAGACATATCACCTCCTGTACTAGGTATATCACTTCCTGTGCTGGGTATATCACTACCTGTACCAGGCATATCACCTCCCGTGCTAGACATATCACCTCCTGTACTAGGCACATCACCTCCTGTGCTGGTCATATCACCTGCATTGCTAGTCATTGGCATTTCAGTCATACCTGTTCCTGTAGCTGTTGGACTCATACTCATTGCAATTGTCGAAGTGGTTGTTGTTGAATTATTTGTCTAGGAAAATAAGATGAGGGGATGATTAGTATTGTATCAAGTATATAGATGTATTGAAAAAAGAAGTCAAAACAAACTATCAAGAATATAATAATCGACATTATCTCATGTCTTAATTATGATTACACGAGAACTTGGTATAAAAGGCTAGAAAGATTAGGCTGAACTGAGAAGAATCGGTGAATATTATTACTTATTGTATACCAGGTGTGGCTATTGACTGAAGAGACTAGAGCTGCTACAGAAAAAGTGCGCGCGCGCCAAAGGTTGACAACTATCAGCTATTTAGTCTGAAGCTTACTTTTTCAAATGCGATGCCTACCATGTCTGTAGACCAATCAGTGTAGCGTTCACCTTCGTTTATATAGGGGCTGTGATTAAAAGTGATCAACGTAAAAATAAAGCAATAGATTGTAGTGAAATTATGCATGAAACTTGGAAAAACTGTGACTGAAACTCATAATTTTTCGAAAAAAGTGTGTGGTAATTAATGTTTGTTGCATCTACGTGTTTATGAGTGGATTAATAGTTCTCAAAATGGCCGAGAAAATGCTGAAGATGATTCTGACTGTCGGCTAAGTATTTGGGCGATGTATGAAAAAAAAGGTTCCGAAAATTCTCAGATCTGAACGAAAACAAGCTCGCAAAAGTAATAGGTAATAACGTGTGAAGAATCAAATCTGCTTAAAAACGAATAGAATTTGAGTCTATTGAAGCTTTGAAAGAAAAAGCGACACGTGTCCTGAAGGAACTGAGACTTCCTGAATTCTTTCGAATAATGGAAGATTTTCTTGACCTTCCTAACTGCAGCACGAAATTCTATGGCTACGCAGATCTCATGAACCGAAAACATGAAGAAATTCAAATGTCTAATAATAATTATGAATACATTGAAGAAATGGGAAAAATGATAAAACAAATACCACATCCTCAAAAAGCAAACCATTCGCGTTTAAACAAATGATAGTTTTATCAAATGTCATCATTTGCAAAATTGTCTTCTTTACAGTTCGCAAGTCTAACCATTTGTAAGCTTTATTGTTCTTGTTGTTGCCCCCCACAACAAAAAACTGACCGGAGTCAAGTGCATTGTCCACGCATATTTATTTATCAAAATTTCACTGTCGCACCCTCTGCATCTATATTTTGTGAAGTTTCTGTTACTGTATCTGATAAAATTATATATATGACACTACAAATAATAAGGATCACTTCATTTATTGACTATACTGGGAACATATATGGAAAATATAAAATCAAAAGTAGGATACTTTGATCAGTTTGAACTAGTTTGATTGTCTTTAGAATTTGTTGGAGAGTGCGTTGTTGAGTTTTCGTAAAAAAATATCAATTATTTGTCAAAACATCACGAATTGCTCATCAACAATCTCTGTCTCTCTCAATTTAGATAGAAGTGTTATATTCGTCTTCAGAATTCTCTTAAATATAAAGTAGACTTTTTCAGTAACTGCACTCGGATTGGTCTGTTTTCCACTTTCTAGACGACTTTTTCAGGGTTTCATTGCTCCTCTATATCTCGGTAGAAATACTTTATATAAATATCAACGTATAGCTTGGCTGGAATGATGGGTAATATTGTAGATACAATATAATTTCTGAACATATGCAACATTTCAACCTCTCAGGAAAATGGTGTATTTTTATGATTATCAAAAATTCCTGTACAAACATTTATTTTATGCGATCACCGTCATCAAAGAGGGAGTACACCAAATATAGCAAAATGTTGCTTCGTCAGAGAATACATTCTTTTTGAGAGTTCCTCCTTTCTTCAATCAATTCATAATACTACATTCTGTGGTCTTCTTCAATTTCGAATGGCATTCTTAGCTTCATTTCAACAACTATAGCTCGCAATATTTGAGACATTTCAAGTGTTTTAGTCTCTCGATACTTCCTGATAGTTTTAAAAATAGTTAATCTGTTAAAAATGTGTTGAGAAGTCCATTAATTTTGTGTAACTACTTCATATTCAGTTGTTCACATATTTCAAACTAACCCTGTATATAAGTTACAGAATAAAGTTGCTATATTCAAAAAATGTACTTTGATGAGGTTGAAGAGAAGTCCTGTAAATCTCTTAGATCATTCATTGTTCCATTACATCCATTAACTTATAAATGTTATTGACGTCATTTCACTTGTTATTCCGATCCCATAAGAATTCAAACAACATAATTTCTCTTAAAATTCACATAGTGCCTGAGCAATCATAAAAATTTGAAAAATGTCAAATGTCAGCTACTTCGACAGAGACATCGATTTATTAATGATTGACATTGTTCGTATTTTGTCCGCTGTTCCGATTAACTTGTATGGAATATGCAGAATCTAAAAAAATGAAAACAAATAAAATAGAACGTTGGACCTAATTGTTGATATGGCTCTTCCTAGATCTAGTTTCAAGATTATATGAGATGATATTTTGTGACTTATGTTGGTTTTCAAAGTTCATTAGATAAATTCCAAATATTATAAATCTGATTTAGTTCAAGAACGCACGAAATGACAATTTAATTTGTTATCTACTAATACAGGCAAAAAATTTTTTTGAGAAGACAGATACTTGCATGGAATGAATTAGGTATATCACTAGGTTATTTATTATAAATTACCCACCTTTCATCATTGTTATTTTTCATTTCTGTACTACTATAACAAGAACCACTTCTGCCTATGCAACAATGTTTATATGTTAGATATATAACTAACATTGCGAGTCATCTAAATGTCACGATATGTAATTCGTACTATCAAATCGCTACAACCTTCACACCCCCTGAACAATTAGCAGTTCCTCTTCTCAAAACCCAGATGGAAACTTCTCTATTCCCCTCTTTGACGCCTAGTAATGGTCTAGTAATAGTTACCCTAAACGTTTTCACAAATCCGTGACTCAACCTCTCCACTATTTGATGTTACCAATTTCTTGCGACATCGCCGTTTCAACTACATTTACATACATTTCTTTCATGTTACTAAACTTTTAGTTTCATCCATTGCATATATCAAACATACGAGTACACTAGCCAGAGAATGCAATCCAAAAAACATAACAATCCTAGTCCTACAGATCAATTAGTTCCTATATCAGGGCTAGTACAAACCAAAACCATATTCAACTCTTTGTCATCGGTATTATTGTCTATGAAAAGAAGCGTACGCAGCTAGATAGAACATCTAACTAGATATATTGCTCGTTTTCAAAAACAAATCAAATTTATTTTAAACTATGGCCATAACTCATTTGAAGCCAATACATACGATGATTATCTGGAAAGTTTCCGACCTCAACTTCAAGATATCAGTAGTTAACAAAATAGCGGAAAAATAAGTTTGCCCATTCGTTTGGATATTCTCATTAGAATGTCATCCATTTTGGACGAGAAGTTGAATAACTGGTACTGGACAATAATCGAATAGAGATTAGAGAGATGAAAGAGGCTATTGGCATATCAAAATAACGCCATATACTAACTAAATTATTATGACCAGAAGCGCATTCGAATGAACATTTCCCAGACTGTATTGACGCGGTTTGAGGATAGTGAGCTGGACTTTTTGTCAATAACCTGAATCCACCACTTCAATCCTTAAATTCAAGATAGAGGATTGCAAAAAGAGAACCTGCTCCAAAATTAAGAAGACGGTATCATTAGCCGAAAAGTGGTCATTTTTTTGTGATGGTGAAGGGATTGTGTAAATCTTCAAAAAGGTGAAATAATAGCAGAAGAGTATTATGCATCATTGCTTGTGTGTGTGAATGAAGCAAAAAACTCACCTTATTGGAGAAAATGTTTTTCCATCAGGACAAAGGAAAGAAATTTGGATTGATTGACTACTCACTTTAAGCACCAGATTCATCCCTCAGCGACACTTTCTTTATCCTAACCTCAAAGTTTCACTCACAGGAGATTGATTTTCCCAGGTTGTTCTCGCATAGGTGAACGTCTATTTTTAGGAGGCATTTGGCAACTATAATTTGAAAAGGTTGAAGAAGCTAGAGCAACGCGGGACTTGGTGTACAGATTTGAAAGGAGACTAGATTGAAAAATAAAGATAATGTTTTTTATTGATCAGAAAAATTGCAGAGAAATCTCGTTGAAAACGATTCATTTTTTAAAAAATTGCTCAAAAAGCAGCAGAAGTCAAATTTGTTAAATTACTATCACGTGGACATGTTGATCTCCTAAAAAATTTTTAGCTCTTTCCTATACATTATTGGATGGTCAACTCCAAAAAGAAAATTTTCGACGCATATAAATACATTGTACTATTGAAGTGGATATGTGAAGAATTCATTTTGTGTAAATTTCCTAATTTGATTTCTGTCGCCATATGATTAAGGAGACTAAAGGGAGGTTTCGACTTTCTCCACAAAAATTTGCTGAACCTATGAATTAATGTTTAATGTGAAGCAGGAACTGATAACATGGGGAGGTTGTGAAAGAAAAAAAGATAATTTAAAAATATGATTTCATTTCAGGTGGGAATACCTTCACTTTATTTGCTACCTAGTCAAATCAAAATTTGAGGAAATACAATATGCATATGAATCAAATTGCAAAATAAATGGAATAATGTGAAAATTTGTTATAACTTGGACAAGCAAAGTGCCTATAGAGCTTTGGAGACCCTCTTATGATAAATAACATACAATAACTATATATTCATTCTCCACCCTCTATTACTTTTCTTCTCATGACTTTTTAAGGTTGAGTTTTGGTCTATATGAGTGTTTCTAGTGATGGTTTTCGTCGTTTTGGTGGATGTTCAATAGAACTTTTTCCATAGGGTTCTCCATCTCCAGTGATCCTGACCGTTATGTCAACATCCTGGTTCAACTTCCTTCAATGCCTTTATCATCCACTTTGGATACTCTACCTTAATAAAGCATGGTTCTTAAGTACTGCATATCAACAGCTCTTAGTGTCTCCATTCCAGTTGCTCTTAGTTTTTTATTTGTTACGGATGTTTCAGCTAAATAGTATATTCGAGGTGTTGGACGTATACTCACATCAGCTTACAAAGCTTGCAATCTCCTACTCGAATGACAATGAAGTTTTGTTATCTCAAAAAGAAAAATGTTTACAGTGAATAGTATACTAGTATACTCACCACACTGGTAATGCACATGATAACATGAACTATGAACATTTTGAAAGCAAGGAAAGCTAAGGCCGTTAACGCTATTTCAAAAAGATCTGCCAAATCTTTATCCTTCGTGTAGTAATTGTAAACATGGTATTTCGTCGGCGTACTATGGTGGTATTCCGGTTCATGATACTCGTACTGTTGCTCGTACGTGACGTGATCTGGAAAAGTATGTATATAATTGAAAACCTGAAATTAATAATTGTTGTATAGACTACGACAATCGAAAGGCTGAGTTGTATAGGTACGGAAAGCGTTTTGCCAATAGGTTTGGCTTATAATCACAGATCAGTTTACATAAAATGGTATACAGAACAAAATATCTTGTATCAACTGGTTATTATCAAAACGAAACAGTTTTGAGTAGTAGAAGATCTTCAAAATTATAATTAACTAAACATGATACCTGGCAGAGACTCAGAATTTTAATAATGATGTAAAAGATTTGCGAGGGTATTTACAAAGTTTAAAAAGCCGAAGAAGTGAAGCAGGTAATTGTCAAAGAGGTAAATATCAATTTCAATTCATCGAAATTAATTCATTGGCATTATTGTTTTGTTTATTATGAGACCTGATATTTGGGTCTATACGAAACTTCATACTATTCATCTTATTATTCTATGTAAATGGTAAATCAGAGCACTTGCTGCAGAAGTCTTTTCATTAGTTCTCCTAAAAGTGAGTAGAAACTTGGTTCTTTTGAAAACTTCCATCATCTAATTTGATGATTCCGATGAATAAATTTAAATCTTACGTTCTGGTTGTGGTTGTTGGTAACCATCTGCTCCCCCGCTATGATGGTAATCATACGGTGAACCATAGCTGTGCTGGTTCAAGTGCCCAAAGCTTTGATGACTGTAATCGAAAGGACCGTAGTTTGTATATGATGAAACTGGATAGCCTCCTACAAAAGATCAAAATTTGTAGTGAGTGAAATTAACTACTTGGAAGTATCCTGTTTTTATTATTATGTTATAGAGACCAAGGTGTTAGCTTGGATATATTCTACTGGCCTACACTTCATTTCTATTCCATAACCGTATCATATTTCATTGATATTTCTTTAACACAAAATGATCTTTCCATTGATCAAGAGATAAACATATACTCAATTTGAGTTTAAAATATAAATATGTAACTTATACCAGAAAAATATGTTTCTTCGTGTCGATGGTTCAAAGCTGACTTTGTTTCTTGTTGTTTCTCCAAATCCTCCACATTATAACCTTCTTCGAAATCTTCATTATTTTCTTCATCTATTTCTTCGGTCACGTCTACTTTATTTTGAGCTTGATCGTAGTGACGATATATATCTTCTAATGTGGAACTCCTGTATGGAATAAAAATTTAACTGAATCAATCCAAATATTGATATTCATAAATAGTGTCATAATGCAAAAAATTAACTGAAAGCCAAATAAAAAAAAAATGAACCCTCAGGAGAATTCTGTACTTTTATTTGGAGCTTCCAGTTGTAATTTAAGAATATCGATATCAGTATCCATTATATAACTTATTGAATCGTGTGATAAAGTGCAAATATTACTGAGGTGATTGACGTTGAGTGTTTCTAAATAATTTCAGGAAACTTGTCTTCTTCAAAATGACAATATTTGACTGCTAGAATGATAAGAACCGACTTGTAATTCACACTTATTGAAGTATACACAACATGGAAGGATCTCTTTAAATCAAATAAAGTGTTAAAACAAATTTTCGCTTTAGTATACTGCAAATCGTGTATCGTTAACTCCAAATCGCATATTTGTATACAAGGGTGGCCTGCGATGTTTCCGAACTCCACTTAAACATGTAAATATAATTAGAGAAATATATTTTCACTTGTATTGAGAGATTCTCACCAACATTTTAGTCTTTTCGGACGATAGGATTCAATTGAGCATCGAATTTTCATTGAATACTTGAATACTCTCTCCTCTAAATTTATTTTAGCACTTTATACTGCACTTAACTAATTTAAATAATAATTAAATTATCACTAACACTTAACCAACTTTTATAATTGATTCAAATTCTTCGGTTACACACTGGAAAAAAATTAGAGAACTTCACAACGTCTTTTGTTACGAATTTTTAATAAGCATTGAGAATAGCTATGATTACATAAAAAGCTTCGGCTTCCTCAGAGATGTGGAAGGTCACTCTTCAAACAAGATGTGTTAAAGTAAAGATTAAAAAATCAACCTCCTTCATCTGCCTATACAATCATAACATTTTTGCAGTATCTCGTTCACCTAATTGGGTCAAATAGTACATTTGTACCATACTGAAAGTCATAAATAATAATAGAATGATCGATATAGAAAAGTTCCAGCTCTTCTCAAACGGCAGAGATGGTATCCATGATATAGCATGCCATATACGGTGCATAAAATTTTGTCGCCTCGTAGTGCAAAAGTCAATTATCTCAGATGGATTATTGTTGGACACAAGAAAGTGGGAATAAGGATAAAAAGCCTTCCGGGATCAGAAACATGCGGAAAATGATTCCTATATCTACCAAAGAAGATACATTCCACAAGTTACTGGGGAATTCAGATTTTGACATTTTAGTGCATATTTGGCTATAAATTGTGATAACTTACGGAACTTACTTCGACAACCAATCTTTGTAACCCGTAGAGCCTTCATCATATATCAAATTCTTGGTAATATCCACATGTGACTTTAGAGGTTCACCAATTCCAGGAGTCACATGACCCATTCTACGTTTAACTCTAGAAGCAGACATGTTACCAACTATCTGTTCAGCCAGAAAACTTCGACATAAATACTGATTCATCATTGACCTAAAAAAAGTTAAAGTTAAAAAATTCAAAAGATATTTCCGATTATTTGAAAGAATCTTCTCCTTCTTTTAATTCTTATTAAATATTGTCGCTTCCCATAATTTGGAGCTGCTTTGCTTCGCCGCTGTATATTTAAAACAAACTTCTCTTAGGGTAAGTGAAAGTCGTAACAAGTTTCTTCAGGTAAAAAGCGAAAAGATCTTAACCAAGGGTTTGTACATATACAAAAATGAGAGAAGTCTGTATGTGATAGTAACCTTAGTGAATATGAATGATTTTCAAAATATCCATGAAGTCATATTTGAAGCTATCCATAAAATGATGGAATGTAATTCAGACGTTGCGTTGGATTAATTTAAAAAAATGGTGGAAATGTACGGAAGGACGGAAGGAAGAACGATGTAAGTTGTGACTAGCGTAATAGGTTTAATAATAATGATTGTTTTTTCGTGAATGTTTTAATTGGTTAGTCAATCTTGAATAAAGCAGTAAGAGTTAGCGACAGCGTCAAATATTTCGTCAAAAACGATTTAGAATCAACTGCGGTCAGTTGCTGTTATCAAAATTATGGAAAATGCGTTCCACATGATTTTAACAAAAGAAATGCAATTAAATAGTCATATTCTGCGATTCACTCCTATCCCGTTATATGATCCGTGAACCATGCCAAAAACTTGACTTACACGCAAAAAATAAAGTTGTTTCGTGAAATTATCAATTATGAAGTTTCACCAACCAGCAAAACTATTACAATAGGAAACGTTAGATCATGATTTGAGAGTAAGAGAGAGAGACATTCGCAGGAAGTATGAAATTTTTTTGGATTCATTTTTATTTGTTTGCAAAACAACACAGAGTAGTCCCGCTCTTCCATTCGATTAATTGATAATGGGCCCTCTCAAACTCGTCGATGCTTTCGTTTCGTCTTCGGCGTCTTCGAAGTTAGAAAACCAACCGTAGTGTTTGCTTTTCGGAAACCATTTTGTTAATGAATGATTTGTGCGCTACAAACGCTACAAACACGCAACGACAATGTTGCTTTCCTGCCCTGCGTCCGCGACGTCCTCGCGACGGGGTCATGGCGTGTTCGCGATTCATTCGTTGCGCGCTCGCTCCGCCCCGCAGAGGCTCGCAAACCGTTAGTATAAGACTGTAAAGAATCTTAATTTGTGGGTTGGCACCGATAAGATCTTCAATTGACAAATATTTCGAAAAAATATTATATTCCATTTGAATATATAACTAGTTAGGAGGATTTAGTGGGAATTTGAGCCATTTGTTCACTGTAAACCGACAAACATGGCGAGAATCCGCAAGTGTTAGCAATAAACCGTCTTGTTACACCAACTACAAGTTTCAAAAG
Organism: Diorhabda sublineata; assembly: GCF_026230105.1. Taxonomy (NCBI): domain Eukaryota; kingdom Metazoa; phylum Arthropoda; class Insecta; order Coleoptera; family Chrysomelidae; genus Diorhabda; species Diorhabda sublineata. The sequence continues at coordinate 32,430,415 of NC_079477.1, forward strand.
AAATATCACATTTAATAATTGATTAAGCAGCTAATAGGGTTTCTGAAGGTTTACTTATGTCTGTAGGTAGAATAATGGTAAGGTAGATGAACTTTCAATTGTTAAAAATAGAGTCAAGTCAAGTACTTCATTTGTTTGGATGTCACTTTGGTCTCCTACGTGCATAAAAAAGGTGTACCAATTATGTCCACGTTGGATCATGATAATGAAATCGACAGGTGAGCTGAAGCAACCAATGTCTTACATCATTTTATAACACCAAACAAGGTATAGATACCGTTAATCAATTATCAGCTGCACTTTTGGTCTCCGACGGTTTATTTCTTCCTTCTTCTTCCTGCTGTGTATAGGTATCATTGCCTGTTTTTCTTCAGGTCATTGTTCTGCTCAGTCACCTGGGAGGTTGTCACTCCATCTTTTCCTAGGTCTTCCAATGCTTCTTTGTCTTGCTGGTGATTTGTCACTTGATATTTTCACAATTCGTTCTTCCGTCATGCGGTCAATGTGTTCATTCCATTTTATCTTTCTATCCAGTACCCAGTCATTGATATTATCTATCCAGCATGTTCGTCTTATGTTTTCAGACCTTTCTCTATCCAGTAGTGTTCTTCCCGCTATTCTTCGAACTATTTTCATTTCTGTAATCTCCAATATCCGTTTCGTTTTAGAGGTCTCAGGTCGGGTCTCTGCGGCATGGGATAATATAGGTCTGATTGCGGTCTTGTAAATGCGGGCTTTTGCTTCAGTTAGAATGTATTTATTTCGCCAGATTGTGTCATTTAGGTATGCTGCTGCTCTTGAGGCTTTTGTACCTTGGTTTCTTACTTCCGTCTCTACGTCCCCGTGTCCAGATATTCCGATTCCCAGATATTTAAATTTCATTTCTTTCTTAATACTACTAAAATTGTAAAAACTTAAAATATACAGTTTGTCGTTACCTACAATTTTTGCAAGTACCCTTATTTGTAGGGTTGTCATAATAATTGAATTGACCGTTGTCACACTAACAGAACCCCCAATTTATTCTAGAAATATTTGAAACTTTTTATGATTCTAATTATCCCTTATCGATTTTTCTGAGTATAACTGATACAACGTGATCTTTTTGGAACTCATTCAAATTTTTCCTCGTCTTCAACAAAAATTTTTTTGGGGTTTGTTATTGTATCAAAATTTTCTGATTGTCTACATCGATTATGTACATTTTACTATGAAAAATGAATATATCAAAATTTTGATAGACAGTTTGAGAAATGGTAACCGGAATGGTACAGGAAGTGGCAGACGTTATTTGTGTTAGACGAAGATTCAAATGGCCAAAGGTGTTAGATAACAACTTTTAGTGCATAAGCGGTGATTTATCCTAAGTAAAAGCTGTTAAATTCTGTTTTATCGTTGAATATAAACTCTTTCTAGTTCACAAAGTTTAATTTATTTTACCTATAGTTAAAATTGAAGAATACGGAATGAGCTTACTGTAGTTAATTTATTAATTCACGTAAATGTTATCCTAGCAAAAATCTCAAAATGATTCAATACCCAGGTCCACTATCTTCGTCAAAACTCTATTATATTCAAGTTTATAATAATATACTTATATAGCAATAGACAGAACAATCAGTGACTATATTTGGAGTATAATATGAAACAATTCCCACTTACAGAGAAACAAATATTTATTTTTAAAACGTTATCGTGTTCCTTTTTATGTATTTGAAGATTATTTTGTATTGTTATTTGTGATTAAAAGTAATAACATATCTAGAAAAGTTTTTCTTTGCTATTGTATTCTACTCAATAATTGAGTCTCAATTAAAAAATTGGAATATATGGCTGCTATAAAATCAAACTTAATAATAATAATCGTCAATCAAAATCAGCGCTACATACTCAAAAATGTTATAAAACTTCATTGTATAAAACAATAGCCATAACAAATTCTCAAATCAAACAATCAAAACCAAAGATTACCTATGAAAATCCATGGTTGTCATGGCTCTTCCCAAAGTCCCATCGAATGTTTTTTTCTGTACGTCATTCTGTTTAGTATCGTTGAAGACTTTATCCGTATCACTAGGATTCTCCAACATAAGAAGAGTTGTTGGCATATATTTCTCAGATAAAATATCTTCTAATGCTATAGAATTACCGCTAGCGTGGATATAATGAAAATTTACAAGGCATCCAAAAAATACCAACGAAATTCTCAACGGCTTCATCTTGGATTTTATTTCAAATATTCACTGGAACATATATAATGATTTTGTACGATTAGTATTGAGTGTTTATCATTTATTAATTTATTGCTTTTTAGAATTTGTAAAGTAAAACTCCCTATATAAATATGAAGATGCCTGATTTATGTATAGTATCACACTTTGGTCTATAAAGAATGTTTTGTGTTGTTGGTCTCCCTGAATCATGAAAAAATGTTTAGCATCTATCCGAGTTTTTCAGTTTCAACTATTAACTTTAAACTGGACCCTCATAAGTAGGGTCCCACTTTGAGTCAACTGCGCGGTTTAATTGAATGATTAAACTTATTACTGTATGTGAGTGATTGAACTGTGCAGTTTTTAGTTCAATTTGTGTTACGAATCAGTGCATTTGCTATTTGGTTTCTGTGAAAATGTTGCATGAAAATACAAGATTGAATTTTAATTTAAATTAGCTTCCATCTTGTACTTACGATTAACCAAGAGATAGCAGCAATTGGTTTAAAACTATAACTGCATTACAAGGTACACAAACTGTTTATCATATTTTGAATAGAGATAAGCTAGGTGAGTCGGCAGTGTCCTTTTTGATAGAAAAACATCGAGTTTGAACAAAGCCACTAGTATTTCAGTTAACAAGCTAGCAGCCATGAAAAATCTATGTGCAACCTTGATGCCTTATTTGCTCACACTACAGCATAAAAAGTGTCGTGAAGGTGAATCAGTTGAGAATTTCACAAAAACTTTTTGCTCCTTTTCTCAACCACGGATGATACAGACCCATCATATTACAACCAATCCCAACAATGGACCAAAAAGAGAGAAGGAGAAGGCCGTTTCAACTACATGCAATGTCATGACGACGACATTGAATATGCAGTCTTTTTCGTCATATTTATCGCTCTATGATTATTTTTTGATGATAACTTGGACACATGGTTCAGTAGTCAAAGATTCGCAAATAATATCGGCAGTTTATACTTCTGGAAATACACAATAACTATTATTTCAAAACAATTTATCATATCTTACTATGTGGTAAAAACAGAGTAATTAATTGTAGTTGTTGTAAGGTAGATGTGAGATAATGTAGTTAACTCACCTTTTCAGAACTATTCGACAAAACTGTTGCTATTCATTTATTCTGTTATGATCTATGTGTAATAAAGTATATGTAGTATCCTTGAAATAAACCAGCAAGAGGATATCAACTGAAAAACGCAAGAACAACAACTGAACGTTTATCCTTCACACGAAGTAAGTGAAAAGATGGCGTAAAGTTTTGTCAACCAGATAAAAATATGTAGCGGAAAATTGGATAGCGTTGCTTTGCGTGATTATTAAAGACCCAATTTGATATACCGCTATAGCTTAAAATTGAGAAAAGCCAATTAAGAAGATTCAGAAGCCGAGTCACCGAAATACGAAGAATACAGGGAAACTGATGATGTTTGCATTTGTTTCACTCACAAATTATCCTGATATTATAATTGGGAACATTTTAATGTTGAATTAATAGCTTAGTTTGAATTTCTTCTCAGCCTTAAGTATGACCTTAAGATGACTATTGCTTAGGATAGGTAAGGAACTAAAAAATAATTGTGGATTGCTTGGTAGAAAATTTTCGTAACGTCATCGGTACCTAAGTTTTATTTATTATATTATTATAACTAATTTCATTTTAAGTTTATTACATTTTGTTTCTGACTACCAAATACCGCACGATTCACTTAATGTTTATAAATATATTTTTTTGTTTTAACTGAAAGAACATTATTAACATATCTTAAACGTGATATGTGAAATAAAGTTTGCTTTATGAATATATTAGTTCACTTGAAAAACGTCATGACTATCATGAATGTGGAGAACAAACAAAAGGTGGGTATTAGGAGTGTTCGGTACTGATAAGAATGTGCAAGCTGACGAAATAGAAAAAGAAGTAGACCCTTTCTATCGAGTAATAGCTTCTCTCACGCATTTCCTTCGATACACGCACTATTAAAGGTCCCTTTTCAGTTATACCGAGCTGTTATTAACTACAGTAAGGTCTCTTTATATATCAATTTTAAAATATATATGATAGTATTCACGACCACTTAGGTAAACTGGAGTTACAAAATGATTGAAACAGATATTTTTCAATTGACTGGTTATTATATAGGGTGACTGAACATTAAGAATTCTCTATTCCAAATATTAATAGGAACGGTGAAACAAACAATACTGTAAGTTCTTGAATTATGAAAAATAAATGAAAAAGCAGAATTAACGTGGATGGAAGGGAAGCATGCTATGACACTTATGCGGCAATTTATTGTTATATTTTTCATTGCAATAAAATTTTTTTTTATATTATTTATTTTATACAGTAATATTATGTCGGCTCTATTTGGTTCTAACGATAGAATTGTTGTCTTTATCAATTGAAAACTGGGACAAGGACACGGAGAAAATAACAGCACATATTCTGCATGTTTCAAAGAAAAACAAAAGAGCCATCCATTACAGAGAAGTAATTGATTACCTTGATTGATCCTGCCAAACGAGTGAGTGATTTTTTTTTAAATCATATCCACAAGTTTCGATACCAGCGTGTTGAGTCCAAACATTGAAATTGAACAAAATAAATGCCGCACATTATCCTGAAGAGAATCATTTTCATAGACATAAACCTAAGAGCACCTATTGACGTATAACCGTTTTATCTGCATACTGTGTATCTGAGAAGAATTTTTTTTCAAAAGTTAAGACATGAGCGCACGAGACGTCAATTCGAAAAAAAAAACGTGTAAATATCGAAAAGAAACTTTGATGTTCATTATTTAGGAAGAAAGAGGATTAACAACTAATAAAAATCTGTATCGTAAAAATTGATTCTTCTTGGAATAAAAGTCGATGACATTTCCTTAAAATTCAATGTATATCATAGAGACCTGCTTTCTGTAGTCCACGAGTTCCATTTAATTGTTTCAGCAGTGAGTGAATCCAAGTTGTATTAGATGGTTGACATTTGTTCTACGGAAAAAATTACCAGAAAATTAACTGATTAAATTTATCATTCAGCTAAATTCTTAACTAAGATTGCAGTGTGTCAAGTACGAATTGTTATTCGTTGTTCTTCTAATCTGGTTGGTATTACTTGCTCTAGATTTTCCTTGAAAAAGCGATTGCTCTCTTGGGAAACTACATATTTTATTTATGTTCTTGTTTGCATATACACAGGCGACGAAGTAGCTGTGAATTCAAGAAGTTGACAATATTTCATTGTGGATGTAGCACTGTTTACAACAAGGACGATTGAGTGAACTCAACTAAGAATAAACACGGAATCTCTACATATTGAGATGTACGAGTTGTAATAGCAAAATTCAGTGGAAGAAAAAGTATTTTTTAGAGTATTTATATAAGCTGCATCTAGTTTAATAACTATTTTGTCCCATATCCTCATTTTTTAGATAATTAGCCGTTCCTCGGCTAATCTAGTCAAGAAGTGAGTTTTTTCTGCTATATGGTTAGAAACGACAAAAATTAGAGACTTGGATGAATTTTGAAAAAGTTAATTGGTTGGTGACGGGTCATTCAAATATAACGTAACGTAATTTTTGAAGATTCTTCACCCCTCCATTCCCATGCAAAACACTGAACATTAACCTGGCCTATGGGAAACCAGACAACCCTTCTTTGAATCCTCTTAGGCAATCCTCAGCAGGCGCGTCCGCGCCACGGATGTGGGCCCGATTCCTTGGAGTCGGTGGCTAAGTTCTGCTTCGGTGTAACGAAAGATGCACTTCGGTATAACAGACCTGGCGTATGTGGCAACCACGCTTTAGGGTAATGAAAAGCAAGGGCACCATTAAGTTCTCAAGGCGGATGAGCCAAATATTTGAGAACGGCATAGGATCAGGCTGGCAACGGGAAACCACTTGATTATTTTCCTATGAGCACACCATGAATATGAATATGAGTACAGGCAAAGAAGACTTGTTAGTATTACCATGCGACCCGACTGGTAACCGGTGCTTGGATGGGTCCGGGCCACCTAGTATTAAATATGATGGTGGGCATGTGGCTGTGGGTGTTCGGACATCACTTGCCAAATCATAGAGGAATAATTCCTAAAATCCAGCTATGGAACAGAAGACCAGACTGTCAGACTTATCAGTGAAAAATATGGCTTGAAAATGAATAAATTCAAAACTAAAATAATGATCAGAAATTACAGGCTATGAATGGGAAGAAAAATTTAACACGGAAACAACGAAACTCCGTCTAGTTGATGATCTTATCTTCCCCATTGCAACGTACGCAGTGGAAAAATGGACTATAAACAAAGTAGATAAACCGTTAAACCGATTAGAGGTTTTCGAAATGTGGGTTTATAGACTACTCTAATGAGAATCATGAAAAGAATAACGAACCAACGTATCCGTATTACAAGAAATTGGTACATGTACAAGGGTGCTAATCAGAATAAATCACATTTATCTGCAGTACCTTGAACAAATAGCTAGAAGATCAGGAACAATAGAAGGATTAATTATAGAAGGGAAAGTAGAAGCAAAAAACCCAAGACGCAGATCTCCAATTAGATGGGTAAACTAAACAATATACTTAATAAATATGAGACTTCATCATGCAGAAAATATTGCACGGGATAGGCAAGCATGGAAGCAACTGCTGAGTTGACAACCTTACAAGAAGAGATGAAAACTTATACGATCATTTGTCTAGCTGATTGGGGTTTGAAGGATTAGGCAAAGGTGCGACAAAAAAGTTTTTAGAAAGACGTATCGCGTGTTTAAAATAATAATGAATATTGACAACGAAAATATAGTCTAATAAGTCTCCATAAAAGGTAAACGACAAGGGTTGCTAACTTGGAAAATTCCATTATATATTTAAATATAAAATCAGTGTTACGTAAGGCGTTGTTTGAGCCCGCCTTCCCTCTGTAACATATCGCAAGGTTTTACTAGACCCTGCCTCCCCCCAAATTGCTTAACGTAATACTTGAACGTCCCCAAACTAATGAAATGAGTAACTTTTTATGAAACCTTCCCACCATAATTCCAATACTTTTGTAGGTATTTAAACAGACTCAGCTTTTTATGATCATTATTTAAGCTTTCATGTAGATTTTGCTTTAAACAGTACAATGAGATGGATCTCTTGATAACCAATAGCCAATAGCATCACACCATAATGGGCTTATAATTTTCCGACTTTTATTTCTCAGAAAACTGAGAAATTATATAGGGTGTAATGTTTAAACAAGTATATTTGGAGTAACGATGCGAAATAATTTTTTTGAGCCAACATAAATCAAAATATTAGTTACGGTACTTCATGTACACACTTTATTTGATAATAAAAAGTAATGTTTCTAAAAAGAAAACATAAAGACCATGGATAGGATCCTGGTATTTTCATGGAAAAACAAGTTTTTAATGTTATTTTTGTTGTTTTCAATCTAAATGAGTTAAAGATGATTTTTCTGCTGATCACATTAGTTTGATTCCAAGCGCGTTGGAAAGATTTGTTCAGTTGTATCTCCATTTTCTAATAAAGCATATTGTTTCAGTTTTTCTATTCTTGAACAATCACTATTTTTTTCTATCAATCTCTAACCAAAAATATAGTTGTAAGATTATTCTTCAATGTATTAAATTTTTTCTAAGAATATATATTTATGATGATGAATACGTTATTTTTCTTATGTCAATACTTTTATAATATAAATTATAATCGGAAACCTGAAATTAGATATCTACATCTAATTTCAGGTTTCCGATTTTTTATTTGCGGTTCTTTTTTTTGAATTTGGCAGTACTATAATGGTTTAATATCCAATTATCACGTATCATTAGCTAATATATTTTCATGTTAAAAATAAAAGCGCTATGCTATCAGTGAATCTGGGATGTTCGTAAGAGTATAACCACAAACCTTGGAATTTATTGGAGTAGAAAAACGCATCCCAAGCGTGAAAAATATTTTATTCACGAACAAAAACCTTTGGCCCTGCTGAATAATCAATCGCGTATTTTATTTGGGAAATTTTCCCACAAATTCACATTCTCACATCTGTTATTTTCGTTGGGTTCTCATGAGCATAATCTGCGGATGACCTTAGAGCGAGAAGTGAAATATTTGTAATGATTATTTAATGAAGGGCCGCATAAATTCCATCTGAGGCCTCGAGTTTTTGATTTATGCCAAAAGATTCTTTTTTTGTATTAATAATTTCTTAGATACAGTGACATATTTCACGTATTTCACGATAAAAATTTATTTTATTTGGAGATTATTATGCCACTTTTGATATGATAGCATTTCTTCACAATTCAAAAAATAATCATTTTATATGGAACTGATGATAATTTATATATCAAAATATTTCCAATGAATACAACAGTGGAAGAAGAAATAACGAAATCAAAACATATTGACAAAATAACTATTGTTCTTTCAATAATCAATTCACTTCTATTAGTTTCACCTGTATATTTATATGTTAGTAACAGACTTCTTGGTCTTGATTTTAGCATACTTCGATTGATCAGTTTCCATTTGAATTTTGGACAATTGTCAGAGACTAATAGGAACGTAATAATTAGATCAAAATATTTCAATATCCTGATTACATTCGCCAGAATAAATAAATTTCTTGCTGTATCCTTTTCATGAGAGTAAGAAAGATAAAATTCAAAGACGGGTTTAAAATAGCAAATTGAATTATAGATTGAAACATAAAAAAGAGTTTGAAAACCTCTGGAATAATCATCTAAAAGTTGATTAGGAATAAGAAGGTATAGGACCCCAGTGATTGTAATTTAAGTCATGAAATTCATCAGAAAACAAGAAGGAAGTGCATGTTGGCTGTTGGGTATTCGATATCACACCATGAATTTTTTGGTGCTTGTCTCCATTTCTACAAATTGGGGTTCTTATAGCTATTTCTGTAGCCCACACCTGGTAATATCACACAAGATTTACCTCTGAAATATTAATCGAAAAGATTTCAACAGGAAATGGAAAAAATGCATGTTGGCACTCGATGTAATAGCATGATTAGTTTGGTGCTAATTTTTTCCATTATACACAGGACAGTACATACTAAAACTAGTGAAATCACTGTATAGACCAGTAACATAAGATATCTGTAGTCCAGGATTTGTTTTTATAGAATCCTAAAGTAAATACGATTGTAATAATCGACTACTTCGATTGATAATGTTTTAATAAGCTTTTAGAGATATATATGTCGTGGAGTGTCCCACGACGAGTTAAAACTATATGTATATGGCAAAATACTAATAGTAAAATCATGAAAATTCCTACGTTTGAGTTTCCGAATACGATTTTCTTAACTAAAATAGTTTCAAAGATGACCTACTTCTGGTTCTACCGGAAGTCGACTGTAACTTTGTTATTTTAAATAGAACACCCTGTATATTAATACATTTTTGAAATCTACGTGAAATTTTAGTGTTTTTTTGTAAAAAATCTGACCGTTGCAGACCCTTGTAAATAATTTTTACGAGGATACCCTTAAAGATATGAAAATGGTTTTCATCCATTTGCCATTAGCAAGACACTAGACGTATTTGAATCTGTATTGAAAAATTTTTCATTTTATACAGGATTTGTATAAAAAGTGTTCAAAGTTCAACTTTATAAATATCAAATTTCTTTATTTTTTCAAATAGAACCACCTGGTTTTTTCATTGTTCCAAAAACCCAAACAAAGCGGGAAGCTTTTTAAAAATGTCATAGAAAGCACCCTACTATTTTTAACTAATTTATTTTATATATATTGGAAGCTTTGGTTACGAAAATGTGAACGTGGAATAATCCATTTCGAATTCAATGAGCATCAAATGATCATTATAAAATAGATGGCTTGGAATCCCGAATATAGTTTACAGTTTAAGTACTTAAGAACTAAAATACTAGATAATCATATCAAAGAAATAATCTTAGGAAGAAACTGTAATTCAAAAAGAATTATGCCAGTTACAGTATCAACTTTTTTTTCTTTTTTGAAAAAGAAAACATACTTCTCTTAAAGTTGTTATTCCTAAACAGTAACTGCATATAGTTTTGGATTCATTATAAATAGACGGTTCAGTTGAAACTTCTTGTATTGAATTTTATAAACGCACATAACTTTATCCAATTATTCCACTACTTTATAATAAATACATACCTCCTCGCTTGTAGTATATTTTCTTACGTTTCTTAAATATTCAAGTACTTTCCATTCTTGTTATTCTATCGATACCACTTTTAAACTTCTGCAGTTGTGAATGGAATAACTATAACTTAATATTCTAATTTTCTTCGCTATTATTAATTTAATTGGTGCATGAACCCAATCTTGATTAATTAATTGACTATAATTTATTCATTAAATAATTGGAATGTACAAAATATAAGCATTATAAACATTACAAAAATTTAATAGAACCCACTTTTGGCTGGAATAGTGTATTTTAGAGAATGATTTATGTTATAACAAATTTCCTGTTGCTTGGCTCACTATCATATTCATCTTCAGTCATTTGATATATTTTGCTTATTAAAACGTTAAGATCATTAATCAAAACCACTATTAATAATATGAGTTGGCTTGAATTGCTATAATGATATTAGGAGACATGGCAACACCCGTTATTTTCCTTTATCAAATGACTCAGTGATTCAACACGCAATGCGTGAATTTCTATCACAACTCGAAAGAAAATGTCATGCTTATATAGGTTAACTTCGATTTTCTCACCAATCTGAGTTAATGTTTTACAGGGTGGGGCGAAGTTTCTCGTTTGAATTGGAATGATATTTATGTTTATTAGAATAGCATACGAGTCTTGGAATGAAGTTTCGCAATTTTTTAGCTATGAAAATTCACATGACATGATATGCTTGGCAATATTAAGTTATCAGTCCTTGAGCATTAGGAAAAATGCTCATAGTGATTTACAATGGAACAATGAAGGTAAGTCGATAAGGTTCTCCGTTGAAATTACCAAACAGAGCTAAAGAATGAAAACATTGAAGCAAATCGTATCGGTTCATACAAGAACAGCGATTTTATTCGGTTCCTTTCCGGTCTGATTTCAATAAAGACCCTGGTAATGATTTGGCGAATGGATCCATCTACTGTACTGGAAGAATTGAGAAAGCGCATCAGGACCTTTCATAGTACAGGCTGCGTCATGAGAGAACAAATTTGTGGCTAAATAAATTTGAGCTCCATTCTTTTCAATAACTTATAAATAATCTTCTTGGCATGGAGTGAATTGAATTCGGATAAATATTTCCATATAAATTAAGGTCTTCCTATACTGTTTCAATGGCTTCCCAAAGCTCTTCTTGATTTCTGGAACGAAAATTCCTTTTGTAATTTTTTTTACCAGCCCCCCTTCTTAAATTTTCAATGGGATTTATGTCAGAATTATTTGCCGGCCACGGTGAAGTCTCAATATTGTTTTGTCGAAACCTTTGTTGACTCAGACGGGCGGTGTGGACAAGATAATTATCATGTTAGTAAATAAAATCGCTTCCATTAAGTTTGATTCACCGAAAATTTCAGAATTGAACCTTGTGCCAATTCTCCAACAAACACCGGACCCACTGATACTTATCCAAGCTCAAAAACTCCTCAAAAGTTTGCTGGACTACTTCCATCAAAATATTGTTCTTTAAATCTTGATTTGGTGAAGTGTAAATGCGAATACGTCCGTCATTGTACGACTTGAATGTCATTATACCATATACTATGGTTGAATTTTTTTCAATTTCACAATAACCATTTGTCCAAAAAGTTTTAGACATCTTCGATACTTTTATTACGGTGAATCTCATGGTTGTGCTTCCTCAATCTCCTCACAAATTTCTCTCTCGCCTTTTGGATATCACATGGATATATTTTCTATATCTAAGTATCAAAACTATAATGGAAATGTGGGTACTCAGCTATGTGAAACAAGTGAAACGAAATCCACCAAAACTAACCCTCTAGAAAAATTGAAAAAATATTGGAATAATAGAGAAAAAATATGATATAGGAGATATCTCAGCAATAACAAACATGATGTATATTAGGAAATGGAGAAAAACTGGAAATAATCACCGCTAGCTATACACCATCAGAAAGGTAAAGAAAAAGTTAATGAGCAAATTAAATGCTACCGATGATATTATTATAACCGAAGAAAATGAAATATTAGACAGATGGAACGTATACTTCGAAGAATTATTAATAGTGGGAGAAATAAATTAATAAAAATAAAGAAAAGTAGACGACAATCTAACAGAAACAAGTGTAATAAAATAAGGTAATAGAGGAAGAACTGAAAATAGATGTAGTAAAGAGGGAAGTTTTGGATTGCTTGAGAAATAAAAGTGTTCAATTATTGGGAGTGAAAATGGAATAATAGTAACTATAACTATGAGTATACAATAAATTCTACCTCTGTGGATAATTGAAAAGTTAATCTGTACTTAGTACAAATCGCAGTAATTACAATGCTACATTTTAATGATATATGAGCTGAAAGCCTGATTAAGACCATCCGAATAGCAATTATTAAGCATTCGTAATCAAAGGGTGGATTATTGAATATATTGATAGGTATTTAGTTCTCCGGGGAATGAAGTGATCTGTTGGCATATAGTATATATATAGAGGACCCATTGAGATTAATATATCAAACGACTGATCAGCTAGACCACAGGTACTCATTATCGTATTCCTATCACCCTATACTGTTTTCGAATATTCTAGAATAATTTCGCGGTTATTATGTATATACTCTTGATGTTCAGCCGCTTAGTTCGCAATAGGTCATGTGATAGTTAATATCAGCAAGCTATGAATAACGTATTAGTCTGGTCAAAATAGACATGGAAGGTTACAGAAATTTGCGTAGAGCTTCCAATCGGTGAGAATTCTATGATATAATTTCAAATGACTACCTTATCAAGTGAATGTACAGCTATAATTTGACGAAAAATTGTATTGGAAAACACTCCTTCCCTAACTACTAAACTCAACTAATCTAACTTAGTGTGTTGAGAGATTCTCACTAGAATTTTATCCATTTTGGCGCTCAGTTTATGCTTTATAATCGGATTTAAGGGTCGTGAAGTGAAGAGAAAATTGAACCTTTGTAAAAAGAGTAAGAATTGACCACTCAGCTGTAGTTCTAATTCTAACGATCAAGCATATTTTCATATAAAAATATGCCGCTTGAAGACGACGATTACAAGTTGAGCCTATTTACAAAGACATCCTAAACGACTCGCAACAAATTACCTTCCTATACGAGTTTCTTAAAGATATGTAACCGCAATTGTGCAAATGGTCAAAGTAACTAAACACGTAAAGAACAAACAAACAAAATTAGAGCAAGTAAGTTACTGGAATGGGAAAGGAAAATTCCAGGAGTTTAGGCAACGGTCTTTTCAAAAGACACAATGTATCTATATGGTGACAAATAATGGATGATTATGTTATAAGGATCATGGTAATTATCATCAATCAAAAATTTCCGTACAAAATTTAATATTCCGATGAATTTCTTCTTATGTTTGAGTATCCTAAGACAACTAGAGAATTGTTTGCTGTTAGGTATTTCCACGGCATAACCAGAAATAAACTTACCTCCAGGGCAGTATCAGGTCCTTTCTTCCATGCTGTAGCCTTGCAAGTTTATGGTCAACTCTGTGTCCAATATTAGTCGAATTGCTCTTCTTTGTCTTAAGCTGGGCATTCTAATAGTATGTTGGGGATGCGATATCCAAATGTGCGAGCAATACTCCAAATATGGACGAGTCTTGTCGTGATAGAACATTAGAAGTTGTAACGGAGCATAAAGCTTCTTGGTCTTAAAAACACCTCCAACTTTTTGTGAAGCTGCTTTAGCTAATTCGTATATAATTTGCAGTGATAATAATATTTTGTGCTCAGGCAGGATCAAAACCTGAGCTGCAGTGCCAGCCTTCTTTGCAAAAACAGCAAATTAAGTAAACTCAATCAGATTGCTTTCCCCCTCTTAAGAATGCTGGTGATCTGTTGCTACTCATGGATTTGAGTGTTAGCCGAGACTATTAGAGCGGCTGATTAGAACTAAGACACCAGTGTGCTATCGTGGGTGAAGGTATATATGCCATTTTTTTGAGTAGATGATTTACAAAAAAGGGGGATAGACGACAAGATGCATCCCTAGAGAAGTCAGCATTGACTTCAAAACTAAGGTGTGTCCATAGATAGCCACCTGGATGGATCAGTCTCTTAGAAAGCCAACTCAATCGACAAGTCATACTTTTTCAACTTATTTAGAATATTAGCATGCCTAGCCTAATAAAAATTGCTGTAGATTCTCCATATTTCTCTAGAGGTTTGTACCATACGTTGGTGTCATATTCCATGGTACTTCTGGTTGATCTATGTTAACGAAAGCTGCTAATAATGCCAGCAGACTCAAGATATCTCAAGACTTGCTGATTATCGGCTTCCTCCATGACCTGGACGGTACTTGCTAAGAACCGTTTTGTTTTTTATTTTGGTATGGGTTGAACCCGAGCAAGTTTCGAATCCACACGAAAGAGACCTCTTTCATCATATGATGGAGAAAAAAGTTTGCATAGCGGACTTCTCCTATACGATTGGTGGTATTCCATCGGTCGCGATCAGATGTCCAAACTCTCATGAAGTTTTGCCATATCTCGGTGTCAAAATTTTATTTTTGTCATGAATCAACTCAAGGCAGGCTTGGTGGTAGTTTTTCCCACAAATCAAGAGTTGAAATTGAAGCCCATGTAAAAATGCGAACCAACAAGTCCACCTTCTCTTTTGCGGTTACTGCGATTGAACTATCTTCTCCAGACAATGGTGGAATATTTTAGTTTTGTTACAAACTAAAAAGATCTTAATGCATCTGGGCAAATAAGAAGCTTGCTTTTCACTCTCTCAATATAGAAAATTGAGTCGAATGAGATAATTTCCCTCACAAAGGCCTACCTCAAGCCGATTTAAAGAATTTGCATCATCGCTAAGTTAATTGTTTCAAATAATAGGAGACTAAATTGCAGAGTTTATTGCCACATTTCTAGAGTTTATATTTGTTTTTCTGAGGTATTCACTTATTGGACCACTTTAGCAACTGTTGTTGATGGAGTGACAGTGATATTGATATTAATATTATTGGGTATTTGCAAATGAGAAAAAAAACTTTGAAAATAACATTATTACGAATTTATCCAGTTACTTTGAAAATTAACAATAAAGTGTAGCGAAATGGAATACTTTCCAAACGATCTATCAGTTGGTTTAACTAATATGCTCAAAATTGGAGGTTTTTTTACTTTCTTCTTTAAATCCGTTCCTCTCTCATTAAAATTTCACTTGTATTATAAAATTTCTGAGGAACTTTAATTCTGAGTTACTGAAGAAAGATCAAGTTTTAGTTGAAACACCATGTACAACAATTTATTCGATCCAGTTCTATGATATATTTATTTTTTCGACGATACATTTTCTTCTGGTCACGGTGCGAAAAGCTGTAACTCTGATTTTCGCTAAGGAGTATACATTTGCCATTAAGAGTTTTCGTCATAAATCGATGGAAAGCCGCATCGCTAGCTCGAATTTTCTTTTATTATCTTAATTTTGGGTACTGAAATTCCCAACTGAATAAATCTCGAACAGACAAAAACAATTCCGTTCCATTAATTTTGCGAATAATCGCCTATCGCGAGAAACAGAAAACCGACTTTATGCGTGCCCGTTCTTTCTTTAAGACAGTGTCGCATCTGGTTGTCAATTACTTGAGAAGAGAACATATTTTATCCACAGCTCAGTAATCCCGATAGGAGCTGAAAAACTTGGTGGGTATGGAACTAAAACGGATTTTATTTGTACGTATGTGTATGTATAACATGAGGCTTAGAGTCTATTAAGACATACAAAGTCTCTCTCGCCTCTTCTTTTGCGTTCCATAATCAAGTAGAGGACATTTTTGCGCTCACTAATTCTCATATTTCTCATATTTCAATATTATTCATTAATGCAACAACAAGGAAACACTGCTACTTGAAACAATAACTGCGAAATTATTAAAATGCAACACGAAAACCTTAACTTGGTGGAACCTCTCGTTAAGTAACCCAGGAAGCTGGATGAAGAAAAGAAATTTTTTTGTAACTACACCATTACAATAATGATTCACAAACCAAGTTATCTTCATCGCTTGAATTATGATCATAATCTGTAATATGCTATCTTCCCAAGTTTTACCAAGGTCAAATGTTTTCCTAATTTTGATTTGTTACGTCATTGAATTTTCTACAAATCATCTAGCTTGATAATAAACTTATAAGAAGCTGCGTCTTTCATTACCCGAATTCATATTTTTTCTATTAGGCCCATTTCTGGATAGTAAATGAAGTAAAAGCATATCACTTTCAGCTAAAATAATTCCGTTAAGACTTCATTTTCAAAATGAAGTGTGTAAAAGTGAACAATTTTGCTTGAGTATAAGTTACAATGAATGATTCTTTCTGCTAGGCACTTTCTAGTATGTCATATTTGGTAATAATTCCACTAATATATTATAGTGAAATGCATATCAAACATAGTTTTGGTGCATTAAAAAGAAATGTTTTTGTTAATTATCTAGCAGAGTTCTCGGTATTCGTCGTAATAGTCGCCTGTATTACTTCTGATTCCAATATGAGTATAAGTATATAGTATATATATATAAGTATAAGTATAAATTCAAAACCTAACGCAACTATAACATGTAAGATAATCAGCTGTATACTTTTGGCTACTAGTGATTTCAAACGTTTATCTTTTTCATCGGCATACATTTTAGGTACCATAGGTGAACTTTAAGTATAGGTCGTCACAATGTAGTATCTTTCGTTGTTCTTCCTCTCTAAATTGTTTCAACAGTCTCAAGTATTCAATACGTTTTACTTTCATTTGAATTTTCTCCTTCTCTTTCTTCTGGTATATTTCTTATACCGTTAACTCTCATCCACTTGAATCCTATATGTTTCATCAATTTTATGAATATACTCATTTTCCTCAAAATAACTCAAAATTCCTCTCAAAATAACAAATAACTTCCTCTTTAAGGGCTATTGTCTTTGTGATATCAGAGGAATACTGACATAAACTTACCAAGCTGATTCTAATTTTTTTGCTCTCGTATCTGAATTAGTATCAATGTTACAGTAAGAAATCCTTGACCTCTTACAATGAAACTCCATAAATTATTATATAATTCATGGTTATGAAAATACGAAGAAATAGTCTGAAAAAGCTATCACATCAAAAAATATCAAAAAGGCTGATGATATTTCAGTTCAGCTCTAATTTGTTCCGAAATTACTGATCCTACTTTCATATCTATTCATTTATAATTTATCCTGAAGCAATGGCGTTCTTGGAACCTTCAGTGCATTCGTCATATTAGTTTCAACTGATTCATGAGGCTTGCTGAATGGGCTGTCTCATCCTGGTATTTTTTATTGATCATGTGAATTTTCATGGTATATTCGTGGTGCGAAACACCTTCATAATCAAATTATAGCTTTGATCCTGTATTGGCGATTCAGAATGTTTCAAAATAGCAGCTGTTTCTTGAGGTTTTATTGATCATAATTAAGGATAATTATAATAACTATCAATAATCTCCTATATTATCAATTATTTCCTCCAATATAATTATATAGAGATGACTCATAAACTATTTTGAAGTGAATCTTATCTGCTGGAAGGAATGAAAAACTAAAGAAACGTTAGACAAAGTGTATAGATAACAAAAGAGATATTGGAAAATGAATTGATTTTCTATTAAAGACCTGTGTTTTGTTCGGTCACATATAATGGAATGAATTCATTTTAATTATAAGAACTCATTAGTTTCCGTAAAATTTTTCTTAGAGATAACTTATGAAAAATTGAGGCGCCTATGATTAAAACTGGAGCTTCGGAAGTTTCGGTGGTAGTAACACAAAAACTCGGGAAAAATAACTCCAACAAAATTAATCAAACGTGCCTAAACTGTCTATTAATTCGGTATTGGCGTTTTGTCTTCAGAGAAATTCTTTCCAAAATAAAAACTTTTCTTGCTATAATGAGACTTATTATTGCTTATTCAGATGTTTTTCTGAACTATTTGTGAATTTATTGCCAGTATCATATCCATATTTGTGGATTCTATTCTACACGAACTTTTATTCAAAGTTAATTCCATATTCAAAGTATTCACAAACAGTTTGAAGTATTTACAAGTAATAAATATAGTTTTGATGTGCAGGTACAGATGCAGGTGATCCTGCATTATTATTCCTAAAACTTCTTTCTTAGAGTGTTTCACTTGTTGAAATGCTTTTTGATTTTTCATTCAATTAAGAATTAAAACTTTTGTATTACTAATTTAATAACAAAATATCAGCGCCAGAATCGACCAACAGAAGTTTAGATGCCGATAAAATTTTTCTATCTACTCTAGTTCTTTCGGAATATTTAAGCATTTTGGGATCAAAGCTGTGGACTCTGTACTTGCACTGTCCACTTTTGGTACTTAAGCCTCAATTTGGTGTATTGTGGAAATAATTTCAAACGATTAACAGTTCGTCTGTAACTGCCTTTTAACTTCCAGATAGCATATGAATATTGATTGGATTTAACGCAATAGATTTTGGGAGCGAGAATGTGGCCTTCTTGAAGCTCTGCCAGATATTGGAGTTGATTAGAGGTATGGATCTGTTGGTCCAAAGACGACTTTGTAGAATAGAGCAAATGCAAATCTCCTCTTCAATACAAACAAAATATTAGCAAAATTATAATCCTCACCAATCAAATTAAATGTTCTCACCGCTAGCAACCATGCAATGCTCAGTACATGTTCAAATTTTTGACTAAAATTTCAACGCATATTCATGTTGATAGATCGGAATGCGCTATGATTCTTCCCCTCATATCTATAGTAGTCAAGGAAGGTATACAATCTCATTTCTCACGGAGCCACATACAAATAAGTCATGTTCGACGAACTGAGCTAACCGATCAGTTATGACCCCTCTCTGAATCCATCTGATCTCGAGTATCATCTTGAAATAAACTCGTTTGGGTGCAGAATTATCAAGAAGCACAACATCAAGCAACTTAATCTATCTCATTTGCTGCCGAATATTCAGAGGAACTCTTCCTAATGAAACTGGCACCTGGTTCTGAAGACATCGCAAATGAACCGCAGCCGTTCTCCAAACATTCAATGACCACCTCCGAGTTTTATAAGGGGCTGAGATAACATTTGGATTACAAGTAACAGTTTAATATAGTATTCGTCACCAACCTATCTTGCCTATCAAAACGTTTGCAATTATACATAAAAGAAACAAGCCAATACCACCATTTTTTGAGAGAATTGGTATAATTTAACAAGGATTATATAGAAACCAAGTTTTTAAATTGTGTTTATGGTGAAAAAAATTATAAAATAACCCAAGTGTCACAAATGTGTGACACAATACTATCAGGTATTACTTTAAAAAAACTTTCATTTCCTTTTTTAACAAGAGCCAAAATAAACATTTATCCAATAAACACAAACTTAAATGACAGAACAATAAATTTGAATGTATTTTCACACTCAGCAATGCAGGGTGTCACGAATAAACCAATTGGCATCAGTACCCTTGCATTCCATGCATTTGTACCATGTGACAGATCTGTTTTTGGTTATACTGGCATTGGCAGAATTTTTTTCATTCTCTTTTTTCAGGTTGTGGTCGAAAATAACTTTTTCTCTGTTTCTAGAATAGCTAGAAAATGAAAGAAAACTTCCATGTACCATTTCAGTTTCTCTCGACAAGAATAAATTATGAGAAGCTATGTTATCTGTTAAAATTCGACAAAGTAACGACACTATATTTTTTTATGTTTTCGTATTCCAGTACAAATGCGACGATACATAGGTTTGAAAATAACCATTAGATGCAAGCGAACCTTTTTTGATACACTATACATTTATATAAAATTTACTTAACGTTTACTAAGAAAATGTAGATTGATATTGATAATAGTTAAAAATAGATATTACCTAATGACCCGGACTTTGGGCATAGGAAACGCTCAACATAAATCACAGGATGCTCTATTGGAAAAACGAAAAGTAGAAGATAGTTCAAGTTTCCGTCTGCCTTATATATGAGAGGAAATTAATTGAAATTGGAAATATTGACTTTAAAATATTTATCTTCAATAACATTTTTTCCTTCTGTTGAAATAAACCACATCTCTCGGTAACACGTTCAGAGAAAATTTTCCAGACCTAAAGTGGGAACCGATTAAAACAAATTTTTGAAACTTTATACGAAACAGGGGTATATAATGCAAATTTGAACTATTATATAACAAAATAACTTCCTCAAAGTTTAAATTGTATATCAAGTTAGTTACATAAATCCTAGACTCATTCATAACTTCGAGCGACATTTTGTAACAAAATGTTCACTTCCTTCGAAAGTTAATTTTCCTGAATTTCTCGACTTGATGCCAATTTGATGATGGAACTATTGCAAATTCGACATCACCATTAACTAGATATATCAGATACGGACGCGTTTGAAACTTGACAGAGGCAAGTAATGCATCGTTATTTCTCTTGCAGTCTAGATCTGTGATGCTTGAATATGTAATCCGGAACCAGCATCTGGTAATACGGTTGTAATTCATTCTCTAGATATTCCCAAGGGCTCGTTTCAAGCAAAGTGCACAGTGTCTGAATCCTTGACAGAGACGGCTTCATATTTTATAGAAAACTTTTATTCGAAGTTTATTTGAAAGGTAAAATAATTTGAGAAATTTATATTCTCAACCTGAGAACGATAGAACTTATCGATATAGATGGTTGAAAAACGATGGTCGTTGAACAACAGTATATAATAAATAGTCCTAGTATTTATATTACGTTTACCTCATAAATAATAATATTAATGTTAGTATAATATCTAAGAATGTCAAATATTTATAATGTATGATATAACGAATTATCCCAATCCCAATAACCAGAACGAATAACCACCCTATCTCCACCCTTTTCCTGTTAATGGCTCCAAAGTGGGAGCCAAAACGTGGAACATTTTTCAAAATTCCAACGTGGTTTAACCCTTGAGCTTCGCTCTTTTGTTCATAATCCTGACGGCGGAAACTTGTTGTTTCAAATAAAATTTACCCCGTCTCTAGAATAGTTAGAAGTATACCCAATAAAACTTTCTTCTAGCGACAAGAAAAAGGGCGTTTTCACATTTCATACAATTTTGTTGATGTTACAAGCAACATTGGCGTGAAATATCATATGATCATGTTTTCGAAACTGATATATTTCAAATATTTGTTTTCTTTTTCGACTCTCATAGACAGCGCTAGTTACCTGGTTCGTATTAAAAATAATTGTTTAAGGTGGTTAATTTTATTAATCAAAATAACAATCAGAACTCAAACATCATTCATTTTGATACCAAAATCTGTGTACAACTGCTGGTGTGAAGTTTTCAATTGAAAAAAATCACAGAAAGAAAATTAAAATAAATACTAAGAAGATAAAATGGAATTCGATCGAATCGTTTAACTAGCGCCATCTATAAGAGTCATATATGAAAACAAATTCATGCGATGTATCAGCTACCAAAACATATTAAAAAGAGTGACCAAAATACGGGATACACTCATTTAAAAATCAGATATGAATAATATTTGAATTTTTACTTTTTCCAATTAAATATAGCATCTTATTACTAACACCAAGAATGCTTGCCTTGAGAATTGTATGGAAGAGTCCACTCGAATCTTATCCTTAGTACGTTCAGCGGTTACCTATATTTCATCTAGGTAGTAAATGTTTCTATTTTCTCCACGAAATTTCCTTATTTTTCCAAGGTATTCTTCAAACAATTATGTCTGCTTTTACTAATAATGAGTTCCTTCCTTGTTCCATTTCTTTTATAAAATATTATTATTTTGTAATCCGGCAAATCTTCGGCATTTCTTCTGTAGGCGCTTCTGTCGAAATCATAAATTGAATTGTTAATTTTTGTCTTGGTGGTAGACGCTTGAAGAAGATCCTCCCGAAATATTCGCCATTTTCGAAATAACGAAATTAACACTCTTGTCATCATTTTATTATATTCCATTTTTATAAATATTCACAACCATTTGTTTCCCGCTAGAGTGAAAATGAAGCTTTTTAGTTCTCTTCTAAGGCGGAGTATAGCTAATGTTAACAACTTCATAAACTGTCTTTGGGTACTGAGCGGTTTTCGAGTTACAGTTGTCACCAGTTCAAAAAACATAGTTTTGAGAAAAACGCGTTTAAAGTTTCACACTAGATTTACGCACAGAAATACGAATTATTAAATTACACCAAGTCATCTATTCCTGGGCCATATAATAGTTCTTCAGCCATTGTGGAAGTTTCCAAAATTTGCTGTTGCCTACGGAGCATTCTGCCTTCCCGAGTGTTGTCGTTGGCGCGCTGATCTGCCACTTTCCCACGTGCAGCATCCATTTTTTCATCATACAGCTAGCTACCTGCTCCCGAGCGCTTTGAAGTGCCCGAGCTCTCTTTGTTATTTGTCGAATAACTCAAAAACTAATTATCGATTCAACTATCTTTGAAAATGCCTATACCTTGCGCATCTCTAATCGGCGATCAGCCAATACAAGGTCGTCGATTTTTGTCACGTTATCTTTGTTGCTGACAATTTTCGGGAACCTGAAGGTGGCTAATCAAGAGCGAATGTGCGACCAGGTTGAAAAGCAGTTTTTACAGTCGCCATAGAAGGAGAGACAACATATACATCATACAAACGGTCTTTGATATCGTAGCGCAATTTTCCTTCAAAAAACAATAATTAAATCAGCGAACGATATTGGTCTTTTATCAGTTTTTTAAAATCACCAGTTATGCTGGAATTTGATCAAAACTAAACTACGAAAAATAGCTGACGGGACACCAGGTTGAAACTCGTTGAAGTAATTTTTCTAAGTCACCATAAAAGGAAAAGGGACAACATATGCATCATAAAAACGGTCTTTGATTTCGCTGCGCGATTTTCCTTCAAAAAAAGAAGACATGCTTGAATGCCGTAAAAACAAAACTATGAATCCAATAAGGCTGTAATCATGAAGATGTTCAACATGATAGTAATTTTCTCTCACGATACTGGTATACCATTGTAATGTTGAATTGCATCGGTAATTTGAATTATGTATACTATAAACTTTGTCTGCATATGTCTATCCTAGATCAAATAATCGTAAGTAAGAAAAAAACCAATCGCACATCTTTAATCTATCTGTAACGAGCATAATATTCATCTTGTTGGACTTATTTCCTTCGTATGTAAAGAATTCAATTATCGCAATCAAACCGTTGATTAGATTAGAATTTCTCATTCTCAAACGATTTTATTATTCAAAAACGGAGACAGCCGTTTCACCATTTGTATCCCACAGTCGATTTTGAATTCAAAATTTAATTCGAGAAGCAATAAATCGAGATACTGGAGGACGCCAATTAGATTGGCTGCGAAGCTATCTTGAAAATTCGAATAGGGACTTTACTATTGGTAGTATATATATGGGAAAAGTGTTCTCCATGAAGTAATTTATGGATTTCGTGGTAATATGAAACACAATTACTTGTTGGGGTGCATAGATCTACACAGGATTTAGCACTCACTATATATTGCCTCTTTCACTTTACTTGTAACCAGCTTTTAGGAAATGAAGTGAGGAAGGGAATGTTTTTCGATAATTTCATTAATTTGGAAATTGGACTGGTGATATGTGACAAAGAGGAATAAATTAACCGAAAATTTGCCTCACTACCTAACAATGAATTTGTTGAGAAATGTAAAATTATCATAAAAATAACCAATAAGCTTAGGTTATGATCCGAAGTCAAGTCGGATAAATTTGTTTATTGTATAAAGTAAATCGATGATAACATTGAGTGAAGAGCCACTTTTTTGCAATGTATAATAATAGTAGTTACTATCAGTTCACATAACCTCCAATAAATGAATTACCTTTCACTGTTTTTTTGGAGCTTTTTGACATTCTTTTGTGTCGTTTATCTATTTTCTGAAAGTTGACAGATGCTTCTATGAAGTAGTTCTAGTAGAAGGTAGATACTTACCCGATTGTTAATATCCGTTGCCCAAAGAGCTTCTGTTTATCTCTGAAGACTATTAAGAAATTATTTCTTTAAGAACCAAAGTTGTTGTTACCACTTTTTCATATGTTTCCTCGATTCCAAGGACGATCGATAGAGTAAGACTGGACGAAATCGAAGAATTGTCATTAGATAAAATAGGATATGAAAGATTAAAGAGAAGATGACTCTAGTAACAAACAAACCACACTTTTGATTCTGGTCTTATTAATAAAAAAAGCACATCTCAGAAATTTTAATTCTATTTGTGATTCGGAGTGATCTTAAAAATTCAAATAACTAATGTTTCCGTAATTGATGAATCATTTTTTTTAAGTTGCAGGGATTTGTTTCCAATTAATTTCAATTTTGTTGTTTGCTGTAATGAGTTGATTTCTGTGATGGACTAAATTTTCTAGAAGAGAGCTGAGCTTAAGGTACCTTTTTGTAGACTAAGAGTATCGAACATACAACAACCATCAATATTGTTATATTTTCAGAGTCTATGAGATAATTTATAAAATATTTGGAGCTAAAATATTAGAAGTTTTTATTATCAGCTTTCGCTCATCACAAATTTATCGCCTCCCTTAGAAACTAAATCGCCAGGGGGCGATCCCCCAGACTAGGAACCACTGGTCCAAGCATACATTTTACATTAAAAACGCTGTACTAATTGATATTAGCTTAGAATCGTTCTGGAAATTGGCAAGATCGCAGAATAGAATTTTGTGGAACCATGATGCTAAAGATGGAGACTCTCATTTTAGTAGTGAGATAGTCCTTTCCAATAATGCTACGTTTGTGTCAATTAACATCCCTCTAAATATTAGAATGATACTGATCCTTACTAAATGCAAGAGTTGTGAATATAAAGACATTCGAAAGTTAATGTTTTTGCAGGTACTTTGCTACCACTGTTGTTGACCAAAGTATTCGGGTACAACTATTTGATATTTGTACTGAGTACACTATTTACACTACAACCATACCAACACTCACAATTACACTGTTTGACGCGCGTTTCGATTACCAAGCTTGGAAACCAACCTATCAAAAGTGAAGTGAAGAATTTATCAATAAAGTGAAAAGTACAGAAATTGAAGTGAAAATTTTAATATCCTTTGGTGTAAGTTCATTATTTCCCAGTGGATCGATACCGCAGACCTTGGAGCACGTTGAGAACTTACTAAAATCTAATAATTTGGGAGCTGTCATAATAGAATTAGGAATAATGGTATACGCTGTACATCTGTTCGACTTATGTAGATAGTCTGATAGAGTACCTTATTGATTTATTTTAAAAAATTTAAGCATGAAACAGGAAGTTCGATTTCACTTTTTTCAGTGTCACACAATTCATTGAATAGTGTTCCAGTTCACATTTTTTCTCAAAAGACCTTTATTGGTTTGAAAAAATGCACAGTTTTTATGAATAGCATTGCGAAATAAGATGAAACTTTTTGCGCTTCTGACGCTTTCAATGGAGAATAAGCAGGAGAAGACTAATTCAGAGTATTTCACGTTGTATGGAACGTTTATCCATCCTATTGTGTGTTACGCGAGTTTCGATTTGCCTATTCGACATTTATTTTATAGTGTAGGAGCTTGTTACTTCGAATTACAGGTGAATATCACTTAGAAAACTTATAATAATTCAACTTTAGTATTTCTTATGATAAAGATGCAAATATTACATCAATTTTTGTGCTTGTTTTGTCTTCAATTTGAAAGTTATTTTAGGTACAAATTTCAAATTCCCCATAAATTCACGGGTCGTTTTGTTTACAATTTAGCAGTTATAGTTACCTATATTCTTATTCTTATTTCTGTTTTATATCCTATTTTGCAGGTTTTGGACCTGTAGGATAAAAGCCTTATTATTATATCAACCCTTCAATATCATCTAATCAAATTTTACAAGCTACATAATCATAATGAGGAATAAGAATGAACGATAACCTCATTAATCTAATTACTAAGAAAAACTCTTTTCAATTCTTTTTGTTGCCACAATATACACTTATCCAGCGTACACCTTTTTTCATAAAAATTTTTGTCTTGATGAATTCTTACTGGACCAGAAATAACACTAAATGCAGAAATGATAAATAAAATCCAACCTAGTATTCATGATCCAAGCAATTAATTAAGTATTGAGAAGATAAACTGAAGGAGGAAAATCGAAGAAATGGAAGCTAATGCTACATATATGGAGGACGAACGATTCCTAAAAATATTAGAAACATAACTTTGTTAAACTCAGTGTTAAAACTTTATAGTAATACGTTGGAAGAACCACTGGGGTTCATACAGAACAGATTGACCGAGGACGCCGTATTCATAATACCTCAATTCATAGACGAATCGATGAGTTGATGTTTGTAGATTCTGTTGTTGAGGAACGTCTTAAATATTTTAGAGAAGAGCAATAGTTCCGTAAATATTGATACATACTAAAACTATAATGGGATTGCTCAAAAATGCATAGATTATTATTGGTATGAGACGTGAGGACTGGAAACACCATCAACAGAAGACTATTCAATATTATCGTGGACAGAATTATAGCTTACAAGGGCAACGCAGTAACATATTGATCATTAAAAGAATTATACCATGCGGATGATGAGAACTAGTGGTAGAGAATGAGGATGATGTATTACGCCTATTATACAGGATGAACAGAAAGGTAAACAAATATATTCTACCAAGAAGACTCAAACAATGGTCGTAATCAAAAAGCCTCTACCTTGTAGTAGCAATATTATATGAAAAATATTTATTGGAGGAAACACAAACCAAACTAATAAAAGCATCAAGAGTGGGGAGTTATTTGAGAGGAATAAGATGATGGATCAATAAGTGCACAAAGCAATAACAACAGAATGAGGATAAATGAAATGAAAACGCTTAAAACAATTAAAGTACTGAGTCTTAAAGATAGAATGAGATAATTAGATATTAGAGAAAAGCTAGCAATTGATGATTTAGTGAGATGAATAAGAGAACGTGAACAAAGCTGGATTATTGTGCAGCTAAATTGCCTTAGACGAGGTTCGCATTCTGCAGCTAACATTTCCTCCTTCCTAATAAATAATAAATCCTAATAATCCTAATAAATAATAAATAAAAGCATTACAGTACAATATTTCGCAAGTCTTTTAAAGTATACATACTTAGCATTACAGCAGTTATGAAGTTCAAAAACCGACAGATCACTGAATCAATAAGTTTAACTATTTTCATATACATATTGATTCTATTTATATCAAACTACTAGCGAATGAGTGATTTTATAGCGAAATAATGTTTATGAAACATCCCTTTTCTAGTTTTCCAGTTATGTAATTAGATTTCGAATCAATATTTCATGAGTGTATCGATTTTTTGCAAGTTGATTTCAATAGTCACTATAGATTTGATAATTGTCTTCAATCACATTGTATCCATTTGAAACTGTTCAAATTTAGCGTTCAATATTGGAAAGACAATCTACTTCACTAAATACTTCTATTCTCGAAATATAACCTTCAGAGACAGATATTCCTTTCGAATGGCAAAAAGTGTTTGCTGATTAATCTGCCCTATTGTGCAGTTGATGGATAATGATGACGATATCCGATGCTCTCTTCGAGGAGACTGCGTGTTTTCCATTGAGATTAGATATACCTACCGAAAAAAGGAAGCAGAAATAAATTTATCTGCTATCAATATAGTGAACTGTTACACTAGAAATCAAGCATAGCTAATAAATAGTTGCATAATTATCATTCAACATTTTATTCATGTTGGATTGTAAAATAATAAATTTTGTTATGTGTATCAATTATTAAAAATATCAACAAAATGCTGGAAAATTTCAAAATCTGTTAGTTGTATCTCAGTTTTTGAACCATGTAAAACATTTAACAAGAATTCTTTCTGGTAAGAGTATGGTAAGCGACCCCACGACGATCATCGTGAACCTCTAGACATAGACTATTCCTGATCGATTTATCATATCATTTGATGCGGAAATATTTACTTCCGGAGATGCTGGAAGTAGCTAAAGTATGCAAATGCATCATTTCTATCAAAAAAAGCGCCACCTCGCTCCAGGAAGCATAATTCATACAGATGCCTCAGCATTGAAGGCTACACTCATGATTGGCTCAATCAAAAAGAAAAATCAGTCTCATAGCTCATACCCAAAGAATTAAGGTCAGCTGGAGACCTCTGAGTGCACCTTCGGAAGATTGGGAGGACAGAATCATAGAATATACATGGTGAACCAAAAATAGACCCATTAAATTAATTAATAGAAGAAATCAGAAAAGATTTTTAAATGTAAAAGCTATGGATTTGAGACGAATCGAAATATTTGATTGAAGAAAATTATTTTTGCTTACCTCCAACACAACATAACCTCACAAAAATTACTAGATTCTCATTTCATCTATCGATTTTTCGTGAGAATTATGCATTTGCATACTTTTTCCAGAGAAACTTTTCTGCGTATGCGTCAATCCTCATGACTTTTCACACACAAATAGATCTTGATGAGACCTATCGAACAAAGTTATCCAGGGTTCAATACCTGTTAGCCTTCCTGAGATAATGGCCACTTGCGGTATCTCCGGAAGTAAATGTTTCCGCATAAAATTGATATGATAAATCGATTTCTCGTGTCATCAGTACACTATGTATAGAGTTTCATGATGATCGTTGTGTGGTGACTTATCATACTTGTGCTTAATTTTTTTTGGTAATATTAACTACAGCTCTATCTATAATTAGAATACTGTTGTTTATCCATTGATCACTCCTTCAAAAGCATGCTCACCCTCGACATTCGAAAAACATACAGTATTTGTTGTTCAGTAAACTTCTTCCTACCCTGAACTGTATAAGTAGGTTGTTGAATTTGATGGTTAATATTCCCAACTTGTTATCCAACTCAATTTCAGCATCAACCTATCACACTTTGTAACTAGATTCCAGTTTATGTTCCAGAAAATGTAGTTGAATTTATGATAAATTGATAATACTTTTCTTTCATCTGTATAGTACAGTTTATTGTACTCAACTTTATGAACTATAAAGTAGGTTGCAATTTGCTACGTTGTTGAGGACACTAAACTTACTCAAATTGTCAAATCATTATTGGATACACTGAGAGAATTTGAACTAGACATTGATTATATGTTATAATAATATTATTTGTTAAATAAGTATAAAAATAATCATAAGTACACAATTTATAGAAGTGAAGTGAATTATTTTCCGTTTAAAGGTTGAACACAAGTATTTTTATTAAATAAATAGTTCATGTATGGTTTGACATAATTCTGTTAAAATAATCAGAGTTTCAATCATCTCACTGAACTGTATAGGAGAAACTGCTGAAAATGATTAGTGAGTCAACCAGAGACTCTTTTTTACGTTGAAAAATCTCTTTTTTCACAAATATATGGTGCCAGCATACGATAAGAGATTCTATGGTATTGTCAAGCATAACAACCAAATCAAAACAGAATCTGGAATGATTCAGCCACTGAACGACCTGGTCAAGGGACCAGCGGAGATGCTCTAGATCTATTAACATTACAATGATATTTCCGACGAACTAGCAAAGATTGGAGCCACTCAACTACTGACAGTAATGAGCTCCTCAAGTACTTGGAAAACAAAAGAAGTGAAGAGGATTAAGACATGCTAAATTTTCTATAGTAGAGACCAACCGCATAGAGTAGACGAAGATACTGGTAAATCTAATCACAAGGCACAAGGAAGTCGGTTATCCATCATATACAACACCGACAGGACCACTGATGCGGACTTTCCATTTTGTGGAATAATGTAAGATACCACGATATAAGTCCTCTGCAACTGTGAGGCTCTTATCAGTTTATAAAGAAGAATCTTAGAAATAAAGCTAGCAAAAAAGCCTCTCTTTAAGGCCAACGATGCTTGAAGGTTCCTTCAATTTCAAGAGCCTCCACGTAAAGGATTGGAGTAATTACCCCGCGATTAGGATTGATAAACCCTTCCCATTCTTAGTAATGTCATCTGGATTATGAAATACAACGTAAAGTTGAAAATAAAAGAAGAATTTTTTTTGTAGATTATATCAAGGGCGGTTTCCGTAGACTTTTACTATAGAATTTTGTCATTTTTGATTCTTCTATTCGTTCATTTGATTTTTGTCTGTGAATCTGACTTTGCTTATTCTTGTTGGTAGCGTGAATATGTTTCGCGTTTATAGACTTTTTCCATATTAATCGGTTTGATGCATAATTTTGTTTTCTAAAACTTCAGCGTCAAACCAATGATGCATCTCGCCCCATGCACTCCTATCAAAGGTTACCCCAACCCAATCAAAATGACCTCGAATTCTCCAGAATGTTCCAGAGAGCTCGGATTCATGAAGGATCTTGCTTTATGTACCTCCAACAACACGTAGTTTAGCATTTCAACTGTTAATCACTTTTATGTCCAAATTTTGATAATAACAAGTAAAAAGTCGTTGCGGTCTCAGCGCGAGACACTAGCGCATTTTTCACCGTTAGCAACGACTGAATATTAAAAAAATACTAATTTATAAAAAGTCATATATATGAAAACTGAACAAGATAAATATCAGTAATTTCATTTATTTATTGATTTTAATAATAACTATGCCTTGAGAATTGTCACAATAATTGGTTTATAGAATGAAAAATATGATTCATAAATAAAAGTTCCCATTTTGTAAGCTCTTAATTTTTCGAAGATTTCATCGATTGTCGCGCTTGCATTTTTTGTAACTTCTGTTGGAAATACTGATTCGATATATAGTACAGTAAAAAAATTTCAAATTCAGTGGTTGTTGAGAGATCTAGTTCTCCACAAACTATGACATTATCGTTATTTAACAAATTTTTTGTTGATGTATAGCAAGATGAAATTTTTTATATAAAACATCACATATTGGTTCTATTAAATGATTTTTTCTACTAATGAACAAAATATCCTTTGTATCGGCACATCTACAGCTATACAGGAATTAAATGCAGCCCAAACTCGCTACACGCTTCCTGCGAGGAGATATCGCTGTTACAAACGGACGCATGGACAAAACGCTAGTAATGACTTTTTTAAAAAACGCGCAGAAAAAGTTTTCCCTACACCATCAACTTGTCTAAATCATTCAACGAAGTTTGTGTGGAAAGTTATCGACCTCAACGTGACAATGGCATTCATTATAAATAGGGAAAAAGATAAGTTACACAGTATATGGATACTTGGCATTATCACGAAACAGTTAGGACAATGGAATTGCAAACGAGAACTTATCCAAATATGTTTTTGGAAAAGTCATATATACTAAAGCATCAGGTATCATTGTAGTATCATCAAGTATTCTCCATTATAACAACGCACTTTCGTGGACTTAAATGATCGTGTTAGCTAAAATTCACTCGTAGGAGCATTTTCATCAGAGGAGGAGGTTATCGAATTTGTAAACTTTTCAGAAAACCCTCGAACGTTCGAGAAAAATTTGATTTGATTTGCAGCATCGAGCTTTCCCAATTGAATTCAAGATATAATATGTATAATAACCCATAATTGTTCAAAGAATATTTTATTAAAATTGTTATTAACTAGGTAACGGAATCTTTGAGCAATTCAAAATGTCGGATTTATTTGATTTTCGAATACTTCCTCAAGACCGATGACAATATAATTTCATAAGTTCGTACCAGAGATATTCGTTGGGTAAATTTTGGTTAGGATGAGGAACTTTTTTTTATAGAGAGAAAAGGAAAGAGTTACTCGAATCCACGCAAGGTACGATAAACAGTACGAATTCTTTATGAAGTAGTATCACCGAAAAACCTAACGGAAAACGTAGTGCTCGCTTAGTTTTCAGAAAAATCTAAAATATGGAAAAGCTCTAAATTATGTTCACTGGTAGGGTAGACTGCAAAAAAATCTAAAACTTTAAACAGAGAGAATATAATAGAATTCTTGTTACATTCTTAAGCGTCGTCCAAAAAATGTTGTGTACGCCGCGGCTGAAATACTATTTTGTTGCACTCGTCTGTTACTTGCTTCGCTTCGCTCGTCTCGCAACTTTCAGACTCGTCCCACAAAGTAGCACTCTCAGTCATTGGCATACAAATAACTATTAATTACTTCACAATTACTTCACCTTTTATTTGACGTATTAAAAATGATATTTTCTACTTTTTGATTATCCATTTTTTACACTGTTGTTTAATTTCAACTCCAGCTACACTTGAAATCATAATGTTCGTCATTCTTGCTTATTTTATTTTCCTATGTCCAGTTCATCATGTCTAACTAAACATCCTCATTGATAAAATTTGTTTTCTTAGTGTAGAATAATCCAGTAGATCTGAACTCCCGTAAAAGGTAAGTGCGAGATACGTTCCATGTTCATTTGAGCAAAATGTGTCACACGAAGCGGTTTTCTTCATCCAAAATGACAGTTTCTATACGAACATAACGTTACGTTTCGTCGAAAACCACGTCATGTGTAACATTATTTCAACAACGAATTGTCGTTGTAAAACAAAGGTAATAAACACGCATGGAATTTTACGCTCTGAGTACTGTCAATGAAATTCACCCGTTCGTATTTACGTTCGAACTAATAGCATCACAACTTCTGCACTATTGACTTATACGCGAGATGTGAAGCGAGTATTATGAAATGATGTTTAAAGAGTCATCCATCGTAAATTAACTACAGAGGCAAATCCAGATTGATCAAACACAAAAGTTCAATAATACCGAGTGGAGCAGAGCAGCTTGTTAATTCTGCTGTGGAATATTCTTTGAGAGTCGAATGAACCAGGTGCTTTTTGTAGCCTTCAAGAGTTTTGTGAGGTTCATTTCAATTTTAAAATCGTCAAAATAGTTATCGTCCGCTACACTGATGAATAAAATGAATGAATCTATGAATGAATGAATGAATGAATCTATTCAATTCAATTAGGTGTTTTATATGACGTGGCCCTTCCGCAATAAATCCAATAATCATAAAAAATGGAAAACTACTGTGAACTTGGCTCATAAGAAAGACTAACTTAGGATATCTAACCTAAAATAACCTAACCTTGCCTAAACTAACCTAGCCTAATCTAACCTACACTAACCTAACCTGAATAATTTCTAGTTTTAATCAATTAAATTAATAAAATCCTTCCATAATTGAAAAAATTTTTCATTGATATTGCTTAATGAAATGATAGATATCTGATTTAATGATACTTCAAAACTGTGATTTTTTCTATCGTATGGTAACATCGATAGGTAGTGACCATACTTATTAAAGGCTCTGCATGTTGATGTCAATTTTTAGTCTTGAAGTGAATTTTTTCTAGTTATTAAAAAAATTGGTTTCAATCTTAGTCGATAGCTCTTTGAGATTCTAATACATTTTCTTTCAATTCAAGAAACGTAGAAGTAACACACATGTTATTCATTCGAAAATCGGACGACTAGACACAGAAAAGAAAAAATGAATAATAGGTAGAAGGTGCGTGCATTATTTGTGGGAGTAGATTTACTAAAATCATTTTGGGATGATCCGGTCAATTCCGAGGCTATGCCATTGGTTCTAGGAGCACTTGAATTTTTGCCCAAGCAGATTGCTGGCCTCACTTGAAACCCTCCTCTTTTATCCGGGCTTATAACCGGCTTATGGAAGCACTGGGCTACTCACTCCACCCAAAACTATCATAGGCCGGCAAATTTTCAAAAAGGTGAAAAGAACGATCCACAAAATTATCGATGTATTACCTTAACAAGTTCAATACAAAAACTTTTCACTAATTTTTTAGCGGAAGAAGTGATCTTTGAGGAACAGAAGGGATTCAGAAAGAACCGGTCTGCTATATACTCGTATGATAGTTTTGTAATCCTCCAAATTACGGAAAAGGCTATAGAGTTCAATATGCCAGCTTATATGTGCTTCATACGATTGAGGGATGTAACAACTCTAATGAAGAGAAGTATTCGAAGATCTGAACACCGATAATTACACATATATCAGATTGGAAAATAAACTCAGCAGTAGAATATTTATGACGGCCGGTATTAGACAAGAAGACAGCTTCAGTCCGATCTTGTTCAGAATCATAATGAATGAGATTATAAACGAGGTAAAGCAAGCTGGAAGAGGATACCGGATGGGAAACAAACCTGGGGGATGTAATTCAGTCAGAATATACTAGACCTGTGTGAGACCAGTAATGACATACGCGATAGAGACCAGAGCAGAGAACACCACAACTAAGCAGCTTATAAGGACTACTAAAATACAAACGCTGAGGCCAATAGCGGGATACACAATATTTGACCACAAGTGATATGATGGAATTGGAAGATATGAGATATCCAGGATGTAGTGAGATGGGTGAGAAATCGGCAAAGGGAATGGAGAGACCACGTAGGCAGAATGTCAGATGATAGGTTGGCAAATATTGCGAAGGAAGAAAAATCAGATATATCCCGTACCACCAGGACGACCACCTACAAAATGGTATAAAAGCTGGTCTTCAACATCAAAGCTGCAGCTAGGCAACCATTGATACAAACACAGGACCAAGTCCTAACGTTCGATGGAGAAAAAGAAGAATTTTGGGATGAGGCTGTTATTACAGAAATTTTTCCAATGAATCCATCATCAACTAAAGCCCTACAGTAAACGTGTTTGACAAAATGAGAACAATCAAATTAGATGCAGAGTCCTATAAATGCATTTCCATAGGATATAAATTGTAGTACACAGAGAATGAAAAAGTTATCATTAACTGTGATGTAATAATTGATGAAATGAATGAAATAAAGGAATTATACATAAAAAAAATCTCCAAGGATAATAAACCAGGAATTAATATAAAGGTACGCATGGAAACTGAGACTGATGAAGTGAGAAAATGAGAGAGAAGCCAAAACTATCCTGCAATCAATATAATAATTGTTATCTTATTCAAACGGAATTTTCCCAACATTTTATTTCATGATATAAAAATCATGGAGAAATCTATGTATAAGTGGAAGGAAGCAATAAATAGCAAGATTCGCTCATTTCGACAGAACGGAGCTTGAATATTGGTGAAATCGTCAGAAATTAGAAATCTTCTTGATGCAATGGGGCCTCCGATATAACAAAGGAATTAATTTAGCAACGCTAGCAGGTATACGGCACGTTTAGTTGCGAGTTTTTTAAAAAATACTTATCCGACTATAATGGAACCTTTGCGTCATTAGCAAGCATATCTACGTTTAGGGTTATCTTAGTCTTAGCAAATCAGTTCAATCCAATTATATATCATAGGTAGGTGCTTACGTAAAAGTAACAGAAGGTGTGAAAAGTGAAAAGGGACTAGTATGTAAGTTATTAAAATCTCTATATGGCCCAAATTGGACCTCTAGGTGTTGGTATGAATAATTTGGCAAGAAATAAATATTTAAAAATTCTGATATTGATTCCTGATTGTATTTTATAGATAAAAATGACATAGTGATATATATTTAATACTATATGTTGATCATTAAGCAATTATTAATAAAAAGAAGGACCCTTCATCTATTATTTGGAAGCATTTAACAAATTTAATTAACCCAATTGTGTTCCCATCGTCCAAGTGGCCTCAAATGACATGAATATGACGTGAATAGACATCGATGTTAATAAGTATCAGAAGACATCAATCAACATCGAATGACAATAAACAATTGGCTTCAATTAACGTCAATTTATGTCATTTGACCTCATTTTTCATTTCTTCAACATATTATTATGAGAATTGTCAAAAAATAACGAGGACAAAATTATTGATATATTTCTGGTATTATTGCTCACGGCAAAAGATAAGCTATAGTCTCTCGCATCGACTTTTTTACTTATTTACTGTTACTGATTATATCTCAGAAATAATCTCTAAAATACTAGGAACGATCAAAATCACTGGATACGATTGCGAACACTTTGAAGTCAATTTTCTACATTCACAGCACTTCGCTATGTATTTCTGGCATATTTACATATTTCCTCATTCCTGAGTGATTAATTTCTTACAAATATCAAGGGTTTTGGACCGTTTAAATCATTATTTGTTTGTTCACTCATCCCAATGTATACTAATAAATACATACTTCCTTGCTAATGGCATATTTTTTCAAATTTTTGAAATAATCAAATACCTAAACATAATTAATAATTTCTTTGTTTCTCAATCGATACCGCTTCTAAATTTATGCAATTGTAAATGGAAGTTAGATTCCTTCTAAAGTGTCGTGCGTTTGCTTAATAAAAATCCAATTCCCAGTCTAACAAAAACTGAGCTGAAAGAAATGAGTCGAAAATACATTTTTTGCTGATTTCGCTGATGTTCACTGCTCATTTTGAAATAAGAACAAAAAATTTAGGCGTCTGGTGGATTATTAATCCCATAGGCCCAATATAAATAAGAAGCGGTAGCATCAGCTGGAAATTGGAGAATAATTACCAACTGATGAATTGCCAATGGCCGACAATGGCGTATCACACGACAAAATATTTATAAGTATCAATTTTTTATAAATAGATGGAAAGATACTCTACGATTTAGTAACTTCGTTTCGTGATATTATAAACTGACAAAAAATAGTCAACCACAACCAACTTAAAGTATCTGGATGGCTTATAATCTGTCAGTGACAAATTGTCAAGTTGTGAATGAAT
The DNA here is from genome assembly GCF_026230105.1 of Diorhabda sublineata. Taxonomy (NCBI): domain Eukaryota; kingdom Metazoa; phylum Arthropoda; class Insecta; order Coleoptera; family Chrysomelidae; genus Diorhabda; species Diorhabda sublineata. The sequence goes on from NC_079477.1 coordinate 32,467,593, forward strand.
ATTTGGGATTTATTATGATCGATTTTACAAGGTACGTCTAAAGGATGGTGTGATTTTTTAAAGGTAACATGTGCTACGTGCTTGCACATTACGATTCAAAAACATCAATGAACGCCACGAAGCAGAAAGCTGCGTGGATGTCTTCTAGCTCGCTAGATAGAGTAAAACGTATTTAATGCTTACCGTACGTTGGAGTAAATGAGTGAACATCAAGTTCTTTCACAAGGATAAAATAGATGAGCCACATCGGGTCGGCCGTAGACAACCAAATTGAGCGAGTACGCAATTTGCTGGCAAGAGATCGGTAACTGACTATACGATTTATGGCGGACAAGACTCGCACCGTAGGTGAAAGTGTGTACTAGGACGCATTTGTTTATTATGACTAGTATAAAGTAGTGGGTCAAGATACACGATAATACGCCTGCTCCTTTTGGAATTTCCGTCAATACTTGGCTCAATGTGGCTTCACTGTTCTCAGACCTGACGCCTCAGAATTTCATTCTGCTTCTCTGCGCGTAGAAAGTTATAAAAGAGCTCATTTTGCTGTGTCGGTTATACATGGATGGATGTGACATCCTGTAATGAATATTGAGTCCATAAACTCAACCTAGTATGGATTTATGTGAATGACTAAAGAAAGTTACCGTAAATAGTAATTATTCCAAGAGGCACATTTAAAATAATTTATTTGATAATTGAACAGCTTAGTTGAATAGTACATGAATATACAAATTTTCATTGTACGCTAGATAAATATGAAGTCAATTGAAATTCGGTACTCTTTAACAAAAAATGTAGTCGTTTATATAGTATTCGATAAATCTACGTATGGGTGCGAAGAAGGACATTTCACCAACCCCCTGTCTTTTCGACAGGTTCCTCTCCTCTGAGTTCCATGGGTTGGCTATACACTCTTGGCTTCTTGTTCTGGACGTCTTAATGTGTGTGTATTCCACTGTCTCGGGTAAACCTTTTCCAACTTTCTTCGGCAAGAAGAGATTTAATCCGATTGGTCCTTCGTCTTCTCTATAGCTGTCCCTGATGTATAACTCTGCACTTGCTTATGAAAATATATTTTTTTTTGTTTTTTGTTTGGGTTTTTGAATTTTTTTTTACTAACCTTTAACCTAATGATCCAGTTGTCCTCCATTTTACTTTACCTGTTGGGCGCTGAGTGTTACTATGAGTGTCTGCATGTTCTGCAGCTCGGGCGTTCCATGTCGTGTCGTTTTCTTAGCAGCTGGTGCGTAGTTGCGTCCTGTTTGTGTGGTGCTCGTGACTGGTTTGTTTTCCGTCTTCTTTGGGTGTTTCGGGCACCCTCTGCTGCTCTCCACCACAGTTCCTATAATTTGGTTTTTCCATTCTGTTTAGGGTATGCTTCTTTGCATCTTACGCAGTGCACGTGCTTTGTCAGTGGTGAAATCCTTCCTCCTATTACTATCATCTATATCGGTAGTAATTTTCGGGTGTTGTCTTCGTCTTTTGAGTACGGCTCGTTGGTTGTCATAATGGTTTTGGTTTTTTGTCTGTACTTCCGACGTGGGAGTGTTCACTGCCAGTCCTTTCATGACTAGCTTCCTCTCTTTTTCTTCGTTGAGTGGGTAACTATACCACTCAATCTCTCCTTATCCTCGCTCAGGAGCATCTTCATTCTGTTGAAATTCTCTTTTGTCGCCATCGTTATTTTCCCTGTATGTATTCCCATTTCACCCTGAGCATCGATTTTCCTCTGCACTAGCTGCATTCGTAGTGCTGTCCATATGAGTGGAGACTTTTGTATTATTGGAGGTTGTCTTCTCTCCGGTTTTGTCTGATTTTTTGTTCTTCTCTCCTTATCTTTTCCAGATCTTCTTGACTTGTTTGTCCGTTGTGTTTACTTCCTTGAAGGATTGCCTCTTTGTTTTCTTCCTCTTTTTCTTGTTCTTGACTTCTGTGTATCTTCCTTCCATGGGGCAGTCTTCTTTTTGTTTTCCTCGGAGACTCTGGCTTCCTTAATTGTTTTGGGGCTCTCATTTTTATTTGTTTCCTTGTCCTTTTCCATTCGATTTGCCTGCTTTTCGATGAGTGTTGTAATTTTGGCGTTCATTTTTGTATTGTTAGATCGGTTAGACTTTCAATTGTCCCCTTCAGGCTTTTATTTTCCTCTTCCTTTTTTTCTGTTTTTTTCCTCAAGTTTCCTTATTTTGGCTCCATTGCTTTTCCTCAATCTTTCCACTGAAGCTCCTCTGGCATAGGGTTTCTCCCTATTTCTGGAGTTTTAGAAAGTATCTAAAAATAATATATTAAACCGTATTAAGTACGACTTTTTCGAAAAACGGATAAATTCCGTACAATCAAATCTGTGTTAACAAATTCCATGCGGAAATATTTTCCTGCATTTTAAATAAAAGGTTGTGTGCAAGCACAGCCACCTGTGAGAAAGGAAAGTTTTATCAGAGTCTCACCTGACTACCTGAGTCCGCTTTCACTGCACTTGTTCACTGGATGAATTTTCGGAGTCATTAGCCAGAAAATTGTGACTAAAATAAGACCTAATTTATACTCATTCGGATCTATTTCGGTCGTAGCCATCTATATGAGGAATCGTGCTTAGGTTTTGCAACGTTCCTGCATGCACGTTATATTTCAACTTTTAACCTGGTTCTAAAAGGGAGGATCGTATTGTATTTTGCAATAGCTCCGAAGTTCAGAAACAGCGATAGTTTAATTATCATACCTCGATAAGCAAAACGGTTATGTTAAATTATTAAATATTCATTTTTATTCTGCCACACATTTATCTATCTATCTATGATATATAAAATAGAGCCGTGGTGGACTAGAGAATTAGGACAATTCTGCGTATTTTTCCGACTTCACTACATAATTTCTTGAGACACGTCACTGATAATAACCACGACCAGATAAATTGCAAATGATACCCCGCAAAAGTTAGGCGGACGGGTGGAAAGCCACAAAAGCCTCTCGGTGACAGTAGGCATTGGGCCTCCATTTATGCAAAACTCTATGGTTATTAGATTATAATTAAGGAAACGCATTGCAATAATGGCGATATAGGTCGTTGCGAACGACAAAAAGAGACACACATTCAACACGACATCCTTTGTTAAACACTAACGAGTTTCTAACAAGTAATATGACTTTGAAGTCGAGTTAGGCAACCATCCGTTGAAACAAATCGCATATTCCCTCGACATCACGAAAATGGAATTAAATTAGAATATTATGATCGAGTCAATATACTTTACAGTTATGTATAGCTGAAAAACTATTTTTCGTCATAAGATTTGATGTCATACTAGTAACAACTTAAGAAGTACTTATGGATATTTGAATTTTTTGGAGGGTATACACTTGAATTAGAGATTCTCTTTCATTTGTATTACCGTTTATTCTACAAAAGTACAGAATACAGTGCTGGATTTTTAAGTAATATTTTTCATATCAAAAGTGTATCAAAGAAAACGAATTTCTACTAATTTTATTGATGTAAATCGGTTAAGTAAATGATCCAGAATAGAAAGTACAGTTTGTCAAATACAGGAGTGAATGTCGAGAAACGTACGAGAGGCACGAAGTGAGAAAGTATTCGGATGACAAAGAGGGTAATGTGCACTTGGTGAATTAGTACGATAAATAATGAAAGTAGGAACCCACGCAGTGCTCTTTACTACCTAACAAACACAATAGAAGTGAGAATAGTAGTCAAGTATATCTACTTGAGGGACCGTACTAATCCTTACTACTTTCATCTAGTAACGCGCATTGACAGGCTATTTCACATTCATTCCTGTATTTGCCAAAGTGTATAAGATTTTTTTTTACCCGAAATCATAATTTTCTATTTCAAAATAATAGTTTTCCATTTCAAATTAACAACAATTATTCAATTCGAAGTAAATAGAAATAAAATTATAATTCATGGAGAATCAAAGATTAATCTATGATATTAATTAATCAGATCACCCATCACATTTTTTGTAGTTGAATTAGTTCATACTTATATCTGAGAATGATCTGATATTATTTACCACATGATAAGAATTACAAAGATTGGAGTGTTCAAATCAATATAACAATATCACAAAATCTCTGAATTGGTAAACAGAATACGGATCTTGATCTTCTTCTTCTAGAAAACATGAAATAATAAAAAATGTGATAGCCATAGATATTGAGGCGTGAATTTCGAAAAAGAAGGAATGTGTGATACAGAAATAAAACAAAGAATAAACAAGGCAAAACGGAACATAGAAGCACTTAATGAAATTCTATGGAGTACGAAGGTGAACAAAGCAAAAAATGAGAATATGTGATACCGTTATTAAAAGCACGTTAATATATGGATTAGTGACGTGGCGACTGAGAGAACAAGTGCAAAGGAAAATAGAGGTTACAGAAATGGTCTCAATAAGAGAGGCTTCTACGACATTAAGATTAGAAAGAATGACTAATAAGAGATTTGAGGAATAAATAGGCCTAGAAGAGAAAACATGTATAGAAAGAAAACAACTATGCATGGGTTATTACTAATTTCATTACTTACTTATTGCATCCCGTTTATTTTCTGGTATATTAATTTATATTTGCATTTGTTAATTTATCAAATAATTCATCAAAATACAAACTAATTTTATTCTGGTTCACCGTATAGTTTGATATTGGTTCATAATATACAGCTTTGATCGGCAATAAATGAAAAAAGGTGATCCACCTAAGAAGTTTGAGGTTATCATAGATCTCAAAATAATTTCATTCGATTATAGAGAGATCAGCTCACAAGAACATTTCTGGAATACTAGGAAAGGTTTACACAGAAATAATATCAAAATAATGAAAATTTGTCCAGCTCCATCGATTGGATGTCTTCTTATATTATTTATTGAATTACACCACCCAAAATTTTGGAAGAAATACCAATAATTGGTGTACAGATGCACAGATGCACAGATACTCATCAATGCTAGGCTCCTATCCTAAGATCCTACAGACAAAAATACTTGCCTCGGAGATAAGTGGAAATGAGCCTTAAAGGTACTACCGAAAAATCGAAATATTCATTCTTAAGTCAAACAGCTTTCAGAGCATTACACTCATATATCATCGAATACAATTTGATACGAATTTGAGAGTCTGATCAATCTTGGATTCTAGTAGTAGACATATTTAAGGAAATTAAGCCCCCAATACACTCCCCGGAAAAGAGAGAGAATCCAGTAAAAACGCACCTTGTTTTTGGGTAGTAAACTCGACAAAAGTTTTATTAAACTCTAATACCCTCTTGATCCAAGTATTTTAATATCTATAAGATAGGGAGTCCTTGATACGAATAATTCTCGTAGATTCTGTGGGGAGGAGGAAGAAACTCCGAGCCATCTTGTTATAGAATGCCTACATTGAAAGCGAATCTTGCGAAATTCAAATTCGCCATGAATCCATCATAATACAATTTTGATAAACCGAGTATGGAGATCGAGTAACTACTGCTTTATATTTATTGGGACAGTAATGAAGTAGTTATAGAAATATGATTCATCATCAGCAGGGTTTCAGAACCACCACGTCGTCAATAGATTTAGTATATGTGTTATTACAAACAGTAAAAAATTTTTACGTTGAAGGGGCTAAAGAAGGTAATTCCATCAGAAAAAAAATTTGTTAGACAGGAAGGTTTTCTCAATGACTGTTCAGCATCTCAATAGGCGGATCAAAAGATGAGATAAAGGTCAGAAAGCAGTTATCGCAATAGCGGCTAAAGCCTAGAAAAACTTATAGTGCAGTTGTTGGAAAAGGACAGTAGTAGTAAAATGGAGCCAGAGGTGAGGGTTAAAAAACAAAGTACATGCTGGTAACCGGGAGGGAGGTAAGGGTAATATAGTACCAGTAATAAAGAACCACAGGCTTAAATGATTTGAACATGCGATCCGAATGCTCTGATACGAAAGGCAAAAGTGAAAACCAGTCATAGAAAAAGGCTAATAGGTTAATTTGACCCTTTGGAGAGCTCTTGTAAACCGTTATCACGATATATCGGTTCATTTAGTTATGCTATAGTGTGGCGTGGTTTTCTACCTTGAAGACCATCTTTTTGCACTCTTCACTGACTCTCTCTATTTTACGGCTCCTAGTATTATCAGGTCTTGATATATTTGGTATTTCATTCTGGCTGTGTGTCTTACTCTCAGTCTATTTTCTCTTGGTTCCTTTTTAACAAAGATTATAAGTTATAAGATCTTTTAATTTTGTAATTATTATTTCTTATACTTAATAATTATAGAATCATAAAGACTAATTTATTTTGAAATTTACGGTATTTATTATGTTAAGTTGAGACACAGATTCTGGAATTCTGTTGAATTTCTATGTGGGTTTTCTAGGAATATTGATGAACACTCAAAAGTTACTCAATTTGTGCCAATAAATTGAATCACGAACTTTGTTTCCACCTTTTTAATGGAAGTTTTCTCTTTTGATATTTTAATGAGTTCTGTATAATTCTAATTATACTTTTTCATTTTGAAAGTTGTTAAAGTTAAACAGTACATTAATTAAAATTCATTGAAACAGACGGTAAAATTCATCGAAACAGACGAAAGGAAATATGAATTCTTTGATCGAATGGAAATATTAAACAAGGGTTTAAGTGCAAGTATTATCATGAAGAATGTCTTTCAGACAGTATAGATATTGGGGATATGGGCGGGAATCACATGGGGACATTATCTTAGAATATATTCAAAAAAGTATACTTGATTATCAGGTACCAGAAAAGTGTTTTCATTCTGAATGTTTAGACACCGTATTAGGGCGATTGAGGTAGGTAACTTCAACTTAATTATTTTCCTAGCATATTTTGGTTCGGAACATATATAGACCAGATAATTCCGAAACATTGTTGAAGGAATGATCCTACTTCTAATCTTGCCTCGTTATTTCACTGTCACTTAACCATTTTCCACACCTTCCGTAAAAACTGTGAAGCAGATAACTGCTATATGAAGATCTTCTTAAACTGAAGATGTCTTCACTTATTAATATGAGTTGTGAAATATATTTGTGCATGCGTTTTAGAGTATACACACTAAAATTAGATTATTGGAACCACTTTATTTACTCATATTTTATGTTAATAAATAGTTTTTTCGAAGTTGTGAATTAAGTTATTTAACACCTTACAACATAAATCAATTTTTTTCTACTTCATTTTTCACTGTCGCAACAACGATTTTTTTATGTGAAGTATCAAACAGGTCTATGTCGCGATTCCAATCGAGCTCCGATTCCAACCTACTTGAAATATGACGTCTTATTTTTGCATCTTTATATCTAGGATACTAGAGTTAAATTTGCGTCATTGTTTCTTGCTCGACACATTTAGTACACTTAGGTATTCTATCCTTTGCAAATAAAGGTTCATAAATTAATTTAGCGTGACCTATCTTTAGTTTTGTACTTCGTTGGAATTATTTGAATTGTTTCATAAAAGTCTTTACCTGGGTCCATTAGTAAATGAAATAGGTAGAAGTTATTTATTATATATAGAGTATACACTTAAAACTCTTAAAATATAGTAAAGGATACTGCGACCCTTCATTATTAAATTAAGGGTTTATTCCTTCAGGTCGTGAAATAAATATAACTTGGGTTCGTTGTTACCGAATTTTAATGGCGTTCAAAATATATTTGATTTATGATTGGTATAATATCCAATCGTTGTTTAATGTTTGTCTGAATATGAGAACTATAAAATTCAAGGTGATTCATAATTATAGGTAGATGACACAATAAATCATGAGCAATTTTAAATCAAGATACTGGTTTAATATATGGCTGAGATTTTAGATGTTTTGAGACAAAATATAAAACGAAAACTGATTTTTCCTTCAAGAAATTTTCTTTCATTCTTACTAATGAATTTATGAATATGAAAAATTGTGGAGTTTCTTAAGAAAACGTCTCCACTACCTACCTTTGGAGTATTGGCGATTTTCTCCCTCCTAAATTCCACGCCACTGGCGGAATAATTGATTTAATAGAATTTTGCGATTGTCTAATAATTTTTATGATTATCACGTACTTTAAAAAATGAGGCTGCAGGATTGCGTTTATGATACAATACATATACTATGAACACATCAAAATGAAAAATAAAAATAATGTAAATAACATTTTGATGTTACACGAGATGTGTCCAAAATATCACAATATAATATTTCTACTATCCACCTCAGGAACTTCTTCCGAAATTTGATATATTTGAAGAGAAGTCTTTATATAAGAAAACTACTTTCCTGGCTAATGTATTATCAAATTTTGAATTACACCTCTTCCGGAGAACATAATGTTCATCGACATTTTTGTCAATATCAACATCTCTAATGACTTGCAACTCTCTAATGACTTGTAACTGCAAGGAGAGGGTCATACCGCTCACTAGTTTTGATGTCTTTGCATCTCATCAGAGTAGCGTAATAACCTTTCGTTTGGAGACTCTAGTTCGAACTGAAGACAACATCGTTTGATTCGTGTAGCAGACCTAAAAATGAAGATATTAAAATTACTAATAAATGGTTATAATGTGTGGAAAAAGTACTTAAAGAAACATTGAACATATTACTATGTTCATTTACACCATTATGTCTTTAACTTTGTCACATTGTATATTAATATCCATGACAATGAATTAAACTTTACTTAAAAGTGTGTTACCATTGTTGGGATTTTTGTCGCAATCATCGCTTATCACCTATATTGATTCGTTCTGAAAGTATATCTGAAAAGTGTATTGTGGTGATAATTACTTTATTCGAGTAGTAGTACTAATACTAAGTAGCTTATAAAAAATTTCCTGAAAATAAGTAGAATATGAATTCCAAATATAAGAAAGATAATATTCTCGTTCTTTTTTAGTTCCAAATCAAATTCTTGGAGACTTTTGCATTATTAAATTGTTTATATCCAGCGAAAATTTCATCTTACGATCCAGGGCAAATATATTTTCAAGGATGTTTTTTATTATTTCGTTTGAGAAGACGTATAAACTCTGTTTTGATGGGACTGTCATGTGCGCGGCGTAACTTGATGAAATCGTTTGAATGCATTTTTGCTTACGTTCGCAGCCTAACTGATGAAGCTCTTTCTGGGGAAAATGCGACTCCATATAATATATGCTTGACAATTGGCGGTGTCTACTAGTGGTGTCGGTAACACGTTAAATCGATTTAGTAACTTTTGTTCCCTAGACAATTCATTTTGGGAATTCACGATTTAGCACAATTTATCTTGACTTCTACATTTCTACTATTGCGGGATATATTAAATCAAGAACTTGACTGGAGTATTTTTCAAATCTATGTGAAGAATTTCAAGAGAGCAATCACCGTGAGGTACATTGACGTATTAATGAATACGAAAACAAATAAAAAAAATATAAAGTACTTTTGAAACGAATCTTTAGGCAAACATATATAAAAAAGCAAAGTTATACGATATAAAAACAAAATAATAATCACAAACCAGTCTTCATTTATTGCTCTTACAAATACAGTTCCATGTATAAACAGAATATTACGATACGAATGACAACACTCTGGTTCTCCAAGACCTAAGAAGTTTCCTGTCCAAAAATCTGCTGGAAAAGTTCCTGGTTCTTGTTAGAACAATAACTGGAGCTTACTATTGACATTACTGACCACTCTATGGGAAAAAATTAAAGAGAAACGACACGGATAGCTATCCACAGGTGTTTTGGTTTCGTGGGATAACGCCCCTGCACACAAATCTCATGTTGTCATGCAAAAAATTCGTGATTTAGGATTTGAATTACTAGAACACCCCCTTTATACACCAGATTTGGCTCCGTCCGACTATCATTTCTTACATCAACTGAAAAAAAGTTTAAAAGATCGTGAATTTTCTTCCAACGAGGAGGTAATAAAAGCTGTGGAGGTCTGGTTTGCAGAGCAAAAAGAAACATTTTTTTTGGAAGGTCTAGAGACATTGCAGGTTCGATGAAATAAATGTATCCAATCAAAAGGAGAATATGTTGAGTCATAAAATATTTTGACATGGAAATTTTGTTTGGTTCAATAGTAGAGTAAGAATTTCTCAACATATTTTCGTAATTAAAATTTAAAAAAGTAGTAAAGTATTCGTTTTGCCTGGTACCACGGGTAAAGCGGACACAATACTTGGGCAAAGTAAATACCCATATTTAATCTCTGAAATAACTTTGATTAACTGAAAGAAAATCTAAACTTGACCATAAAATTAAGATTGGTACTTGTCCCAGATATACCCTTAAGTGCCATCAAAAGGACAACAATCTTCATGACACCATTGTTGACAAACAACAATGAGTACAATTTTCAATTGGCTTACCGTTTTCTTCAATAAATATTTCATTGCATAAAAGTATAGTATATCTTTAAAATCTCTCATTTTCTTTGGCTGTTTAACCTTTTTAGCAGATTTTTTGTTTTTGTCAGTCTGTATACAAATAATACTACCTGGTAGATCAATATAAAGAAATGAAGTTCAAGCTGATTGAATATCGGTATCGATAACAATGTAATTGGTGAGTTAGAATTTCGGCTGATAATCCTGAAGTTAAGAATATAGATCATTTTCTAGAATCAACAAATTTAGAACTCGTACAGGACTATTCAATATTTTGCTTTGAATCAGAGTTTTTGGAGGTATCCAGACAGATTTATGCCATGAACCAATAGGTATAATAACTATTGCACCAATGAGAACAGTTCCCTTCTCTTACCTGTGTTTAAATCCTGATAAAGAATATTTATTATCATAGTATTGAGCTCATACTAGAAGCTTTTTCTCTGAGATCATGTAGATCTCGATAAATGGAAAAACAAACAACCATTTGTAGATATGCTACAAACTAAATGGAATAATGTTTCAGCTCCTGGTTATACTGCTCCTTCCTGTAGAATAGGGAATATCATCATCATCCCGATGACTTGCCTGTTCCTATCCTAAATATGATACATACAATTGCAAAACATTGATTAATAGTAGGTTGTGAATTTTTGAACAATTGGTATTATTCATAATAAACACACTATTTATATTTATCACTACACCAACACTCCTAATTACACTATTTGACGCGCGTTTCGATGATCAAGTCATCGTTATTAGATACTAAAAGGAAACTGAATCCTATTAACTCGACATCAAACCAGAAGAATTTGCTAAAATTATCAACAAAATGAAGAATACAGAAATTGAATATGGGAAAAGTTTAATCGCTTTCCATGTAAGCTCATTATTTCCCAGCGTGGCAAGCTTGAGGATTTACTAAGATCTAATAATTTGGGAACTAATATAATATAAGAATAAGAACACAAAGAAATGGTTATGGGTAATTGCACATTAATCAAGAATTTCACTATTTTTTCAGGGTATGGTATAGATGTGGATTATATTTTTGCTATATTCAATACGAAAAAGGCAAATATAGAAAATTTCATTTTGGAACTAAATTCTAAAGGTCCTTCTATAAAGTTCACTTATGACTTGGAAACTAATTAACAAACAGCATGACCACTTACCCGGACACAGTTCAACCACTTGAGCAAGCCTCACAGTTTGTCTAGTCATGTCAAAGAGTTCAAGCCAAAGTGTCTGATTATGGATCGCCCTGTGGTAATTTTAAGTAGGGCTATAGGGTTATATATAAACATATAAAAAATGAATCTTGAATGAAAAGAACATTTTGCCAATATCTCTAGAACTCTATTTGTTAGGAGGCAAACAAATTTATCAACTAATAATGATATTAACTAATAAAAATTTTGTCCTGGTATCAAATCACTTTTTTTGCTTCTTTTTGAAGAGGTGCTGCACTATCAATATTTGGAAATATATGTTGTAACTATTGGAAATATTGTTAACGATGACTATGTATGAATACTCATCTAAATGTATCTGTCACTTTTTTCACAATCCCTTGAGTTGAGAAAGTAGGAGGAAAGTACTTCAGAATATCTAATGCATACTGCCAAATATCGGAGTGTACTGTTTCAGGGGTTAGCCCTGTATATCATTGATAAATAATATACATGATGAACTTCACACTATAATTTCTAAATTATATTGTCTACTATGAATAATAAGACTTGTACTTGCTTTGACTCTTATTTCTATTACGACTGTCTGTATAAATCACTTTTTTACTCTATACGAAACTTTTCTGGTTTAGCGGCACTATTTGCTTCTTTTGACGATTTATGTTTCATTGCAACCGTCTTTGAATTATATCCCACCTTACTCGCCCGATGCAATTTGCTCTTTTTAGAAAAATTTATAAACAGATAATCTCTCCGTAAAAAGTCGTTTATGAAAAGGAATAAAAAAATAGTGTTTATCCCGTATAAGGTTACTGCTCAAAAGTCGTAATATTTGATTACATCGTAATGTATCACAAGCAGTTAGTTTCAACTAGAAAATCTCTTCCAAGCCACTAGGTTCCTTTTTATGTGGTTGATATAAAAATTATCATTCCCTCAAGGAAAGATAGAGGTAGTTGGTTACATAAAACTTAAATTTCTGCGGTGGCTATCATTTTAACGGTAAAATTCTCACAACTTAGTCCTTGATTTTTATAAACTTTTATATTTTTAGAGGCGATTCTCACTTTATTACTACCTAAAAAGGGAGGATATACTTCCAGTAGTAAAAGATTTTCTCCGCTTAGTTATCGACTTCCTGGAGAGGTCTAGTCAGGAACGATTTTATTTTTATTTGTAGAGCCGATTTATTAGCTCAACTTTTTGCAAAGAGTAAAAAAGTTTAATAAGATTCTGAGGAGCTCAGTTAGCTAGTTATATCATAAAATTTTGTTTTTATACTGCAATTTGGGAAGTTTCTACTTTGGTTACGTTTTTTATACTAAAGAAGATAATTTTCAATAACGTCACTGAGTGTGTACTTAGTGCAGATTCAATTGCATAAAAAATAAATTCACTTCGGTACATTATTCCGTTGCTAATCACAAAATGGTTAAAAAAATACAACAAAATATAATGTTTGGGTTTATGTGACCTTGTATAAAAAGGGTTTGATCGGAAAGTACCTATCTTATATAACAGCGGCAGTAATTTTTTTGAAAAGTAGCTAAATACATCGATCTTCATTTTGATTCCAATATAATTTTTGTACAAGCTGTTATACTTCTTTTGAAAGATCCCCACTATTTTTCATGATTAAGTTACAATGGTTTTGAATTTAAAAAATAGAACTCTAAATTGAAATGATTACTAATTGCGATTATTGGAATATATTAGTATATTACATAATCTGATTGTAATAAGTGGTTTTCTGTTTCACAATCGTATAAGACAGTCGCGGTGTAGATTTTTCTGAAAATGGCAGAAATAGAGTATCTATTTCTTCTTCTTCTTCTTCTTCTTCTTCTTCTTCTTCGTCTTCTTCTTCTTCTTCGTCTTCTTCTTCTTCTCCTTCTTACGTTAGGACTAGGTCCTGTGTTTTCATCAAGGGTTTGCCAGGAGTAGTTGGGATGCTGAGGACCAGCTTTCATACCACCTATCTATTTTACAGCAAATATTTGATTATGAAAAGCAGCAGGCATACGCAAATAGAAAAAAGTCAGACGACAATCGTTCGGCACCTTCAACAACCAGCGGTACCATCGTATAATTTCAATTAATGGTACTGGAGGACTGTCGAATTAAGGTTAGAGAGATGAAAGAATCATGCTTGCGTAAGATATCTGCGCGTTGGATGTCGCGTTTGTTGACTTAGGACCAAAAGCATATTTGAATGAATATTTCGCAGGCATTATTGATACGGTATAAGCAAAATTGAGTCAGATTTGTGCATTGATTCATAACTGTAGATAAACTCCTCATCTATATCTACACTCTTGTATCAATAAATCAGTCAATAAAGTGAATTGTGAAGCACATTCGAAATCGAAGAATAGATTTATGTAAGTGCTTCCTATCATGGTGAAAATTATCCTGAATGTTTCGTTTTAACGGTTAAATAACCCATCAATGTGATTGTTTGGTCTCTCAACAGCGACAAGAAAATTGGACGTCTGTAGTACTCTTCAAAAAGGATAATGAGGCAAGATCAGTACAAACTGATTAATTGGCTCTGCAGTTTATAAAATAGTTTCCAAATGGGGAACAACTCACTTTCATGCAAGATGGAGTTTTCTGCTCGGCCTGTTAAAGCTGTTTTGGCAAAAGAGAATATACTTATGTTAGATTGGCCAGGTAATAGCCCCGATATGAACTCAGAAACGCAGAAAATAGAATATCAGAATAGAAAATTGATATTTTTCCTAAATTTTTCCATGTAGCGGTTTGATTTATTCGTATATTTGTATACTGAATTCTACACAAATAGAGTACTAAAATTAGCCAATAAAAAAGATGCGATGGCCGGGAATCGAACCCGGATCAACTGCTTGGAAGGCAACTATGCTGACCATTACACCACCATCGCACATAATATATCGGTTTAAAGTACCATTCTTAGTTGTATATCTTCAATTCAAAAAGTAGCGTCGCATGTAGCAGCAAGTACATTCACCCATAGTAGTGTCTGGTTTGTTTACAGCCATATGATAAAAACTTGAAGTACTATATTAGAAAATTCATGTATGATTATGTATTGCATAAACTAGCGACAATAAAATAGCCATTATATTTGATATACAGCTGGTAAATGTTTATTATAATGGTTTAAAATATAAAATAACTTTTATCAGCACACATGAAATCCATTTTTAGGTATTTGGGTAATATCAGAGATGAATAAACTAAAATAGAAATTGATCAGCTACTTTATCGGTAAATTAGGACATGATTCAGGCGAAAACGTCGATACAACCATCACAAGCAGTCTTTTTATTCTGGGTAGATACCACTAGACCAGGCCAAAAAATTAGACAAACATTTACCGATTTTCAAGCACTTGGGGGCAAAGGAAATGAGGTTATAGTAACGCAGAATACTTTGAACTGTGGTTTGAGGAGGTTCCGTATAGAAGATCTGCCTGTCCTGTGGAATTTATTGTTTTCTTTTCCTAAATTTTGAGTAAACTTCACAGTGATGTGATCATTTCATTCAATACTTAACCGTTTTATGGGACACTATCAGTTATTTTTTTGTAGCCAGTCATATCTAGAGCCGTGTTAACGAATGCGAGGCCCTTGCCACACAAAGGGACAATTTGATTATAAAGTTAAGCAATTTGATACTGGACTCGACACAAGATTAATACTTTTGCTCGATGTTTGAATGGAATATTAGATTTCAATGTCAAATAAAAAAAATTCGTAAATACTTGTGACCAATGAATATTATAAATTCGTTTGACAAGAACAAAATATCAACTGGGTTGTTGCGTTATCTTATCTAGTTAATCTCCTTTCGGCAGGCTATGCGTGGATCCCCGATGCTTTAAAATGACGTAAAAAAACGCAGTTGTTCGTATCTGAATCAATGAACTTCCATTTGTAAAGAAGATGAGTTGAGGCGACTCGTAAAGAATCTGTAGTCCGATGATGTCTAACAAGAAAAGAAGCTTGCAGGGACACCACCTTACTTGGAAACAGTTCAAGCAAGTGAGACTGTAAGCCAAGATCAAGCTCAAAGGTCACTGATCAGATTGTCGACGCCAACTGAGACTGAGAAGCATTTCTTCCTCTTTTAGGCTACGTGTGTATCAAGTCGTAGATTTCGTATTAATTTAGGTTTTTTTCAATCTACTTTATCATTTTTCACGCAATTGAAGGAGTGAAGGAAGATTCTTTCAACTTCGAATGTTAATTTCAGTTTCTCATTATATGTTTTAAAAATTTACTCATTGTGTTTCGTTAACAATTTCCTCACGATTTCTTCCAAAAACCCCTCATTCAAGTTTCTTAATGGAAAAGTTCAATTTTTTAATATTAAAAAATTATTTATATGTTACAGAGGGGGCATAAGAATTTTAAAAGGGCTTAAGGGGCAAGCAAAACGATGGAAATCACTGTTCTAGAGGTTCAGTACTACTACATAAATTTGTCTAACAGCAAACATCTGACAACCAAAATAAACGACAGAATAATCAACCGTATCTGCTGTAGACAATCGAGGGTCAACGCCATTATCATGAGGATTGTGATGAAGTCAAAATCATAAGCCCATGTTCACCATAACGTATAGAGCTCCATATCTTTTTTTTCCTTTATTGTCATGGACAAACTTGGACCATTATTTTCTTTTTTGGGTCTTGCTTACTGCTATGATTTTCGTCTTTTCTCCAATATTTCTGATAATTCTTATTTCGATATTATCTCCTCCTTCTCTTCTGTTTGTTGATTGGTCGTGCTTCACTTATACCTTACACTGGTCATTTATTTCCCATTCTAGCTAAAGGTTTAGTTTTTGATTCAATTTACAGCTCTTCCGTCACTGCTTTGTTCTAATTATCGTTTTACATATCATTTTCACTTTCCTTAAGTAGTGCATGTTCATTCCTTTTTGTCGGTATACCATCACATCCGCATACGTTGGTATTAATATCATGTAATGCATCCAAGCTAATTCACTCTTGCTGCCTGTTTACATAGCTTATTAAACTTGTCAAGAAACAATTTCTAGACATTATTCGATGTCCTGTGAATACTTGGTCTGAAAAAATCGGAAATATCTAGAATATTACAATCAGCTATAGAATGTCAATTGCTCTAGCGTATTTGAAAGAGATATAAGTGTTAAATACTTTGCGAGAAATAGCAGTGGCGGAGTCTATTCGATCAGTCGTATCAATAGCGTAACATAGTGCAGTGCAGTAAAAGAATAAGGGGTGCCAACACACTGTTATATATATATATATATATGAACATTATGTGAAAATTTGTATTATTGTATATTTTATAATAAAACATTTTGTGGGTACTATTTATTTCATATCAAGCTACAGAACATTACATTTCTTCGAGACAGTTTTTTTAACCATTGATTTTTCGAGGTTCATTATTCTCAACTCAACAAATAGTGAGAACGCAAATATAAAAAATCACAAAATAGGAGAATATTACTTATCATCGCTTGGTAAAGTGAAGGGATGAATTGCATAGAATCGACCGCATTGGTTGTCCATCTAAACAACGCACTTTTCCACCCTTAGATTGGTTGACCATCACGCGTATTCACCAGATCTGGCTTTGAATGACTTTTTCCTGCTTCCTAATCTTGAAGTTTCACTTACAGGAGAGAGGTTCTAATTAGATAAGGACTTTTTTGTAAACTCCTATTTGATTTGATTGAAAAGGCTAGAGCATCAGTGGACCAAGTGTTTAGGCTCAAAATAAGACTATAATATAGATAACAATAATTATAGAAAAAATATCTTATCTCATTGTTTACGATGGAAACTTCCTAGATATCCCTTGTATTATTGTATCAAATGGGGGAAAATGGTAATAAACATATGAAAAAATGCACATCTCATTTCTCTGACTTACCCCCCTGGTTTAATAATAATAATTATCAACTATTAGTTTATAAACATCATATGAACTCAATCATATAAACACAATCTATCACAAAATCTCATTCCAAATGATGTTGGATGTTTTCAAGACATCATAGGATTAAAACTACGATAAAAGTTAGTTGAGTTGGATCGACAACACTGATGGTGTGTATGTGTGATACTACTCGACTGGCTCCGGGACTTTAATCATGATGAATCGGGATGAGATGACTCAACGAAAATTTCTCGGTTACATACCGGCGGCCAATAAAACAGATTAGGTTGAGGATTAGATTGCGATCAATCATGTGCATCTTGTTCGATTAAACGTGAAGTTTTCTGGAGAATGCTTCAAAGATGTATCAGCATTTATTAATGTCTAATCGAACATAGTAAACGAGTCAGATGGAAGTGTTTTATCTGATATTATCTAATTTTTTTATTTCAGCTGTTAAATTGATTCAAATATTTTTCCAATTACTGCTTAGGTTGAGCTTCGATTTTGTTGAAATTGCTAGTTTTTTTTTTCTATAAATACTTTTGTAACTTTTTTTTTAATAAACTTATTTTACCAGGTGTTATGATTTCTTCGTCTGTTAAGTTTGCATAAAATTACTACATAAAAGTTTTTTCGAATGATCTGCAGTCACTAAGAAGTGCACTTTTAGTTCATAATGAAATATTAACATATGAATAACAATAATTTTTGAGATGTATTAAGTTCGAATTTTTTCATTATCTATCAAATTTCAAACACCACAGTCGAAATGGCATAATTGTATGAATAATACTTCCCAGCTTACTGTTAGTACTGAAAAAAATATGTTAGGGAAAAATGAAATTTTAAAAAGCGCTTCCGCAAAAATAACATAATTCAAGGTATAAGTTCCACTCAATAAAAAAGCAAAGCTATGGGAATGCCAATATATATTTTAGGTATATATTTACAAAAAAAATGGCCTAGTCCCTGAAAGCATATCTATAAGTAAGGGAATTTTCACATGCTTACCTTTTTCTTTTTCTCAAAAATTCCCATAAATCTGTTAGCACGATGACATTCAGAATATGGCCAAAGATAGTTATCAAATAACATAAATAGATAGACTAGAATAGATAGAATAGTTCCGACTCCTACTTAAGGTTCCGACTAAATTATACTACTAAAAGTTCACGGAGCTCCAAGCTTAAAAATGGTTGCTTTATCAACATGTCTGCTCACAACAACAACAAGATTGACTTATTGAACTCTGTTCACAACACCTCTCTTAGCCTCTGTCTTGGTGCCTTCCGTTCTAACATTGTTTCCAGCATCTATGTTGAAGTTAATGAGGCACCCTTATCCTTGAGATGGCATTTTATTCTCCTGACACATGCAGATAAGGTATGATCTCATCCTTCCAATTCTGTTTACATCGTTTTTTACCACTTTGCCCCTTATAACTCACAACCTTTTATATCTTCCTCACTTACTTACTTCCTTACTCAAAAAACCAACCATTCTTCAGGTTTCCTCCTTGGACCATGAATATTCCCAAAGTCAACACTTCACTTTGCGTAAATAGTTAACATTAAACTCATAGTTTTTCTATAAATTTCTATGCTTATTCACTACAAACTATGAACTCACAAGATCTTTTCGCTCACCATCGACGTGTTTACACTAGCAAACTATGAAACTTCCTTCAGGCATTCAAATACATCCTCCTTCCCACCCAGAACGCCACAGTATAAAGTCGTAAAAACTCGAAATCGACATTTACATGTATTTGAATTTGCCATTCATATGCCTTTCTTGTACTCAGACTTGTAACATACATTAATATAAATATATTCACAATTTATGTTGTTGCGTATTTACAAGAAAATTACTTTTGAGATTATGCACAATTGTCAAATCAATTCAATTTGTAATTGTTCCACTGCCAATTGAAAAGGCAATGAAAGCAGCTATAGACGAATTTGGATCTCCTGTTTAACAAAGGAGCGTGGAAAAGGATGCCGCATCAATCAGTGAGACTCCAGCAGTGAATGCATGAAACATCTGAAAGTGAGGTACCAGTATTTGTTTTATCTGACAATAGCCATGAAGAAGATTGTATAGATGATTCGGATACAGATACTACCTATTGTTTCTCTGTTGAACAAATATCTCGGGCTCTCGTAATTCTCAGGAGATTATCTTTCAGACTCCCGATCATCATCGTCTAGATCCAACAGCTCAAGTAGTTGAACTGACGATGATGACAATGATGACGATGATGACGATGATGATGATGATGATGATGTTCAATCTCACTTCGATGAACAGATCTAGCGCTTTTTCTACAAAGTTAGGTAGGAAGAGAAGACGGAACCCTGTTGGCTGAAAATCGATGATTTCTAAGACATTGCGGAATACAGGGAAAGAATATGCGCCTTTAAGAAATCTTATCCTATCGTTAAACGTGGCGAAAAATAAACAGAACGGCAAAAGAAGACATTTCTAATCAGTTTTGGCTGCTGGGCGATTTGGAGAAACAGAGCGAATACATAGTTAAGCATTCACCAGAAGGAAAACCAAAATATAGGTACATTACTTCTCAAAAGCTGAGGGCTTTGAATTTGGTTCAATATTTTTAATTAGATAATAGCAGGATAAGGATTTGTGAGGAGTTTTACAAGTCTGCGTTAAACATTTGTGACAGATATATGATATACAACAAACTTCTTCTCACATCTCTGTTCTCTATTTAATGCCGTCAGAGAGTCGTCCAGTCTACTGAAAGTGTTGCGTTCTTTTTGTCGGTCAAGCTCATCATCACTGGCTGCAGACAATAATCTATCGCATACCATTAGTTAAATCTGGAACCTTACCTTGAGGAAACACTCAACTGCCCCACAAAAATTAAGAAGTTTTGCAGTCCCTTGAAATTATCAATTTGTATCAGAAAATGTGAATAATGTAATTTATGTATTACAATAATAGCAGTCCTCTATGTAATTTTTATATTTTTTTGTTTTCTATGCCAATGACGTCGAGAGAATCTTGATTTGTCTAGTGTTAGTAATCCTTCAGTTATTATTTAATCATATTTAATTCCTGTTTTGTTGCAAATATAGTATTGCAACATTTTACTGTTAGATAGTTGTTTAACTGATAACTTCAAACTTATCTTCTGTTGTTAGCAGCAAACTACGGGTATTTCATATCCACGACGTTCAAACAGCCGCCCCCACACCCTTTGCATCCCAATTTGCATGTAATTAGAAATTACACGTGATGCTGATGTCAGGGACACGTGCTGCACTCTTCAATCGACCCTTAGTAATGCCACTAACAATTCAAGTTCACATCTAGCACACCTGTATTACTACATGTAACACTAATTGTTCAATATGAACTGTAACGTGACTAGTATTTGAATGTGTATTATCTGAATAGACCGAGAATAAAAGTTAAAATAAGTTTCAAGATTACATACTTTCAACAATCATTATTCTAATCTTCAGGATGTCCGGTGGGGAAATAAGGAATTGAAATCTATATACAAAAAAACTACAGAGCATATGCATTGCTAGTTTTAATGGAAAACTGTTTTTGAAAATTTTATTTATTACACTTACAAAAATACAACTCAACAACTTAAAAAAGTCGTGAGCAGCAGAGCTCCATCACGAAAGTCGAAGTTTTCGTCGAATGAAGAATCTAACTAATACACAAACAAATCTTTCCATAAAATGAATTTCTTGTAAATGATATCAATTCTCAATCTTATTTCTTTATATGGAAAATTTACTATTCCTCAATAACTTTTTATTTCACAAGTTAACTCTCTCTCTCTCTCGAATGAAAATTCATAATTTCAATAGACCCGGTGGTCTCGAACCCTCTTGTTCAATTCCAATTGACAACAAAGAAAAAATTGTCATAATGACAAGAAATTTCGAAAATGGGAAGTAAAAAAAATCACCCTAGCAACGATCATACTCGTATTCATTAAATAGGAGGCGGTCCAGTTATTCTAGTCATGCCTACCGTAATAGTTTAATTTTTCCTTGAAAAATTCTACCAACTTTTGAATGAACCAATAAATTAATGCATCCCATTGAAATTATCCCTAGTCATTCCTTTTTATATTTAAATTAATGTTGATTGTCAGTGTCAATATCATATTTTGATAAAGACTTAAAAAAAAGTCCACAATTACACCAACACGCACGATTACACTGAAGGTAAACAAAAACCTAATGACTTGACTCACTTACTAAATTTTTCCACTAATAAACCTTCTTCCGAGGAAAACAATTCCAGCGGAAAAACCTCCTTGGCTGGAACCTTCACATTTATTTCTTGACTACTTAACTATAGAGAGGACTGAAAGGAATTGGCTTTCAGTCACTTTTTAAGCTACTCGTGGACTTAGCTATTTCAATGCTTACAAATGCATACCTTTTTTCATTAATTTTATGTTATTATTATCTATGTCATGATTATGACCGGCAGCGGGATCGGCAATACTCGATTTTTTTGTCCGTCCATATTATAAATGAGCTATGTGCTCTTTAAACCGGACAATAACCCATCTCTTAGTTTTCCCAATATAGTTCTCGTCATAGTCACCACAGCTAATTTCATATACCTATACCACTGTTTTCCAAATTGTTTGAATGCTATAGTGCTAGCTCAAATTCGTATTCTATTTAATATATGACACAGCTATGTTGAGTTAAAAACTGAATTCAGGGGCATGGTGGTCTGTCCCGTCTGAAGTTCACTGATTTTGAAAATAATATATACTCATTAATATTCAATTAACGAATTTGATTAGTTAACTTGCTTTGTTGTTTCATTGAAGGTGAAAGGAAATTTTTTATTAACGAAACCATTTCTCTTATAGATAGCAACAAAACTAGCCTGATGTATTTTGTCGTATCTCAAAAAATAAGATTTAGTTGTAAAGGAGCCGTCTATTTTCCTCATAACACTTATTTACGGCTGCCATTCGATGTTCTTATCTTCATAATAAATAGAGAAAGCATAACGACATCTTACAATGATAATGTAGGTGTTTGCCTTTGATATATTTATTTACGATTTTTTGTAACATGTTATTATTTGATAAGACTCCTAGAATGTATGACAAATTGTAGTCTCTTACTTTGAGAATCGAAAAAAGAAATAGTAATTGTTTCTAATACGACTTTTCTATTTCTTATTAGAAATAACGTCATTATAAACAATTTAATTCGATTTATCAAGTGAAACTACAACGGTTGAGGTAAAGCAAAAAAATGAAATAATACAGTACAGATTTAATTTTATTGTACAAAGATGTTAAATATATTTTGATTATATTGCAGATTTGATAACAGAGGGCAGAGGGCAGCTAAACCGTAAAAATTTTTAAAAAGAGTGTTTAAACCTATAATTTGGAGTAGATTCAATAGTTTCAATGATGTTTTGTTACTGAAATATTCGCACCTGTCCTGTATTTATATTTTTCCAGTTGCAATTTTATCAATAAAATGATAACAACAGTATCCCAGATTAGGTATATGATGTCGTTGTTGATTTTGCTAAATGGCAATAAAGTTAATTGATGACTATAATTTTAGGGTGTTCAAAGTAGTGGCTTAATTTGAAATTTTGATTGCTTATTAACAATACCAAGATAATAAAAAATTACGAAATTATGGAACACAATTAATCAATTATTAATTACTTTTACGGAGCAAATGCTGCGAAATGAGACAAACTCCTTAGACTTCTTTTTCTTACACGATAGAAATACTGCAACTAAGTAAGTGATGCAGACTCTAGTAGGCCTAATGACATATCATGAGAAAGTCAGTTTTATATAGAGTTCGCGTGAATGTGGGTTGTTTTACAGATTTCAAGTTAACTTCTCGAATTATATGAACATTCATCAGGACTCTGATAAGAGAAGAAAAGCACTTTTAGAATAATCAGTTCCACAATTCAATAAAAAGTTACAAAACGAAAGTCTCCATTCCACAAACAGACCTTTTTTTCATGTTTCACTTTTGTCAATTGGAACATACCATACAAATTACAGTTTTATCAAATAATTTTTAATTATTTAATTAATTTCTACGGTGTAATTTGTAATTAATTCATCATTAAACTAGAATAGAATTGGTGAAAGAATTGAACATTTTCAATTTAAACATTTTTTCCCTAAAGTTTTGAAAATCCAAAATGCTTACTTTCCTGTTTTTGTATCTAAATATCTTCTGTGTGGAAAGCCCAGGCCAGGATGATGCTTGCATTCGTCATTTTTTGACAAATGTTGAAAATTAATTTGACCTCCATATTCTGAACAAATGAAAATTGCATTCTTGTGTTTAGGTTAGCACAAGTCTTACAACACTAGATTCTGTTCTTGCATAAGTTTTGTACTGTTCTTTTTTGGTCTTGATCATGCGGAACTAGCTCTGGTCAAGGTCTTAGTTTATTTGCAATACCAAGACAAGGTGGAATAAAAAATAATATCAATACAAACATTAGAAAAATATCCTCTACAAGTGCAATTTCATGTTGATGCTTAAACATCAGATTCGATCCGGTTCACAGTGGGCCCAATGTACGTAAAACCTGACACAAACTCCAAATTGTCAAGTGTTCAGAAATACCATAAAACTTGTTTATCATACAAAAGGGATGTTTGATCTGAAACAGGTGCAATAAAGTGTACTGTTTTCACTTGGAGAAAGAAAAAAATTTTGGACTATTTATTTGTATTTTGGATATGATCTAGTCATGTATAGGAAGCATCTTGGTACATAGTATATAGATGCTTTCATCGAATAGTAGAGTTACAGAATAGAATCAAAAATTAACTGCCCATATTTGCCTCTTCTGTAAATATCGTAATTTTGATGTAACGTATATTTATATGCGGTTATTCCATTTTACCTCTATTCCTTCGAAAGCTAAAAATCTCTTCACCATTTGGAATGAAATGAAGGGTTCAAATATTACGGTAGAATGTTAACATCTATAAAATGTTGTTCGCAATCATTCAATATCTGTAGGACATACTGAAGAAACTAAGAAATCTGTAGAACGTAACATTTATCAGCTGTGTCTCGCGTTTTTGAAATGGTGGCAAATGGAAACAAGATTTCTGGAGCAAAATTCTTGGCTTAATGAACTGAATTGCTTATTTGTCTGATGAGTTCCAGAAACTCTGTGGCAAGAGAACTAGAAGAAGATAAATCAAATCTGTTAGGCTTATGGTGCTAAAATGGGTTTAGAACAGACGTAAAATTGGATGCGTCGAAGCTGTTACAGAAGTAATGAATACTACGCTCACAAGTACCTTCAGGCTAAAATCGTGACAAAGATGTAAAAATGCTTTATACGTCAGATAAAGCACGAGCGCTCTCTGTTGATGCAAAATTGACAAAGAGACACTACTAAAAAATAAGCATAGAAGCGAAATTTGAAAACGCAGATATATATATACCCGATATAACAATATTCGTAGTAGTATATGCCAGTTGCAATGCACAAAATATTAATCCATGGATCTCGTGTAATTTCTTTTACCATTCTACATTTCGGAAAAAGCACAAAAATTCAGACATGAAGAATTAAAAGCATATCGGAGAAGCCACACTAGAAAATCGTTGAGGTAATTCACTAATACAGATGTTTCTAGTATATTACTAGTGTTATTCAATCTAGTTATTACTACCTTGAGGAAATTGCCACAGAAACGAAGGGAAGCATTATCGCCGGAAACTTTTATCGCCACCTGATGAGTTAAAAAACATCTGTGAATCAATTATATTCTCCTTGAAGAAGAAAGTTCAACTGATTTCAACGAGTGATAGCAAAGACAGTTTATTTACAAAAACTCTCAAACTATAATAATCTATTGTTATTTTCATATATATCTACAAACTAAATCAGATCAAATCAAATCAAATCAAACAAAAATTGAGCTTCATATTATTTCTTAAGAATAACGAGTAGGGACGTATTCGAGTATATATAAAAAAATTTGGATATCTTTAATAACCTTGAAATATGAGGTAGCCTGAGGACTAATACTCTGCTATCATTTTTTTCCATAATTCGAAATTAATTCCAAAACCTATTTGGAATGTTTCCCTAGTCATTTTCCCAATTATCAAAAAGGCGTCAACGATTCTTAGAAAGTGGGGAAATTCCTCGTTAATTCGAGGCCAGATAAGACCATTGTATTCATTCCACTCTCTTTGAACGTTAATTCCTAGATTCATAGACCCTGGAGGAATCTATATCATAAATACCAAATTGTCTCAACGCCTAATTAATTATACAAATTGGTGACAGCTTTCAATTTCTCAATCCTATTGTGGTTCACAGAATTTGCTTTGAATATCAAGAGGATGTTAATGTTACAAATTGTTTTGAAGGAAGACAGAAAATTGAATTGAATGAAATACATTCATGTCAATGCGAATTAGGGACCTGCAGGTTACAGCAGATGAAATGGAAGGTAACGAAAATTATAAGAAGTGGAAATTAAGGGAAAATAGAAGATGAGAAAGATAGTAATATTTGAAAAATTGTTTATTTTATTCATACATTTCTATTAAACATTTGAAATTGACTCAATTAGGATTAATTGCGATCTAAATATATATGGTAATCATACAGTATGTTCATGAATTGAATTATGTTTTTCATGATGTATTGGATTACAAAAACAACCGTCATTATCACAAATTTTAGGTGGAACAGTTCCTAAGTTGGAGTCGTATTGAATGAAGAAAGAAAATATGTCAAAAAAGTGGATCAATCGTTAGATACTTCGTTCAAATGTATTCTTCTTATAAGCGGAAGAAGTTTATTGTAATCAAGTACTTCAACTATGATTATCAAATAAGAGAAAATAACGATTTTTACGATAAGAGGTTGCAGTAATTTAGAAAATCAATTATGATATGGTAGCTATCTTATCGATATACAGAATACATCCAATAATAAATTGATTAATTTAAGAACAATCTGAATAGGGGCGAAGAGCCAATTCCTTATAGCCCACTGTATAGTTTAGTAGTCAAAATTGTGAATATTCCTGCCAAGAAGTTTTCCCGCTTGAATAAATTCTCAAGGGAGAAGGTTGATTGATGAGAAAATTCAGTATAAGACAGGTAAGTCAAGTATTAGTTTTTAGTTTATCTAGAGTCTCTGAAGACGATAATTTGGTTATCGAAACGCACGGAGGCAATGTAATTGTGAGTGTTGGTGTAAAGGTAGTGTGAACAGTGTGCTCAGTATGTACTACGAAAAAAAAAACACTATTGTTCGGAAAATTATATTTATATCTCTGAGAATATGTATAACGTAACTAACAAGACCAACTTAACCTTATAAAATCCTATTATGTACTAAAAACATCTAAGTAGGTGATAAATGGCGCACTCTGTTTTTTTTATTTATTATGCTTTTTCCTTACAAGTTCATGTTCTAAGGTACCTGTTAATCAAGATTATTCATCACGAAAAATATCATGTTAGAAATAATAAGTAAAAAATCTCATATTTTGTTAAAGTTATGGAGACTTCAAAAATGGATAAACATCTTTTTATCATGACAATGCACCGTATCCATTTTTTTTGTTTCTTGGGTACGTCTACCGACATCTGTCTTATTCACCAGACTAAGCACCAAGCTACTTCCCGGAAGTTAAAAATATGCTATAAGGCAAACCTTGTGATACTTCATCTGTTAAGAAGAATACCATGAAAGAGCAAATAAAAGCATTTTTGGAAGAAGTTTATCCCAAATTCAAATGTCACTATTTCTTTCACTACGGTTTCAGTATTGAAATTCACTGTAATTTTACAACTCGTACCAATTTATACAATTAAAATCATGTCTAATCAATAATTTAAGTCGAGCCAATCCTGGTGTTCGTAGACTTCCTGTATACGGCTACAAGGAAATGCCGAAATTTGTGAAATGCCTTCAATTTATACAATTTGTCTTTTAGACAGGAAGAGAACACGGTATTCAACATAAACACTAACTCCTGGGTTCCGCTGAAATGGTTTCGTGACATTTGAATATATTATTTCGCTGAGAGAAGGGCATACTCATTGGCGGAACACAAATTATGACGTAACAATTTCCAACATTCATTTTAAGCTCACATCAAATCTTTTAATTTGATCTTGTGAATCTCAATGAAACTTCTACATATAAATTCAAATATAAGATCCGTTTTGTTTATAATATCAACTAAGTTGGATTTCCTGGTAAAATAAAATCTAATACCTGTTTTATAGTTAATTTTCCCACCAATAATCCTTCTTCCGCGAAAATCAATTCCAGCAGCAAAAAACTCCTTGGCGGGAATATTCATATTCATTCTTTGACTACTAAACTATAGAGTGGGCTGTAAGGAATTGGTCTTTTGTTCCTATTCAAGCTACTCTTACGTCAAACAATTCCAATGTTTTCAAATGCATCCAGCAATTTATTATTGGATATATTTTCTAACAATTTTACATTATTGATATTCATGTCATGTCTGTGACTCTTTAAACCGGACAATAACAGATCTCTTAGTCTGCACAATATACTTTCCGTCACAATCGCCACAGCTTATTTCATATATACCACTCTTTTCCAAATTTGGTACTTTATACTTAGGATTGCCCAATAATTATTTCAATTTATAAACCAATTTGAAACCGACTCTGCTAAATATTTCTTCCACCGTCTTGTATAAAAAGGATTGGAAGGTATCAGAGCAAATTTTTCTTTGGGTTAGGAAAAAAGTGGTTTCACATAGATATTTCTTAAACCTATGACGATTGATTAACGTATTTACAATTCTTTTATCATAACCGTTGAGTACAGCTACATCATTAATGGAGGACATTTCCTTATTGTATCTCTCAATGGTAAGTGAAAAGTGGATTAACCTATATATCAGGGAATGGAGGCTGGCCTTCTTATGTTGGATACAGTGAAAAGAATCAGCCGGGATGTACGTAGTGGTGTTTCTTAAACACATCAAATTCTACCCTATTACTATTCCTAATAAATGAAGTATCTAAAAATGGTAACTGTCCATTATTTTCCATTTCGTAGGTGAACAGTTCTGCCATGAACGGTGATAGGCAGTTTCCCATTGCTGTTCCTTCGTCTTACTTGTCGATTTCTTTATTGTACTGGAAATAGTTTTGTTTCATACATATTTTTGTTAACTGTAAATATTCTTCTGTAACATCAGCTCCCAAATTATTAGATCTCAGTGAGTCCTCAAGGTACACGAAGGTACAGTGTAATTGTGAGTGTTTGTGTTGGTGGTGTAAACAATGTATTCAGTATGAATCGCCAACGGTTCCAGAAATTCCAACTTAGTTTTGATGACTCCACTGTCAACGGAACAGAACAGGTACGCTAAACTTGTTATCAAGATCAGATTGGTAAGTGCTGATATTTAGTTTCTTGATTCATGCCGTAGGTTAAGTGTTTTTCCGGGTTTCATCAAAGTTGACGTAAACAAGAGCATGGTTTCAAACAGAGTTCGTGAGTTTACAAGGGAAATGGTTGGATCTTGAAATCAAATATCTCTACTGTAAACGAAGTATTCTTGAAATAGAAGCATGCAGACAAAAAACTAACATATGAATTGAGCAATTTAGAATTTGAAAGCTAGTGTGAGTTTCAAAGAAACATATACAGTGTGATTGAATCAAAATTTAAGAAGAAGATGCCTGTTTTAAGTAAGAAATTGAAGAAGTTGAAACCACAGTGCAAGGAAATTTCTTTGAAGCCAATCAACATCGTGCAAAACCTTTCTTCCTAGACGTTTGACAGAAAAGAGCTGGAGGTGTTGAGTAAGGGTTTGGATTTTGCTGTTACAGGGAATGGCGATTTCGGCGAATTGATTGGATATAAACGCTAGGAACTTCGTCCAGGAAGCGTGCAAAAATCAAATCTTGAAAAATATATCTACTAAGAATAAAAAACCATCAGTGTGCAAAAGAGATCTGAATACTGTTAGGAGTTTGAGGAGGAAAGTTTGTTTCTACTTGTAAGCAGATAAAGCAAACAACGTTGTTATAATGGACAAGAAGGACTATTTCCAAACAGGACCATACACGATCACTTGGTTATCGAAACGTCAGACAGAGTAATTGTGAGTGTTGATGTAGTGGTGGTATAAACAGTATATTCAGTATAATTTCAATACAATAGGGGACTCTCACTCACTCACGCACTCTAAACTCTGATCGACAGTCAAGATATAATTGGGTTTATTGACTGTATTTATCATGTCCACCCAGTTTAGCAGAGCATGTACATGTGCTAAGAAAACCATAGTCATCCATATTTTTTTTGATTCACTCATAAGGCGATCTGCTTTTTCAGCACCATAAAGCAATTCATTTTCTTTCCAAAGTGCTTCATTTTGAGCTTTTTGGGTATCTCTGGTCTTCAAAACGCTGCGTAAAATAATTGGTGTGCGAAACTGTATTTGTGGTTAGTTCATCAATCAATATCAGACCTGAAAGTACGTGCTCTGGGGCGAAACGTCAAACTGCTGAAATGCAGCTTTCATTAGCGACTTAGGTGTGGCTACTCAAACACCTCCCATAAGTCACTCCGTGATAAATCTTCGATTATCGGTAACTTTTAATTGTGAACATCAGGATATATTGGAGTTGGATGTTCTTCGGGTGTCTTTCCTAGGGTTTCAGCTTATTTCTATTCACACCAGCTATCTGAACCAGTTGAAGAGTCGTGATACTCTGTATGTTGGTCTGTTGATATCATGTGAATATATGTTGACATTTCTAATAACCACCAAACCGTAAGAAGTATTCAATTTCTTCACCAAAGCCTTTTCAAAATGTTTCTTTCCTACCTGATTTGTTATATTTTCTAACCATAACATCATCAAAATGAGGATTTAATTTCACATATCCCGCGAACATTTTGGAGCCGATATAAAAGACCCTATTCTATGCCTGATTGTAAGTAAATGGCTATCTGTGTGACCACTTGGTTATACCCGTGCCGCGTCCGGAACCCGAATGAGAGTTATTCATTTTTTAGCCTGTATCAATAGGAAGACTCGAAATTGATATTGCTTTGTTTTTTTTTAAATCTTTCAACCCTGTATCGCCTTTTTTTGAGTTTTGAATCAAATTTAGCAACTACAAAATATAAATTTCGTTCGTGGTGTTACGATTATTTATTTGAAAGAAACTATTCCTTGTCCTCAATAAAAACGGTATTTGAAGAAGTATATTTTATGATTCTCCAGCAACTTACTGAGACTTCATAACTACTGGTAAAACTAAGTTTTGTGTGAATCTTAAAGCGGTACCAGAGTTGTGTTACCCAGTTTTTGGTAGCTAATAATAACATTATATGTACAAGTCGAAGACGGCAGGAAATATTATTGCCTTTCATGGAATTCTACTCGGTGATTCAGTCAGCCTTAAGCCGTATCTGGGAAGAGGAAGTAATAGCAGTCAAGCGGAAACCTTTGTACAAGAAACAAGAAACTTTGGCTTTGTAATGGAAGCTCTAGTTACGCCGCGTTTATTCTCACATATTGGAATAGGACATGCGACAAGGGCCTTCTGTATCATTCGAAGTGTTAAATCCAATGAAACGGATATACTTCGACCGTAAATTTGGGTTTACGTAAGGAATAAATGACGATTCGCATGAAAAGAGATGAAAGCTCTATTGCAACTGCAGTAACAGGGCAATTGTTCACCGATAAATTAAACCAATTATTGAAAATTTGTTGATTGATTTACTTCCTATCTCCAATCTATTGTTGGATAGATTTTTCAACAATCATTTACTATCTAATACGGTGTTTTCCAAATAAGCTATTTGCTCCTTTAACCACACTTATAGACTCTCTAGTTCGTCCAACATACTTTTTGTTACATACTGTCAACATTCCATCATTGGCTGAAAACGGTTTCTATCAGATAATTTCTTTATAATCGGTAGAAAAGTTATCAGAGGGAATTAGATCATATGAACGACAATGAAGATATTTTACATTTGGCAACCCAAAACCAAACCAAAGGGTAGGCACATTTCTAATATCGACATAAAGAGCTTCTAATCAAATAACCGCCCTGAACATGTTGTGGCTGTCAAAGGCTCAAAGAATGTTTCGTTAGTTACTTCATAAAAGAAACGACTTCGCTCATCGTTTGTTGTAACGCAGAGGGATTCTTGATAATATTTATTATTCTTATCTTATTCTTTGATAATAAGTATCGTATATAGAGTTAAGAATATGAAAAACTGCTGGTATTATTAGAAAATTCGATATATCGAATACATCGATAGAAAGATGTTGTTTGAACTATATGGAGCTGCACCATATTATGCAGTAGCATAACCAGCTTATCACATTTGAAGTTTTTTATTCTGAGTTGACATGGTTTTTTTCTGGGTTTATTCAAACTTGATCATTCAAAGCACCAAATAGGTAAAAATTTCAAATTTCCGTAGATATTTAGTAATAGTTGACAAAGGGTTTCAACGTTACAAGTTTTTCCAATTATATATAATATTTAGCAGAAACTTTTACTTCAGGATCTCACCATAAACCGCTTAAGCAAACATTTTCTCCTCGTATACTATTTTCACTCTAAAAACCAATACGTTAATTTCCTTTTCACATTTGATGTATTTCTGTAAGAGGAAGTTTCCTATTTCGGCTTGATGATGGGCGGCATTCTGCGTCACTGCCTGACCACATCTATCTGTCCCATTCCCTTCAACATCAATCTGGGATCTCTAGTTTTCTAATCAATTTATCAAGAAAAAAAGAATGGAAATATCAGACAGTCAATTTCGCAAATACATTAAAGAAAAATATACATTTCCCTCTTCAATTTTTTCATTCATTCTATATTCATTCTGTATTTCTTTTCATCAAATTTTTCAACAATTAAGTGATTTGTAATAAAACGCTTGATCCATCAATTATGTGCTGTCAACTGAAGCGTTGTGAATTTGAAGAAGATTAAGAAAAAACAAAACTTCTGTTAAATGATTGTAGATGAGCAGAATTTGTTATGCGTTTTACGAGAATATATTACAATTGGAATACACTATTAGAACGATTATTTATTATCATTGAGATTGATTCCATTATATTTTCGAGAGGAGGGAACAATAGTTTCACTGTTATCACTTAACCACCCCTTAAGAAATAGTAGATGAAAATTATTCAATTTTGCGAGTCGATATTAATAGGAAACAATCGGAATAGCAATTTCATAATTCATATTTTGTTTTCCGATATCATCGTAACAGACATATTTTTGAAATCCTCACGCAAAAGTTAAGTTTCAGAACAGCTTCTATTCTCTGCGATTCCATTTTGTACGTATGACAAGAGCACATTTTTTTGGGTCTTCCTCGTCTCCTTCTATTCTGCAGTTGAAACATCAATGCTTCCTTCAGGCACTTGTTCTGCTCCATTGTCATCACATGTCCGTACCAGAGCAGTTTTTTTTCTTCAAGTATCATACATTTCGCAGGGTATAGGTGTTTTTTTCTAAAACTTCCAATCTATTATCTGAAGGTACACCTCTTCTTCACGAAGAATAGTTTTTGCCTCACCAGTCTCTTATATTCCTTAGCCAGGAATGTTGTTTACTTTCCCATCAGTATGAGCTTGAGAGTTGAATATCTCGGTCCTTGCAGGATATGTCCTAAATAAGATAGATTTTCCGGCGGATTAGGAATTTATTAAACTCTGTAAAAGCTGTTTTTGCAATTGCTATCCGAGTTTTAACTTCCTCGTCGCAATCCCATTCTTCTTCATTCAACATAATCTAACCTAACCTAATCTAACCAGAACAGTTGCTTAGTCTGTATTCTCTTTGAAGTTGTGTATACTCAACCTATTCTTCGTCGTATATTTTCATTCCGCATATGCTCTGTTCTGGATGTCCTGCACGAACTTCTTAAGTAGTTCATTTCCACAGCCTCCTGTCTATCTGTTAGTTGCCAGCACTCATATCCATTCGTTAAAATAAGTTCTACTATGACTTTGTACTCGTATATTGTCATCATAATGTTTAGGTTTAGTTTTTCTGACTACAGCAATGAGTATAGAATCTGTGTAGCTTTTTTCCTTTTTTGTAACAAGGGTCGATGAAGATAACCTTAATATTCTTTTTCTTATCAAACCCCTACTACTTGATGTGGTCTCGCATTACCAGCAATAAAAATGAACTAAAGGTCTAAAGCGGCAGGAAATTGTGGCAATATATTAACAACCAATAATACACCTGTCCTGTCATGTTTTCATCAAATACAATTAACTCGATCCGACCATTGAAACCGAATACTCCTGAGACCATAATTGTATCTTCTTGAAAGGAATGAATTTCTTTGAAACAGTTGATGTAAAGGCGATAATGGATTTATTCATATCTGTTCTCGTCTACTGTCTCATACCAGTGTTACTGTTCCAAAGTTAACGGTTATTGCCTAAAGGCAGGTGTCAGTGTCCTTATTGTTGAGATCGATACATCGATACCGAAACACCTCTGGTATCGTAAAGTCTTCTTTTCAGGACTCTGCAGTGCTAGAGAATTTTAATACAAGAATTTTTATGATCCGTGAATTCCAGGTAATGATCATCGAAGACGGTTATTACTGTGGGTCTTCCAGTTTTTGTTCTTTCGGCAGTTCTAGTTCTTAGGTACATATAAATGATGTTGAAAAGATGTATAAACCTGAAATAATATTCATGAGAGTATCAAATGCATCCGTATTTTAGGTATTAGACGAATATATACACTAATGATAAATACATATGTTATTTATTATACCTGGAGTATATTTGGAACTTATGGTATATTTTTGCATTTAGGGAATCAATACATATCAAATCCTGTGTTATCTGAGTTTTTGTTCAATTTATATGAATAGCTATTGAATAGCACATTCGTTCAAATATTTTGTTGCCTTCAAGTGATGAAAATTATTATTACTAATGGCTGTGAATCCGGCACTGACTACTTCACGTCCACTGAAACCTTCAATCAAGCCCTCTTCTGGGGTGAGTAGCTATTTATCCACTCAGTGTGGCGTCCGCCTCTCATTTTTTGACAATCCTCCAATCAGTCAATCAGTCGCTATTTTTTTTATCTCCAGATATAAATGGACACATTTTGAATAAAATTAGAAGTTGTATGAACTAAATTATCTTTTAAAGAGAAATTTCCAATGGTGAATTGGAATGGCAAACATAATCAATTTTAACTTAATAACTATAGACATTCTAATTCCAGTGAAATAACACTTATTTTTGAACCATTTCAATCTTTTTTGGAAACAATTTCGATCACAATATTATTTGACATTCACGTAATTTCACGATTTTTATATACAAGCAAATTAATGGTTATTTCATGATTGTATCTATGACAAGACTTATAATACAATGTTGTTACATAGGACAAACATCCCAGTATTAGTAAAATAGATTCACAGGTCTTTAATAGGATGAAACATGGACATGGGACAAAATTGAATATAAGAAGTTTTGGTCAGTTCCGGATTCATATGCATAGATCCATCGTTCGTTCCCTGTAACTGCGATTAAATCTTTTCAGCATTTCTTCGCACCAATCGAATTGAGCTTTTTTGAGTGATTGTCAAATTATGCGGTATCCAATAGGAACAAATCTATTCGACAGCCAAATGTTCATTAAATATTGACTATATGCGAGTGGAACTAATGTCTTTAATAGGATGAAACATGGACATGGGACAAGATTGAATATAAGAACAATTTATTGGCTCATATATACTTCCGGTCAAGTTTTTGCTCATCCTATAGTTTGTGTGATACACAAATAAATAAAAACAATACTATCGATTTTTACATTTATATTAGAATAAAAAATTACGCTCTGTAACTGTAACATATTCAAATTCATTACCAATACTAATTCGGCTGCAATGGTACGGCTATTTTGCAAAGACTTTGCAAACTTGCAGATAATGCAAGAGTTAAGTCGATAGTTCATTGGTTTTAACCATTTCATAACTTTAAAGTTGTGATTGGCCAGAGAGAAAACAATTCATATTCACAAAAAATGTCTTGGTTCAAGAAGTATAAATCACAGCACGTTATTGCATTTCACAGGGCTAACTGGAACTGAACTACAATCGAAAACAAACAGAAAAAATATTTCACTGTTAAAGTGCTCGTATAAAGTAAACAGCAACACCAATATTTTCTGTTTTTAAGACTCGACTTCGACAATATAAAATTTTTTTTGTATTATTTTGTAATTCAATGAAATAATTATGTAATATGCAAAGACTGTTGACCGGTAGTGTATTTGTTGATAGAAATTGAGTATAAAATATGAAAGAGCATTGATTATATCAACCAATATACTAAGGCTGGTCAGAAATTACAGCTTCAAGTATATGCGTTTAATTTTTGAAGCTGGAAACGTTGACATAGCAATTAATTTTTCATCTGTAAAAATAAGAAGAAATCATTGGGTGCCAAACAAGGAATATACGGCGGATGAACTATCAATTCGATGCTTTTGTTGGAGAATGATAAGTCTTCTGCGGTTTGTTTCCCCGATTTTTGTTTTTACTTCTAGCAAACGTATGCTGTCGTACCATTCAGAATTGACCGTTCTACGTTGTTCTAAGGGAAAGGTGACGACATGTCCAGTTATTCCTTAAAAACACGAGACAATTTGCTTCAAAGTGATTCGAACTTTTGTTGGATTTGTATTGAGAAACCCATACAGTCGATGTTTGGTTTCTGGTTTCAGCCAAATGTATTTATACAATATCTAATGTATGCAAGTGGAACTGATGCCCAAGTATGCCTCAATCACCATTCACCTAAAGTCGAAGTTAGTTGATCGGCCCATTGCTGTTTCGTAAGTTGAGACAAACATTGTATTTATTTATACCTTGATTCCAAATATTTTTCGGGATAGGACCACATGCGAGTCCACAATTTTTTTGTCCTATATAGGCGGCGTCAAAGGAAACATAATAATCCAAAACCTCCAATGAAATAGGTATGAACGCTCATAAAAGTCTTCTTGTTGTTAATATTTGTTTTAAAGGTATTCAGAGAAGATCGATTCCAAGAATATGTGGATTGAGGCTACAGAAAAAGCCGATTGGGCTCCATATAAAACAGATGTTATAAGCCGTGTTCACTGTAAGTTTTCCTATTTATGTTTATCCGCCAAATAAATAGAAGTGCAAATAATATTCAAAGTTATTCCGATGATTGTGATTTGAATTACATTATTTTGCTAATATGTCAGAGGTTATCAAGAATATTGTTATTATTGTTATTCAAATAGCGATATTTGTAATGAGATATTTATTATTTTTTATTTGTAGGTATTTCTACTTTGTTTTGAATGCGAATTAATCAATCAGATGATACAAATCACAGATCCTATCTAGTGAAATCTATTTCTGGCAAATATAAAGATCTTATATTCCATTTTATCGCAAAACAAACCAATTTTGAAAAAGCAAAAAGTTAGTTATATGATATATGACAAGTCTACTTATTGAATATATCAAATACAAAACATGTTTTCATTTTTCAATACAAATAAAATATATCGAATGATGAACTCTTCTTTCAACCATAACATAAATGTCATTTCCTGTCAGTGAATTATTTTGAAGGCATTTTCTATTAGTCTTTTATTTTTCTAAGAAGCTTCGTCAAAATAATTTCATTATTTTTTTAAATCAAGATGAAGCATTCTCCAGATTCATCATTATTCATTGTAAACAAATGTAAATATATTTGAAGCCGTGAATTATCAAGAGGCTATCAGATCGCCCTACTTAAAGTTTTGTTATTTTCGTTCAACGACTTTCAATCCATTGTCTTGGGATTTTCCACCCCAACACTTTCCAAATCTAAACCATTTAGAAGAGTTTTCAGCATACTTTCACCACTTTACTTTTATATCGTTCAGAATTGTAATCAAGTGCAAACCATGATAATAATTCCAAGTTAATCTCAAATCATCCTAAGACTACTTTTAACTCAATCTACGTAGGGCCGTGTAAAGGACCGTAGAAAGCAAAATCGAGATAATTATCACAGATAATTACAAATTACTGGCGACAATGTGCTCGGCTCACCCAAAAGGTTCGGATATCTTGCTTTAGCCTTCTTTGTCTCTTCCTTCCTTCGCATTCCGCCCTTAACAACGATCGTAGTATAGAAGGGTAGGACTTACTAAAGAAATTTCTTTATTGACATTCAATGAATTAATTCCAAGCTCAGTTTTATAATTAAATTACTTTACTCTACTACCAGGCGTTGGTTAGCAGAATACAATGGGAATAGTGTTGAACAGAAAATAGCATTATGCGTGTAAAGTCTTGAAAGTATATAGAATTTTCTTCTCCCCATATTATAAACAACTCATTTCAACGGATTTTGAAAAACATGAGTGGCAACTACCAAAATGGTAAGTCAACTTACCACCCTTGGGTATAAACTACAAGTACTCTTTATCTCTCAATTGGTATGGAATGTTACTTCTTGAGATCAAATTGCGACTGAAAAGCAATAATTGGTAATTTTTCTAAAGACATTTGACTGTTATACGTATCAATTATCTCAATTTTTTTTTTAATTTTTCATAATAAACTGTAAACCTGATGCTTATAACGCTATCGAAATGGATGCTATTCATTATTTCATGCGAATATATAGAATGGAATTATTGAAAATCCACAAATAAATTCTTAGGAAAAAAGGTAAATCTTATATGCTCCAGGGAAAGTGAGTATAT
Organism: Diorhabda sublineata; assembly: GCF_026230105.1. Taxonomy (NCBI): domain Eukaryota; kingdom Metazoa; phylum Arthropoda; class Insecta; order Coleoptera; family Chrysomelidae; genus Diorhabda; species Diorhabda sublineata. Next base: position 32,505,942 of record NC_079477.1, read on the forward strand.
TTTTTCCTAGTCACGAACTTTATTGCCAGCCCTCGCTACGCTTGGGCGCAAAATCGTTCTCAACTAGTGAATGCTACTCATATCTTTATAGTACGAGGGTTGTTATTTTGGGATGGACGAATAAAGACAAATATTTATTTGACTGTATTGCTTTTCAAAATATACTCCATTAAGATCAATACACTTTTGCGTGCGTTTGAACCAATTATCAAAGCATGTGATTTGAACGTTTCAACCGCTTCTTTAGGTGTAGAAAAATGTTGACCTCGCAATTTGCTCATGATCTGCAAGAATAAGAAATTATTGGGTGTTAAACAAGACTTTTGACCCAGCAATTCCGAAAAAACAGGGGAACATTTGTTTCAAAGTACTTCGTGCGCGGACAACTTTTATTGCATTTGGCTCATCTTCAAAGCCCATACAGTCGTATTTTGCTCAGTTCCGGATTCGTATGCATAGATACATGGTTCGTTCCCTGTAACTGCGATTAAATCTTTTCAGCATTTCTTCGCACCAATCGAAATGGACTTTTTTTGAGTGAATGTCAAATTATGCGGTATGCAATAGGAACAAATCTATTCGACAGCCAAATGTTCATTCAATATTGAATATATGCGAGTGGAACTAATGCCCAAGTATACCTCAATTTCGCGGTATGTCACATGACGATCTTGCGATATCAGTTAACGCACAGCACCGATGTTTTCTGGCACAACAATTCATCCCGTAGCGAAGTGCAACCACGATTGATTTTGGCTCGAAATGGTGCTCCATCACCTAAAATGAAGCGAGTTGATCAGCACACTGCTGTTGGTTTAATCCGCGGAGCTCATAGAAAATCGTCGCACGGAAATGTGATTTTTTGACAAAAATGAATATTTCATGTATCAGTAAACAACTCAAATAGCAATCATATGACAACTCGTTGTGGGTACGTTAACCATTAACAGTGTGAAACTATATGATGTCAATGCTAGATTTGACATATTCACATCAGCATTGCCATATCTCAAAATCCTCGTATAAAAAACTAAAAAACTAGATGGTCGTTGCTTACTGTAGAGCTTTTGAGATAGTCCACCAATATGTGTATTGTTATCGGCCACTAAATGTTTGATGAATTTTAAAAGCCTTTCTCGTTTTCGTAATGGTATGAATATTCGTTCCACCTCATTAAATAATGTAGGTTACACTGTCAGTATGTATATAATTTTGGGAATGCAGAATCATCAGTAATATAAAGTAAATCACGATAATTCGTTCTACTAGCAGAATATTCGCTGGAAAAAATATTGAGAAAGACTTAAATGGGAGTGAAATTAAAATACAGTAAGTATAACAGCGAGTTGTCCTCCACAGAATTTAGTGAATGATTACCGAAAAATTTATTCCGACGTTCGACTGTATTAGACATTTTGTCTCACCATATTATTTTAATGCAGCCAATCTTGAATAGGAAAAAGCTGTGAGACTCCATTGAGAGTCATGAAGAAGAGGAAAATCAATACAATAATGACTTTGGGAAAGCCAGAAAGTAGCAGAAAGTACGAGAGAAACATTGAAATACTAACTTAAAAACAAGTTGAAGAGACATAGAACAATTAGGAAAGATACTGTAGCTATTGCTAAGCAGTAGTAAATGGATGAATAGGAGTATGAACAACTGTTTAACTCGCCAGAAGTGGATATTATTTTCCAAGTCGCTCTAAAACGGGCAAAGAGAAATTCTGCCGCATTTGATTTGCTTTATTCGGAATAGTTTATAGCTGGAAAATATACCAGAGCTCTGTAGAAGGACCTTTAAATTAGAAGTGTAAGAATAGATATATAACGTCCTTGAGATAAATCACATGGAAAACGCTGTCGATAGTACATCAGACTTCTTCGAAAAGTTCCTATGAATAACGAGAATGGAGTGGTTACATTTTGGACATTGAAGGTACCTTTGACAATACTCCACGTGATGGTATCCAGAGAGCATTAGATGTGACAGGAGTAGACTTGACTATAGAAAAGAATAGGGTCTAAAAACCATATCGGTAATCAACAATAATTGTTTAATTATTCAAAATCGGAAAGATATGTGATTTTATATTGAAAAAATTCAGCGAAAATACATTAAATGGAGTGTATTATGGATGTTGTTCGGAATTAAATTGATAGGAGAAACGATATTATCAAAAGCGACTCGTCATCCAAGAATACAGTTCTACTTTTAACAGGTGACACAAGTAAATCTATCTTAATATCGGGGAATTGAAAAAGAATCTATAACAAACTTTTACTCGGCTATTACAATGGATGTGCGACTGTGTCAATGCTCCCGATTTACTTCTTGAAAATTGTGTCATTGTTGTCATCAAGATATATATTTTAAAGGTTGTAGCCCATAAAAAATAGAGTCCACAACGAAACTACAATGAAACTAAAACAGCATAGAAAAAGAATAAAAATGATCTGTGGTTTCAATTCACCCAATACCAGAAAAAATGACAATAGTTTTATGTATTCTGTACCCTGACTTTTCCGGTATACAATTCAACAGTATTATTGATAAGATTAATTGTAACGATTACTTTTAACCGAAAACGGCATTATTAACAGGGAAATACCAATTCGGTAGCTGAAAGCACACATTAATTCTACTTGGTAAATTACAAAAGGTCAATTTTACTGATAGCCATTAATGAAACTAACTGTGGAGTATTGTTGCTGCTCAGCCTTTTGGCACCAGGACGGTTTTAAATAGCGTAGTTCTCAAGTAATAGTTGTCCTATTTTGAAGTATCTATTCTGATATTTTATTTTTCATTTTACTTCATATATATATATATATATATATATATATATAATGAAAAATATTACAACCTTCTTTTTCTTTATTTTGGGATCCGCCTAAAAAATACGCATTTGCCAAAGGTTAGTGTTTCTTAGTTGTTTAGCTGGCAGCCTACACTTTCGAATTCACTGTCTGCCGTGTCTGTAAACAAATCTGTGTAGTCGTCCCTTCGTTTGTATACATTTTGTCAAAACAATGATCGAAGTAAAAATAGAATAGAAATAATAACAGATTGTAGAAAAATTTCAAAAGAAACTTGGAAAAAGTACTAGTGGAAGATGTTGAAGATGATCAGCATTCAGGTTATCCGCCTACAGGAAAAACGGATGAGAATATTGAAAAAATCGGTATTCTTGTACGATATGACCGTCAGCTAAGTATTACTCAACTTCGTGCAAGGATAAAGAAGAAACAACCCGAATTATGGAAGAAGTAATGGCTTCTTCATCTAGACAATGCGCATTCCACACTGTCGATCAAGAGGTTTCTAGTCATGTTCCATATATTATTGTTGGAAAATCCACATTATTCACCGGATCTTGCACTGTGTGACTTCAACCTCTTTCCAAAGGGTAAATCAGCATTAGAAGAAACAAGATTTGATTTTGTTGAAGCTGTGAAAGAAAAGCGGTGCGCGTCTAGAAGTAACTAACAGAAAAATATTTCTTGCACAGATTCGCATGGAGTGTTTCAGCGATGAAGGAGGGGTATATACTGAAGGGGATACTAAATGGATATACATAATATCAAAATAAAATATTTTACATCACCAGTCGCTTTATTTAATAGCCACACCTCGTATATATTGTAAATATGTTGAGTTCTGATTTATGTCCAAGATAAGTACAGAGTGTTCTAACATTCCTACCATAAAATTCAAATGATTGTGAGTACAAAAGTGTGTTGGGTATTTTCAACAAAATTTCTACCCTCTTCGGATATATTACCTACCTATTACCTATATTACTAGATGATAAGTTGTGATTTTTTTTGTAAATTCAACAAATTTTATTTTATCAACATTCCGAGTACATTATAAGGAGGGAATTTAACACCTTCATCTTTATTAATACTACAAATAAATACAATTTTCTAATGAATGCTTAAAGCTTCGATTTCAAGTATACCTTAGTTATTTTACAATAATCAGGCATGAAGTTCAATCTAACTATGTATAATTTTACTTTTCTATATTCCCAATATTATGAGCTATTTAAACAATAATTAATACTGTACTAGCTAGTATAAGCATATTGCTTAATTAACTGCTAGATATTATCTTGAGACCTATTGTCACCATCCTCTTCATAATTTCATATAAGAGTTTCTTTTGCAGACTGGACCGACTTTTAAGATTCATTTTTCATTCGTTTTTTACGTGGAAGAACTACTTGAATGTCAATCATCTCAACATCTTCTCGGCCATCTCAACTTGTGGACTCGACAATCAATCATTGTCATACACTTGTTTCAATGAATTATTAATTTCAGTTGTAGTTTTCCCATATTTCATGTGAAATTTGTCAACAATCTGTTGCTCTGTTTTTACAATGGTCTATCTAGAGACACGGTAGACATCGCATTCGAAAGTGTAGGCATTAACAGCTGAGAGTCACTAACCTTTGGCGCTTGTACTTTTTCTGTAGAAGCGCTAGTCTCATTACGTATTAGCCACACCTCGTACGTTCACAATTTTAGGATTATGATTCCAAATAACAATTTTAAAGTAAAGTAACGTTGAGAAGAGGAGAAGTTGATACTGGTGATGCTAAACTGATTTTTACACCGTTAGGTGGATCCCAAAATATTAAAAAATAGAGTTGAATCGAGATATAACGTAAAATTGAAAATATTTCAACAACACATACTTTCCACTAATACAATCCTGGCATTGGCTATACTCCCGTTCTTTACAACGGAAATTGTGAAATCCATAAAGAGAATTTGGATTTAATTGAAGAGGGAAATCGACTGAATGGGTAACGAATGAATCCGAAGATTCATCGTTCAGTATTTACGGAGAATAAGTATATTCAAACTTCTGTATTGCGGTTGGTTTGTGATGGTAAACATCAGAGTGATTATGGTTATATTGAGGTCGATTTGAGTTGTGTTCTAATTTCTCCTCATATATTTGAATTATCTTGTTCATCAAGTATTAGTAAAACATTGATAAGTTTTGTTTGTATGTGAATTCATATCAACCTGTCATGGAAGATTTTAGTCTTTAGTCTTCACGTATAATTTCAATTATTTGATAATTTTGTCCTCATCATGACTGACAATTCTCATAATAATTGGTTTATAAAGTGAAAAATGACCTTAAATATAATAAATTGACGTCGATTGAAGTCTATTTTCATTTGATATTGATCGATGTCTTATGATGTCTTTGTCGTCGTTTGATGTCGATTCACATCAATTCATCTCATGTGAGGTTATTTGGCCAATGCGATCAATGGAAGCACAGTTTGGTTTATTTGATTAAATTTTTCATGATAAGGCTCAAAATTTCATTCGTTTCAACACATCTACAACTAGACAGGAAATACATACAAAAATCCCGAACTTACAACATGTTTCTTGTGAGATATCGCTGCTACAGACAGATGGATAGAAAAGCAGCTAGTTATATAATTATATTATTCACTGGAAAGGTAAAACAGGTTACTTCTTTGAGGCAACAACTGCTAAAATGATTGTTGTTCACTTAATACCAGCATATTCTTGTGAAAGTTTGTAACAGAAAGCAGTTTGACCATGTATTTGACAGAGCATTTTGTCGGTATAGGAATCTGATATTTGTCAACGTCAACCACTTTCAAAACCATCTATTAGAAGTTGTGGTACCTGAAAAATTTCGGAATTCTCTTAAATTGATGAATTAGTTACCTATTCAAAATGGTTACAATGTATTTTAATATATTGTATGCTCGTTGTTCGAAGTTACTTGAAACAATTTGAAGCATTTAGATATTATTAGACTGCATTCTTGTACTATTCGTCGTTTCAATTCTTTGTTATTCTTTAAATAACTGAATAGAAAGATATTTGAAGGCATCAAGTCAACAGATCTTACAGGCTATTCAATAAAGCTCCACCTTCCAAGTCGTTGCCTTGGAAATCATTTATTAATATATTGTTTAGCATATCTACTGCAGCGTGGAGGTGGAAAAAAACCTACGTTGGCACATAATTACAAAATTATTTCGAAATTATATCTGTCCAAGCAAAAGTACCAGTTGCTAAGGTTCTGACGCAACTTTTTCTAAAAATTAAATTTCCAACAATACGTAATTCGTGGAAAGAATATCTAAGCTTTATTGTCATAATAAAATTTTACAATTTTATCGACAAAGCAACACAATTTTGGACAAAATAAAAATATAACTTGATATAGTAATTATAATATAAATAATATTTTACTTCACACTAAACTGAATTATGCGATTCTGTTGAGTCTATGGTAAATTGTAGGATTCTGCCACAGAATAATAAGGTCTTTCAAGCAGAAAAGTCTTTGTCAATCTTCGGAACTTGCTGATTGGATAATTTTTTGGTGCTGTTGATTATAGAATTTTTTACCAGATCAGAAGTGGGTATAGTTAAGTAAATGTTCAAATTCTTTCTTCTACTAATGTAAGCGTGAATGGGTCACTCAGTTAAGTTGTGAAAGTGTTTGCGAACCAAACAAACAGATTCTAAAATGAAAAGAGCGGGGAGAGCTAAAATTTTGTGTTTTTTGTTAAATAAAATTCACAATGCGTTCTACTACTAAAACCAAAAATATAACGAATAGCTCTTTTTTGTAATTTGAAGATAGATTCAAAGAGGTGCAAACTACAAGACCCCCAGAAAGGCAAACCATACCGAAGATGCGATTAGAACAAAGAGTAGTAAGTTGTTAGTTGTTGTTAAGCACAAATTTCATCACAAGACAAGCAGAGGATAATTTTTTTTAAGTTTTATACATGTACAGACCATTAAAGGGCACCGTCAATATGTAGACCAAGAAACTAGGGGATTTAAGGATCGTATTAAATCACTGTTGGGTTTTAGAGCTGGTAAAGCTTCTTTATAGGATAAAACTAAAGTTTTTCTGTGTTCAAACAGAGACCGTTCGCGTCAGGCCACGACTTATATCTTTGCCTATGGTAGAATGTGAAGCTTGTATAACTGGACTACTCCAGATTATACTGGTGTATTCTGTGGATAAAGTGAATTTATCAATAATTCGTAAGTCTGTGACATCATTAGAGAGCAGCAAAAAAAGAACTGGACCCAAAACTGAGCCCTGAGGTACACCATTGCTAGCTGCAATTTACTTGAAACTTTGGTATTAGGTCTTATCAATTGTTTCCGACATTCAAGGTAAGTTTCAAGCCATTTTGAAGGAACACCTCGGATGTCATAATATTCTAGTATGTTAATCAGATTTTCATGATCAACATAATCGAAGGCGTTAGAGAAATCACAGAAAATCACAGCCGTATAAAATTTATTGTTAAGTGAGGGATATATTTCATTAAAAAGAGAAAATATCACGTCATTAGTGCATTTATTAGGTAGGTAACCAAATTGTTGAATGTTTGAAAAGAAATGGTAGTAGACGGTTTTTCATTAGTCGTTAACTTAACTAGATAAATAATAAATATTTTCAATCCTTTTGTCAGATTACCAGTGATTTGTTGTCAATATTCTATCTTTGGCTGGCTACGACCCTGGAAATGCTATGTTAAATTGTGACTTCACAGAAAAGTAGCTTTCCCGAGGTTTGCAACGATCTCGCTAGAGTGATTACACCACCATCAAAATCTATGACGAAATGGAAATAGATCTTCTTTAATTTTGAAAAAATGCAATTCATTTTTCCGTACTACGTCTAATTAGTTCACAAATCGATAATTTCTATCATGAGGATTCATTCATTCCCAGCCACTAAATAATTACACCCGCGACCCTTAATCTGAGAGGATGAATTTACTTTAGTAAGATACAATGAACCACAGCTGTTTACCGAAGCAGAATTGAATGATTCGGTTAGAATTTTAAGCCTATCGAAACAGGAATCTCAAGCTCTAGGGTCAAAACTAAAATCAAAAAGTCTTTTAACTCCAGGTCCATTCTTTGTAGGGTATCCTTTTAGAGAATGAGATTACTATCTTTGTTTGAAGAAAAAAAATTAATAGTGTTGTGTTTTAATATTCCTGATCTGATGGAATATCTAAATCACTCACGAAATGACTGAGTAGAGATTTTTTATTCATATTTCCTAAAGAAGTTTTCAAAGGAGTTCTCCTACATAATGACCATGAATAGTTGCCCATTCCGTTCACTTGAAGGACACAAATGAAAATGTAGGGACCCTATTAGGTAACGTCAAATATGTGGAGCACCAATAGCTTGTGTGTGGCGATTTCGAAACGATTTATCATATCCTAGGTCAACAGCTGAGTTTACGAAAATGCCGCGCTTCTAATGAGGTAGTAGAGCCCGTGACAAATACTGGAAATAAAAATTGTGGCCTGAACGACAAAATTCTGTACCTGGTATGAAAAAAATTTTGCTTGGACCTTTGATTGATCATAAGAATATTTTGCTACCACCGCTGCACATAAAGTTCCGATTGATGAAGTAATTTGTAACCGCTTTATCAAAAGAAAAATTTTTCCGCATTCCTCTCAATTTTGATGAAAATTTTGTAAAAATTATGAATAAGAAAGAAAATCTAGCTTCAAAAAAGTTGTTCAAAGTTTTCTAAGCAAAAATAAGTGTCTCGAGTACAAAAACATAGTAGTATCAATGTTATGCCATTATAAAAAGCTTGGATACAGCATGAGAGTGTATAGGCACTTCATACATTCCCATCTTGACTATTTTTCTGAACACCTAGGGGATTACAGTGGAGAGCAAGGTTAACGGTTTCACTAAAACATAAAAGAAATGGAAAAACGCTACCAAGGTTGTTGGAATGAAAATATGACGGCTGAATACTGTTGGAGTCTTAAGAGGGATTGCCAGGGCACCCAAGAGATTATGTTATAGAATATTTTCACTTTACTATCTCAACTAATTTTACATACTTTGGAATGCCTAATTTTTATAATCAATTAAAACTTATCCCTTGCCAATTATACATATCCATTCATACATCACTGTACCCGTAAATTAATATTTAAAACCAAATTTGGATGGTTGATGTGTTAAAAAACGTGTTTTTCTCCATAAAATACTTAAAAATAATCGACTGAAATTATGAAATTGTACAAAATCTAGACATTGTAGCAGATATGGAATCAGCATAAAAACCTATTTTCGAAGCAGCTATTTTCATTTAATCATCTTTCGTCCTGTCTCTCTCAATATTATACTTAAATTTGTCATATACACAGTTCTAATAACCATATAAAAACAGCTATTCACCTTATTGGGTGAAGATGAAGAGAAAAGATATCACTTTTTATTTGAGCAGAAGTTTGAGAAACTAGGAACAAGTTACGTAAATATTATCTTGAAAGTGCTCCGTCCCACAAAATAATTTGTAAGTGGTTGTCAGCTTTTGAATGGCTATATGAACACAGATGATGATGAACATCCGAGACCGCCATTCACTAAACTACCCCAATAATGTTTATCGAAATTTGTGCCCCCAATTTTCTCATCGACATGCCACAGTAGATGAAATTGTGTTACACAATTCTGCCCGAGAAGCAATAATGTCGAAACCTTGGAGAAATGTGTTTGTAAGCAATCATAAACGATTCTTTACTTAGGTCTTAGTCACATTCTTTTCGGAAAAATGTAATCAGATCTATTCCCCTAATGTCACTCTCTGTTTCCAAGTTTGGAAAAATAGCATAGTGGAGAGCGTTTCAGACAAATGCAGAGGTGCTGACAGAAAAAAACGCGAATTTTCGATTGGATGGTTTGAAATAATTGGAATCTCGCTTGAATAAATGTGTAAAGTGGAAAAGACATTATAATGTAAAATTAAATAATATTTAGAATGAAATGATTTTTTCATTAAAAAATTACTTTTGGTCAAAACCGCCCTCGTAGATCATCATACAATTATACTTGGTATAATCATCACACATATGATGATTTATTTATGTCGTAGTGGAAGAATACTTTGGATTGAATGACAACTAGCGATCATCAGTGATTTAACTATCTTTTAGAAGTAGTAAAACATAATTACATCGTTTTATGTAAGAGAAAATTAGAATTTAACTGACATTACTTGTAATCAAGTAGTAGCTCGATCTATAGTTGCTCGCAATTTCCTGTGAGAAAATGAGAAAATCTGTCTTAGACATTAGAAGCTAAAATAATTTTCAACTTTGTTAAAGTTTACTAAAGGAACGCGCCAGTTAAGTGAGTGGCTGTCTGCATAAAGATAAGCCAATGTGCGTCCTCAACTTGATTAGAGTTTAGAAACGACAACAAGTATCCGCCATACTGCTTGAGTGATTTCCTCTTAGTGTGAAACTAAACGACTTGGCATCGCAGTTTCAGCCGATCCATTAGTTTTACGAGTATTATAGATTAAATATTCCCAAGATATTCACACCGCTCATGTATTTTTCTGTAACGCATGTTTCATTCCGCCATCTATTGTCAATGCTGTGAACATCCTCGGTCCGTCGCAAATTTTGTTATTTCGGAGATTTCTGTAACTTATATATAAGCAAAGTTGCAAACCATGCGGTAAGTTCTATAATGTTATATTTAACTCTGTTATTAGGATTAAAAACTTCTTCAATCATTGAAAATATGGAATAAACAATAATATATGTTATTAGTTATTTTTTCTTCTCAGACGTTTTGATAAACATCCTATATTGATGTTATTCTTCACTATTCAATGGATGAGTGACGTAATTGATTTTATATTACGTTCTCAGTGATGTTATCACTTCCTGAATCAGCCCTGAAAGTTACTTTCCAGAATTTACCTCATCAAATTAGCTTTAACTGTCTCACTTTAGTGGTATTTTTATTCTGGGAAGTAGTTAAAAGTCACAAAGATTGGCGTCGGGACTTTATGAAGGCTAGCGAAGCAATTTTCACGCTTAGTTCCTGTTCAACATTCGTATGAGAGAATTGTAAATTGGAAAATTGAGTATTAACTTGACATTAAATATTTGTTTTTGAAAAGAAATACGCCTACGCGACAGAAATATGAGCTAGGCACTGTCTACGGAGACTCTGCATAATCATTTACGGCCGTAAAATTTTGTTTGAATGACGATGCGTGCTTGGGACGGCCAAAAACTGCGACAACCAGTTATATCAACAAAAAACTTGCTACTGGACGACCGTCGGTTTAAGTTAAGAGAGAAAAGAGGCTATCTGCATATTTAAAGAGCAGATTTGCTATATTTTGATTGAAAAATTGAGCATGTGTTGGATGCTGTGCTCTGTCAATTTTGTAATAAATCCACCACTATACTCTTAAGACGAAAAAAAGGATTGCGAAGTGTAAACTTGCTGCTAAAGCGGAAAAAAGTAATGGCAATCGTTTTTGGTATAGTCAATGGATTCAAAACAATAAATTGTTAGATGCATTTGAAGGTATTGAAATAGTTAGATGCAATAATAGACTAAATAGGAACAAAAGTGTATTTCCTACAGCTGACACTATAGTTCAGTGAATTAAGTATAAAATAAGGTAGGTCAAGTTAATAGTCAGTTCACTTTCATATTCTGAAGACGATAACTTGGTTATCGAATGCGAGTTAAACAATGTAATTGTAAGTGTTAGTGTGTTAGGAAAAACCAATCCAATTAAATCCAATTAACCAATCGCATTTATTTAATTTGTATCTGTTTTATCAATGAGGTTGCAATTAGTGACAAATATTTTGCACATAATGCATCTCAATTAATTAATAATAACTTATTATATTACTCGATACGAGCAACGATTATTATAATTTTCCAATCAGAATATTCAGAAAACGGTCCATAGTATCGAGTTTTGCTAGGAGTACCTTTTTAAAAATGAGTAATTTTCAATTTTACGCGAAATTCAATAATAGGTACGAACCGTGTAGCTAATGCCTTCTCTGAGAGTCAAGTATGAAAAACAATTAATGAGATGTATTAGCCCTCCAAATCATATTCAAATTTCATTTTAATGTGGCTAGTAGTAGCGGCAAAATTCTAAATAATATATATAAATTTGTTCAAGACCCCAATTATTTTTCAGTTTTCTATCTATTCTGAAGACGTCACCTTTTTTGAAGCAATTTTTATAACTTGTTCATTTTTTGTTGTGTCGTCTTTGTTATTGTTGTTTGTTATTCTCAAACATCTTATGCGGCTAGTACTTGTAGTATGGTGTATAAGTATTGAGAAGATCGAACTTGTTGGCCAACTTTTGGTGAATGATGTTTTATACTTAATAAAGCAAACACTTTGTATCAACTTACACACTAAAAGCAGAAGTGATGTGTTGAATAATCCCTGATATTTGATGACACTTTTTCAATTGGCTGGATTAAGTGTTGGGATCTTAAAACAAACTCTTCTTGAATATGTACGGATAACTTGATCCTGGATAACCATAAATCCACCGGTCTCTGGAAGAAGATTATCGGTAGTAAGCCATCTGTTTAAAGCTTCTTTGTCATTATGCGGCTGGTTGAGATAGTGATGTGTCTATTGTATAATGCTTTTTGTGGCTATTGTTTCAGCTTCTCGTGTCCAATACTATCGTTAAGTCAGATTCTGGCAAACAAGTTTATTACTATCATTATTATTCTTACTATTATTATATTCACAATACTTACTAATAGTAACAATGTGAAGTATCTATTTACATGTATTATTGCCCAGAAAAAACTTTTAGCTAACCATAGAATTTATTCTTATTAGTCTCATAAAATAATAGCCTGTCGTCTATTTTTATAATCTACCTCCTAATTACGCTCGCTCGTTAGCATTACAAGAGAAGCTGAATTTTCTATTCAGTGTTCATATTTTACGAGTAATAAACATAAAAACGAGTCCAGCATATCATATTTCTATAGATCCGACAATAAAATCGCAGGAAAAAACGCTCAGCGTTGGCCAAAAACGATCCGGTCCGGGCCCATCACGACGAAGTTTGACTTCCGTCTCCGCCTGCAGATCTACATATTTATGGAACCCCTGTAGTTAACGGTGGTCGTTACGCACAGCAAGAGTTAAAGGATGGAGTAGGAGGGGACTCCGTATCTCTTTTAATGACGCAATACAGCTCCGGTTCAGCTGAACACATAAACTAATGTTTTTGACACTACAATTAAGAAAGTGGCTTCATGATAAGATTTCTCGTTACTTAGAAACTGGATATAAACTTCTATTGTATTATAGAATATATTTCACGTTAATTTCTTGATTCGGCAAGGCATCTTTATAATAGCACGTTCCAAGGGACATACTTTTGTTTTTAATAAGTTTAGGATTATAATAATTTGGAATAATTTTCTCAAAAAAATAAACTATGAAGCGACAGTAGAAAATAATAATATCATAATTTGCAATTGAACTTCAAGGATGTATCATTTGAAGAAAGTGAAAAAGCATTAGAAATGTAATGTTTTTCGTATTTATTTACACTCTTTCTATTCGTAGGATGAATTAATAACCACTGTCTCTTACGTGCTCAATTTTGATTGAACACTACACTTAACTAACTTATTATAATTCACTTATCACTATGACTCAACTAACTTAATTAATTTATTTATATTTTTCGATTACTTCGCTAATTTATTATAAACTGAAGTCACCTGCGCTACAAACTCCTTGTATTGATACCCCAAAAGAATTCCAGAACAAGACAAATAAATTAATAGACTTACCTATAAATTATTTAAAAGGAACAATGTGAATAAACCCCTTGCTATAAAAACAAAGATCAAACGAATTTCGAGTATTTCAACATACGCGAGGCCTTCACCAAATTTTAGAATTGAATATCAAATATTCAAGCAGGACTGGCTTCAGGGCGGAGATGAATTCGTAAGAGTTTATTATTCACAAGTGTATTATGAAATTTATTATTCACTAGGTGAAGTTCATTGCTACAAGAGCTAGCTAGTTCAATAAATTACTTAGTGATTAAAAACTCATACGCGAGTAGAATACTATACTTCATCTACGACTAATAGATATTTTTGTAGAAACTTATTACCTCTACATCCACTCATTACACCCAAACAGGAATTACAGAATGTAATAAAATAACTTTAATGAAAAATTTACTTGATATTTTACCTTTGTTACTTACTTGTTAAGTATTTATTATTAGATTTAGATTTAGTAAGATTTATTGATATTTCCGCTACAACAGTTTTTGTTATTTCTGAAGAAAACCATCTAATTTTCGTTTTAATAATGCCCCCTTTTTCTTAAAATAATCGTACTTCTAAGCTTTGCATAACAGGTCCATAACGTTGAGGATTTATGTGCATGTGTGTGTTTGTTTTCGCTGCCTCGGATAAACCTTTTTCCTACCTTCCTCGACAAGAAACTATCTAATCCGAATGGTCTTTCGCCTTCTCTACAGCTGTCCCCGATGTATAACTCGGCACTCGCTTATGAAATGTGAAGTTACCGTGTAACGCAATTATTATGAAGTATTTTCAGTTCAAAATCACCAATCCCCGAGCTGAATGACTTTGGTACAAGTTGAATTTGGTTACATCGATTTATTTTGTTTGAGGCTTGCGTAAAGACTTTTAACAGACACTTGTATATCTCCCACATCTTTAATTCAGTTGGATCAGTATATATCAACAGCAATTTCGAAAACTTACCTCTTCCATCATTCAGAATAATACATGACGCGTATCTTGGGGTAAAAGATATATTTCCAAGGACAAATAGAAAGTAAGCCACCCCTCGTGTCTCGATATATTTCTATACTTGATGGTGACGGACCCTCAGGCTGACCGACTTTCCGCACTTCCTATCCGCAATACGTAGCCATATTGTCAATAAAATTAAGTGAACAATTAATTCCTTCCATCTGCAGTAAACACAAGTGGAATAATCACTTTTTCTTCTACAGTTGTTACTACTAGAATCTTGAAGGGAGTCCACACCCATTTCCATATACTGAGAGAACTCAAATCATTTATGACATTTATCAAATAGGTGTAACAATTGTGAAGAGAGAAAATACATTCCATACTGTCGATACATGATATATTTCAAGTGTAGCGAACATTTTTGTAAAGTTCGTGTGATACTTAGTGGAGTAACCAGTGAAATTCTAATTGCAAATGAATAAATGGTGATGGTAGCTGATGAAAATCATAGAAGCATATAAATACACGGTGCTTGTTAACAAACTCTGACAAAAGTAAATGGCTTATTGTGTGTCTACGTTTAGAGTAAGTAACTTTGAACAAGTTTATTAGAAGGAACAGGATAATATAGAGAAGACAAGCTGTACAGAAGTGTCAAAAAATCTGAAAAAACAAGAGGCAAGAAATGAACGGGGTGATCGATTAATACAGTTTTGCCAAGGGAAAAACTTAACTATAGCAAATACCTGGTTTAAGCTACCGCTGAGAAAGCACCACATGACAGACCGGAACACATCGTTAGAATCCAGATAGACTTTATAATAATAAACAACGATTCCCTAATGCAATAATAGCGACCAAAACATATCCAGAAGCCGTTCACGTCCCAGTTGTAGATCAGCTACGCGTCTGACTAAAAATCCCAATAAAAAAACTAACTAATAAAAGATTAGGTAGGGGTCAGCTCAGAAACCCTAAAATAAAAGGTAAGCTTTCGGAAAACATTAATAATAGTCTGGCAGTAACAGCTACCACCAGTGATATTGAAAAGGACTAGATTTATTTACGTGACACTATACGGAATAGCGCAAAAGAAAAAATTGGCCAGCTCGAACAGAAGAAAAAGAATGAGTGGATGACAGACGAAATATTACATCTATTCCAGGAAAGAAGAGAAAATAAGAACAATCGCGAGCGTTATGCGGCTATGGGACACGGGAGATCAACAAAAAGATTTTTATGCTTCCTTTATTCATTACAAAGAAGCATTTGACATTATCAACGACGAAAAATTTATAGAACTATTATATCGTTCAGGACTCAACAACAAGAATATTCAGATTATAAAAAATCTGTATTGGGTATTGGAATCAAATAGCAGATTGAAAAACGGATCCCATTGAGAGTACACCGCTTCTAATACTTGGGATATAAAATAGATGATGAATGGAACCCTGATTTAGAGATTAAGATTATGATTTAAATGGAAAGATCCGCATTCTAAAATATGAGAAAGTTCTTGAGCAACCATAATCTGAGCATTGGTACACGAAGGCGAGCCATGAAATTTTACGCTGCTTTACGGTTTGGAAGGGAGGACAATGAAATTAGCAACACTGCAAAAATTTGAAGCTTTTGAAATGTGGCTGTAAAGACCCATTTTAAGAATATCTTGGAATGATAGAGTAACCAATACGGAGGTACGGAGAGGAATGGCTAAAAATTTAGATTTGCTTGTAACTACTGAGAAAAGAGAAGTGTACTACCATATATTTTGGAAAGAAAAATTTGCTTTACTACAGGCAAGAAAGCAGCTCAGTAAAGGTGAGGCATTGAGTCTAATGGACCAAATCACTTGGCAGGTAGTCCCTTCAACAGGAACGGATGGTTCTGTTAAATAAATATTATGACACACATCATCTGTAATTTTGAACTCTTATCAACACAATGAGAAAAAAACCGGGATTTGTCTAAGTGAAAGAGCTTCAAAGCCATCGACATCCAGAGAATTCTTCAATTCTATTAGAGTATTTTGCACTAGGGTGAACGCGACAAATGGGACTGCTTACGAAGTGTTTATGATAATAGATACATTCAACTTGAGAAATGTATTCGTCGTGGGACTAACTCTTTTTTCGTAAAAAGGCTCTTGTAGAAATAATATTGAAGATATGTAGGAGATTTTGAGTATGTTCAATATGATATATATCAATGAACCGCTCATTTGTTGTAGCTACAATAGTAAATATTGGTAATTTTGGAAAACTGTCTTTTTTGTTGCTATTACTTTGATAGGTTTAGAAAACCTGGTAAGCGCTTATTTTGTGATGTTAGTCTGGATATTTTTGCATCCGCCCAAACTCAATGTTTTAACGAATAGAAGACCTGAAAGTTATAGTTAGGAAATTCTTTGGATGTTTAAATATTGCTTAGAATGAGTATAGTGTCAAATGAAGAGAGATTAGAAGGTGAATGAGTGTACTGCGAAGTATTTCAACAATAAATGATCCTCTTTAAGATGGTGAATAGCGGAATAAAGTACTATGAAGCATAAAGTGTGAGAAACCAACCGCATAGGTCAATTCATTATGAATCTTTTAGCTTATTCTCCCTATATATGAAAAAATTGAATGAATCTTTCAACATTACTTTGACAATTCAGTTCTTCTTTCATATTTAGCCTATTGTTAGGTTAGTTTCATTTTCCGATGTCGTCAATATTATTTTTCTATCACTTGTAATCCTATCTTATTGATGTTATATATTGCTCTTATCAATTTGAATGACTTATGAATAAAATATTTAATTGCTCATCTACGAGAAAACTTATTGTTAGCTTTACAAAAACTATTTTATAATTCTCAAAAAATACTTAAATTGATTCATCACTTTTGTTATATCAGTGTAGAAAAGGCTTAAAGTTCTTCTAACTTCTGAAACTCACGACTACGTTTTCTTTATCATTCTCCATCAGCCCTCGATACCTACGATAGCCTAGAAAGGGTTATTAGCAAAAACATGTTCATTTCATAATGAAATCCGGAAGAAATTCCACAAGGAGTTGAGTTTAAGTTATATTATTGATACGTTTCACTGTATGAATTCGTTATTTATGAGCAGGTTTAATCATCAATGTGCATGTTATGTTGTAATAATCTTTTCAAAGTATGATTATTTATGTCAATTTGAAGTAATCGCAAACCATGAAAGGGTAATGTTGGGTAATTTATGTTCATATCAACGTGGTAGTTAAAGTGCATTTAAACATATTATACAGGTATTATATTACACACAGAAATATCTTTTTCATGAAAAGAAAAGTTTAAAAATATAACACAGACATAAAAGTTAGTACTTAACTAAAGAAAATGAAGATAATGGAGCACTAGTTTATCAAATGAGAGAAGGTGGAGGTTAAATTTCAAGTAAATGAACAAAAATAATTGACAATGCTATGAATAGACTAACAAAGTTGTTAATATAAGAAGAAAGCAATTTTTGAGAACATTAGGAAGTTAATGAAGACAATAATGAACAAAAATTATATATGAGTCAATTACAGATAACAAGCCAATTGACAAAGTAATTTTGTGAAAGTTGTGGAAGAATCATGGGAAGTCTTGGAAGAAAGGAGGAAAACTTCGAATTGGTAGGTTTTGTTGTTGTTGTTTTTGTTTTAACTGAATGGATGTTCACTTTGCCATCACCTTGGTTACCTTTGCCGTAGCCCATCTAGGTTTTCCATAAGAGAAGGAATCTCAGCGCGTTGATGATATTAAAGTAGGGCTTTTCTAGTAATGAAAAACTGAGTATTTTTTCCGTCTGTTCATAAGAGCTTGGAAGTTGCTAAGGATATGCAGTTTCCTCCACTATTCCAGAGAAATGGCAGCTAGTATTGTATCTTTTCTGTTCCTTGAGCTCTGTAATCACACCTACGAAAGTCTTTGTTTTCTATTTTCTCAGCTGCAGCTTTTTTGTCGATTTTCATCCTTTCATTCTCTCATCTGTGGGGACAAGTACATTTATAGACAGATTAGCAAGTAAATTCTCGTAAAGTAGCAGTTATCAAATCTTCCAAATATAAACATTGAGTCTCTGTTAAAAATTTAGTTTCAAATACTCAAACTCTGAAGAGAAAAAAAGGAACGACGTTTTATGAACAAAATCAAGATCTGAACAAATCGTTTACATTTTAACACCTTTTAAGAATGGAAATAGCCAGGCAAACAATTAATATCTTTTTTCGTATTGAAACAGGCATTTCGATTAAAAGAAAATCAGAATCAAGCAGACAACCAAAGAAAGAAAGGAAGCCCAAAAAAATGAGAAATTTTGATGTAGCGACTCACGGAAAAAGGATGTTTGCGAGAATTAGGCAAGAAATTCGAAATTACAAGAATTATGTAAGCAACATTCTAAGGAATAGAAGGTGGTTGAAAAATCAGAAAATCAGCACCCAAATAATCAAAAACAAAACAAAAATCGAAAGTCTCAGTGAAACGAGTTTTCGCCCGCTAAAGGCTTAATAATTATCGGCTATAGGTCAAATTTACTTTTGGCAAGAGTGAAGCGGCGAATAATAATGATATAAATGTATTTAAAACGGTACAAAAAGTTCAACTTGGAAGGGTTGGTGAGTAAGCTGGAATTTTTGGAACAGTTGATGATATTCTCACTGAACATACACTACCACTACACCAGCACTAACAATTACATTGCATGACATGCGTTTCGAAGTTATCGTCTTCAGAGATCGAAGGTGAACTGAAACTGTTTTTTAGTTTTGGTATGGTTGGTGATATTATCTCGTTCTTCTAGATCTAGATTATGCATTCCATGAAGAAAGAGTATCCTAGAGCCAATTTTGTGTTTTGGACAAATATGGCAACTGCTCATTATGCAAAGGACGTTGTTGTAGCTTTTGCAGAGCTGCATGATTCGTTTGTTGAGAAGTCTAGAATTGTTCTTAATGTGCCTCAACTAAGACCATTAGAACGTTTTTAGTGAAATTTTTTACGAAACTAATATTCTGAAGGTAGAGAATTTTAAACGAGAGTTTTGAGCAAACTTCGGAAAATTCCAAATTTCCAGTATTTCGAAATCTGATGCAACATTCAAAGTGAAAAATTGGAAAGCCAGCCGACTGAATGCTGATGTAGTTATATAAAACGTGTTCAATTGTAGTTTAGTAACCATTGTTTCATAAAGTAAAGTGTAAATAATTTAATTGAAACAAACAGTTTGTTCGGTTTTTTTGTCCCCATACCCTGATTACTACATTAATGTTTTTTCTTCACATCCACAGTATTCCATTTCCCCAATTTCATTCCTCCTAAGACTTTTCTGTCTACAAATAGGTATAGATCAATTCTACTGTCTTTTCTGGAGTTATTGTTATATTATTCTTGAATGAGATTTGAATCGGCGGTCGTGCTTTGTAGACCAATTTATACATTATTAGAAATGAACAAATCAGCATATGAGTGATTAAAAAGTAACGAAACAGCTATATATTCAAGGAGATTCCGAAAGTAATGCGTATTGTAGTTTAAACGTTCTGGTTAACAAGTAGGTGACAACTTGACAGAGTGATTTCTGAGGCAACGTTTCCCAATTATCAATCTAACAACAAATAAATGAGAATATAGGACAAAATAACATTTATTTTAAGGAGAAGACGTATACAGGAAAGCAAGAAAAACTGAATGGGATAAAACAAAACATGGTAACTAGAAGAATTAACGAAAATAAAGAAATCAGAAGATTTTTTATAACAGTAGAAGCATACCAGAAAAAGAATACTCACAACATAGATATTTAATCATTGCAATATCATCGACGTTTGGTTAAGCATAATATTGACTGTTAAATAAGGAGAAGAACATCAGGAATTTGGATAATTTTTTTCTGTTTATAAGGTGCAATGCAATTTAAGCCCTGAAAATAGTTTGGGCAAGTCGATGCTTAATTACTACACAAAACTGGAACGAACTTGTGTACAGAACATCTAACTCATTTTCAAGGTTAAGATAATCACTGGTTTTCGTATATAGTCTTTCATATCTTTGAAATTACTTATATTTAAATTTTCTAGCTATTTATTCAAATATAAATAATAATACACACAGTTTTCAGTCCAACAGACACAGGATTTGAATCTAAACTGTATATTATTTGTACCATTGATATAAATAACTTCTAGTCTGCTTTTTTCTGAATTGAATCATTCATAAATTGATTAAGTTATCTATAATTATCCGTTTTCTCACCTATAATTCAATAATGAACTTTTCGATTGATAAACCTTGAAAAATGTAAACTGCCCACACTTAACAATCAATTACAAACTCTTCCAAAATTTTTGAGTTACCTTAAAAATCCTAATTAGAGATGCCTTTTATGATATTATCACCTGTGATATATACGTATAAATTCATGAAACTCAGTAATTCTAAGCAGTCTTATTAGAGAAATTTTTTAACATCATAAAACTTCTGGCAATGTTCAACAACACAGCTTCAGAATGATTATAATCCCGAATTTACATCTTTAAACCCTTCTAAAGTCAAATTTAGCTCCTCAGCTCTTGAAAATCAAAGGGAATTTCGCAGCTAATTATTTTCATGGAAGTTCCTTTGATACAACATGTTTAATCTCATAGTATAAGCGAAACTTTTCAAATATTACCTACTATCATTATCAATAGTCTGTTGTTTATAATTGGTGTACTCGGTTTCTGTTTCTGTGTAGAGTGTCTAGATATATTAAATATATTTCGTTTCATTTATGATGAGTATAAAACCAACTGAGCTATCTACTATTTTTTCTTCTAAATAGATAGTAGTATATTATAATTCAATGAGCATTTTGCTCAATGAAAGGTTTTTTCCTCGTCATAAAAGTGGTAGTGCATGTGGTAGTTAAATTGTAACATTTTTAACACAGGGTACAGTTATTCTTGTTACTTCCACAATTTTTCTTTCTCGTTATTTATGTTGTTGTCATCGTATTCTTCGGAAAATGCAGTTTATTTCCATTCTCAAAGTTAATCCACAAAATGATTAATGCTAGGGTTGCTAATTAAGTAAGAGAGATGGCAACTGTGTTGAGTATACAGTGCTTTTCAGATAAAAGTATCCACCTTTAATAACTTATTATTACGTATTACAACAATAATAGAAAATGATGATAACCTTTCCGAAGATTTACTGGTATTTCAACAAGACGGAGCTCCCCCACACTATGCTATGCCTGTCCGACAATTTTTAAACGAAACATTCCCCGCTCGTTGGATAGGTGGAAGGGGGCAGATGATGGAGTGGCCACCTAGGTCACCGGATTTAACACCCCTAGACTTCTTTTTATGGGGGTATTTAAAAACAAAAGTTTATGCTACCCAACCAGAATCTCTGGATGATTTACGAGAGAGGATAGAAAATGAATGTCGACAATTAAATCCAGCCGTATTAAGCAATGTCAGAGAGGCATTTCAAAATAGATTATACCATTGTATGGAAGTGAATGGTACTCATTTTGAACACTTATTGTAACTTCATAATAAATAGCACAGTTAAAAAGATTAAAGAGTTTGAACTGTTGTACAACCCATTTTAGTACAGGCAAATAAGGTGAAAGTAAAATTTGTGCTCTTAAAAGAAAAATTGTTTATCTCATAAACTAACCACTTTAACCTACAAGTATTATACATTTTTGAAATCAGCTTAAAGAGGAGTATCCAAATTTTACATAAAAAATATGAAAAGTAATTTAAAAAAATAAAGGGGATGCTGCTAGGGGTGAGGGGGTGGCTTTTCCAGTAAGTTTAAATAAGCCATAATGCTTGCCCCTTCCAACATAAATTGACGTGTTTTTGGATTTTTTCTAAATACCAGTATTACAAAAGTTATTAAAGGTGGATACTTTTATCTGAAAAGCACTGTATATCAAAGCTGACATCCAATTCACTATGGGATGAATTTCGTCAAGGTCGTCCAACATCGGTAGTTGTGCCAGAACACACTAATGCTGGGCGTCAACTGATATTTTGGAAGAACGTCATGTGTCATACCGTGAGATTGAGACATATTGGCTATCAGTCCACTCAAATTTGATATTGCTTGAACATTTGGTTGTTAAAAAGATTTGTTTGCGTTGGATACCGCAAGATTTGACAATCTCTTTACAAAAAGCTTGTCTCGATTGGTACAATAGAGCAAAATCCCAAGGCCCTCAGACCTTACTTATTATCTGACAGACAAAACATATATAATAGGCTAGTATTAGTGTGTATAGTGACCGTATACATACATTCTCAGGTACCTGGTGCTATAGGTAAGTTGTCAAACCAATCCTAGGGGCAAACACCCCATAAACGTATCAAAGTGTCGCTGTGAGTAAAAGCGCCTGCAAAATAATCAAGTGCCTTTTTAATTATGTTTCATTAAAATTATTATGTAATTAGTCCTATGATTGCTTTTCATCATAATTAAATGATTTATCATCATCAAATTGTCAAAGTAACTGCAGAATAATTTCAAAATTTCATACATCAAGAAAATAAAAATTAATTGAAGAAATTTTCTATTATCATCTCAATTTTCATCATCCTCGTTGATAAATGTTTCGTCCTCCAACAAATGTTCGTACTCAATAATATTACTATTATATAATATCATTATAATCGTTTGCTTCTACATTTCTCTGTAAAAACCCAAAATAATTGAAAGACAATTAGCTGTCAATTTTGAAAACTAATTAAAAGTGGACGTAAAATACCTGATTCTTTTTCAAATGATTTACCAACGAAAGTGGGCAATTGGTCTCCATCAAACCAGTTGAATTGATACTGGTTATCTTCCAATCTCCATGCATTATTTTCCGGACTGAAGGTATTCAATTGCTTCATGTCAAAATTATTCCAGAGGCTAGCCAAGTAATTTACTGGCCGGAACTGCTGGAGAAGCTCGGAAGTTTTTAATATGTTTGCGATTAAACTCGGCTGCATTAACATCAATAATCCCACCTATATTGTAAATATAACAAATAATTTTTTATCTTGCTCTGCATCTGCATTAATAAACTACGCTATTATGCCGAATTGATAAAATTCATCTTGGTATTTTGGATTTTGTTTCAATAAATTAGATGATCTTTGTTTCCTTTACTTAAAAAAAAACAGGTAAGCTTCGACATCAGAATGTTCATAATTGTTGATAAATCTTAGTTACGTTAACGTGTCTCAGTTTATTTCCATTTACTTCTTCATTGATCCTGTGAATGACTTATACCATTGTCTGTTCTTTGAGACGACTTTATACATATTTAATGCCCTTTCTATAAATATACTTATGAAATTTGTATCCGAACTATTATAAAAAATACATTTTACTAATTCTGCTATGATAATTTTCAAAATAACAACAGTTCCAGTCTGACTCACAGACTCAACTGAATAAATCAATACGCAAGCTTACGTATTCTTATAGTTATCTCACACTCACACCTACAATGGTCTTTCACTCTTACAGCGACACTATAAATACCTTTTTTTTCCCTCCGGTAATAAATACTGCCGGAAGAAGGTGTCTGGCATTATTTATTTCAAATTAATCACAAAATTTCCCACAATATACGTAAAAATCAGACCTCAGATTTCAAGTAAAGTGAGTACAAATCTTAAGTATCTCTAGCACCTGGTACCTGAGAATTGGCCGTCGATCTAAGCTAGCAGATATGTATACGTTCACTGTACACATTAATACCAACTTATTATACGAGTATATGTTTTGTCTGTCAGAAAATGAGTGAGGTATGGATCTCTGGGATCTTGGACTACAGAAAACGCTCAAAAAATTTAATCGCGTTGCTTCAAAATACCGCGATATATCAGATCGTGCTAAGCAAACGCATATTAACCTGAAATTAAACATCAATTGACTATAGAGGTCTTCCAAGACGAACCAAATCGAACAAGAGTTGTTCGCACATGTAGCACTTCAAAGCAAATGGTAGCCTGTTTTTTTAAATAACTGGACATTTGGCTACTGTTCCATTAGAGAAATATAGAGCTGTTAATTCTGAATAGTACACCAGAAGTTCTCGAGAAAATCAGGGAAACCAATCGCAGATGACGAATCATTCTGAACTATGATAGTGCGAGCTCTCACACATCAGTTCAAACAAAAGCAAACAGTCTAAACATCGAATTTAAGGGTAATCCACCGTACAATGCTTGTTAGGCGAAAATGATTTCTTCTTATTATCGCAGATGAAAAATAAATTGCGGAACAACGTTTTTCTAAACATTAAGAATCAATACCTCGATCGGAATGCTTGGACAATTGATAACAACGCATACAAAAGTGTATTCATCTTAATGAAGGATATTTTAATTCATATCAAATTATCGTATTAGTATCAATCAATATATCCACTTATAAGTATTGAACTCATCTGCAGTGATAGTTGTGCAGAATATATGAAAAGTTGCGTTACCAATTTAAATTTTCGTTCTAATATAGTGCGATTAAAAATTAGGGGAACTGATTTGTCCAGCAATTTCAGAAATAAATTCTTATGTTATGATAAATGTATAGAATGGAAATAGCCCTGAAGAGCTGCAAAGGAAATACTATCACATAGCCGAACCGAATTAGTTTGGCGAGGTGGGGGAATTGCTGCTTGTTAGACTGACTTCTTCCAATCGAATCAAACAACGATGGCTCTGTGATAAATCGAGTTGTTTATAACCCTGTATTCAGCAAGATTTGTCAAGGTGGTTCAATAATATACACTGAAAAAAGCTTTTTAATTGAAGCAAATGACAGCAATGTTTGTCCTGTCAGGTTTTTTGAAAAATTGATGTCAAAAATTATCAATCGTCACTGAAAATTCGAAAATGATCACTGGTATGATAACACACCCATTGGAAGAAATACAATTCAAAATTGGAGAAACTCATCTGCTGAAGCGATTGACTTGATTACCAAGGAAAAGAAAATTTCTAATCACTCTAATAGATCGACTTGGATATTGATTGCAATTTAATCAAAATTGGGCTCGTACAAAAAATATTACACGTATCTGAAAATAGCAGTGAAATAACTTTTGATGGAGTTGGATAAGAAAGGAATGCATTTTATGATTTTTAAGGATTCTTTGAACAGTGCCATGACAAATGTCTCGCTGTTGAAAATATTTCTAACAGGAACTTTCGAGACGAACAAACAAATCATATCCACCGTTTCTTGAAAAGAAAAATTCACACTATTCATCTTAAGGATTTCCTACTTCATGGAAGAAAGCTATAAAATGCAGGCAACAATTACTATAAGTTTTAAGAAATAAATATATATACAAACGTGAACGAGTGACGTTTACGTCAAATTACACAACACTAAAAAATTGTGGTTTACAATAAATATCACAGCGTAACTGGAGTTATTTGTGCCGTAAAATATAGGATGCTTCATATGAAGTTCAAATTTTGAGCGAAGAAAGAGAATGAATGCTTTGAGTTTCTGTTCAGCCTGTATACAAAAGAGAAAATTAATAACATTTGAACGAATTGGAACGTATCTATATCTCTTGATTATCCTGTATAACGTAGCAAAACCTTGAATGGAAAGTTTTGAAAAAATAAGCAATGATATTGTACTCGTAATGTTTTTCTTATTTCATTTATGTTATTTCTATCGATGAGGTGAATTCATAATATAACACTTATATAACAATCAACTCATCATCACTTGTATAATTGAATATTCACTACTTCATATCTACTTTTCTAATTTATTCGATTTCTCTAATTATTGTTCTATTTAGTTTTGTTCACTATAAATTTTTAATAGAAACTATCTCTCGATGTTGAATGAGCTCGATTATCAGAATGGACATTTCTAGAATTTCAGAAAGTCAACAAGAAAAAATAAATAAATATGAAGATCTTCCTAGAAAAAATAATATGATCAACTCACAGCTGTTTATAAAAAGCATATATCGAAGGCAATATCAAAGACTTCACCCTATCGTCAAATTCAAGAGCTCCATTATAACCGGACAGGATCGGCTTCACGGTCCATGTGGCGGATGAGTTTGTAACAGTTCGAAATAATTTCAAAATATGGACATTCATTATTTTTTAAATCAATTTTTTATATCTTCTGAAATAACTCATAAACTGAGGTTCCTAAAGTACAAAACCTATACCCACAAATGGGTTTGAACGATTACTAGATGTTGTTGAGGTGATAAAAATTATTTTAAATGAAATGAAATAACGCTATTTGGACGTTAATTGAATTGGGGAATTTGTTGATAATGGTGCACGAATTTCCAGTTTTATGTAGAATTTCCGTAAGCTCGAACTCTTCTTTTGTATAATTTGAACGGACGATCAATTTTGCGCCTACTATTAGTATATTACCTACATATGTGTTTTACTTTGCCTTACATTTCAGATACATCACATTCCTTTTGGAACAAATCAAAAAATTATGTTATATTTTTATATTAAATCGTATTTCGAAGTAAATTGAAAATTTTTTTCGGAAGGAAGTGAATTTTTGCCGTTTCACCAAATAAAATACTTCACAAGTAATTGTCTATTATATCCAAATATATTGAAATTTCAATTAAAAGTTTTCCCATATAGATTTCTAGTGAAACTCTAGTAACAATATAAATGGCATATAAGAGAAAATATTCATTTTCAAGATCTTTGTTGGTAGTTTTTAAATTGGCCGTCGACAAAATGACAAACTTTTCTACAAATAACCATTGCCTGTATTTAACTTTCATATTTCTTCGCTGTAACGTTCAAAGAATATTTGTTAACATTAAACAAACTCCGAAACTTCAAAATTTTCTGACAAAACCTCGGGGAATTCCATTCTTAAATTTTGATGAGATCCCTTGCTACGCCTAATAGGAAAAGACCCTTACCCGAGTGAAGCAAAGAATATTTCACCGCTTTCCTGACCTGTTATTTAACGAGGGTCAGAAAAGTATAAACAACGTTGCCAGTTCCTATGTGAGTAAAATGTAAGTAAATTAATTCAGGATTGTTTAAGAAACCCATAAATTTGTTTGTGAGGATATTGATGGTACCTATATTTGAGCACATCTTTAGAAAAAAGTATTTGAGGTATTTTTTTTAACAATTTATTGTGAGAAAAAAAGCCCACCAACATACTGAGTATACAGAAACTCTTCCGTCAAGCGCAAATTTCATATAATACCTTCTCGATCTAAAATAACTTTTCTATTTATCTCTATCCAAAGTTTCTTTCAAAGGGATTTATGATTGTTTCTGTTGTTAGTTTTTGAGTATATTTAAAAATAATCCTGCCAACAACTCTCTCGTACATGGTACGTTATATAATCCTGCAATGATACATTATTCGCAAAAAACCCGCATTTTTCACCTTCATAAACGTCTTACCTGAAAGAGATGATTCAAATTAAAATCGTTTGGTAATCAAATTGTATAATTGAAAGCCAGAAAGGCATTCATATAAATTCACTACCACAATTTATGTTGTCCAATTTGTCATAACGCTGAGGCACAAAAAATTAACCTTCTCACGTTGAACCGTAAGAAGAAATGTGGATTCTTTTCACAGAATTCAACCAAGAAATAAAAGTTTCTCTCAAAAGTCCACATTTTCTATTCATTTCAGTGATAACTTTGAATTCAAATTAGTATTTTTAATGATACAATGTGATTAAATAAAATTGTGAAAATTGCCATGTCAATCAACGTGTTAAATTCGAAAGTTCAAATTCAAAATTGAATAAACACGTTTTGATATTAACGATTTTTCCTATTTCAAAATTAATTTTTTGGTATTAACACTTGACTATGATTGCAAACATATGGAATGATTTAAAGGTGATTTTTTCACCTTTTCCTTGCGGTACTACGAGCAGAAATTACGCGGTGGGTAGCATCCAAGTGCATCCTCACTTCTGATTTTTTCGCGTAGACGTGTGACAAATTCCCAAACAAAATAATTCAAAATTATTAACTCGCATGAATGAGGATCGGGCCCATAAAGGTCGTTACTCAGATGTTTCTTGCAATTAATTGATTATTCTGCCCGCTGCATGACAAATGGGCCGACCTTGCTGAAACCACATTGTTCCTTTCCTACATAAATCTAGAAAAATTAGCAATTTTTTATTATTATCGTTAATCAATCACTGTAACGTTTTGATTAAATTCATTTTTCAATACATAAGGGTCAATTATGCCATCGACCCATAAATTACGTCAATTCTCTTTGTAAACAAAACTTTCCAATCAGAAGTGTGCTTACGCGTTAGTTTATGGACTTTGAATTGCCAGATCACACTTATTTAAAAATTAATAAGGAATGCCACATCAATTGTTGCAAAAATCAATGTGGATAGCCGTTTAATGAGATATGTATAAAAAATGATTGAATAGAACTACCTTTGGAGGTCACTAGCTCCCTTTAAAGGAACTTTGTATAAACATGAATAAGGTTAGACGTCTTTATAGTCTTCGAGGCTGTGTTTTTCTCTCCATCACCATTTTTTCATACAATATAAACTCATCTAAATAATCAGAAATGTTCGCGAAATGGTTCCCTGTCTGCTTACCAATTTTATTTGAGCTCAATCAGTTCCCGAAAAAGATAATTTGAAAAATGGTCGTGATATGGAAAACACTCACAGTATTCTGCCTGTTACAGTCTCAATTATATCTGTCACTAAACAGTAGTTCCTTTTTATCTGTGCTAACTGCAGAGAGCAACTTAAGCACAACTAATAGTTCGACACGTGACAGAAAGAATCAAAGCTAAACATGGAAGTTTCAAACTACAGAACTGAAAAAAAAATACTTCAGCTCCTTGTCAATGCCTAATTTTTCCGTATTGCTACGTTAAAAATCTTCCACGTTCCACGTTACACTCCCATTTGATCTCAAAGAGCATTTGTAAGTAATGATGAATTTTGGGAATCGACATCTGGATCTAAATATCATATTATGTGAATTGAATTGGGTTTCTGATCTTTGCAATTTTCTATTTATCTTCACTTTTTCGTAAGTGAGATATATTATGAAATAATAGAAAATACTATTAACAAGAAACGAGGCAGCTAATTCACTTTCTCTTAGAGAGAAATTCACTATTAAAACCTGATAAAAACCAACAATATGATAGAAAGCAGAAGAACTAAGGAAGCTAAATAGTGTCTTGCAATGAAAAGTTGACAAAACCACCTCCAAATCATTCCATATGTTTGCAATCATAGTCAAGTGTTAATACCAAAAAATTAATTTTGAAATAGGAAAAATTTTAATTCAAAACTTTCCACGTTAGCACGTTGACTGACAAGGCAATTTTCACAATTTTATTTAATCACATTGTATCATTGAAAATAATTAATTTGAATTTGCAAAAAAATCCCACAATATCAATATCCTCATCACTATCCAATACGTGTTTCTCAAATAGTGAAAATCCTTCATTGATTGGTGAATAATGTAATAGTTGCTATAAAGTTTATCACAAACCATCTATTTTCATTTGTGGAGTTCCATAATGTACAGAAAGCTTATTGGTCTTTGGAAATAATACAAAACCTAATCTGTTGTATATTAGTCATTATTGCCTGCATTCCTCACTTATCAGTCCATACACAAAAATATTAGAAAAACCCAACTTCATTTGGAGATTCTATGATCGGACAGATACCTTACTACAAGATGAAAATTGCAATTTATGAACCGGCCTTGAGAATCCATCTTGCCCCTCATCGCATATCCAGTGATGTTACTTTGTAATTAAGGTTGAGTTGATAAAATTTTCTCTAAGTTCGTTCTATACGTTAGCAATGTTTATAAGACTCGGCAACATCGCAAAATTATTTGTAGCTCCGGTTCTCTAGATTCTTGTCTATTTTACTGCCCTTATGTATAATCTTTCGAGCAATATCTCAAGGAATTCATCATGCATCGTGTTATCGTAAACGACCTATCTAATTTATCTCTGATCTTTGCATCAATCAGTGTCACACCGTCCAATCCACTTCAGGATAAAATGTATTTGGAAATCAATGGCAGGTCGAGAAATAAGAAAGCAAAAAGCTTTTTCCTCACTTCAACAGGTTAAATATCACGTTGGATTTTGTCGAATAGGACTTATCGAGGTCAATTATTTGGAATTGAGGAATGTATCATATTAGCGTTGACTTCCGTATAACTTGATTCCAGGAACGGTATTGCTCAATGTAAGTGACTGAATTCGAGATACTGACTTAATAGAAAATGAAAATACCTTTTTCATTGTAATATACTTTTTAGAGTATAAACTCGTTTTCAATTGTGAAGTTGAAACTGAGGCTCTTATCAGCTGCACATTATCATTTTTCGTGACTTAAATATGACTATTTTTCTCTATAAAATTTCCATTCAATACATTCTCAGTCCGGGGAAATACATATATAAGCCAAATTTGTACTGATTCCTTGGTTTTGCCTTATTAGCTTTGTGAACCAGATCCTGTTAAATCCCCTCTTATAATCTATGAAGGAGAAGAAAAATAAAATTTGGTTGGTCTTAGCATTTTTCAAGTAGCAGAACTTCATCCAATTTTTTTCCAACATAGCTTGACATACCTAGGCGAAGTGAATGAATTTATATATCAGTAATAACTCAAGCTGCATTTTTCCATTTCGTTTGTCTCATATCACAAGCCGTGACAAGTTTGAACTCGTTATAGTTTGCTAATAGAACCGCTTCAGTAAGATATTATCTGGGTTAAAACATGAAACTTGAATGACGCATCGACATAATTTTTGTTTCAAATTAAAAAAAAAGTCAAAGAAGCGCGCGAAATATTAAAATCTATCTGTAGTAGAAAAGTAGTATCTTTGAAGAATGTCTAGAAGTATAAGTAATGTGGAAGTAGAAAATAATCAATGAGAGACAAGCTTATAAAAATGAACTTGTTTGTTCATATAGGTGTTTGACCAACCCAGAGTTTAGTGAAGAACATTTTTTCCACGAATCGTAGTAAATCCATATTCTATTTTAATCATTGGATTTTATATATCCAATTGAAGTTGCCATGATTTTCATCACTGATAAGAAACCTGGACCTTTATTGTAGTAATCTAATAATTTACTAAACTAGTACGTGATCAAATTTGACCAGAACTGACAAAAAACATTTACAATCATACTAACAGATAATTCAGTTTTCTATATGGTTGTTGCAAAGCTCTATTGGTAATGGATATTACCCGCAGTACCTTGGGCTAATTTTTTTTTCATAGCTTCAATGGACAATGGCTTTATTCGTAAAAGCAATTTCCGAGTTTATTTAAGAGAAAAAGTTACAGGGAGCTATATATGGCTCATACATTGACTAAGCGAGTCTGATCGGTTTTGGTGAAATGATCTCCGCATTATCGTGGTAAAATTATATTGATTGCTTGCACACAGATCTGGATGTTTACGAAAAATTGTCTCACGTCCTAGCCTCAAAACTGTCAACTGGTAGTTCATATTGACGTTTAACCTTCTGGAACGAATTTTGATTGATTGTTGAGGATACTTTTTTTAGAATCTTTTTTGCGACCTTCTGTGAATGAAACGGGTTTTTGAGTACGAGTGACATGGATCAAACCAGAAATTGTTGAGTACCTCTGCTATCTCTCGGATGCCGACACCACGATTTTTGTACATAATTATATCAAATTCTTTGATGTCGTCGTCGTTAATAGAAGTGGATAGGCGATGAATGTTAAATATTTGGAAAATATCCCACTTCTACAACATTCCCAATGAAAGGTTGATGTAATTATATTGGAGATACAATATTTGAAGTAAACGCATTGCTCAACTTTTTTCCTTAGTCAGTATCGCCAGACATCTTTTCGCATCGTAACAAACCGGTGATTGAGACTCATTCCCTTACCTCATAGATAGAGTTTGAATTGGTAAGCGACTCAACATAAGTATAATAAAATCTTAAGTTTTTAAATACAATAGATGTACCACACTGACTTCAGAATCCCAAATGAAATGGAGCAATTAAAACAAGTCTAGAATATGGTTGAGTCATTCTCATACTATTTTTAGCAAAGTAAATTAGGTTCTCAGTACAATTACCAGCAGGTAAACAATATATTAATATCAAAGTTTTCTTCAAAAAGGTTTACCTCAAATAAACTTCTGCTTAAAACTCAGTAAGTAACCAATCGTTTTGCACCTCCCAATATCAAATTTCGCCTCTTCATACCCTACCGCTATTATCTTGTGTTGACCGGATGGCCGTGTATATAGAAGCGGTCTCTACGGGCGGTTATTTACCGCCCCCTGGGGAGCATCCTTTGACTGCGATACGACCCAAATTCTGAGCCCAAGTCGCCCTTAACATTCGGTTAGTAAATATGAGCTATGTTAGCGATATATATCCAGGGTCGCATTCCAAATTTGAGTCAGTATATAGTTTAGATGATCGTGAGGAAAAAAATTGTTTTCACCTAATTGATTCTATCAAGTAATAAAAATTAAAATATGAATTTTCAAATTAATTCCGTTCAAATAAATATTAACCTTAATCAACGTACACAGGGTAATATGATGAGAAAACAAAGTGTTACAACTTGGAAACTTTTAGTCGTGGAGATTTGCCGTAAAAACCTTTCTCGTATTTGTTATCATAGTATATATATTATTGAGTTAAACAATTAGAATTTAGTTTCAACGGAATCCTTTCTTTTTTAAAGTCATTGGACTCTTACAACTTTTATTTATTACGAATTCGTAGGCTTTTGCAATACACTGAGAGGGATTGTCCTTTTGGAGATCTGAAAGAGTGTAAAAAGTACTACCAATTCCTGGAAATGTCTTTGGGTTTCTTTGACATTTTCCTGTAAAAATGAGATTTTCCAAAAACAAACGGTTCTTAAGTATATCCTCACCAACAAAGATATTACTTGAAACTGAAAATGCGATACACTAGATGTTACATATAGTCGGTACTGCTTTCTAGTATACATATATGCTTAACAAATCATCGTCGAATGCTAAGAGAGCCATGAAGTGACAAAGTGACAAGTGAAGAAAAATACGAAAAGAGAGAGAAATTCTCCTGCATATAGAAAGTAGAAATACAGCTTATTTGGGTCACATTTATTAACTCATAATTGAGAGAGGGATAGATGGTAAACGGGTAGTCGTGAGAACGCAATGGTCTTGACTGAGGAACATAACAGAGTGGACAGAAATATAGAAGATCCAGTTCACACAGCGGCAGAGAGAGAGAAGCGCAAGTATTCACCAACATCCAATAATAGTGGATAGGTAGCAGAAGAAGAAGTTAATGCCGGCCATATTGGTGCTATTATCGTAGCGATGGTTGCTACAATTCTGGTTCATTGAGTAAATCTTCAATTAGAACACGGAGCATAGGTCGACAACAAAAAATGTGGAGTGACAACGTAGAGTATTGGTTCCCATATTTACGACGAATCAACTGTTTTCAAAATAAAGCTGAAATCATTAGAATAGAAGTCGTTTAAAGTGTAAAAGGCACGTTCCAGTAAATATGCCCTCAAATTATTGCGGGATATATCGATTTCAATTGGCAAGTGATTGTGCATTTTTTTGCATTATAAAATATTGAGCCCTCAACTATTCTGAACGTGGAGTAGATATGTGAAGGTCATGCTTCGCGTTACTGAGTGAATATTCTGAAATTGGAGAAGCGTGCTTACGAATTAGGGAAACGGATTCAAATATAAATATCGAAGGAAGTCAGAAATTTTAATCTTTTAAAGAAGTCCTAGCAGTGAGTCCTGTTGCTTAGTCCGAGTAAATATCTAAAGCTCTCATTTGTAGTATGTAGACTCGCTCATATTGAGACGCACCACTCATATCCCAGAAGGGAAGGGCATATCGGAGATGGCGTTATAGACTATTAAGTAGGTGGATAAGTTCAGTTCTTTGGAAACTGATCTCGTTACAAAGCAGGAGAAGCTCAATTTCGTAGATAAGAAGGCTTCGAAAAGGTCGAAAAAGGAGCGTGATTTGAAACAAAAGATATGATCTCAAAAACTATATCGATATCGCGAGATATCTTTAATTGCAAGAACCCTCAGCTACGCCATTATTCCTTGTGAGATACAGTATTAAGACGATCCATTGTTGTAAAAAAAGGAATTCGCTAAAAATTGCCAAAACCAACTCTGCTATAGCAGATACACGACAATAAAAATACATTATGTAGAGGGTGAAACGAATTTTGTAGTATGTGGTCATCAATCTGGATATTCCACAGAAGGGGAACGAGGGATGTATTGACATGTGATTATGTATCATCCGTTCGTTTTTAAGGACGATCAGTGATATTTATCGCTTCTATCTGTGGTCAAGGGTTTTATTTATCACTTTCTATTGTATGAGATGATCTTGTGTTTTCCTCTGAATTTTGAATGAAGTTTCGCATGGTTTTTAGGTAGGAAATCAAACAGTTATGCTCTCATATTTCAAAAATATTGATGATCCAAAAGTTATAATTCACATATTGTGAGAAATGATGAACACATTTTTCGCTCAAAGTTGTATAAAAAGTGGATTGTAAAATATGGAAGATATACATGCAGATTTGATATATAAGAAACTTAAAAATCCATTATTTATGATCCGGAGGTCACAGGAAACATATCGTGAAGTTCAAATGGAATATAAGATA
The DNA here is from genome assembly GCF_026230105.1 of Diorhabda sublineata. Lineage (NCBI taxonomy): Eukaryota > Metazoa > Arthropoda > Insecta > Coleoptera > Chrysomelidae > Diorhabda > Diorhabda sublineata. Next base: position 32,541,316 of record NC_079477.1, read on the forward strand.
TGAGGGAGTATTTGAATTCTATTTGCATATAATTGAAATTGTATCCTGTAAATATAAATTCTTAAGCTGAAGTGCAGTATATCCTCTTCTGAATGTTTTTCAACCCAGTTGTAATTTATGAAAATAGATAAGAAGCTTGTAGAAATAAGTGCGGTAGCCAATGCGGATTGAGAATTATCTGACAAAACGTGCCCAAACTGTTTTTGAGCAAACAAAAAACAGTGACAGTTTTGAATAAAATCTACAGAAGCTCTATCTCCATTCCTGTTATCTTCCAAAAAAAGTCTCTGTGCCTCAATTTTGGCATGGGGAGTTCGAAATTAATTTTTTAATTAACAAATAGTATATTGGAAAATAATGTAGAATGGTTCAACTCGAATAAAGTTGGAACAATAATTGCATTCGGCGTGTCTCATACATCATTATCTAGAACGAAACAAATATCGAGTGATTTCAGAAGATCTAGACAGGACAGACTTCGTATCACCATCCCCTTACAAGACCAATATTTAAGGTTAGCCACTTTCAGCTTGCGAATCCAGCTTCAAAATGCTCATGGAATTCAAATTTGTACCAGAACAGTTTTTCAACGTCTCCTGAAGTTGAAGTGAAATGGAGTATAAACTCCATACAACATTGTAGGTATCACATTTGACATTAGCTCAGTTATAATTTAGGCACAAATTTAATGATAATAGATAATACTCGTTTATATATTTTGAATTTTTCATACATCCCAAAGCAATCGTTTATAAATAAGACAATCTTCTTTAATCGTAGTAGTATTGGAAGAAGTACTCTATAATGTCACATTCTCTTTTCAGCTTCTCAAAACCCTACATGATTATTTTAGTGTAATATATTTTATTTCGTAATCAAAATCCTTTGTCCCGTCCCATATTCAATTGATATGCCAAAAATGCAAACAATGTAGATGATTGGTTTTGTTTTGTATGTGGATAGTTTCGTAGATTCGTTAAAAAGCGCATATCTATCAAAATTTCCTATTTTATGTTGTGAACAAAGATAAATGATAGAGAATTTTTTCACTGAAAGGGTCAGTCGCATTTAACGTATACCTTCTATTGGGTCATCAAATAAGAGAGATTCTTGAATTGTTATCGAGAGGATAGGGTCATTTTTATGTTAGTTATGATTAATTTCATTAATGGTCCTAATATAAGGAAACTTTCCCTGTAGCTGGATTGGCATTTAGGTGATTTCTAGGAGAGAGTTCATTCAGTGCGGTATCAACTCATTGTGCGTGTGTCCGCCTACCGTGAGGGATGAATAAACTAAATTAATTGGAGTAAAAAATGGCCTCACTAACCGGACAGCTTGTTGAAAGGTAAAATAGATTTTTTTGTTATAAGTGATGCTGGTACAATTGCTCCATATCGTCGGCCAGGAAAACCGACGATATTTGGTTCATAAATATTTTGAAGATAAAATAACGATAATAAAAATGACTCATACATTGATATTACGAAGACGGTGGACACAAAACGAAAAGAATAAGGCAAATATCTACCTTTGTTATATCTGCTACTCTTTTGTATATCCAATTTATCTCAGTTATTTCTATCAAAATATTTCTATTGATTCGGACGATCAATTTCTTCAAAAAGATTCTCCACATTCATTCAATCAAGTTGAGTCGAATGATGTTAATAGAGGATTATGAATATTAAGATCCAGAGCAGAACTTCTCGAAAATCACTACAACACTGGAATTTGTTAACACCAGACGGCGAAGTTATCTTGTCAAGAAACAGAAGTAAGGTTTACTAGGAAGTCTTCACAAGAGAAGGAGAATGCTGTTATTGTACTGATATCCCGGGATTCTTCATTGATTATTCGTCTACACCATTGATAAGCTTATTGTTTGTGGCACGGTTCGTGAACTCTCCCGTTGTAGAGATCGATACAGAAGATTTTTCAGCTTGTGTTGTGAAACATTTTGGTGGAGATCAGGCTACCGTTGAAATAGAAGTTGTTGATTTTCAGAATGACCTGTATCTTAAATCCCTCCCCACCACTAAAAATGTCTGGCCTCTAGTCCCCAAAGGAAAGCATCAAATTGTGGTTCAAGTTACATTGAAATTGAAAGCTGTGTCTCTACATAATTATGTGAAGTATGGAATTCATAAAAAATAAATATAGAAACAGACTGACTAATGAACATTTGGACAACTGCATCATAATGGGGGCTACAACATACTCTCCAAACTGCAAGGAAATACTTGATGGCCAAAAAGAGTTCCACACCTATCATTAAAATGATCATTCAAACTACTTTAGTTACACTTCCTATATATTTTGATTAATAATAGAAATACATGTTCGTTTGTAAAAACTGGCTTGAATTTCATTTTGTGTACTTTCTTCAGTCCTAGGCTGGCTCACTCACTCAAAAGCTTGACGACCATAGGTCTACACCAATAGGATCTTAATTGTACAGAAAGCTATGGATCAATGTCTACATTGGAGAGTACAAAGAGCATGTACAGGGTCTTTCTAGACAAGTTGAATCGATATATATTGAATTCCTAGAATCTACGCAAAATTTCAATATACAGCTCTCAAAATCTGTGGAAACCTTGACAAAAATTTATATAGGATGTTCAGAAAATTTCGCTGTCTAAAAATTTCGAAAACTCAATTTTTTCTCTTTACCATTGGAATTACACTCCAGTCAATCAAAAAATATTTAAAAATACTACACTAACAGGACAAGAACAAAACTAAAAGTTAAATTAAAGTGAATGTTCGAAATGGTTGCCCCCAGCTTCCAAACATTTATGGATTCTTGTTAAAAACCCGTGTTGAGTGGCGTTTCGAATTTGAGTACGGTGAAAGAGTTCGAAATGCATTCCGAACTCTTTCCTAGCCTTGTCTTCTTTTGTAGCATTGTAGCGAAGCATACACGATATTTTTTATACGACCCCAATGAAAAAAATCTTATGGGGTGATATCCGGTGAACGGGTAGGTACATCGTGTGCTTTCCATCGGTCCTCAAAATGAGTCTGTAAAAAGTTATTTACAAGCGCACTACCGTGTGGTGAGGCTCCGTCGTGCTGATACCACAGCTGATTCCGATTCAGATTCAGTGGGTTTAATTAATTTTTCGATATTTCCAAATATCTGTTACCTGAAATAAACAAAAATTTGAAGTAAAATTCCCCCTCAAATTCAAATAGTAAGATTACAATTCAAATTTTCGTCATAAAAATGTACCGCCAGCATACTATACTGCATTCCTTATCGCAGCAAAAACAATGAAATTCACGCAACATGTGGGGATTAGTATCACTCCAATTTTCGTCTTCCTGAGTTTTAATTAAATATAAATTCACAAAAAGCAATTCTTCTTTGATCGTCACCTGGCTTTAAAATTTGTACCAGCGAGATTGAATACGGATGTAACTTGTGTTTTTTAAGAATCCTGTGAATACTTATCTCTGATATTCTCAAATCTCTTTACGCATCGGTTAATGAATTTTCAGGATACGCTCTGAAGTATAACAAGACTGTAATTTCGTTGGCTTCATTATCTATGACAGGTTTTCATTTGTTGCACAGTGCAACAATCTGACCGTGGGTTTTACAATTATGAATGAGTCGCGTAAGTGTAACAGGGGTGGATCGTGGTTTATCCGGATATCGCAAGCTCGTTTAATAACCCCATCACATTCCGTATAATACTAAATTGAAATAATCTTCATTAATGAATCCTAAACGGGACATGATGAACACTTTTGCAACGCTTAAACGTCAAGCTGTTTTCATTGTTTGTTTGTTTGTTGATATGTTAGCTTTTTTTTGGTCGCTCCAGACAACCGACAATTAAAAACCATTACATTTTCAGTTTTTTCAAGTTTCTATACCGTTAGTTTGAGATATATAAATTTACTAACGAAGCCCCTTCAATTTAAAGCGTAGAATCCAATGGTAAAGAGAAAAAGGGGGGTTGCCATTTGAAAAAATTAAGTTTTTAGATAGCGAAATTCGGCACAATTTTCTGAACACCCTATATAAGTTTTTGTCAAGGTTTCCACAGATTTTGAGAGCGGTAAATGTTATTTGTTCAAATCTGAAAAATATTAGAAATAAATCACTTAAACTGAGAAATATATTTTTTTAGTGGAGGGCTGTATGTGTCCAAAAATTTCGAAAATGTGAAATAATCAAAAAATAGTGGACTTTAGGCATACGATGCTCTATAAAAAGTTGTATTGAAACTTTACGTAGATTCTAAAAATTCAATAAAAACCACAGCATTCCGTACAAAATAATGAAGTTTGGCTCCACTTCCGGTATAACCGGAAGTTTTAGAAAACTAAAATTATTTTAGATGAATCGAGAATTTAGGAAAATCCTTAAAAACAAATTTTCAGAACACTAATCCCAGTACTTTCCCATATCCATATCGATTAAGCTCGTCGTGAAGGACCTCTAAGTCAAGTTTGTTATCAAGTTAATGAGATAAATTTACTAAATACATTTTTCACTTTGTCTTTGAAACAGCAAGACTAGAAAGCATCATTATGTGAGAAAAGAATGGATTATTCCAAATGAGTATACTCCAGGCAAAATAAGCAGAAAATATGGGTCGTTAGTAGGTCCAAAAATTATTATTCTAATACGACACTTTCATCTATTAGAGTAGAACTTTTGGAATAATTTGTAACAACGGTAAACAAAAATAGAGATACATTCCTTAACATCCAAACAGAGAGAAAACTGGAAAAAGCCGTAGGTATTTGTTGACCCACAGATCCGAAAAGTAATAAATTATAAACAGTTCGTAGATCTCTCATCTGCCAATGGAAAAGCTGCTTAGAATTTGTTTAATAAGATTGCATACTAGTTTTTGGAGAATGAAAAAAGTGGAAATATGTCATTGAAGATTAACTTCCTGTACTTATGTTGGGAAAACATCATCAGGGATTTTGTAATGGAAATATGTTTACATAAGTATTACTGTGGGTTCATAACAAGCGAAAATGAATTCTGTGGCTGATGGACTTGCTTTTAAGCCATTTTCCACACTCAAGAAAACATGACACAAGAAAATATAAAAAGAAAACCAAAATTTCTAATTATATGAAGTAGAGATTCTGGGAAAAAAGGATACTCCAGTTGTCCCATTCGTCGCACAAAATTGGGTTATACTTCTACATTCATCTAATAGCCTAGAAAATATAGACCAACGTCTTATTGAAACATAGGATGAACTTCATCAGAATGATATGAGATTGCTTTAATTTGATAACAAATTTATGTGTAAATAATTATTTTAACATTCTTATCAATCATTTCTAGATGCAAAACTGAACCAATTGAATTTGCAAGCCCCTTGTGATGTCAACTATACATCATTATTTATATGAAATGATTCATTTTCAGATCGAATATTTTTTATTCTTAGCTCCAATTGTTAACAGTAGATATTCGAATTAATATCCTTCCAACTCCAATTAACAACGATCTCTTTCGCACATTATTGTCGTAAGAGATATTATTTGTTTCAAAAAAGTCTTGATAACATTTTTCTCAAGCAAAAACTTCCTTATAACATTTAGTAGACACCAAAGTAGGATTCAGAACTTTCAGATGCATTTTCATGAACATATTTTCTCATATTTTGGTGATGTTCTTTGGCCTCCCAGGTCTACCGACTTGTGACTTATCTGTTATCACCAACCGTGGAATTTGGACAATTTCATGAACGCAATAGTTCAGGAAATAGTCTGCATCCCAACTAAAATTTTGTGTCTTAAATAATTTTGAGAAGACACTTGAGTCCTGAACTTGAAATGATTACATTGGCTTGATATTATTTTCCACAAGAAACTGGGATGGAAGTTAATAAGCTCTGGCAACTAAAAGGGAAAAAACTGAGCAAAGATTTTGAGTGAATGAATATGCAAACATTCTAAAATTATTTCATTGAAAAGTATCCATGCTGTATGTCACCGATGTTTTTTAAGTTTGTCCATTACAAACAAACAAGCAAATATGTTTGTAATATTAGTACAGATTAAGTCACATACGAATAATTTGAGAAAATAACGTATCGAAAGAGAAAGGAACTGTCTTGGCTTTACCCCTTTTAGAAATTTAGAAGCGGCAGCTCGTGTCATCAACCATCCCTTTCAAGAAATGCAAGAATTTGACTTGTAAATCAGGATAATAAAATTGTCCAAGTGATTGACAAACTATTCATAACAATACGTTTCCCGCTTTCATGAATTTGAAAGGAGACTCGGTTTGAATTGAAGAAAATCGTCGTAAAGATTGGATTACAACGTAAAGAGAAGACGTGGATTGTGAAAATGCAAAATTATGTAGATTTCTTCTAAAGCGATTAACTTTTTTTGTATCGTCAACGGGTAACGGCGTAATTTGGAATTCTGATTCGAAAAATATTCATACTTTATATCGATTCAAGTAATTTGGTATTTAAAGTAGCAGCAAATGTACAATTTATTGAAAAGTTATACATCAATACAACAGAGGTTGGTTTTTTTTGGAAAATGTTTGACTCGAAAATATATAAAACGGGACTATGATTTAACTCCAAAATTTTAAGTATTAATTGATATACAATCTTGTTGGAGAGATTTTGACAAAAGTCTTTGACCTTGTTTCGTTATTCTCAATCTAAAAATATTGGGCAAAATAAGAAACAGGGTTCTGACAACGGGAGAAAGTTTGAAGTACAAGATTGAACATTTAATTAATAAAGCAAGAATCATTATTTTCATGATAATTAAAAAATACACTACTTAACGTAATGAAATTATACTCTGAAAGTTATATTTTCATATTAATCTTAACCACTTTATCAAAGGTTAAGTTTTTTGTCTAAATTTATATCGATCAATGAAACCAAGTTCATATACAGGACTAAATTTTTAAAACAACAACAAAACTTGCTACAATAATTTTATTTTATAGCAGCTTATGAATATAAAATTTTTTAGCATAGACGGAGAAGCTGTTTATTACATTTGAAAGCGATCAGCATTAAAATCTTTGTGATGATGGGTGGTTGTCAAAAGGGACAGATTCATACTGTTCCATAATTGTTCCTAATCGATTTTTCAAATAGTCACTCACATATTGTCATCTATCATAAGTACGAAGTTGCTTCTAGTTGGATGTTCGTTTGCTTATTGTCTCATTTTTTTGATTTTCTTAATGAACAAAAAAGCAGTGTTAATGTAAATGTGGATCACGAGTGCCAGTTTCGTGCGAAAGCTCTTTTGATTTGATTCTTATCCTTCAAAAGAAAATATTGACAGGTTATATAAAAACTTACGACAATATATTACTGAACGAAATATTATAAATATGAAACACTAGTTTTTGGAACAAAGAATAGTTTTCAATGAAATATACATTTTCCATTCTGCTCAATGACATTTTGCCATCTTTCTTTCAGCTTCATGATTCCGTGCTTATAAAATTTTGGTCCTTATTTGTGAATGTTTGACCATTTAAAGAACTTTGCAAACTTCGAAATAAATGGTGATTAGATGGTGCCAGATCAGAGCTCTATGGATATGTGGCATCACTTCCCTTGGCTTCTCACGAGTTGCCAAGGATTTATGAGATCTTACTTTATCATGGTGAAACACTGAAACTTCCCGATTTGACAATAATGGTATTTTTTTTGACTGCTCTATTCAGTTTCATTAATTGTTGACAGTAAACATCAGAATTAATAGTTTGGTTCTTTAGAAGCAGCTTAAAACACAACACTTTTTTTTGTTGTTTTTCAGCTTCCGATGTGGTTTGTGCTGGTCTTACGTGTTCACCACATGATCGTTTTCAAACTATGCTACTGTACACGACCCATTTTTCATTACAACTGATGATTCTTTTCAAGATAGGGCCGATTTTCTTCCGTTTAAGGTGAATATCGCAAATGTTGATTCTTTGTGTGAAATGAATTTCTTTCAATTCGTAAGATACATAAATATCAAGGGTTTTGCACAAGACATTTTAAGCGTTTTTCAATTGTTTTATGCGATACATGCAGCCTTTAGGCAACCCCTCGAAAAGTTATATGACGATCCTCTTCAATTATGACTTTGATTTGGTCATCATCAACTTCATTAGGCCAATCAGAACGTTGCTCATCTTTGAGGGAAAAATCCCCAGAACGGAATTTTTAATACCAATTCTGACTCGTGCGATCAGCATCATAAAATTCGCACATTTCTTTGTGAGCCGCAGCAGTTTTTTTCCTTACTTACTTGCCAACCTCACTCGTGTATAATGAATGAAGAAGAATTGCAATAATTGGTAGAGGAAGAAACTCATAAATTAACATTAGCAGAACAAAGATAATCTTACTGGGAAAGAGTCACGTACAAGCGCACTTTGAATAAATTGTAGAGAAATAGAGCAAATGATCAATTTCAAGTACTTTGAAGTCAAGAGTAGAAAAAAAAATGAAAAATTGTGGAAACTAATGATACAGCAAAAAGTTGTAGACACTCGATAGGACGGTGATATGGAAAAAAAGAAATTTCACTTATAAAAATTGAGAGCAAGAATATCAACAAGCTTCACACAAAGTTTAAACTTGCGCCATAGATCTAGCTTATTATAGTAGAGCTCGATTGATCACAAAGTCAAGTTGTTTTGGAAAATGTTTAAAATTAAGCTTCGCATTGTTTTACCGAAGAGGAATACTCACCAACAAAACTGGAAACAGAATGGAGGCTGTTTAGGGTGACTTGTGTCCATTATTTTCAGATATTCCAAATTGGTCAAGTTGTTTCTATGTTCCAAGTGACCGCCGCCTAAAATCAAAAGGGATAGGAGCACAGACCGGCATTTCCAAAACACAGTGGTCTAAGGATCCTACATGATCATTTGAATAAAAATAAAAATGAGTGCAAAGTGCCTCAAGTTCTCGGTGGTATGCAAAAGCAACGTCGAATAAAAAATTATGAGCTATTGTTAGTGCTCTGTCTTAAGGACCAGGAAAGTGTAATCCGATCAATTGTGAAGGGTGATGAAACTATGATCTTTCACTATGATGCAACATCTGAATTGAGGAATGCCATCAAAAATAAGATCCCGTGTCAAGAAAAAGCGGAGGTCACGAAAAGCACTAAAAAAGTGATGGCTACAATGTTTTAGAACTGCAAGGGTATCCTTCCGATTGACTTCAACAAATTAAATACAAAAGTGAACGAGGCAAATTACTCTGACTTGTGTCAAAAAATTTGCTTCATAAAAATGTTTCAGGTCATACGACTTTGCTTTTCAAGGCTACTGTATACGAATGTGGCTTCGCAGATATTTAACACTCACCATATAGCCTATATCTGCCCCCGTCCGATTATTTTTCCTTTTTTCGTAAAGCTGACGAAATTAAACAGGTGGTATACGAAAAACTCTAAAGATACATCGTATTTTAGAAACTATGTGAAAATAAAGAGAGAATAAAATTAAAAATAATCATAGTTTTTTCTGTTTATGACGTATACCCTATGTGATGTTTTATTTGACTATAGACAAAGCTTTCAGGTGAGTATGCTACTACCGCTTATACCATGTATCAAAATCTGCGACCCTTTGTTGACATTTAGTCGTATCTCAAGAGAATAGTAACAGGCTATGAAAAACTGGTGCAATATGATAGCGTTAAAAGCAAACGATCGTGGTCGAAGCGTGGACTGCAAAGCCCAAATTAACAGTACGTAAAGTGATGCTGTAATAATGATGGACTAGAAGTGAATTATTTATCATATAAAGAGTAGTTGATTGCTTGGTTTAATAATATATTATCAGTAATTAGAATGATATAGGATAAAATTCGAAAGAAGCCCAGTAGAGCCAGCGTTTCACTACAACATCGCCAGGACACACATATCTTTGATAACTCTCTAAAAATTGTTTGAATTTTGTTGAAAATTTTTATTGGTATTGCTCATTATATCGTCAAGTTTTTGTCTCAAATCAGAGAAGTTCCACTCCGACAGAACTGTGAAACTAACCGAAAACTCGTAAAAAGTGAAGCATAATAATAATCACAAAAGTATCAAAAAATTATGTGATAGTAATCGTAAAATGATTTTATTTTCTATGAAACTGGCTGAAGGGTCTGGTATCAGTATCTGAGATTTAAACACAAAAATTTTTGCTTGGTATTTCAATTGCCATTCGTTATCAAGATAAAAGGCGTCGAGGAAAAAAAATCACGATTTTGCCGCAACTACTGGCAACATTGTATAGAAATTTTATATGAATGTGTTTTGGAAACTGATACATTCAATGAATTTGTTTTTATGTCTGATTCTCATAGAGGGCGCTAAGTACTCTTGATAAAAATCGATACTTTAAGCTGTAACAAGGCATATTTTTGATTTCTAAAAATGTTGTCAAAGTAGGAAGCTTTCTTTACAATAGTTAATAGTTTTCGTTCTCTGTTCATTCGTCTTAGCAGCTCGTCGTTGCTCACCCAATCCGTCCATGGTATTTTAAGGATACGTCTAAAGAGCCATACTTCAAAAGCTCCAACCTTACGCATGCCGGAGACCTTCAAAGTCTAGCTCTCAACACAGTAGGATAGTTAAAATATAGCTTTGTGTTATTCTCTAGCGTGCTCTCAGGTTGCTCATTACTTGTGAGAAGCGTCTTTAATTTAAAAAACGTGTCCCTGGCTATCTCTATTCTTGTCTTAATTTCTTCATCTGGATCCCACTCGTCATTCAGCCAGCTTCCCAAATACTTAAAATGGTGTACTCTCTCTATGACCTGGTTATTAATTGACAACGACACATTATTAATACTAATTTTCGATATTACCATGAATTTTGTTTTACTGTACTTCATTTTAAGTCCGTAATTTTCACTGATAATATTTACTCTGTTTAATAGTTGTTGAATATCTTGAATAGTGTGGGCCAGTATTACATACCTAAAATTATTTAAGATTTTCCCATTCATTTTAATTCCAATTTCAATGTCTTCCAGAGTCACCTGGAAAATTGCCTCTGAATATATATTAAACAGGAGCGGGGAAAGAACGACCCCGTCTTTCACTTTTCATAATTTTGATTTTTTACGAGAGACTGTTATCGCACTTTATCTGGGCCACTTGATTCCAATACAGTTAAAGTGGAAACGAGTCATTCTTCGGGAATATTACCTATCTTGTATATTTTGTTTAAGATTCTGAGCAGTAATGTAAGATATTCATCATCAAGAAATCTTATCAATTCTGTAGAGATCATCTGGGCCAGTAGCTTTCCCATTTTTGGTCAGGCGTAGTGCATTTTTAAGTTCTGACATGATAATTTCTGGGCCCTCCACCTCATCCGCATCCTGCTTGTCTGTGCGGTTGTCATCAAACATTTTTTTGATGTATTTGCACGATGCTTCAAATTTTTCTGGCTGATCTACTATAATTTTGTTTGACTCATTTACTAGTACCGTTCGTTTACGTTTAGGTCCAGTGTTGGTAAACTCTTTAATTTTTTTATTCAGATGAAAGCTATCGTGGTTCTTCTCCAGGTCTTCAATTTCAAATTTTTGATTTGCCCAGATATTTTTTGTTTCTTTAACTTTTGTTCTGATTTCTCACTGCAGTTATTTGTATCTGGCTTTATTATTTTTATTTTGCCGCCTTTGTTCCATTAAGCTCAGGATATCATCGGTCATCTACTCTTTTCTTTTTGTTTGTTGTTTTTGGCCAAGGATACTGCTTGCTGTATTATTCCTTTCATGTTATCCCATAGTATATATTCATCTTCGTCCTCACTTTGGGCCATTAACCTTATATTGTCATTAATTGTATTTCTAAAATTGTCTTTAACCTGTGTGACCCGTAGTTTTTCGATGTTTACACTCCTGTTTGTTGTTTTCTTTGCTAGTTTCTTTGGGCGCAGTCCGATGTTAGAACGCGTTAACCGGGATTAAGGCGTTATATTTTAAAGCAAATTTACAATTTATGTGAAACAAAAAAATTGTCAATTATGGAGGTTCTCCTGAAACCAGAAAATAAAGTAGTTGGTATTAATATTGTTGTGATATTTATAATTGAAAATAATTCAAATAATAATTATTTCTGTTCATACATTCCTAGAAATGAAATCACAATTTTGATACACCCAGTATATTCAATCATTCATCTAACGAATAACATACAGAAAAATATTGCTGAAATCTATTTCCAATGAATTTTGAAATATCAAAGGGATCAGAAATGAATAAAATATGACAAGTTTCCATATATTCATCTACTCAGTCTATTTTTCTCGATCTGAACGGAAATCTTTAGCAAAAGGAAATACATTGGAAATTTCAAAGTTGTTACGATCGAAAATTATGTTCTTTATTTACAGCGAAACGACGGAGAAATTTGAAATTAAAATTTTTATATTACAGTTTGGGACTTTTACGATGCATGTTCATGTGTGAAAACAGAAAAAAGGAAACATAAAAGTAAAACACATACAAAGAAAAACTATTTCTGACTCGGTTTCCATGGAAATTATCAATATATATATTACTGCAAGCAAAAACAGAATTGTGAGTTGTTGACTCTTAATTGATCCTTCATTTATTATTAACATATTTTTCTCAACAAAATTCTAAGATTCCTAATGCGCCTCGACAGAAACGCTGCTTTACCTCTGCATACCACTGAATCCTTATTCTTGATGACATGCGTCATTCCTACTTCGATTGGGATTATCCTCATTTTTTTTTACGGCCACGTAAGACAACAAGCTTTTTCCTGGGCATTCAGTTTACGACTGTTTTGTTTATCGTTATCAATTTACGAGCTGTTAACATGATGGCAAAATCCTCATCATAGTACAGATTCCAGCCACGAGGGACTTCGCATGTTACCTTCATTTCTTCAGCAGCAAGTTTCTATGCTCTGAGCTCCAAACTGTTTTAAACATAGTTGGGCAAGTGAAATGTGCTTTGCAAAAGTCCCCTCCAATAGTTTTCACGACATACTAAATCATTCCTAAACAGATGGGAAAAAAATTAGTTACAGGATTCGAGACAGACAAAGATACTCTATAACTAAAGGAAATTTATTGGATGTATCAACCTCAGTAAGAGTAATTTACGAATGTCAACTGTAGTCTAGTCGGAGCATTGACGTCTCATTAAACATGTAGAGTCTACTACGTAGAAAACCAAGTCTGTATCCATATTTTCACCAAGTGTGAGAGGCTACGGAACACCGGTTCATCTGTGAGGCATATGAAATAGAAAATCAGGATTTTTGGTAGCTAGAACTAGAACTAGAGCTAGAGATCAGCTGTTACCAACGAACATACCCAGTGCTATACCAAGAAAAAAAAGGAAATAGACATTTTGGGTCGAATTGTATCACCCTAAACTTTACATACAATTTATTCCGAGTGTGCATGTGAGAGGTCGAAATATTGTTTTCTGAAAACCATTTTTTTTGCGTTCACTCTACAATAAATCAAATTGAATTGAGAGATGCGTTATTCAGGAGAGTATATTTCTATATCAAAAATCAACATAATTTATATAATACTTTAAAAGTTTGTCAAGCTTATTAACATGTCATACTCATAATTTCATAATGTGAGGCCTATAATTTCTGAACGACAATTGTATATCTTTAATTATAACTATATAACTGGTCCGCTTTACCAACCCTTTTTCTATAATAATTTCACTTTGAAATTTTACTTACCCTTTCCCCCTTATACACCCTTGTTTGTAACATCCTGTAATTCCTCGGGCATGCACAAATTAACGACAAAACGACCATAGAGCTATGGAGCTCTCGAGGCTCTCGCTCGTCTAATTCCCTTGGTTTTACATTATTTGCAGTTGCATACAGACGGATGCACTTTTGAATAAAAGGCTATAGAAAATAGGCCCCTGGAGGTGGCAAGGCGACATCTGCCATATTTTTGTCATAGACAGGATAGGCAGTAGGATTTTTATGCATTTAATTAACTTCTCTTATAATAAATATACAAAAAAATTAAAGGATCATGAAAACTTTATTGTATCTGTTGAAGGATACCAAAAAATGTCTGAGAAAATATTACCTACCAAATAGACATATCTATGAGCACGCGACTACTACAATAATGTATTATATGTAAAGTAGTTTTTGATTTTCACAATAGATTTGTTGTTGGCCATATATCTAGAACTAATAGTCCAGTTAAAGTCAGAAATATGTAGATTTCGAATGTCCATGGCTTTGAACACAACAGTGTTTCTGTTGAAAGTTGAGAACATTTCAAAATAAGTTTAATCACAATTGACAAGGCTTTGAAGTATCACAAACTTGTGCTGTTCATGTTAAGAAGGACATTTTATTCTGAAGGATTTTCCTTGTTTCGCTTACACTTTCACTGATATAGGTGATGGAATTTTCAACTTATTGAGCTAAATGAGCTAATAAGACTGATGATTGACTAGGCATCAACCATCAAACTTCTTAGCTACAAGATATTTAATTAAACGTGACAAAATATATGATATTTTTTTGAATCACAAATAAATTAATGTATTTCTGAAGAGACTAGTAATAATTGATGAGATATGAGAACGTTACATGGAAGCAATCATAGTCGAAGCTTGGAGAAGAGACTTTAAAGTAGGATATAAGGCCCTTAAAAATATACAGTGTGATGGAACTAAAAATAAAGTATATATTCTATGGAATTGTGAAATAGTTGATTTAGTTCCATTATGTCGATAACAAGAAGTAATTTCAATAGAACGAAAGTTATGCTTCACGAATATTGTGCCAAGCCTAACTTTATTGATCAAATTGGACAATATAGTCGTCGGAATTATGAAACAACCAGAAAAACTGAATTAGTGACATGTATGGTGATGGAGAAAAAATTTTTGGTGAATTTCTTGAAAAACAAGATAGATCTTCAGTTATTCACTTTTTCAACATCATCAGTAAGAAACCTTATGTCACTAGTTACTAATTACCACACTCAAACCTCTTGTGATGTGACGAATAAAGATTTATTCCGAGTGTTGGTATAAAGCCTTGAATTATAACAAAAATTTCACAAAATATCTTTATCCCTATGAATGCTGTGCTGCTTCACACTAAAACTATAAATGTTCCTAGTTAAATCTTTTGGCCGTGATTTTCTCTAATTCGGTCCTGATCATCGTCTCCTTCTTTCTACTAATTATTCTTTGGCATGGTAATTACATTCTTAAAAGAGTCCGCCGATGTTGTAATTAAAAGAGTGCCAGTGTCTTTGACGATAATGGTGACTTTTTTTAGAATAATCCCGGATGGTTTTTGATAGCAGATCTGACAAAGTCTAGCAAATGAACTGAAATTGCAATTGACTTAAAAAATGAAGATAAATTCATAACAAGAGATAATTAGGAGTACTCATTGAAAAAAATACTGAAAATCCTGTTTTTTCCATTTCAAGTAAATAATCAGTCACTCCATATTTTTAATGTATGGAAAGATTTTGGTAATATTCGCTATCTACAAATTAAATAATATTTTAACAAATCAAAATCATATCTTAAAAGACCCCATTGACAACAAGATAAGTAATAGCTTACGTAAAAAGAAATCTACGTCTTGATTATGATAAAAAGATGTTTTTGTATATTTTTTCATTAGAAATTTTTCCTACTATTTTTCCAAACCATTCTTCCAGTCGATACGATCACAACTACAATCTGTACTTCGTGATATTTTTAGTTAGGTAATTGGAGAGAATTGGCAACAATTCCAAAATTTTTGAGCACTATGTAAAAATACTAATAAATTGTTAACATTCGACAATACTGTAGAAATATAGGTATCGTCTTAAATAAGTGGCCTATGTTTCCTTCTTATTCTATCCCAAGTATGTTAGGAGCGACTTGAATTTTGTGACCATGCTACATCAAAATATTAACGTCATGTCTTCAGAGAAACTGCAACTTTTGAATTGCAATATGTATCTACACGTGCGATGTTTCACTGAAAAAAATTGTGGTCTCCTATTTAAATGTGGTAATAGGATGCAATATTCCCTCAATCTTTACACGGTCTACCTTTTTCACCAATCTATTGATCAGCAATTTGTGTGTGATACCAAAATAATTTCTCAAAGCTTAACAATCAGTGGTACGTTTTGGTTGACCGGTTGTGCTTCTTAGAGTTCCTCCACCTTTTCATACTAACATATGACACATATATGACCGTTATTATATATAGTTGGGTAGAAGAAGAGTGTCACTATAGGATCAACTAACATCGTGATGAGTTATTCTTCGTCACCTGTCAAAATCTATAACAAAATCATTTTGATAACTTCAAATTTAAGCTATCATTGTAACATTTAATTTTGTCAGATAGACCTATTTTATTAAAGGTTTCTATCATAATGAAATCGTAACATAGCTTCTTAGTATTTCACATTTTCTGTGTGGAAACTTCTGGTCTGTTATAGTAACTCTTCCTCTCATTAATATCTAGAGCTAAGTTCATAGAAACCTGTTAATAGATGTAGCCATCCGACAAAGTATAACCAATATTTTTAGATGGCGTACAGATTTGTACCCGTCACACTATAGTTTGCTCTAGATTGAGGTATGATCGGTGCCGGCAGATGGCGAACGACTGTCTACTCTGTGGGTATTCACTGTGTCACTCTAAACTAAAACTAAACTTTTTCTTTAATATATTCTTTGTCACGTCTTTGCTTCAACTCCCACATATTTAACATTATCCGAAGCAATATAATACTAAAGAGGGGGGATATATGTCATTCTCACAATACTCCTCTCTAGTGCTAACGACAGGAAAAATACATACATTGGTCTCTAGCACTCATAATAGCACTAATATAAATTTTTAAAAGTGTAGTATCCTCAGTATCTTTTTGGAATGCTCTAATTGCTTGCTTACGTCACCAGCGCCGATCGAGATTTTCTCGCCAAGCTACAGCAGCATCCACATATGATTATTTGTGTTACCACCCTATCGCGTCGTATCGTTTAAGTCGTATTTTTTGTCAAAGCCTGGTTCGACAATGGTTCGTTATAATTATTGTATTGTAACAAAATGTACTAACATAAACACCACTATTACTGCACCTTTTTAAGTATCACTAAGGGAGAAAAATTACAAGAAAAATGGTGTAATGCAATGGAAAGGAAAGGGAAAGTAAAAAAGAATACTGTTTCATCATTTCGAGATAAGTAAGTACTTTCATTTCTTCAATAGCATATTCAAAACTTAAAACTTACGATACACGGTATATTGATGTATTAAAGAAAAAAAGCGCACCACCGGTTTTTCAGGAATAAAAACTTTTAAAATTCACGTTCAATATAGAGAAAATTTGAACCCTAGAGAATTTTTCCAATAAAAATTAAAATCATTTCGATTTTCATGAGAAAATCGCCTATCGCCTATATAGAGATTAGTAGTAAAATAAGTCTATTTACAAACGACAGCACTATTAGAGCACCCTTATCTCACGGCACTTCATAGGACCATATCTAGTGACCTAATCACCCTTAAATCATTGTGCGATTCTAATCTTCTCTGTCTCAACGTTTCTAAAACCAGTTTTATCATATAAAATTACATCGCAGCGTTTTTTATTAAATTACACCACGATTGACGTCGTTAGATCATTAAAATTCTTATGGTGGGTGCACACGATACAGACTTCCATAAAATTCTATAGAATTTTGTCTGTACAAACTAGACAGTACAGACAAATGTCGGTGCGATCCAGAAGTCCGAGTATGCATTAAGTCTGCGTATTTATCGTAGCTAAGAAATTTAAATTGTATTTTCGAACAAAAAGTCTTTACAGACATTCTATCCAAATGTTTGGGTGATATTTTTTACTCTGATTTCATAGTCTGTATGGATATCTGCACGAACAAAAGTCTGTATCCTGTGGACCCACCATTAAAACTTTTGTTGATAATTCCTTGAAATATGAGTTTTACATATTGTCGGCTTATCTAGAAAAATGAGTTCCTCCTATTTTGCGCTGCGAACAGTTTCCAAAAACTGTACTTATTTACCTACTTAACAATCTATTATGCTCTTATTGAATCGCTTCTCAGATACGCCTCTCCCTTGTAGTGTACGTGTGGTGCCGACTCAATTTGAGCGAATCTTCAAACTACAAAAAAGAGCTGTTGGATATTTACCCGGACTAAACAGCAGGGCTCACTGCAGGGACTTTTTTAAAAAATTTAAAATTATGGCTCTTCCTTCCTTATTCATCTTTGAATCCGATTGCCTAATTCCACTTAGAAACAAGGAGCACGACCTTTATGAACCTACTCCACTTTCAGAATTAGTTTATGGTTCAATATTTTATGATGCAAAAAATGCACAATCACTTGCTATTTGACATCAAATCGATATCATCTTTTTCCGCAGTCCGCATTAATTTGAAGGCATATTTACTGGAAAGTGCCTTTTACGACTTCTATTCTAATCATAATCAATATTTCACTCCGTATACGTTGCATACTGGTTTAATTTTTGCTATGGACTTATGTACTAATTATTATTTATTAATATTACCTATAATTTTGTTACTGGTTTGTGGCTTTATTCTGTATATTTGAATTTTTTTTCTGTTTGTATCTTTATATCGTTATTTTTATGTTTGTTTCTAGTTTTTACAAGCTTTTGTCTACAAATTGTAATAATTTTTTGACTATAAAACATTTCTCTCTCTTCTCTCTCTATTTCTAGGAAGACGCACATACTATATAATATTCATTTGATTACTAACCACCACGTTCTAGCAATAAAACCCCCTCTCTAAATTGACCCGATCATAAAGTCTGGCTTTCCACTTCACCCCCAACTCTGTCCTCAATTAACGGTAAAGTGGTCCTGGTATCGCGTTCTATAATCGAAACCATGTGCAAATTCAAATTTATCATGCTACTAATCGTTATCGAGTTTAGGTACTTCGAATATATACGTTGTCGTTTTGCCGTTGTTCGCTATCGTTCTACGATTACCTAATATCATTCAATTGAAAGCAGCTATTCGACCACACGATATCCTCTATAAACTTTATTTAAGGTTCTCCGGAATGCAGTGAATCTGAGTATGAGCTTGATTTTGAATTTTTAATAACGAATCTAGATTGGTACAAAAATAGATTCCTGGAAGTATTGGTTTCAAAAAGAAAACTATATGCAACTCATGAGTAACAGATACATAACGAGGATTGTTACTTAAGTTTTAGTATGTATAATTTGATAAGGCTTCATGGTTTTTCAAAATATTCTCTATCGAGATCAAGGTATGCATTTGAACTATTTGACTATTGAGATACCTCCAAAACATGTAATTTGATCGCATCAACCACTTTTTCGGGTGTAGAAAAACATTGACCTCATTCAGGAAATCATTGGGTGCCAAATAAGGACTGTACGGCGGATAACTCATCATCCGATGTTTAGATTGTTCAAAAACGTTTTTGTTTGAAATTATGTGTGAGAGTTCGTGTCGTGTGGTGGTGAAAATTGATTCGTCTTCTGTGTTTGGTTTCCCTTACTGGTTAACAAATGCTGGTGTATGTATGTATGTGGATGACACGTCCAGTTATTTCGAAAAAACAGGCAACCATTTGTTCGAACTGCTTCGTACGTGAACAACTTTTATTGGATTTGGCCCATCTTCCCATCAAGCGCAAGCTGCCCACGATTCTATTTGACGAAAAATGCAATTAAATCTTCATAGAAGGAAACAAAGTTCGACAGCATCACGTTTCGTGGAAATAACTAAAATGATAAATTTATGGAATGAAAATACCCCTGAAGGGTTGCAACGAAAATTCTAGCGCATAGCCGTGGTAGAATTAGCTTGGCCTGACGGGGAAGCTGCTGCTTGAGTGACTGACTTTTTTTGTATCGACACAAACAACAATGAATCTATATGAATTCGATTTAAATATGAACCTATATTCAGCGAGACTTGCCAAGGTTATTCAAAAATGTGTACTGAAAACAAATTTTCAATAGAAAACAACAACAACACCCTTTGTCCTAACCGATTATTCAAAAAATTGATATTAGAAAGAGATACGATTCAAAATTGGACAAATTCGTCTGCCAAGAGATTGGCTTGATTACCAATAAAAAAAAAATAATTACTCCAATATATTCATCTCGGTTAGTCGTGGGACCTAAAGTGATGTAGAAAATTGAGAGTTTATAAAATTAAGGGTCACCGCAATGCCTACTCATTAGAAACCAATAATTAATTTTGATGAAGAACATCATAATCAAATTATTAACAGCATGCGTAAAATATTCATCAATTTCATCAATTCATCATTCATCAATTATAGAAACTAACAATTTCGGATCTTCACTCAACTTTTCTAATTGTTCTTTTGTTAATTGCACCTTCTAACAAATTGTTTTACCTCTGTAAAATAATGACGAACAAATTATTGAATCATTGAAATTATTTATACTTTTCATGTTTTATTTTTCATGGAATCTGACGATCTAAAATATGAGATGCAGTTGATGATATCATCAAAATTTCATTACAATCCAGTATCAATAAAATTATTGTTATATCTATGAATCATTATTAATTGATAACTCATATAATTTGATTCGCATCTCTTGATTTCATTTCCGGAGAAATCTTACTTAAATCGATTTGATCTTTCAGAGCTTGAATTTAAATTTGAAATCGTCTTGGAAACTTTTATTTTTCGCAAGGTGGAAGTCTACATTTCCTTTACAAACTTTCATTTATCTGCCTTCGCGAACAAAGTATCCAAAAAAGATATTTTCCGAGATCACTCTCGATTGCAGCTTCCGCGTAGGATTTTTATGGAACAGTGGCGTTGCCACGCGCATATCTAAAACTTTATGCCTAGTCATCATTTTATTTAAAATTTATTGCTTCATTTTCCTAAATCCTGAAGCTTTATTTAATTATTTATTTATTCCTACTATTAAATTTTGGATGCATTGATATAAATCACTAACCAAACAAACATTGAAAGATATTGAGTATAAACACAATAATAATTTTAGGTTAAAAAATTGATCCGCGATGTTATTTCAAAGCATTTTCTCGTCTATTAATATCACATATTCTGATTTCCTAACAGGTTCGAAAGATATCTTTTCTTTTAAGATACAGAAAAATCGAAAAGAATGAGACCATGTAAACAATGATAGAAGGGTTAGTATCCAAGTTTTCCGATAAGTCTTAAAGCTCTGAATATACTGGTGAAAATTCAGATTCTAAACAAGAAACTTACTACTTATACGATTGGCATGTGTTCGTTGGTACAGCAGTTGAGTAAGTTGGATTTCTCAAAGATCAAATAGGATTTAAGTTACAGTGGAACATAACACCTTTTATTGATTTAAGTCGTAGAGGAGGAGACGACAAAAACACAGCTATACACGTTTAGCATCAAGGCTCCGACAAAACTGTAATACTTCGAAAAGGTTGAACAGTTTTTTATTTAGTTGTATGGGTTAGTAAATATAGGGTAATATAAGAAATATTCGGAGATTCTTGCTCATTTTCAAATACTATTTCAATTTAGTGAGAAGAAATATTACTCATGTGCATACATACATTAATTATCAATTACTTTGATCTGTGTTGCCTCATATTCTCATCAGAGTAGAACTTCTGAGGTTTAGTAGCAAATGAGCATTATGATTCTTGACGAACCATTTTTTCATAATTTTGCAAATATTAGAACAAATGATAGGGAAACATATCTGGGCTATAAGGTGGTTGCATTGGAATTTCCTAAACAAGTACAGCCGTTTTATAGAGCGATGAAAAATCGATTTACAATAAGAAAAATTTAGCGATACAAGTTTTGTCTAACAATGTTAAAGACAAGTAAGTTGTGTAAGTGAATTTTCATTATTGAAACCAGTATTTGTTACACTGTTACACTGGTTTCAATAATGTAAATTCACTTACACAACTCACTTCTCATTAACATTGTTAGACGAAACTCGTATCGCCAAATTTCACAGGTAAATACGTTACATCAATATCAAAGCTGAATTTTGATTTTAGAATGGAATTTCCATAAAAACTAATATTACTTCTTCCCTCTTTTTTACTGTAAATCGATTTTAAATCACTCTGAAAAATGGCTGTAATTGTGTAGGAAATTCCAATGCAACCAGCATATAGCCCAGATATTGCACTGTTTTACTAGCATTTGTCTTAATGTTTTATATTTATACGTATATAAATTTGAGCTGTAACAGCCACTAGAAACTGTTTTAACGAAATATAACCACTAACACTATCTACTTCGAAAATATAGATTCTGAAATTAAGATTAATTACAAAACTTTTAATTGGATTTTTTACTTTGGTTAGTAATTAGTAAACAAGTTTGTTAAAGTAAAATTCTGACAAACCGTAGATTAGCTTATCACCGACACTAGTTGGCTCGACAATATTATACAATACTTGAAAAACAACAAAAAACAACTTTGTCTACAGTGAAGCCATAGGAAACCCGAGTTAAAACAGATTATATTGAAATTCCAAATACTCATTAAAATCGAAGCTGATGTTCACAAAATATTTTACTCTATTGATTCATTAGACTAAACTCAATTTCCTGTTGGGGGTAGCGTAACTCCAATATTACCAATTATACAAAGAGAGTTTATACTTTGGAGTACATTCACTAAATCGAATACTAATTTTTTCAACTTTACTCCAATCCGTCCATCAGTAGTTGCAGTCACGGTTTTCCACACACGACATCAATTCATACCAAATTTCCAAATTTAGAGAGATGACGTCAGCGCTGATTTCATTCAATGAAAGCATTGTTATGGCCCGTGAAATTTTGCATAATTGTTGAATATCAAGTTCAATTTTTCACCAATTACAAGATAATAAGGAGTAACAATGTATAAAAAACAAAAAATTAAGTAATTAAACTTGATATTCTTATTGAATTTGACTAAAATTGTACGCTCAAAAATTTGGCCATTTGCCACAAATTGCTCAAATGGAAGTCTCAAAACATTTGACTCTGCAGCAAATATATGATTAATAAAACCACGGTAATGAAAGAAGAAAACATTACATCAGCTTTCCTTCATTAGTTAGATTGTTTCCAGGTTCAATGTCATTCATAGATCCATGTTTCTTGTCGAGAAATGATTTGTTTAACGAATGTGGGGTTCTCACCTACGATGTAAATTATCTCTTTTGTAACCTTCACTGTATTTGCTTCCAATACTTTGACCAAAATATGTTGAGTGGATATAAAACATATGTTGATAGTCCTTAGTTGTGAATGCATGAGGCAAATTTTTGAATACTTTAAAATCTTTACTGAATCATTTATGTTGCTTAAATAGTTCGCGATTAATTAGAGTCGTCGTAAAACTTCTTCATCATTTTTAATAATCCTGTAGCCATAATTCCATTGGACTTATTTCAGTGATCGAAAGAAAATGTCAAGCTGCGGTGGTTTTATAGAATATAAAAGATCAAGGTTTTGTCAAACTACCGCTTCCATTAAAGAGGCCTGATCAGTATTACATAGAACTCTGATGAGCTACAAAAACCCACGAGGCAACCATAAACCAAACGTAACTTAGGTATTTTCTTCAACAACTTTATCCATAAATCGCTCCCAGACTTTCGTATCATGCCGGTGATGGATGGTGGTGAGGTTAATTATGTAAGATTTGATGGGCGTGGGAACTCCAAATATGGATTATAAAATTGCGGAAGTAGCTGGGAGCGGAGCTATTCAATTGTGATTTTTTCTACAAATCTACAAATTGAAACTAAGATAATTTTTGAATCATGCAATATTACCTAACACATACATAGCCAAATTAGGCCCTTGTCCTGAGGTTCTGGGCTCGAATCTAAAATTAGAAGAGTAGAAAATTTTTGGAATTGGTTGGGTTAGGTTGGTTTAGTTAAGGTTAGATTAGGACAGGTTAGGTCGTTTTAGGTTTTAACTCTAAGTTATTTCAAGCAATTTATTCCCTGGGAAATAGTTGTCGCGGTCGTAATATTAAAATATGGTTTTTAAATAAACAAACCACCTTATGTGGGGATTGAAAATACCGAAGATATGCACATAATATTCCAGCTAATAACTTATAGTAAAATAGTTTCTATAAAAATAATGAAAAACAATATACTTCTCGATATAATAATCATTGAAGAGGTCAGCAACAAGAAAGAATGAAACAGATGTGGAAATATGTATTATGTAGCTATAGAAATTTTAAAAATTCAATTAAAATAGAAATCTATAGGAAACACCTCTGTACTTGCGACGCTATCTCTTCTCCAAGGTTGATTTTCTTCCTTTTCTTGTCGATTTATCATATCATGTCCCTTTATGGAATAAAGTGACCCCAGCTCGACCGAAAGACGCACCATTCTCATTTGAGAGAATCTTATCTGCATTATTACTGAATGAAGAAAAAAGGTATTTTGATAATGTCTTTCCTGAATCTGTTTTTCTATTGAATATTGGAATCTTTCATACTCACGTAAGAAAATAATATTGTATGCAATGTTTCAATAAGAATTGTCTCTATAGCAAATGAAGAAAGCTTTGTACAAAATAGTAATATTTATCTCGAGACAGTTGAAGGAAATAATAAAATGCTACAGTTGTAGTAATCATTTCAGTAAATAATTTTGATTCTTTTAGTTGGCGATTCTCATATATTTCTCGGTGATTTGTATTCAAAGTGATCATAAAAGTGTATAATCTCGTTTGATTGCCAATTTCAAATTGGTGTCTCCATTAATTCATCAAAGTTACACTTACACTTTTTATTAGTTATTCAATATTTGTTATTATACACAAATTATGTTCAGAAATTATCAATCTTTGGTGACAAATAGTGGGTAAATACAATGAAAATCTTGTGGATGAATGAGCTTCAATAATATGATTTGATTTTAGTTTAGAGTTGAGACCTGCGGACAGTTCCCAATGCAGTGTAACATCTATAGTTACATGACTGAAATTAGTTATAGTGGATATCTAAGGGGTCAAACTTCAACCATTGCTTAACGACTTTGTCTTCTTTCGGAAACTAACATCCATCCTGTTCCCAAGAAATGATAGTGAAACTAAAAAGACTTTAATAAAACCTCGTATAATAGTGGTCCTAGCTGGTTGGTATAGACACGATAGCCCTTATCATTAAAATAAGTACAGTGAGATGAACGTTAGACTTAACAAGAGATTTGAATGTATATATGATCTAGAAATTACGATATTTGTTGAATTGTGACAAATGTTCAGGTAGGAATTCTTATTTAATCATATTATTTCTATCTTAGTTCTTCATTTTTCTTATTATTTGGACTATTCCTAATCGATCACCCTGTGTATTGGCTTCGGATACAATATAAGTAAGTGTTTGGCAATTTCGTCACTTACTTTTCGTGTCAATATCTAGGACAACATTCCATATTTATCAGTAAAATCAAATCAATGAATTTTTATTATTAAAATATTGCAGATCTTCATATTCAGATGAATGAATAGGGTGGTTTTGTTGAGACTAATTGTGTAAGTACTATTTTTGCACTTACCTTGGTCACCCATGCCTTACCTTTTATAGGCTTTTCAAAATAAAAGGAATCTCTTGTCATTGCTGGCTTCGAAGCAAGGTTCTTCCACAAGATTGATCAGGTAGATCAGCGGCCCTATTTGTATTGTATCCGTATTAACCAGCTTCCGCGTATTCTTTGATAGGCTTACCAAAATTATTCTGTCCCTTCTACTAAGCAGAAGTATTTTCACCAATAAATCTGTGAATATTTTGGCCTGTCTGCAGCCATTTGCCTTTCCCATTTCCCCCAACTTAACGTAACTTGAGCACTTCTTCAATTTGCTCGTAAAGAACCTCCAAACTCTTAGCAATTTCATCACCTTTCAGTCCGTTGTGCAGAGGAATCCATTGCAGTTTTACCATCTGTTCGCTAGCCATCCTATTGCGTGTATTGTAGCATATCAGAATCCAATTTTATCTAGTAGTATCGCTTTGCGATTAACCTCACTGCATTTGTGCACATTAATGTGGTTATTATTTTGTGCAAACATCTGCGTCGCATAAAGAATGACTAGTATGTTCCGAATAACAGTACCGTCTGTTTCAAGGGAAATATATGTCTTCCAAAATATTGCGTCTGTTTACATGTACGCCAGCCAGCTTAATATTTTGGATCCAAATGATCTGATCAGTTTCCTCCTGCGAAGAATCATCATAAGGATTCTCTCCGCTTGAGTTCTTAAGGTCCATGCTATATTGACATTTTTGTTCAGTGTGTATCTTTTATCTGGTAATGCGACACCTCTAGAGGTCGTACACCCAGAAGGAGAGGCCATAGCATCAGTTTTCTAGGTTTATAGGGTTTTGTAAAGAGTACAATCTCAATATTTCTGGAATGACTGAGAGTACCAGGTCTTAACTAATTTCAGAACTCTATGAGTGATTGGTAGATGCGTCAAAATATCATCGACGTAGCTCACTGAGTTACACCTTATTGTCTATTTTTCTGCTAGTAACTCCATAGTAACGGATAAAGAACGCCGTCTTGCAGGCAGCTTGACCTCAACCTCTGAAAACATAAGATATCACAGCATTTGTATGTATAACATTTGAAGTAGTATACAAATGAATATTTTTGATGTATTGTTGAAAACAAAATTAAAACATACATTTGTTTGAATAATGGAATCTTCGTATAATAAGATATCTACTAAAACGAACGATAGATTTACTATAGGGATTTTATTGGAATGGTTTGTATGAAACATTTGAGTACATGCTGTATATGCTGATAATAAAACTAACTTTGCTAATACCATAAAAATTTCGCTCTTATATAAAACTATTTCCTAACAGTCTTACAAAGATTTCCAGTCGATCCGAGTTATTGACATTGTTTTCGACATTAACTGCTGGGTTCATTTATCAACTAACTTACATTGTTACAATATAACTAGGTTTAGAGACGACGAATGCTCTTTACGGCTCAGCTATTGCAGGGAATTTATTAATTCTGGTGCCTGCCTGCGTCCCAGGATCGAGGATTATTTGTTCCTCAGAAGTCTCGGGGAGATATTTCGAATATCTAGCGCTGCTACTCTCTGTTTGAAGTTATTCTCTAGAAGGAAGTTTAATTGTTTGAAAGTTTTTTATTACCAAAAAGCCAGGTGATTGCGACAGAGATACTTTTGTCATTGATCTTTTTTATGTGACGTTTGAGAAACACATAAAGTTACTATAAGGAAATTTATATATTAAAAAAGTTACAGGCAATTATCAGATTTCATCAGTATTCGAAGAATAAATTGAATTTTATGAATATAAACTTAAAGATAGAGTGAAGTAATGTAAAGAGAAAATTGTATAACAAACTTTAGCGATTGTGTTGAATAATTGAGTAAGATGCAAGAAGTAAGAAATCAAGTGTGAGAGGGATAACTCGCTGTATCTTAGAAAATGCTCCAGCTCTTCTTCAAAAAGCAAAACAAGAAGTCCTACCAGATTCGAACCCCCTCAGTTGTAGCAGCCTAGAGTTGAGATATATATCAGCGCTTTGGATAATGGTCGAAGTAACCTTTATACCAGAAGTAGGTAAGAGGGACATCACGCATCCAAAGTCATTCAGATCAATATGTCTTGTATCGTTTTCACTCCAGATGATGGAAACACATGTCGTAGGAGCCTACACAATGGATGCATACATTATTGCAAAGAGAATTCATTCTAATAAGAGTCTTGTCGAGGTATTTCCGCTTCATTGGACACCTGAAAACGCTAAGCTTAACTGAGAATATAAGATGGCAATTTCTCACAACTAGAGCTATCCTAGATCCTGAATTTTCTAAAAGGAATGAGATAAATTGATCATTTGATTCTTTGAGTCGCAGAGTTTTTGACACACTGAATTACATACATTCACATCTACATCTCAGAGACTATTGATCGTATAGTTTAGGTGAAAACAGAAACTGGTAAGGTTAAGTTTGTAATAATATCAGAGAAACATAATTTTTCTTCAATAAATGTGGTAGCCCTATAGAATTCTATTTTTCGTTACATTTCGATAGTTTTTAGCTGCAGGAATTTTCTCCTTTAGTTATAAATAGAGTTCATTCAATGTTCAAGAAACCATTATATCGTTTCATTTTTGTATCTATCATTAAAAGTCTTTGATAATGTAATGTTTTTCTTATTAAGCTACATGATTTCTATTCGTGAATTGATACTTGAATATTGAAAGAGGTGAAAATGCATTTTTGAAAGCAATTTTTTTTAATAGAATTGTGGACGTGGCGGAAGTGATTCTTTA
Organism: Diorhabda sublineata; assembly: GCF_026230105.1. Lineage (NCBI taxonomy): Eukaryota > Metazoa > Arthropoda > Insecta > Coleoptera > Chrysomelidae > Diorhabda > Diorhabda sublineata. The sequence continues at coordinate 32,569,695 of NC_079477.1, forward strand.
CCATGTTCTTGCGATCCGATTTTAGTGAATTATTTTAATTGGGGCTATTATTTGAGATTAAGGAACTACTACGATGGAACAACTAATGAGAATTATTCTCTCTAATTAATTTCAAGTCCCTCGATAGCCATTCTTATTCATGCGGTGCATTTCAAAGTATTCTAGGTTTGAGAAGATATTGAAGAATATATTTAGTTCATTCACTGGGGACCGATGCATTCCTTTTATTGCAGGTTTAAAATATCAATTGAGGGCGTAGTAAGTTAAACTATTTCCACAGAAATTATTTGACTGATTTACAGGGTACAACTTCTTATTTCTTATTCTTAATTACTAACCAGCCAATTTCACAGAAAACTATATTCAAGAATTTCATGGGATTGAAAGGCTAAAGCTAGAATATATTCGAAATAGTTAAGATGGGGTTTTATAAGTATGTTGTTTAACAGTATAGTTTCTATCAAGGTACAACATATAGAAGTGAAATACGTAATACTTTTTTATCTCGAGCATGAGGTGTTTGATGTTTTTCTAATATGTTTCATACCCTGCATATTTTGTGAATATTTGAAGGCCTGGGGAGTTCCAAGCATTTTTCGTGTATATATATATATATATACTGAATGGAATGTGAAATTTTGTGCACGTGCCGTGACAATACAACCTATATCAAGATGGAAGGGTCTGTGTGAAGAGTTCAATCTAATTACAATATTTCTAATAATGCTTAATCTAAAAAGAAGGGATATAGGGTGTTCCAGTACTTGATGCGAGAAAATTGGGGGTGAGTAGATGACGTGAAAATAATGCTGTGATATAGGAAAAATTCTCCTATACTACGCCTCGTTTCTGAGCTAAATGCGTTCAAAATTGCAAAATCAGAACTTATATTTGAGTAAATTTTCTTAATTTCACAATCAAACATTATGAAGTTTTGATGGATGTACTGTACAATCTAAGGATGGCAAAAATAAATTTTTTAATTAGAAGGTACTCTTTGAAATTTATGATTCAGGAGATACGTCAATTTTTAGATCGTTGTACATGCTAGAAAAAAACATTCTGAGAAAAATTATCATAAATTGTGATTATGTATCGAAAATACTAACAGAGGTATCAAAAACAATCAAACATTTCTAAATGTATGCTTACTGTCGAACTTCCTGTTACTTACATAAGGAAAAGTAGAGAAATTCAGTTGGTGAGCCTTCAGCTCATCAAATAAAAACAAGAAAAAACTATAATAGATGTTGGAAGTCGGCACCTTGCACTACTATGGACGTCCGCGATCTGCGGAGGTTATTTTTTTCAACTTGGAAGAGCATTCCAAGATACGGCCTTATGGTGTCACAATGAAATTTTATTCTATCGATCATTCCATTCCTTGTATGTAACGGTGTTGTATATCCATGCTTTTGAAATATTTTCACAAAAATGAAGCCATTGTATTTAACTCGGCATGTACAACGATCTAAAAATCTACATATCTGCTACTATACATTTTGTCGCGTTAAGCAAAGAGCATCTTTTTGTTGAAAAAGTAGTAGTGCAGAATTATTTATTTCGTCAAATACACTACGAGGATGTATTGATGTCTAGTTAGTGTAGACCAGTTCCATGCATAAACAAAATATTGCGTTATCATAGCAACGAACAATAACTTATTTGAAGTATCAATGTGAAGTTTGACGCCAAAAAAGTAAACCAGAGTTAAGCAATAAATTAATAGAAAAAAGATGTCCACCGAAATTGTAAAAATCGAAAAATTGGAGTATCGAGCCATCATCAAGTATCTGTATTTAAAAGGGTTAACAGTTAAGCAGATTTACGAAGATATGCTTAATACCTTTGGTGATCAATGTCCTTCGTATATGACCATGAAAAATTGGACTGCAAGCTTTAAAAGAGGTAAATTTTCCATTGAAGATGATGACAGATCGGAAAGGCCAGTTTCTGTGTAAGTCCCCGAAAATATCGATGCAGTTCATGATATAATTTTATCAGACCGTTGAATTGGGCTAAAACGGATATCTGAAGCACTGAATATTTCATACGAACGCGTATATATAGTTCACGTAAATTTGGACATGAGAAAAATTACTGCAAAGTGGATCCCCAAATGTTAGAATTTTGACCAAAAGCGTGCAAGGGTAGAAGCATTGCATTCGATCTGTGCTCGATTTGAAAACGATTCTTAAACCGAATTGTTACTATGGATGGAGACATGGGTATATTTCTACGATCCAGAAACAAAGCAACAATCGATGGAATGACGACACTCTGGTTCTCCAAGACCTAAGAAGTATCGTGTCCAAAAACCTGCTGGAAAAGTTCTTACTTCAGTTTTTTGTGATTGCCATGGAGTAATCATGGTTGATTTTTTGGATAAGGGTAGAACAATAACTGGAGATTACTATTCGATATTACAAATGTTTTTGGAAGGTCTAGAGACGTTGCAGGTTTGCTGTAATAAGACTGACAGATTGGGCAAAAAGGTCTTTCTGCTATATTCAATTACTTCAGTATTTTAGACTTATTGGACGGATGAACCCAGTAATTAACTTTTTTCTCTTGTAGATATACGGCATTTAGTTACAGGAATTTCCCACGGTAAAGAATAAATAAGTTAATTGATGATTTGGTCAAAGAATTTCAACACCAGTAATTTTATAATGATTTTACAGTGGATCGCATAACAAACTATTTGTGTCAATGAATAATACTTAATCAGACTACTTTATTGCTCCTATTGTTATAGTAGCCAGCTTGGGAATGCTGGCTATTTGTCGACTGTTCAAAATTGTCTCAAGCATTATTGCGAGCTAATGAGTTTATACTATTTACTTCTGGAAGTTTCTACGGATGTCACGAATAGTTAGCTAAATAGAGAAGTTTGTCGCGTCATTGAAGCTTTTCTTAGAAAGTCCTTAGAAACAGCTCAGGTTTTAATTTTTTTCTGAAATTTCTGTTTTTTGTCATAATCAAAATCAGAAACCTTCCAAAGGGAAAAATAATTATATTCAAACAATATGTATGTTATTTATATAAAGAAAGCAGTTGTGTTTTTCTTCGAAAAAAAAAACGTGTATTGATTTTGGTATTAAGAATAGTTGTTGAGAGTACAATTATCAGTAATAATTTAATATTTGTATCATAATAATTTGCTATGTTTGTTGAAATATACAGAGTGAGTTTTATGTTTGAAACGCCTCAATTATCTAAGAAACGGCTGTTACGATTTCTATAAATTTTCGTACGCAAGGTTCTTGTAATACGACCGATATTATGATGGTATTTACATTGTTGTGAGATCTCCTTTTTCCGAAAAAATAATGAGCTTTGTTATTTCAAATTGATCACCCTATATATTTTGTGTTTTTGGAAATCTTCAAGAAATACTGATTATTTTTATGTGATATTCTCCATACGGCGATTACAGCAGATGCTCAAAATGCTATCTATTCACTTCAAGATAACAAGCCATACGATTTTCAAAACTTTGCATTACATTTTGCAACTTCCCTGACTACTCTCAATTCCTTAATATGGGCAGGTATTGTTTTATGACCGATGTTCCTTAAGTGACCCCACAGGAACAGTCTAAAAGATTCATGTCTGGTGATTGCGGAGGCCATTCGATAAAACCAAGCCTTCCAATCCATCTTTTGGGAAACATATTTTTTAGGTATTGCCTTACTACACACGCATAGGGAGGTGGGGAACCATCTAGTTGTAGCCAAATATTGTCGTTTGCGGTATTGTTATTGTTTGAAAATGTGTGATTAGGAAGTTTTTTCAAATGTATTTGGAAATATTCGAGTCAACTCAATTATAATACTATTTTCCAATAAATCTGAATAAGCCGGACCATTAAAGATACCCTCAATGAAACGGGGACCAATTATTTTGTCGCCTCTTACTCCAGCTCATACATTCAGTGTTTCGGGATATTGGGTGTGGGACTCACGCATCCAACAAGGTGACGTGACCAGTATCAACAATTATGCCGTTTTACGTTTCCATCAATACAAAAATGGTCTCATCACAAAACGTCAAGAAATTGGGAGCGTTTTGATTGTTACATTTTTCCATCATAAAGTCTGCAAACTCTTCACGTCTATCAAAATCGTCAACCGACAACGTTACATTAATTGAATGGATTTTAATATCACGTAAAATATTCTTTACAGATTTTTGCGGCATATCAAGTTCCCTGGATATTTACTCACTCAAGTGTGGATCGTCTTCTAACAGAACATAAACATCTAAGATTTGTTTTCAGTTGATGCAGTTTCTCTCATTTTGGATAAATATTTCAGTGAATCTGTTTCGTCAAATTTTTTTATTCATTCATTGAAAGTAGATCTTGTTTAGGATATGGGTTAGGATGTAAATTATTAAAGGTATTACACGTTTCTTGTTGACTTCTACGCCTAGCACCATATCCTAATATCATAAAAATATCAATCCGTTATTTTCCAGATGAACGATCCATTGTGACTTTCAATGAACTTCTACAATAACAATTTTTGAAACGTCAAATTTGATGCAGTCATAACCACCCAAATGTATTATTTCCACTTCGGCGGAGATGACGCAGATGTAGCGATAACTCTGAAATTATGGCATTTAGTTGAAATAAACTTTGATGAAAAATATTAAGGATTTCAAAAAGCGAAAAATATACAGGGTGACCCATCTGAAATAACAACTATTATTTTTCCGGAAAAAAGAAGATCTGGCAACAATGTAAATGCTACCATAATACCGGCCATACCACAAGACCCTTGTATACAAAAATTTTTGGTAATTCTGCAGTTTCCGAGATAATTGAGGCGTTCCAAACTCACTCTGTATGTAAGCGTAACGTGTATACCTTATACATATTACTTAACATATTAGTTTACCTTTAGTCTCTGGAGACGATAACTTGGTTATCGAAACGCGCGTCAGACAGTGTAATTGTGAAATAGTGTATTCATTATATTAGTTATTCACAATATACTGAACGGAATGGAAGAATTTTGTAGAGTTTCTTGTAAATCATCATACCAGTATACTGATTCTAGTGATAGCAAAATAAATGAAGATTCTTCAGGAGTGAATTAAATTGTAGAATCTCTTAATATTTTCTACCCCTTTCCAGGTGTACGGGAAGTCATAACAATTTCCACAGGAATTGTAGGTAACGAAACTATTGATTGTTATGAAGCATTTGATAAAGGAATCAATTTAAGAAAAAAAAATGGAAGTTACAAACTTTGAAGATACAAAAATGATACCTACCTCTTCATTGAGCATGAAATTAAAGTTAATAATACCGAAATTTCATGCATATTTTTCAACAGTATATCAAATATTCACGTAATTACTATTAAACCTACGTGAAAGTTATTTTTGATGGATACAATAATGATGGAACTAAAGCGTCTGAGAGAGATCGCAGATATAAAAGTAATAGTTCAATCGATTATTTTTTTGAAGAAGATATGCCTCTAAATGCAACTGAAGAAAAAATTTTAGGAAATAGCAAAAATAAAAATAGATTCGTAGATCTTTTCTGCAAAAAATTGGCTGAAAATAATATTGAACTGAGTCAAGCAGAAAGTGATGAAGCTCTTAATAGATTCTTTAATGATTTGGTTTTTTAGCAGAGAAAATTGATGTTCTAGTGATAATGATGGCCTCAGCACCTGTTGGTAAAGAAATAATATAAATATTAGTCTGTTGCAATTAGTTAATTTAACAAAAACCATGTTAATAAAATATCCAAATATTATCAAAAATCATATCTTTTTCTTTAATGTATTCATTGGATGTGATACTACATATGCAGGGGAAATAATTCCATTAAAATTTTCAATAATGATCAGAAATTACCTGCAGCAGCTGAAACTCAATGATTCAAGAACAAACTGAAGAAATACTTTTTAATGAAGGTATTTATTGTATTCTCACCATGGATGATGCTTAAATTGGTAATAACTTGTATGAACTGCGATACAAGCGTTTTATAGCGTCAACTTTAAAAGACAATAGCGTACAACTCACATCATGACCTCCAACAGAGGATGCAACAAAAGAACTTATTAAAAGTGTACCTGCATGTCCAACAATGACAAAATAATACTTCAATATCTCCCGAAAATTGGTGCTGGTAATCAAATAATCACTTAAAACCGATCAGAATAATTCAACCTGCAGCACCAATGAACTTCTTAAACATTATATTGTGCTCTTGTAAAACAGAGTGCGGTACAGCATATGGTTACAGAAAGAATGGTTTGTATTGTTTGCCCGCTTGCATTGTATGCAGTGGAAGTGACTGTAAAAATTTCCCGCCACCAGAAGATAAAGTTGCAAATTCATAAAATATTGTTGAAATTTGAATTTTTCTTGTAAAAATAAAAACAACCATTGAAAAAGTTACTAGTTTTGTATTTTTTTTTAATAATGAAGCGAAAAATTTATTCCCATTTATTAATTATACACATAGTTTAAGCGATGTAAATAATTATTTTCTCGCTTTAAATGGTTTCTGATTTTGATTAATACAAAAGTAGAAAAAAAAATTATAAAAAATCGGAGCCGTTCCTGAGTTCGAAGATTGCCTGTTTCACGACTTCATTGACGCGACAATTGTGTGGATTGATAAGTTATTTCAGAAAATATATCACCAACTTAGTTTTTCGTATCTTCATTGTGATTTTATACTATATCATACTATACTCAGGTCGCAAAGTCAAAAAGTGCTATATTCCTGGAGAGACAATTGGAAACCTTTATAAATGTCATATCACAAGCCATCATCTTTATTTTATTTCAAGAAAATGGTTCCTGCGAATGTTACAGAGTTTTCAAAATTAGTTTTTCTAGAGTTTACGACATTTTTTCAAAATTAAAATGAAATAGGATAGCAAAAACTTTGAAAAATGTTCTTTTCGAATTTTGGCGCAAGTGAGGAATAAAAAACAAATTGTAGTATATCTTCTAATTTCACAGAAATATGGTTCTTTCAAGCATTTCGCCATGGTTGTTAGAAAAAGTTATATAATGATAATAACATATTCAAAAAATATAATTCCATATCATACCTGAAAAATTGTCAATGTCAAAAAATTTTTTCAATATATTTAAAAAATACGGATCTCAATTTCAGAGATTTTTTTTGTGTTCAAACAAATTGAAATTGTGGAATTTTATTTTCAACCATTTTGCTCAGTGGTGGGAAAATAAGAAATTCGCAATTTTTCAGTGGGCTGTGATTTTTCAATTTTTTCAAGCCATACCCAGGAAATTATCCAAGTAACTTATAATGAAAATTTCCATTTGAGGAATTATTTCATGAGTCTAATTTAAAATTATTATGAAAGTAGTAATTCCTTTTTGAAAATTTGAAAGAGCATCTACTTTCCATACTGTGCTTTCGTAATAAAAAATGATATTTTTTGAGATTTTTCATGATCACTTTATCTGCTACTCTATGTTGAAAGTGGACTGCAGTTTAGAAAAGACTCCTCCTAAAAGTATATGAAACGGGCAAATGTGCATCATGTATTACTGGTCTATGCTAGTCTTCCAGAACTTGTAAACATAAAACGTAAATATTTATTTATTCCTAGAATTTTCAATAAAACGTTATAACCTTCACTTTGAATGCATGTTTGGAATGATGCAGGAAAAGTCCGTGTGTGAAGCTGAATATACAAAAATACGGGATGGCCCTACAATGGTGTTGAGTATTTTGAAACAAAGTGTGGATGGTTTGTGTAAGCATAAACAGAAATCTTAGACATAAATCGGGATATTTTGGATGAATTCTGCAAGAAAATATTCATTTGGAATAATTACCCTACCACAGTCTTTCTGAACCCACAAAGGATGATAGAAATAATTTGTTGCATGAAATTTAAGGAATTCGATCGGTAGCGAATTTGGAAAATAAACCATCATTATTTCGTGAGAGCCCTGAAATTTTTCAAAGGCATCTGCTAACATTAGATGGAAAGAATCTACCGGGTACCAATACTATACTATATATATATAAACTACAATAGCCGTTTTGAACTAAAAGAAGATGGTGCAAACAATTTATTAGGAGAATTGATTAGAGAGCGAACTCAAAGAAGGGTGTTCCACAAAAAATAATGGAATTATTTTGTAAGGAACATGAAACATTCGAAGGTATCTACTTAGATCCAGATTTTAAAGATCGAATCTACCTTTTCCAGGTAGCAATACTAAATTTTATCATCTTTTTAAAAAAAAAATAAACTGGTACTATATAACAATATTTATGAATAGATTTGACAGAATACACTTTGAATTGTTTGACTTTTTTTCTAATATTAGTTCAAAATGTAGATAAAAATATTTTCTTTCGCATAACGCTAACATACGAGGTATAGAAATCTGTGGCAATTGAATGAAAGATTTTAAACAGTTCGATGTACCATTATTGGAAGACTGCGACTTGTAGGGGCGACAGATAAATATGTGATGATAAATATGTGTAAATTTCATTGTAATTCATCATTTTTATCATTAAAACAATGATATTATCCATTTTCCATTGAAGTTCTGAGGATATTAGGTCTAAGGGGAATTATGCTGTTAACAAAAATGCGGAAATTGTGCCTTGAGCTACCCTATATTATGTAGTCCGCCTGTATGAAGCTGAATATACAGAAATATAAATTTATTTTCATTTCTAGGATGAAAGTGGAAAAGAAACATAAATTGAATTATACAATTTCTCGGGTGTCTTTCAAATTTAGTCTTTCTGTTGTAACTTTATTCAATATGTTTATAGATTTTATTATTTTGGATATGAACTGATTCTGGAAATACGACTCTTTGTCTTGTTAAACAAAAAACTCCATGTAATTCCAGAACAAACAAAAGTTACAATACAGGCTATCCGAATTTTATGCAGCATCGTAATTTAACATTCGACAATGGAAAACTACTCAGGAATGATATGATTGAAAACTTTAATGAATGAATTTTCCTTGATTTTCAACCTTCCTTCCCTCATAACATTTCTTTGAAAATAAAACGGAGATACCACATTTGTTAAATCTAGTAGGAATATACTATTCTAGTTATATTTTATATGCTTTGGATTGATTCACATTTCAATTGAATTCAATTTGGAGCCCCAAAGGTTGAATTTTTTAAAGAATAATTTTATATATTAGAAGCCAACAAAAAGCTCACATTTTCCCCTGGGAAAGTGAAACCCTGCATTTTTGTCCATGCAGTACGTGTAAAGGAACTCAAACTATTAAAGCACAAAGGAATATTGAGCATGAGATATTGTTTCAAATTCCAATTAACTATAACTAACAGAAAAATTGTCAGTAGACATGAATTTTTAAGACAAGTAGTTACTGATTATTAGGTGGTGTAGGTTAGGCTCCATGGAAGTTAAGGTAGTGTGAAAAGTTACAAGACAATGAAGTTATATAACATTTATTGAGGTAAAAATACAGTATAGCATCCTAACTGTGAAAAATTCTGTGGAAAGAGCTGTACTTGAATTTAACTTATTTTATCCCCGAAAACATCTGTTCGTACACATACAAGAACCCAAAGAATAGAAGACTTTCTAGGAGCATGTTTCTTTTATTTTTCGTTACTTTTTTTGGAAGAGAGTTGTTGAATATGATTGGGTTACCTTCTTTGGAGCAATATTATAATAGGGTCATGTCATTTATATCTCATTTACTAGAAATATTGGGAATAATTATTGAAGAGAGGAATAATGAGAAGCAGAGAAGAATATTGCCAATACAAACGCGATTGACTGACTTCAATCACTTTTATTGGTCCAAACCGTAGAAGTAATAGGATAAGAAGTAATAACTTTCCAACTTTCCAGCCTTACAAATAGAAAATAAGTAGTTATGTAGCATGTAATGCGAAATAAAGTACTTTATTAGGGCCAATATTAATCAAACTATACGTAAATACATTACTAAATTTGTTATAGATAGACGCGCTATTACAGTTTCTCGATAGATGTCGATTCATTGCGAGATGACCACATCAACATGCTTAAAATCGCGTTTGAAACGGAATTACACTTTTGAACAATTTTCAATTGATGGACTATATTGCTTTCTATCTCTGACTCCCCATGAGTTTGGACGCTCCTCCCCCCTCTCTTTCACTCACCTCGCCCAACATTCGCTGCCAAAAGTGTCGGTTTTACAGGCGCGAGTCAAAGGACGCGAAAGGGAGAGGCGAAGTGATCAGCCACTGCTAGCTTACTTTACTGTTGATTGCTGCCTAGTAGTGCAGTTCCCCACCTTCTCCGTTTCAATATTTTTTTAAATCAGATAATTCTCTGATAGGTATTTTGATAAAGTTGTTTTTATCTTCAAGTGAACAGTTTCAATTTTATCTCTGGAGACGCTTATGTAAAAATCTATGAGTTACTCTTCCAGACAGAAAACAAAAAAATTATATAAAATCCCAGAATTTTAAACAATAATTGCACTTTCCGAATGTTTTTCGTGATTTGTTCAATTAGTGTACTGTATTGGATTGTTTTTCTTGTTTCTGCCTGAAACAAAATAATTGTATTTTTTACACTCCATTTAATTGGTACACTAAAGCGCGTTAATTGATGGATTGCTACCGAATCGTATCGGTTGAGATGCCGTCGAGAACTTGTCTCTAACTGAAGGCCACCATATCGCCGTTCTGCAGTGAGAAACATATTTCCGCATAAATATAAAATAAAGCAGAACATCTATCCACAATTATAAGGATTTGGAATCTCTTGAATATCATGCAGGAAAAAATTAATCATTTGAAGAGAAAACGATGAATAGATTTATTCTCACAAAGATTATTTCTAAAATAAATCTTAATGTATATGATGTGTACTATGTGAATCGGACTTTACGCTTCGTTAATTCTGAATATTTAACTGAACGATAGATACCTATCGGGATAGATTTCTAAATGTATGAATCCGCGCTGTGCAATTCGAGGTAATTGGTGTATGTCTGCCGCGTGTGTCCAATTCCATGTCCGCCGGTGTTCACTAAATTGATTCGACTGCTGGAAATCCGCTCGTCTGGAATAAAGCTGAATTATAGTACGTGAGCTTCTATTGAGCTGGTCGTATTGTAAGAGTAGCTCATGAAATTTCTTGCAATAATTATTTTTATATTCAGTTCAAGGGGTAGGTCTTTAGCACATGTGATTAAAAATGTATTAACGGACTTATAGTTCTTCCAATATCAATTGCAGATTATAAAAACTGGCTCGAAACCCTTGCTGATAATTTTGTTTGATCTACCGTAGGCGTAGATACCTCATTTTGTAAATTAATTTTTTTATAAATACTTCCAAAAATATGTATATCTTATACAAGAAAGTATTAGTTAAGAGGCAATCGAATTATTATAAATTGAACGGCATTATACGCCGTTATTTAGTCAGATGCACTTAATTGTAGTCCTACTTGGAACTTGAGAAAAATCTTTATTATACCTCATTAACTTGCTACAACTGAATATTGAATTATAAAACGTGAATAGACGAGTAAAATATACCTGCCAGTGAGAGCTTAAACAGGGTACCAGACTTGAACTGAGCTTCTTCCATCCGTTTTTTTTTTCTGGAAAACGATTTCAATGCGAAAACCATGAAGGAAAATGAATTGTTTGCGATTAAAACAGTAGAAAAAAAAACAATACAATTCCAAAATATCTTTATAAATAATTATGGTAGTAAGAATCGTCTGAACTAAAGTCATAATTTGATTGAATTATGATGGGTTGTGAAGAGGGTGACACCACATACTCTTCTTCTCTGATAATATGTTCAACAAAGTTTTTTAAAAGCTCTTGGCGGTCTGCTGCTAGAACTTTCTTTACGAGTTCTACAACCTCTTTACTCAGTTCTGGAGATTGATTACATTTTCGTAATTCTGATTTTACGTTTGCCAATATTAACTCTATAGAGTTGAATATGAAATAGCATGGAGGTGGTCTGAGAAGAATATGACCTTGTTCTTTGCATAGCTTGTCAATATAATTAATTTTCTCTTTAAACTTTAAACCTTCAATAAGAGCAAGTAATCGTTGTTTGTCAGGCCTTTTTTACTATCGCTTACAGAAATACGAATATTTTTTTCAGATATAAATGCTAAAATTTGATCTTTGTTACTACTACTATTTGGTATCTTAGGAGTTGCCGCGAGTGGTAAGATGCGATGTCATTAACGATTATTGACTGTGGTGAAATGTTAGGTAAAAGCCTTACGAATTTATTCACGAATTAAATTAATTTTACCAAACAACTACACTGCTTATCGCACACTGTCTGGCAGAAATATTTCGAAGAAATTGTGTATATACGCCTGACGGTAGCTTTGGCCAATAGAAATGCATTCATATTTACAATTCGATGTCTCTATTGGTATTGGAGATGATGAATTTTGATACACATTCTCAAGTCCACGTGAACTGACGGTTTATTAGTTATTTACCGAATTTCATACGGGGCTGTAAACATTATTTTTGAAATAACTATACTCTCACTATCATATCATATTCTGTGATAGAGTTTGGTAGCTTCAACAATCTCAAAATCTTTTTTGAAGGAGTAGATGACAGGTATTGTGAAATGAAATCATATTATTATATTACATACGGCTATTCTAGGGTAATATTTTTTGTATATTTCTTGAACTGTTTCTAAGGACGACTACTTTAGTATGGTGATCTGCATATTAGTTTCCAGTGATTATTCCAAAGCCAAATAGCAGCAAAGAGACTTAGAATTATTGATTGGTTAGTACTCACGGTCTTCATTGACTAAGTCAAAGAATAAAAATACAAAATATATAAAAATTTCTATTTGTGAGGACACTGTAGATTTTAATAATGTCAAAACATTGGAGGTGTGCGACAGGAGCCTATTAATTTATGATTTTAGGTACTACTCAATCAAAACCTAAGTTACTTTCGAAAACATCATCATAGAAATTATGCTGAGGGACATGATTGGAAAGATTGGAATACAATGAAAAGTTATATGTTTGATTCGAAAAATCTCCTCGTGCCATGTTTATATATGTCTTTTTCACAAACAGTTATCTATATTTCCTCAACTGTTCTTCAGTTTTCGAGTCATAATGCTAGGTCTTCTGCAAAACTATATATTTCAAGTTAATGCCTTAATTACTATTTCTTGTGATCGTAGCTTGAAATTATTGGAATTTCTGAATACAAGCTGAAATAAGAAGCAATGGGATAAATCAATTCGTATTTTCTTATTCCTCATTTATACACCCTCTTTTTCTTATACCATAATAACCACGTTAATCCATATTCTGAGTTTCTCTACTTATTTTCATCAGTCTTTTGTGTCTTCATCACCATTTACATAGTTATCTATGTTCTAAACCTCTCTATTTAGTTTCATCATTCTGTAAAGCCTTCTTGTGATCTGTAGCACATAAATATTAAATTTTTTTTATAAAAATCGAAGTTATGAATTGGAAAGAGTCGGAAATTGAGTTTCGGATAAGAAAAATCTATCTTCTCATTCTCTAATCAAATACCCTCTGTTTCTTCGATTATTATAAATAATCTCAATTTTTGTATTTAGATTTGTGACTTTGTAATGCATCTACAATGACTTTTTGTGATCAGTAGTATAAAACTATTGAACCCACTTGATAAGGAAGGCAAGAATAGAATAGAATAAAAATCAATTTATGATAAGATTGATTTATATTTTCTTATTTCTTATTTATATTATCTTTCATTCTTATATGATCAGATTATTTTTCCAGTTATTCATATTTTGGTGTTTCTATTTGGTTTCATCATTTTCTAGGTCATAATGTTATGTTAACCAAGTAATTCCTCCAGTATCACTCCTATTGATACATAGGATGAAGCTCTTTGAATTTATTCATAGAAATTGAAACATAAAGTAGAGAATTTCTAAAATTTTAATAGGTTATAATGTTTTTTAAATCCAAGTGCATCAAATGATACGGGGGATTTTGGTATCTTATAATTTGAAGTAAATCAGCTACAGCTCTTGAAAACTACTTCCGTTCTTTTCAACTTTATGAGTAATTTTCATAAATATTACATTATTAAAAATTGAGTCTTGATTTACTTAATACACTCTGTATACTAATTAGGTCTTCCCATCAGCAGCACTTGGCCTATATTTGTGCTATAGATACTAACAATGTTTCCCTTCCGTTTTTATACTCAGCCATCTCGTTACCGCCTTCGAGCTGAAAATCCCATAATGAACGGCCATTTTTGTCGGATATTTTTAGCTACTTTCCTGCTTTTCGTAGTGATTTTTGTATGTTTTTGGTACTTTTTCGCTTCCTTCGAACATAAACGACGATGATGAGCTCGATGCGCCAACAAAAAAAACTACTTTTCCCTCAACTAGAAAAAAAGTATTGCTGAGATAGACCAACTAAAAAATATACATATACAGTATGTACTGAGAAAAAAAACTTTGTGTTATATATTTATGTGATGATTTGCCAAAAGCTGATATATCATATTTCCTTAATTTTAAGGTTATATCACCCTTATATGTAATAGAGTCTGCAGTTTTATCTACGCCAAAAGCTGATATGTCAATCCAAGAATCTGAGCATGCGTTTAAAATTGACAGTAGCTGATATGTCTGTTAACGCAGTTTCAGTTTTTGCCAAAACCTATATCATGTTTGGTCGGCTTTGGAAAGGTGAAATATCAAGTTTTGACACGGGATTACTTTTGTTTTCTTTAAGAAAATAAATACAACTAGTTTTTGGAATTCGGTAATAAGTACTAAATTAATTTTTACACCAAGGGTCTGTTTATTCACATTTAACTAAATTTGAAAATTGCCACGTGGTTACCAGTCATTTACCAGTGGGGAATCACAAATTAATACAAATTTAATTAAACGGTCAATTAACTGAGCCTTAGTAAAATTAAAAAAAAAACTAAAAAGAAATAATTCTAGTAATTATAATAGTAATGCAAGATATTGATTTTAGATTTACACCATGTCATGAGGAAAACGAATGTTAGAAATGATAGAAATTCAGCTTAATGAAAAAATTAGTGCTATTGAAACTAGGAATGCCACTGTTGAAAACATTCCCAGTCTAGCTGATTTAGCTCCTTACAGCGCTATTCTCGAACCAAACATGAACGAAACTCAGCCAGAGGGAAACAGAAATAATTCAAATTATTATTCTAAATCTGAACGAAGCTGTAGTGAAAGTCGAGAGGATGAGGTTATGATTTACAAAATGATTATGATAGCGAGTCTTTTGACAACGACAGGGATGTCGATTATATTCCTAAAGATTCATCGGAAGAATCTGAAAATGAGCCATCCATTGTAAGAATTGGATCGAAGACCCGAAAAATAATTTTCGATAAGTTTTTAAGAAATGTGACATACAAAGATCAAGTTTAAAACGACAGGATTAAATTGTCCGAATAAAAAGTAGAGCGGAAAGGAAGTAATAAAACTTACGAGAAATAGGGACTAAATATTGGCAAGACTATGTTCCAAAAAGTCCATTCAGTCACAAGGGGAAAAGTTGATATTCTAATTCAAAAGCGACGTGCGTGTCAAACTGGATTTATAAACGAAAATTGAAGGGGACAGCAGAAACCGGTAAATGCAAAAGATGAAGAAAGACAAGAAATAATAAACCATATTAACAGTTTCCCAAAATATCAGAGAAGCCATACATCAAAATTGTATTTAGCACCTACGCTTACCATTTCAAAAATGTGTGACATGTATGTTAACAAAAGAAAGACTGAAGGAATGGAAAAACCATTGTGTTATTCAATATATGCAAAAATATTCAATGAAATAGGCTATAAAATAAAAAACCCAAGTATTGACACTTGCAAACGTGCAACAAGCTCCGAAATGATATTAAATGTGCAGCTACTGAAGAACAGCGAAACAATAAAGTATGGGAGAAAGATTAACATCTGGAAATGGCGGAAAAAGTTTACAGTCAAAAAAAAATTGGCAAAGAGGGAGCTAGAAATTCCAAAACTGAACGTGTCATTGTTTTCGATCTTTAACAGAATTTACCTACGCCGACTTTGAGTACAAGTGAAGTATATTATAAAAGACAATTATGGACCTATAACTTTAATATGAGAAATTTTTGAAAAAAAATTACAACTTATTTTATGTGGCACGAAGCTTTGTCAAACCGCAGATAAAATTGCCTCTTGTATCATTCAATTTTTGAAAGATTTGCCCGATAGTGTTAATAAGTTAGTTTTATATTCAGATTCTTGCCCCGGTCAAAATAAAAATAATAATGTGGCAGCTGAACTTTCTTGGTTTCTGCGTCAATCGAAAAATATGAACATTATTGAACACAAGTTCTTAGAAGTTGGCCACTCCAGACTAGAATGTGACTCAGATCATGCACGAATCGAACGAGCAAAAAAGCTTCATGTAATATCGATTCCTCATGATTGGTATCAGTTTGTTCGAACCTTTTGAGGTTGTTGAAATGCAAAAAGAAGACTTCCTGCTCTATTCTTCTTTGTTAAGAAGCGTTTTTGTTAAGCGCGATCACACCGAAGCAGGAGCAAATATACGTTGGCATGATATTAAAGTATTACGCTTTTCAGAAGAACTGCCACTTGGAGTTATTGAAGTGAAGTATTCGCATGATGAAGATGAACCGCTTTGTCGGCTTAATATTAAAAGAAGAGGAAACATTATCCCCTAGTTTTTGCCACAGTTTTATGAGGATCCCAAACCCATTAATCCGAAGAAGAAGGAGAATCTTGTGTTTCGGTTAAAATACATAGACAGTGTTTACCATCAATTTTATAAGAATCTTACCGTAAATGCAAATGCTGAAGATTCAAAGTTACTTATTTCAATTTGGAAAAAAGTTTTTATCAAAATCAACGGTCCTCTTAGAACTATGTATTTTAACTCTATCATAAAAATACTAACATACAGAAGATAGACATTATTTCGAGGAAATTGTACGCAAAAATGCATTTTTCATTTTCTTAAAAACTTTAATGTGGCGTCCTGTGAACTTAATAAAATCAGCTATTGGCAAATCACCCCAGATTTGTTTTATAATATAAACTGCAATATATATACCAAATTTAATGATCAATCAAGTGATGGATCTGTTTGTTAACTCTAATTGTCTCTTGATTTTCAAAACAATATGGAAACTTAGGATTAGTATGGCAACGGCAATTTAAAAACTATCAAAATTATGAACAATTTCTTGTCATAGAGTCTCATGAATCAAGGTTATAACATGAAGCGGCCAGTACCCAGACCAAAAAGAAACACGGCTTATTCTAACTATAGGATTTTGGTGACTCATGTTCAGTTTGCATGAACAAGGAGAAAATAGATCAGGAGGGGTTGGTCAACATAAGAAAAGAGGAAGAATTTGTAATGTAATATATCAGGCAGAGAATTCCATTGAGGAAAATACACTTCAAAAAAATCTGTTTTCTAAAGTGTATGTATATATGTTTTCTGGTAAAAAAGGTTATTGATCTGGAGTTAATGATAATTAAACAAAATCAAAATTTATTTCTGTGCAAATGAACTCTTATTGGTTTTGACTTGTAAAAAAGGAATAATTGGAGCTAGAGTAAATTGTTTTGGTTCTTAAGTTGGCGAGTATCTTGAGAAAATAAGCTCCTGGTTCAAAAATACATATCGAACGAATAGTATATGTATCAATAGATTAATATGTGAAATGAGAGACTTAAATCCTTGGATGTATTCAATTAATAAAATCAGTTGTATTATCAACAGCAAGCGTTTTAAATTTATATGCAATTGATTTCAAATTTTTATTTTAATGAAAATATCTCTGAACGAGAATGGATAAAGTCCTCATGATAAGCGTGAAAATATTTCACAGTTTCGGATGAATGCCTTTAGAGTTTAAGTCAAAAAATCTCCTTTTGTCTAAAGAGCTCCTATCAACGTTCCCGAATAACGCAATCAGTCTTAAGATTCTTTCAAGCATTATCTCCATTCAAAGCGTGAGACTTCTTTTCGGTCACTGAACTTTTATTCTGGTATATCAGTGAGGCGAAAAGATTAAATTTCGAAAAACATTCTCCACAATGTGACAACTGGGTCTAATCCGCATTAAATTCAAAAAGGTATTTCTGAAAGAGAGAGTGGGAATTAGATAAAACCCATGTCGAATTAGTGACCTTTCTCTCCACCATTGGCGGATTTAGGAGCACACCGAAGGGACCAAATACACAGAATCCTGATTTTATCAACGATGTATTCGAGTATATCTCCAATCCACAGAAAAATCTGGACATACAATAATACTAAAGCAATAAAACTTCTTATTTTTGTCTATTTCTTTTAAAATTATGATTTATATTCCAGTCTGTAATGTTATTAGACAGTATAGTCAAAATAAAAGGAATATATTCATTATTTCGTAAACCGTCTATTCTTATGGATACCTTTTTATTTGTGAGGTTATCTATTGAGCGTGAAGACGTTATCGCTAAAAGTTTTAAATAGAAATATTGATGCTGTAATACATTATTTGAAAGGTCTTTCAAATAGCTCGTCAGCCATATCAATGTGTCTAAATAATTGATCTTGAATTTATTTGTGAAATTAATAGATTTAATGAATTGTATTATTCAGTGAATATAACGGAAACCGAATGAAATTGTATAATGGGAAATACGTACTTTTATCGAATCTTCTCTATAACTTCCATAACCTCAATACGTATCCAATAACATTTTAAGGTCTATTTTGGTAGCTAATCTTCCAATTGAAATGGTTTTCCTTCTTCCTAATCTCAATATTCTCCTCCTTTGATTATTTCCAACTCATCTTCTTTAACAAGTCATTTTAATATAAAGTTTTGTGAAAATTGTATGTATAGATGTAAAGCCCTGTAATTCCCTATTTCCTCTATATAATGGTTATTTTATTTATCTTTTCCCATTTCCCTTGCTGTTTTTTTTTTATTTCGAAGATTTTATTCGGTTATTCTTGTTTTGCTATCTAGTACCTCAAAAACTCTTGTTTAATTAGTAAATTCATCCTACATTCGTATGATTCGGACACTTTTTTTCTGTATATTTCTCAGTTCGTTTTCAAATTTACGTATATATTTTGATAAATATTTATTTCACATTTCCTCGATTTTCAGTTTGTTCTATTTATTTTTCCCGATAAATTCCAGTTACTTCAATTTCTCTATTCAAACCACTTCCTCGCCTTTTTATATCGACTATTTAAATCCATTTTATTCACAATCGTGCAACGTCGCTTAAATTTCTGAATTTTTTGTCTAGATAACCTCACTTTATACTATTTCCAACCTTTGCACTCCATATTGAATTGAATCGATTTTTATACGGAAAATATTTTGATTTTTGATTTTGATATGACATAGATTTAATTTCACATGACATATGAGGTAACTATGAAATCCATAATTCTGGATTTACCAACCTTATTTATATCGTAAAATGTTGTTGAAGGAATTATGACCATTCATTCGATTAATCGATAATCCAATCGATTCTAAATGTCAAAAATTAGAACAGATATTCACATTCTTCCATTAAGTACGTTATCTAGGCAACCGATTTACGCATAACAAAATCGCGATTACTTATATGACATTTAAAACATGCACTCTTTAATTATTCATCAAAATCCAGAGTCGATGTAAGTTTTTCTCAATTTTATAAATTTAAGTTTAAATTACATTTTTATCATTATCAATCAATTTAATATATAACTAACTTATTAATAAGTGAAAATTAATTGAATAACTCTTGTATAGGTCTGGAAATGTGGATTTAATACCACCAATAATGATGAATAGATGCCATTGTTCTCAAGGAATCGACCATAACCATTTCCAAATGGTTACGTTTGATAGACCTTTAATGATATTTCATTCTCCTACTCCAAAGCAACGTCCTCTGGTTTTGAATCCTTATGGAGATGCTTTTATAGAAAATCCACTGGATCTAGAATTAGATACTAGTCATTTTCAACACGAAAATGAGAAATGGAAAACGAATCGTGATTTAACAGAAAATAGAACTGATTCGCAGAAAGAAAACGTGAAATTGTCGTCTTTAGAATCATGTGCTCCTGAACTTGGTGACAAGAATCAGTTGTCAGAAATTAATGAGAGATCAGATTATAGTAATAATGGTAATATTTCGGAAGAAAGTGACAAAGAAGCAGTCATCTTCGTTGAAGATTGTGAAGTGATCAAAAAAGATGAAAATAAGAAAAGTAAAGATTGTAGTGAAGTTAGAAGAAATCCAGTTCGAAGCGTAAGAAATAAATCGAAGATTTTAAGGAACGAAGTTATTTTTGAGGAAGATTTTGTATTCCTGGAGACGAGCGATGATGAAATGAAGGTTAGTTATTCACTTCGAAATTTAATCCCACATCGAGTCATTGTTATGTGGAAAACTATTCTAATATCAAAATAAAATAAATAACAGATGCCAGGAATCTTTACTACTGTATAAGGTATACTGTGCACAAATATTTCAGTCAGAGTGTGAGTGTTATTTTCATCATTACTGTTTTGGGTAGTTCAAATCCAGTTTTTGTATGCTCTGCAACCAACAAGTTTTCCAAGTGTTCGAATAAATTTGAAAGGCATTGTTTCTTCATCCCAGCTGCATCTAGCACACCATAAAATTCACGTAAAACTATATGTCTTTGATGTTATGATAATAACTGAAATACTCATTTCTTTTGGGGACATAGGAAACAAGATAAAAATTTTTTCTTGAAACAAATGCTGAGATATGATGACTTTCAAAAAACGCTGCTGGTACGTCCCTCTACTTTTTGGACAGAGTGCTAAAAGTCTTCTCTAAAAATTTCTTTTCGAAATGTATAGACGAAAACTATTTAGGGAGAAGAGGAGCACATTCCCCCCGAATAATGTCAACAACAATCAACAATTTTGGTTATGTTGTTATATTACCAATGTACAGTGAATTATACACTTTTGTATAGTTAAAATACTTATTTATGTACAACAAATTGTTCTTATTTGGCTGTACCTCGATATACAAAATTTATAGCTGATGGCTGAATGTGCCTTTTCAGTGATGTAATTTCAACCATGCAATGAGACAGTTTGAATCACATGTAAATTTAAGAAGCTATAACAACATAACATATCCCAACTAATTCGCATCGTATAATATAGTATCACTAAAAGACAACAGCTTGGAGGTTCTTGTAGTTTTTGCCACATTGGAGTCTGGTAGCTTAGAAACCATATAGTTTCGATCAACAGTTGCTGAATCATCAACCAATGGAGAAAGGAATTAATATCCTGGTAATTTATGACGTGAAAACTTAGCTCAAATACTTCTTCTTTGGGTGCCTTCTTCTCACGAATGCTGGCGATAACCCCAGCAGTCATTTCTGTCTCTGGCCCTTCTTATCAACGTCTGAGAACCTAAACCGGTCTACTCGCGAATATTCTTCAGATATGAAGCCTTTCGTCTGTCAGGACCACATTTTTCCTCAATTTTCCCTTGGATCAGAAGTTGGAAAAGTTTGTATTTATCATTTCTGTGTATATATATCCAAATGTATCTAAATGTTCTTGATTTTAGGTCTCTTCTGTTTCAAAAAGAAAGATAAATTTTGACGTTTCGACTTTCCTTTAAGTCTTTATCAAAATATATTTCTTTCAAAAACTATCACAAAAAACTAAGAAGAGACAGTTATATCATTGGACTTTTAATTTTAACCAATATGTTTAGTTTGATTTATTGGGTCGGCCTAAAAATTGACTTATTTATTAATACAATTCATATTATTCATATAAATTGAAGTATGCGTTGATTTATATAGCATTTCATTTACAACGTTTTCTGGAAATTGAAATCAATTCATCATCCGATTAATTATTTCCAGCACTAACTTGATACTCATCGAATAAGTAAACATCGTGAATACTTCTCTGCTTCCATTCATCATACATCAATTCATTTCACAGTTTTTCAAGATGTTTTCTGTTATTTTTGTAATCACCCATGTTATTAGTAAATCATAATGTGTGCACAAACGCTACAAGTCAATCATTGACTACTAAGTGATCAGCAGTTTCAATAATCCAGAGTTGTACGCGTACATTCGAAATTTGTCGAGTAATGATCCTCCGATTGCTTTAACCAGAAGGTCAAACTACTCAAAAAAACTGAATTAACTTCACATATGAACAGATGATGAAGATAATCATACAAAAATGCCGGATGAGTTCTTTCCAGTTGTTTGAAACGCAGTCTTAGTTAGCTGAGCACTTTCCTTTATACAGAGGTCGGCATAAATCCTGCATTGTTCACAAAAAGATTGAAACGGAGCATGCTCGTACTTCAGACAATTGTGTCTGTGTCTCTACATCTCCTCCACGCAGTTAACGAGAATGATTTCGATCACAGATTGGAATTTCGCGAGTGGTAATTCGTATGCAGTCAGGATGATGCGCAAATCCAGCATTCTATTTTATGGTTGGATGAAGCAACTTTCAAGCTAAACGGTACGGTCAATCGACATAACTGCGTGTAATGGAACAACCTGACTCCTCACGTCTTTATTGAAGGAGAATTAAACCTGTCTGGGGTGTGTGTGAGACAGGGTATCCATGCGGGAGGTGTTGTGGGTCCATACTTTTTTAAGGGTCACGTGATATACCAAATTTATCTGGAAATGCTCGAATATAGCGTGGGCAAATTGACAAAGACCTAACAAACGCGAACATCCGTCATTTCATGCAGGTATCCTTTTATTTTATTCTTAAATTATCCCAATCCCGTTTGAAATAATTATAAATTAAAAGTCAATTAACATCAATAATTGAGCTTTCATTCTAATTTTTGAATGTTAACATGATTGGTGCAACTACTATTACCAGAAACATTTATTGTAAGAATTACTAAATGTACTTCTTTATTTCCAATAATGCTATTTTTCAGTAGAATTGTCAAATATGACATTTTCATGTAGTGAAAGTGACAGTTCCGTACTGCAAAACACTTTCGGGACGCTCTGGAGTAGACAACTTTAACTTCCTTAACATGTGACTCTAGCCACTTCAATGTTGACAGTTGACAGTTTCACTTCGATGATTTTGCATAACCTCAAATTTCTAATTTTCTGAAATTATTTGTTTTATCCGAAGTTTTGTCTAAATTAATGAATAACAGTGAATGATGATGAAAAAGAAAACATCAGCGATGAGGAGTTACTCGAATTGACGCAACACTGTTACGCCATTTTCATCTACATTGAATATTTGCTTCAAGCTGCGTTCTGTCAAGCATCAGAATGTAATTTTCAAAAAACTCTGACATAGCTACTTATTATCAGATTTTCACAAGTTTTTCCTCATTTCTCCTCAAAGCAGACTAAATCCAGTCAATTTCAGCTTTTTCATTAATATGCCACTGATTCGCAATTCGCTATTAAGTATAATACGTGCATTACCATAAGCGAAGATCCTAATTTCTTTGTAAGTGCATCCATAGTTTATATTCAAACATGCTTCGAAATATTCTATCAAATCAGCTTCTTGATCAGTTCTCTAATTACTTATCTAGTGCTTATTGGAGGTTAGTAGTAATAAAGGTATAATAAAGTCATAGTAATAAAATCATCTTTCTGCTTTCCATCTACATGTCGTTCTGTTCTTACTCTAGGAAAGTGCCATTTTTTCGCAAATTGTTTGAAAGTGACCCAAAAGTAGGATGACTGGAAGTTTCTACGGTAAGGAAATCTCCATTACCATTACAAAACCCATAAACAGAAACTAAGTCGTCCTCATTCTGTAGATTAGAGCTGATTTCAAGACGTTCTGAGCGAAAGTAACAAAAGCTCTACCAAAGCCAACACAGTACCTAACGTAGATACACACAGAAAAATATGTATACTTGTACATAATTAATAAATAATAGTAAATGAATGACAAATATTACCATTGGTATAAAATATTAAGACACGTCAAACGGTCAATCAATCATTTTAAAACTTTTTAGAGCTACTCGTTATTTTGATTTCGTACAGTTGATACAATGTCTTATTATCTGACCTAAAGTTTCCATAATTTAAATTGAACAATCAACACAAATTAGTACATGACTTTTGGATCAATTCAATTAATTATTTATCGAAATTGATGCACTAATGCGATTTTAGTCTAAAAATTCAAAATTGAGAAATATGTAGTTGAATTTATACATAAATATTAGATTATGTTATAGGCACTTATTTCAGTTTCTCGAAATTCTGAAATTTGTTTAAACGAATACGCTACTATGGGATACGTCATTATGGTTGATCTATTTTTAGTAAGATCGTCGCATATGTCGTTTCCATTAGTTACTTATGTAGTTTGAATACCACTCATTGCATTTGAAAAGAAATATTGAACGGGCTGCAATATTTTTTTTTATCTAAAAAGCAAGCACAAGAGGGTAAACCCTATGCATCCACACGACAGGTACCTGGAGATGCCTGTTGATATTTATATTAAACGTCCGTAAGATTCGCTTGCTGATTTCACAAGCTTCAACTTCTCCAAAGAAAGGAATCCCGATAAACTGACGTTCTAGGCGCCTGCAGGCAACACTTCTGCCTGTCAAGTAGGTTTTAGATACGAATCGCTAAATTGATTTTTCCAAAACCGGTCTTAGAATTTTTCAGTTCAGTTTAGCATCATGAAAAAATTTAATAATCAAATTAGTTGTGTGAACACTATAACCAATTAGAATTTTTTGTCAATTCCTCATAACTCATCCTCTGTGATTTGATTTATAAAACAAATATTTAACACGAGCCGTTTTGTATTATTTCGAATTAGCAACGTAGTTGGCTCATTATTTGGTTAGGTTAGGTTAATTTCTTACTTTTATTCTGAATACACTGTTTACACCACCACTACAAATAAAGAGTTTACCTTCAGTCTCTGAAGACAATAACTTGATTATCGAAACGTGCGTCAGACTGTGTAATTGTGAGTGTTGGTGTAAACAGTATTTTCAGTATGAATATCGCCAACGACTCAATGTATTTAGAAATTTATTATATGAAATTCCTTCCATAGTTGACTTTTTTAATTTTTCTAATTCTTCTTCTGTACCTATGGGATAAATTGTATATCTCTTCTCCCAATTAATTAGCATAATTATCAGAAAATAATAGAGTGGAAGATAATATATTTGCTCAACGTTTCACAATTCTTCCTATTCACCGTACTAATTTTTGATAGAATACATATATTGATGTTATTATCCACAGATTGATGAAAAATCGCATGTGGTGGAACTGCCTAAAGAATGGCCTGTAAATGTACACGAGAGACCCGAATATAATGCAACTACCAAGAAAATTGAACCTTTCGATTATACTATTCGTGATATACAAAAAACGGCTACCATCACTACAAAACTGAAAGAAAAAGAAGTGATTGTTCGGAAAAATCCTAAGAGGAAACCGTCTACTAGAAGAAAAACGAAACCAACTATAGTGCCAGAGCCACCGCGGGAAACAGTCCCGATAAGCGAATTGAAGTCAGTGATAAACAGCACAACCGAGATGCTTAAAAATTATTTTTTCAATAGTAAAAAACACCAGGATCTTATTTCAAAAAGTTCAGTCTGTACTCTTGAGAATAAGGTGAAAGTTCTCAGGAATCAGGCGTTTTTGTTCGCGATTGTTAATAATTTGGATGAGAGACAAATTGCAGATAAATTTAAGCACATAAATCTAGATAACGAAACAGAAAATATTCCGAGTGAGCGAAAAAGTTGAGATGTTACCTTAATTTCAAATTATAATATTTTTAATATATAATTTTCTTAAAAAAATATGCCTTTCAATTCCTCCTATCCCTTATTAACATTCCGGTACTCATATGCCTCCAAAATAGAGGAACAAGTATCTATAACAAATATTCTCAACACGTTTTAAAATATATTTTGCGGTAAAATTCTCAAAATTCATAGACACGTTTCTTATTAATGATACCAAGGAGTGCATAAAAAACTTCTTCACTATTATTTGCCTTAAAATAGAATGCAAAATGCACATTTATAAAGAAAGCTGAAAGTAGGTATTGCAAGAATTTTGAATATGGCACTTGAAACCCCAGCTGATGATCAAGATGTTTTGTCTAGAAATCATTTGCTTGCAATGTTCGAGAAATTTGTTTGTTCAATGAATTGAAAATCAGGAGGATTCCTCAATATTATATTTTTTTATATACTTGTTTGGATTATTGTCAATATTCTACAGCTTACTGTAAAAGTAAATATTTTTTTGTTGTTTTCTTCAGTTTAGACCTTCCTAAATATGTTTTCAATACAGAAAGTTTTTATTTTCCAGTTTTTTCTTTCAAAATAAATCTAAATGGAATACTATGTTTATTTTTGTTAAAATATTAATATCTTTAGTTTTAGATTTTTTGCTCTGGTTTGTTACTTAGTTGGTTGAAAATAAACAATGTTTGTTTTTCTATACGTCGCTGATTCTGTATACAACATAGTATGCAATAGGAAATACACTATTTATATTTTGGAGTCCCCTGGACTCCGCAATGCATTAAGTGTTAAAATTTCGGAACACACCTGTTAAGTGTTATATACTCTTGAATGAAAAAAATATATTTTTAAACCGGTAAGTAGGCTATTGGTTTTCATTCAATATTGAAAATATAAGTTGTATATAGCGAAAACTATTAGCATGTGAATATGAAGTATAATCAATGGTATTACAATTCACCATAGTCCAACAAGGCTAACATGTTACTTAAAAAATCAAACGCGTAGGAACTCAATCGATAAGTTCTGTGTAGAGGGAATTAAAATTAAGTGTGTTAGTAAGAGTATTCGACATCGGAAAACTCGACCACTTCACCCACTGTCTACTTTTCCAGTTTTAATAATGCATCACGGCGAACGCAATTTTCCGAGTGGCAGCTAACCGCTATAAGTCTACCATTCCTCTTTTTGAATTCGAAACTTTGCAAAAGATGTTACGAATCAAGTTCATTCATTTTTGCTGTACCCTAAACCCACTCGATACCGAAGGATAGATCACGAGCAGTAGATTTCATGTCATATATATGGATCAGGCGTCAGCAGTTTCATAAATTCGTGTACTGAAAATATAATATATGAATATCACGTTACGTGTTTGAGTTAACATTTGTATGACAAGTGTGTCTATTACAGGGGATTGAACTCGAAATATTTACAGAAAACAATAAAAGTCGCGATGTTTTATGCCTTTATTATGCTAATCGCAGGTAGGAGCTTATTTCACATTTAAACTAGAAATAGAGGGTGTTGATAATAGGACGTGAAAGAATCGCAGTTTATTAGAAGGAGATGGTTAAAATGAATATACTTTATGAAATTTTACTTGTTAACGTTGAAATTGCAATTTAAATATCATCAATCTGGAGGTCAACTAGTATACCCTAGTGTTAACTGACATTCTATTTGGGCAGTAATGTAATCCTTAAGCGATTGAGCATCTTTCTTAACTCATAATTTCAAATTTTCGGAATTTAGATAGACCACGGAAATTCAGATCAGTGTATCTTGGTTGTCCTTTCTATTTGTGTGATTTTTTTTATATTATAGATAATGGCTGGACCATCAAGAATTGTGATATCTTTGATTCAATAGTTTGATGAAGTCGTGGTATAGACAAAATCAAAGAAGAAAGTGAAATGCGGAATGTAAGGAAAAAAACTGTTACTAAAAACTAGTACGGCAGAAATAGGCTTAGATGATACCAAACAGAAGTTTGTCCTTCATCTCGGACTAGAAAATATAATATTGTAATGAAAATTCTGATTCCCAAAGGTAAAGCACGTGATCTTGGTGAAGTACCCACGCCGTTTCCGTCAGGAATCCATTTTCTGAGTTGAGGAAAAAACGCTAACAACACCAGTAAATTATTGCCAATATTCATGATGGTAATAGAGGCTGTAGTCGTACAAAAAACTGAGATACCTCAACTTTATGTGTGTGGTGGAAGAAAAGAAACACAACGGACCTGTACAATGCTACAAATGCCAAGGATTTTACCACGGACAAAGCACGTGGAGCTTGGACGTGAGATGCGTTACATGCGCGGGAGCACATAAGGTGGTGGACTGCACCCTCAGTAGAACAAAGAAGCCAAAATGCAAAAATTGTGGAGGAGAGTACCCAACTAACTACAGGAGGTATCCGAAAAGCACTACGACAGAAACAAATAAACCAGCCACGATAACGACACAGCCAGGAGGTAGATACGCACCAGTTGCTAAGATAACGCCAGCTCCAGCAGGAAAAAAACGCTCGAGGTACTGAGTATGCTGCAACATATGGAGACAATCATAGCAGCACTGATTGCCCAATAGGTAAAGTAAAACGGAGAACAAAGGGATAATTATGTTGAGTTAGAAGTTAGGTTAGAATGAAATTCATGAGAAATAAAAAAAACACAAAAAAACAAAAGAAATTCTAGGTTTACCAAGAAAACCCACAAGAGGACAGACCCCGACATGGTAACTCATCAGCAAGTGCCAAGTTATACATCGGAGTCGGGGTTTTTTTGCCGAAGAAGGCTGGCAAAGGGTTCACCGGAGGTAGCAAAAACACAAACGCACATAATAAGACGTCCAGACAGCAGGAATCACAGAGTTCCAGTCTTTACAAAACGATCTCCTATAGAACTCAGGGGAGAGGAAGGAACCTACGCGCAGAGCTGCGACGTGAACGAAGATGCGGACTTATCATAATGACAGAGGGTGGTGGAAGATCCTTCTTTGCATTCGTTTGCGGATCCGCTTAGAGGGACGGGCTTTCTCACGCGCGCACATGTGTGTATGAGAAAATTTTGCATCGACAAACATAATAAGCCTTGTCGAGCTTTTCTATGGCTATTGACTGTCACGTTTTCAAATCATGAAAATATACAAACTAGTGACAGATGGCTCGGGCGTGATATATTCCGAGCAATGATGTTTCAAAAATGATTCTCCCTTCCTTTATCTGCTTTGTTAATCTATATGGGCAATGGCAATATGATAAATATATATGTGTCTTTCGAAAATATTGTTATTTTCCTAGCACCAATCAATAATATTCTCTTAGAGTCTACCTTTCCGATGGTGTACTAGAAGACCCACCCTTTTAGTTGAGAGTTAACATAGCTACTTTTATCTGTCCACTTCAGGAATTTGACGCCACTTTCATTTGGACTACAAATATTTACTCATCTGGTTTCTTATACAATACTCTAAACCCCAGATAGGTGAAACGATGCTGTGAAAGAGAAAAAAATCTTTTCATCTGAAAATAAAGCTCGATGTTCTACAACCATCACGACTATGTAAATAGGCTTGGAAACAAATGAAGTCAGAGACCATTGAGAAATGTTCTAATGTTTAAGAAAAGCGGGGTCTGTGAAAAAGAAAACGACGGAGAAAACCCTTTGGAAACTGCAGCGCCTTCAGAGAGGGCGCTGGGAAGACGTCATTGATAATCCTGCTATTTCGTATAAGGACTTCTTCAACGTGATCAAAGATATCGCAGTTCATTGAGAGCTAAGTGATACAGATATCATCGCCGATATTTCAACCTCCTGCAATTCGGATGACGATCTGCACCGTTGGCAAGTGTGACAAAACTATTTCCGAACAACCAGTCCCGAGCACAGACGAAACACATGAACTAAGACGTTTTTTCAAAAGTAAACATGATGTTAGTGATAGACTATTCCATTTCTTGGATTTGATTGATAAGTTTGTAATGACTGAGAGATCAAATCTACGAGACCATTCACGATTTTGGCATTTTTTATGAAACGTTTCCTTTTATTGGACCTCATAATAGTAAGTCGTCAAATATAGTTGATAAATTTTTAAATTTTCATGATTTGTTCAAATGTCTATGTTTAATATATATACTTATTAGTTTCATTAAAGTTCTTTATGTCGAAAACTGATGTTGAAATATTTCTCAAACTCTTTCCAAAAACCTTTTCTATTTTGAATTTTTTTGTGGTCTCTTGAATTTCAAATTATCCAGGTTCCTTTGTATATAACAAGGTTCAGTTCTTGTCCAAAAATGATAGAAGGATTCTTTCCAGTATCCTCTAGAAATATTACCTCACAAATTTTCGTTCTAAAAAGTGTTTTTCCCTGTATACTTTCTCCTACGGTTAAATCAACGGCTTGAAATAATTTCTTTGCCGCTGATGCCGTTGGCAACCCGTCTCTTGGGATGAAGCTGACGCTCCTGCGATGCCTGAACGCGGAGGTCATC
Source organism: Diorhabda sublineata (assembly GCF_026230105.1). Lineage (NCBI taxonomy): Eukaryota > Metazoa > Arthropoda > Insecta > Coleoptera > Chrysomelidae > Diorhabda > Diorhabda sublineata. The sequence goes on from NC_079477.1 coordinate 32,600,078, forward strand.
ATCAAACTGACATCCTGTCAAAGTTAAGTTGAAAGTTTCGGATATAAACTTTCTGTGAGAAAAATGCTTTTCTCAAATCAAATTCACTCACTTATATTACGTGATGGTTAAGATGAAAACGTTCTCTTTTTAGGGATTCAATTTTATTAGGCTCGGGATAAACGTTTGACTTTGAAGTTTTTGATTTGATGCATTTTTGATGATCCCCCGTTTGTCTTTCCATTTTGCTTTTCAGTTTTTGATACTGAATTCTGAATTATATTTTTTCTGTTTATCAAAAAATCAATTAACATATTTTGATTAATATCGTTTCATAAGCATCTTCAATAATGTAGTTAGTATCAACAAAAACAATTAGAACGATATGATACTAAAATAGCGTAAAATGAAATGTGCAGGTTACATATTCTCAGATATATACAGAATGTGTAAATTTTAGACATACAGTCCATTATATTTCCATCAAAAACTAGAAAATAAGCAAAGCCATTGTTGGAGCAAATAGTTTTTGCGCTAATTTTCGATCAAAAATTCCCAATAGTATTGTGTTTTTCCAAATGTCGCTTAACAACCTTCTCAAAAATGGTAAATACCCGATCTTCCTTGTCAGTACTTTTAGAAAAAATAGAGTCAAACCGTGATAATATTCCATGTGTCAAAACAATGATAAATCTGCCCTCAAACTCTTCCTAACACTTCAAAAAATGGCTACTTAAGACTGTCATTTTGTCTTACTGAAATTAAATTAATATTGTTGAGTTCCATTTTGTTGTAAAATATCTTTTATTGAAATTATAGTACTTGCCAATTGAGAACAAGAAATATTCAATTGTAGAGCAAATATTGTACGATTTCCGAAATTTATAAAGCTAATGTAGATATAGAAACTTTTCCTTTATTAAAATGTTATATTTAACTAGAGAGTTATCGGACTAAATCTCAACAGAAAGAGTCCAAGGACGCTAATTGTTGCACTAGTCTTAGAAATTTGCACCTCCTTGAGTAAGCTTCCATCAGAGCTAGATACTCCCATTATAATTGAGGGTATGTGTTCTCACTTGGTCTACAGCTCAGATTCTCAAAAAACCTATAATCTTTTTATTCATATGATAAAAGAATAATCTAATTCCATTGAGAATAAGATGTGGAACTTCCAAGGAATTTCACAACTATAGGAGAAGCCGACGTGGAAAGATGCCGTTAGTAAGTACAAAGAAATTGTGCTAAGATGGAAATATGCATATAAAGTTGATAATCTCCATAGATTCATATGTTCTAAATACATTAGGGAACTATATTAAGAAACAGGGGAAACACTTTTACCAGAATCTTAAAGTATTGGAGTATTGATGATAAAGCTGGTGGGGACCAATTACTGTTATAAGAGGATGTCATTCAAAAAATTTAAAAAAAAATTTCATATACGAGGATGGTCTCAGAAGTACCCGGCCTAGTGAACAAATTTTGGAAAAAAATTATTTATTTTTCAACCTAAACTTCTTTTAGCTCCATACATTTTTCCAAGCGATATTCAACAAGTTCGATAGCCTTTTTATAATAAGAATCGTCAAGCTCCTCAAAATAGCCATTAAATGCCGACATCACTTTTTCATTGCTAGAAAATCTTTGACTACCGAGCCATTCTCTCAAGTCTGGGAGGAGGCCAAATCTGGCGAGTAGAGTACATAAGGGAGAAATTCAAGCTTCAATTCATTAATTTTGGTCATAGTAATAACGGATCTGTGAGCAGGTACATTGTCTAGATAAAACAACACTCTCTTCTTAGCCAAATGGGGCCGTTTTTGCTTGATTGCTTTTTAGGATAACACTGGTAAACACATATTTTGATATACCCTCATTAAAAAATATTATTTTGTATCAGTCACATACAGTTTTTTGTGGCGTCATATTCTTTTCTGGCCCCATTTACGTGTTTTTCTCTGATCAACATAATTTAGGCGACTGTACATTGTGGCTATTTCCATTTTCCTGCACACAACCAACATACTCGTAAGTCCTGAGTTCCTCATAGTTGTGTAACGTGTGTGCGACTCCTATTTGGTTGGAATAAACAAGAATTCAGACATTTACTTTTTGATATACGAATACCAATAAATTGGACGGTAAAAAAGGATCATGTGAGTGATTGTTATTATTGTTTGTTTCAAACAAAAGGCTTCATAACCAAGTTCAAACATACTGTCCAGTATTCAAATTTGTCATAGGCCAACAGACCAATCCTACATAGTGCCGAACTGCCTGTGCCAAAGACTAAAAATCAAGAAGAAAATCAGGATTTTGTTTCTAGTCCGGAATTTGTTCTTAGTCAACCCGATAAGGTATCTTAAAAGAGTGACCCAAGTTATGAACCGTCAACTTCAAAAGAACCGCATTTATTGATATAAAATGAATTAAACGATTTAGTACGTGATCTGAATTTGTCTAAAAAACAAACTGAGCTTTTGGTTTCTAAATTAAACGACTAGAATTTACTTTCTCCTGGTACGAAAATTTGTTATTTCCAACATCGTGACGATTTATTGAATATTGAATTGATTAGAGTCGCTTGCGATAGTACATTGACTCCTCAAAAACTGGCTTGAAAGCATTGCTGCTATACAACAGAAATAAATGTCCTTCAGTGCTAGTTGCCCATGGTTCTGATATGAAAGAGGGAGAAATTATTGCTCTTTTGCTTGAGCTACTGCTTGGTTACACAAACTATTGCAGAAAAAGTCACTTCACAAAGAATGTATGGTACACATGGCGTGAACCATTTACCTCATGGCAGAAGAATGCTGAAATTGATCCCTTAGTAAGCCCTGACGACATTTTTTTACCACCGTTGCATATGAAGCTCAGCTTGATTGAAAATCTCTAAAAACTACACCTAAAGATGGCAGTGGATTCTTATAACTGAAAAAGAAATTTCCCAATTCCAGTGAGGCAAAAATTGAAGAGGGAATATTTATTGGTCCACAAATACGAAAACTAATAAAGGATATAAATTTTGGAGGTGAGCTGATTGATCTGCAGTCGCCTGGAAGTGTTTCGTGAAAACGAAGACTTAATCAATGAGTTTATTATTTCATACAAATTTTTGGGATGTAATATGTCTTTAAAAATACACATCCTGCTCTCTTATCTGGATTTCTCCCCAAAGAAGTTGGGTGCTGTGAGTGAAGAACAAGATGAAAGTTTTTATCCGGACATTTCCATAATAAAAAAGCACTATCAAGGGGAAGAAAAGTCCATGAATGCTGGCAGACTTGAAAGAGTTCTAACAGAAACCGAACATTCACGAAAACAATAGCTATTTATTGTACATTGAGGAATATTTCAGTTTGTTGTACTTTTTATAAAAATATATGTCTTGAGTTCACAAAGAAGTCTAGTGTGTCAATTTTTCTTCATTGAAATATGATTGTTTGGTGGCCTAAGTAAATTCAAAAGTTTTCGTGTGCCAAAAAAAGGTTAACGTTTGTTGACCAGTGTAATGGTACGCGAAGGGATAGGAAATTTTCAAAACATCTAGTAATTATTGAAAGTGGACTAATTGGTAAATTTTCGTTGCATTTTTGATGAATTTTATTGGTATAGTTGCTTCAAATTACTGTATTTATTGCCGTTACTCACAAGAGGTGAGGTTATAATAACATTAAGACATTGAAGACTATTTTTTAATAACTATGTAAACTAACTGACAACAAAATCCGCTTTCCGATGTTTCCGATACATTCAATTAACTTCAAAAGTTGAATATTATTCAACTCAATTGATTTTGCTGACAAAAAGTGATTGATTAAATTCCAAATAATGGTTGTAAAGAGTCTACTTAATTGAGATTTCAATATTCTGAAAATCCAGCTTGAAGGGTTAGGTCATAAATCATACCTTAAAAAGATGCTTTATAAGAAATAATTTTTTCATCTACCTCATATTTGTTAAAGTATAGATTCAGTATCTATTGATACTGATTAATTATTGTTTGTAAAAGACTCAACGAAAGTAACAAAGTTAAGATTAAAATTTATTATCGTGCTTCAACTGGATTTTTGAATGAAAAAATGATATTATTCCGAAAATTGGAGATATTAGTAAATCTCTAGCATATAGTTTATGCTTTAAAAATTGGTAAAGTAAATTTTCTGTTTGATTCTCACATTCTTCTCTTCACTTTGCTACGTTGTTTGCTAGTGAATCTCAGACACAATTTTCATTGCAATTTCAAAATACTTGAACACATCTGAACACTAACTAATACTGGATGTACTTTTTGTTACTAAATTGTAAATAGAGATCTCAGTAGAGCAATATGACCCTATCTATGTTTAAACTGTTATAGTAAAACGATGGGGTTGCTATCCTCATCCGTCGTTTGGAGGATCCGTCCCATTCTGTTGACGAGAGCTCTTCATTTACTTCTGTTTTGGCTATTTTTGTAGCCTCAACCCATGTTGAAGTTTTGCGTTAGTTCTTTTTCATGTTCCTACTGGTCTGTCCCTTTTTCCTGTCTCATTATAATTTTATGCTTGTATGGTTATACTGTTAGTTTTATTTCCGTTTTTTGTTCTTGTTGTCATTTTCAGTATTTTCTTTTGTATCAGCTATTCTTTCTAAATAGCAAAATTTTTGTTATTTCAAACGACATAATGTTTATAGAAACCAACTGAACAGAATCGGGCAGAGATTTTTTCATAACAAGTTTTCACTCTTCTCCAGCTCCTATTTGGAAAGATAGACTAAAACTTTAAAAAAAAAAATAATGCGCAGAATTTGTTGGAGAAAAAGTGAAGGAAAGACATTATTCATAAGATATGAGGAGGTTTGTTTACATTTTAATTCAAGTTAATAATCTTTAAATCAACTCCTCAACACGTTAATTCTGTTGACATATTTGTATAATAAACTTGAATAGTACTACATGTAGAAATGCATATTTTACGAAACTTTTTTAGTTATAACAATGACTGAGTCATTTTCCATGGAAGTGTCTCACAATGATTATTACTAACAATAATAATCACACTAGTGTATAATACAAATCGAAGTCTAATATTATGTCATAACCCCGGCGTGCGCGTCCTGTGTAAGCGATTCTAGCAATACCTGCGGCAATAACTGCACTTTGAAACAACAACATCGTGTCGGATCCATTTTAAAGGGGGTCATATAATATAATAATTATATAAGAAACGCGCAAGGGTGAGTTAGTTGCTCAGTAGACGTGAACACTAATGGTTTAATAATTCTGTGAAACGAAAAGACCTTCAGTTCCTTAAGAAGAAGTATTATTTGGTCTAAAGACTTAAAAGCTAGTTGAGGAGTTGCTTAGAAGACGTGAGCACTGACTGTTTTAGATATTCTGTGAATCCGAAAGACGCATTATTTTGTTTGAAGACTTAAAAGACGTAGAGATGGCGGATCTCAGACTTAGACGTGTGGGTGAACCATCACTTTATTCCGTTACGTTTGCATTGTTATTTCTTTTGTCTTAAACTTTATATCGTTACTGTTTTTGTTGATATGAACTTTTCATCTAACTTACTGACTGACTGTTTCATTCCAAATAATACCCTAGACAGCACGAACTAAATTGGAACCTTACAGCTATTTTGTTTCGAAGATGAAATTCAAATATTATTAAGCACACTGCCTCTGCAACAAAACACACAATCAATTTGTTTGACGCGCGTTTCGACAATTTAATTATTTTCTTCAGAATCTCACTTAATATAACTTACCTACATACAAGAAATATACAACAAAAGTACTTACTTCGAAAGAAAATTCTAAATTGAATTCCTATCTAATAAAAACTATTCCTTTATCTTCCTCAATTTGATGGTTCATAGTTACGCTCGGTAATTTTATAAGCCTTTTTTCTTATATAACTATGAGTTTGTTATGTGAATTGACTTTTACGTTTCAAATTGACGCAGGAACAGAAGCTTCAACGTAAATCCACATATCTACGAGGGTTGCTACTTAAGTTTTCTGACATCTGACATTGTTATCATTGTTAAGTTTGACATTTTTAATGGAGAACGTGTACTGATAGAGTTGTTTACATATGAATTTTCATCACTTTGGACGTGGATAAAACAGCATTGTACCGATCAACTAGACGATGATGTAGTACCATCTCCAGCCACCATGTTTTCGGAACTCAAGACCAAAATCGGGTGTTTTAACAGAGAACATCAATGCTGTGCATAAACTGATATTGCAAGATCATCATGGGACATACCATTGGGCGTCAATTTCACTGTAATACAATCAATATTGCATGAATATTTGACTGTCAAAAAGGTTTTTTCGCATTGGATACCGCATAACTTGACAATCACTTGATAATGGATATATTCGGCGACTTCTTGTGATTATATCAAAAAAGGCTTCTGAGGCATACATAAGAATTGAAGCTAGAATTATTACAGGTAGAATATGTTCTACGCAAGACTAAATACTTCCTCTAATAAGACCTGCTTACTTTTTACGAAGTTACATAAATACATAGCAAAGTGTTGGACATTTCTCGAATTGAGCATTTAAAAAAAATCTCATTTCAGTGAAAATCAGATTAAAATTTTCAGATAGTGGTTCCGTCCCCAACGTCCGTCTTGAAAGTATGAAAATGGTTTCTGTAGTATTGTATAGAAATAAGGATATACAATTATCCTACATTAGCTTTGATATTACTGTCAACTACGTTAGTTCATCACTACTGCCGGTACATGTAGCACTTCCGAATTCACTGGTTATCAGTACGTCGAATAAATCAGTTGGCAATCTTTTATTATTACCCACTATTCCTGCGGACTTATTAATACATAATCCAAGTTAATCCTTAGTTTGAATTGTACCGTTAGTATTCTCATCTGCACATAAATGTAAATTATGAGCTATAATAAAACCATCTCCTATGAAACCAGCTTCATCAGTTAACAGTACTTTTCCAGAAAATGTATTATCAACTCGTTGTTTATCTTTAAACCAACTATCATAGGCCAGTCTTGCTGGATAATCCTCTACTTCCATTGTATGTACTTTCTGGATGTGAAAAGGGTTAAGAAGTTGTTCATGGTGAATCCTATAAATAGTTGTTGTTGACACGTTAAATTGAAGTGACATTTTGCGTACGCTGGTTGTGGGATTAGCATCAAATGCATCTAATGCATTTTGCTTTAAAACTGGTGTTCGTATATTTTTTTGTTGACCTTCGTCACCATTTTTTGGTAAGACACTTCGTAAAATCATCTTTTAAAAAATAATGAAAACTAGTTCACTCAATTTATGTAGACAAACCTGTTTCCCGTAAGCTGCGATCAACCCTAACAAAAGTTCTACAGTCTGATATAATTATGCCCAGAAAGCCTTCAGTATATAATCTTCTCGCTTCTGACGTGTTGCCAGGAGCCAAACCATACTTCAAATGCATGTCTGCGTATTCACTTTGGTGAATTATTCCATATTGAAACTTTAAATACGATGTGAATATTATTGATGACAGATTTTAAAAAGATTGGCAGCAAACTAACTTTAACAAATTAAGTCGCTCGTAATTTTGGATTCAATATATAGAAGCTCATGTGATGGTAGCCTTCTACATGGAAAATAATTATTAACCTCTTCCAAGTTTCTCCTTATGGCGGTAATTTGTTCTAGTATAGTATGTAGTAGATCTATCCACTAGTTCCTCACGAAATGATTTAGATAATTACAATTAGTTTTTGAATGTCTCTTCATGGCGAACGGTTTCCTTGGCATGCAGAACGATCTAAAAATCTACACATCTCCTAAAGCCTAAATTTAATCAAGTTGAACAAAGAATACTATGAAAGTAATAGATTGTTAACTGTTGGGCATGAGCTGCCCCTGGGCTTCAGATAGTAGCGTAGAATTATTTATTCCGTCAAATATACTATATGGACATACTCTATCATCTATTAGAAATTTGGAAAATACACTTAAATAACAGTTCTGATTTCGCAATTTTGAAGGCATCAGAAACGAGTTGTCGTGTGAGATTTTTTTTATGTCACATCATTATCTTCACGTCATATACTTCCGAATTTTTTGCATGAAGTTCCAGAGCACCTCCGATATGCAGGACTTATTATTATCTATAAGTTCTTTGTCTTGTACCACATTTTCTTGAGCTATGGAAGGAATTATTTATTAATTATATCATATACAATGTTAAAATGAGTATATATTTCGCTTGAGATAAATGAACGGAATCACCCTGATCGTTGTGATTGTTGAAGGACGCTTGCTTGAATAGTTGAGTAAAACCCTATTAGGATATTAAATTTTGCAGGTAAATTCTGAATTTGTAATTCCACGGGAGTTACCTAATAAGACCGTTTAGCATCTAATAGGTAACAAAATTGTGGAACTCCCAAACTTGTGAAACCTCACGTCAAGACGACTTATGTCAAACAGAATATATAATTATTTTTGGGATATACATTTTGGAGAATTAACTGGGGCTTTGGGTAAGAGAATCGTTTGACGTGATATTAGAAGTTTCAATATAATTTTTTAATGCGGACCAAAATACAGTTTCTGTATAATTTGCATAGTTATTGGCGAGCTCGGTGTATCTCGATAAGGTATAAAACATTGATTACAATAGCTTTGTAATTCACTTTATTTTATTGATTGACTAGCTTTTACCCGCGGCTTCGCTCGTATCGATTCCATTAAATAAGTATCAGAAATCATTATAATAAAAATATATCAATATGATAACTTTATTCCATTGCTTGGTTAGTATTATTGATTTTTAAAAATCACTACATACAATGAAGTTTCAAGACATGCTTTATTGAAATACAAATGCTAAAATATATTTTCCTGTATCAAAAATAAATAGTTTTGAATTCTTACAATTAAAAAGATAAAATGCTGAGTATTAATCTAGAATATTTTTGTAGTCTATATTAAAAGTTTATAAAAAAAATATCGGCGTCACTTTTATGCACGAACATCACTATACATTTCATTCCGTAAGCTACTGCTGATTGATAGAAAAAATTCTGTAGACATTGAACATTAGGAATAGAGAGAATACAAAGTTTCTTGTGTTTCCTCGTGAAATATAAGAAATAACGTATAAAAACATGGGATCACATAATAACCCATTATTTTATTCATTTCACCCTAACTGTAGATGTAGGTGCTATCATTAAATCTTCAAGGGACCAAATCCTCCCAGCACAGGAAGCTTTTAATATAAACCGAAATCAGTAGCGTACAAAGTGCGAAGAATGTTCGGGATCTTAAAAGGAATAAATTCCCGCAAGATATTGCCATTATATAATGAAAATATTATAATTTTCTATTTTTCTTAACATTCCACTCAAGACTGGCCTCCATACTGTTGCCAATATGATCCTCAAAAATGCTCTACATTCCAATCTCTTCATTTTACAAAATATAGAATGTTTGAAAATCTTATCTTTAGAAAATGTACCAGGTGATAAGTGAGGAACATATCAATCTAGAGGAGTGTAATACACATTCGAAAATAATGAAAAAAATGCATACGCTACAATTCATTTTCATTTATTCTCAAGTTGAGGGGTGAAAAATAATTGCATATATTAATATTTTAATATTTTACTTATATATCTGACACATTTTCATAATAGCCGCGATTGACGTTTAAACATTTTCTACTTTTTCCACAAAAACCAGCTGTTGCTCTACTAATTCATTGACATTTGTATTTTTCAATTCATTTGATAATGCTACTGCTGCTATTGAAGACATCGTCAATGAAATACCAATGAAAATGACTACATCAAAGTTTTCAACGAATTTTGCTAAATTAGAGCTTCATAGAGTTTTGCGTTGTATCTGAATTTAATCGATTATGCAAGGAACACGAAGAAATGATACCCACAAAAGGAAGTGGTATACACTTTCCACAAGCAAGACTTACAGCCACACCAGGTGCATACAACACCTACAATCGGAAAATGTATCAAATTTTATCGATGTTGAAATAGTAATTTTATCTACTAATGTTGTAAAATGTACCCATTATACTTGATTGCTCGACCTCAATAATACCCATTAATCATGGCAGTGACAAATAAATCCATTTATAACTTCTGTCAGATGCTTTTTTGATCTAACTAAATTATATGGTTCTGCTACAAAAAATCAGTTTTTATAATTTTATCATGTGAAACACTACTAAATATTTTGAATTCAGTTTTGTACACATGAAAAAAAGCAAATTTTCTTAGAGCAGATTCGAACCCGGGACCTGCAGTTTGAAGGCACGAGGCATCAACACTGAGCTCCCATCCACGATAAATGTGTTTCTTAACATAACATGGTATTTGAAACAATTGATAAATTGAATTAAAGTACCTTTCGACAATATAAATTTAACTCGAACCTGTTAATAGTATTATATTGTTATAAAATGTATACTAACAATGGCTTTTCTTCACTACCAGAAATTAGAGAAGCTGTTGAAGTTGCCTCATTAGATTTGTTACCGGAAAAGTCACGGAAAGTATATAATATGGCATATGAGTTTCAATTAGCAGAAGAGATTATCAATAACTTTAAATAAATACCATTCATTAGATAGCCAATATTTTTAAAACTGATGTAAAGATTTTTATATTTATTATTATGGAGATATGATACGGTTCATTTTCATATATAACATTTCATATATCATAATATTTGATAGAATAAGAATAGGATAGAATTCACCTCGTATAATAATAATAATAATTTTCATTATACACTCATGAATAATATACTATTTGTGTTGTACAGCATACATTTTACGGATAAAGCAGCATTTACCTTTACCTGTTATCAATAATGCTTGTAATTATTATGTACACATATCAGTCAATTTTTCAATTTTTCATTTGATTTCCAAATAAAATCCTTTGATAAAATATAACTCTCAGAACAGATCATATTCTCAATGACAGAAACATCGCGCTGGGATTTTTGTGATCTGTTAGACCAGCACGCTTACCACCATGTACAATACCTTGCAACTTTAAATTATTAAATTGAAAATATGAACTGAATTAAATGATGATAAAATCATTTAATAAATATTATAATAAATGAGTCCTAAATGTTTGACAAACTATTCAATTTTTTGCAATGGAGTATAAAGAGAGTTTATTTGAATGGTTTTTTATTATTTTTCTCACCAGCCCTACAACATAGTCCGTCATGGCATCTATTTGTTGAATTTTATGACAGTCACCCTAATCGATTGCGTAATGATCAGTGATAATAGTGATAGTTTATGATAATTTCCATAATCAGGTAATTTCAATCAGTAATCATCAAATTTCTGAATTAGTTTTCAACTATAATATCCAATTTTTATTGTAATTGAAAATACACCACTACTGGCTCAACACTGATAACTGAAAAATGAATAAGAGTGAATTGAGAGCCTCAGATAAAATTTTTGTTCTCCTCTAATCAGTACATTCCCATATTTATTGTCCAGAAATCGCTTGTATTTGTTTCCTAGTAATTTGTCAAATTGCGTGAGTTTTTCTGTTTTTATATGTTTCACTATTTATATTAAATTTGTTTTATTCTTTCTCAAATAACAAAAATTCACTGTTCTAATGTCTTTGCAACTATCAGGCCAACATGTTACATTCATTCTCCTAAACATTTTTCATCCAATCAGTATCACATCTTCCAAAATACTGTCTTCTTATTTCAATTAGGTGATAGGGATTGTCTTCGCTTGAATACAGAGAGTTTTCGGAGGGTGAGATATCATTTGTGGCAGAAGTACATTTTTTAGAAATATTATTTATTTATTGAAATTTATTTTTTTTAAATTAGCTCCCATGAAGACAAACATAGTTGCAATTGCCTTGCTTCGTCACCTTCTCTTAGTCTAACAAATTTTGACTTGTAAATGAGTTTTACTTATGTTTGTATTTATCGGCTTCCTTAATTATCTTCAAATTTTTTGTGGTATTTTCAAATAAAAGGCACTGTTATGTAGAAACAAATAAGTTTTTCAGAAATTTCAAAATATTTACTTTTCCAAAGTAAAAATTAGATTTTAGGTAAGCAGGGATTGTCTCTAAGGAATCAAAATTTGAATCTATCTTTCCACTTTTACAAGATTCTTCTCACATATTTGGGGAAACACTAAATGACGCTTTCGTTGATGTTGTTGAATGTCGACACTGACATTATTAAAGGCGTTTTCATACGCTGTGCTAAAGTTCAACTGCCAAATATCTAATATCCCTTTTCTATTAAATTTGGAGATTACTGTATTTATTACTTGGAAAAATTGTAGTCATTTTATGAGAACAAATAATCTCAATGTTAGAAAAGAAATGGTAATGCTACGGATTTCAATATTTTTAATATTATTAATAGAGAAGTGTTTTTTGGAACTACTATTCAATACGGTTTATCAATACGGTTTATTTAATTGATTCAAAATTTTGCAAATTGTTGGATATAAAAATAGGACATGAATACAATTAGTTTGGGTTAATCATATAATCAGAAAGGATCTGCTACGACAAAGCGAGAATAAAATAGAAGTATTGAACACTTTTGGAAGACTTGGAAGAAAAAACAGATACTTATGGACTCATATTACTAAATATATCAAGATGTATTTACCCAGCTCAAGACAATCCTACTATCATCACGAGCCAGACATCAAACGATGTCGACCTTAGTCACTATCTTCCAGTAATTATTGAGAAATAATATTCTACCGAAAAGCATTATTTCATCTGATGAATATACTTTTATGATAACTGGTGAGAAAAATAGTCAAAATTGTTGGGTAGTGGATGCCATAATCAACGAATGTAAATGTTTGGACATTATTTGTGAGGGAATCAGATTGAAGGATCAATATATTTTGAAATTTTCCAATGGAGTACGATATTTGAGATTTTTGCTAAAGAAATTTCACCGCTATTGACTAATCGGTTTGCTTATCCCATACATGCTAAAGTAACAATTAGTGATATTCAATTCCAACGAGATAGAATCAATTCCCATTTTCAAAAATATTTTTGAACTCCATACTGTTCTTAGATGCTGACGGGTCGTTACAAATGTAACTATTGAATCTAATCAATCAATAAATTCATCCCAAATAATAAACTCAACATCAAATGAATGGAATTATCAGGAATTTGAGGCCTCAAAATTTCCCTTGCGTGAATTCATTGGTGTACCACTGAATTTGAATGAAAAGTATGAAAGCAACTGCCATCCCTTCTTCGATGTAAACACAACTCCAGTAAGAGCGACATAATTTCTTGACATTTAGCATAACATTACCATACATCCATGTTACAAAACCCCTATAAAATGAGGAATTTCCTGAGCCCTGCTTTAGAACCCATACCGGAGGAATAGAGAATGGAGACGAGAAGCAAAGAGACCTGAATGTTTCACATTCGAAAATGTTGATAATCGTGACAATAGAATGAGAGCAGACTAGAATGTAAATCAAGGAATTGTGTTTGAATTTGAAGTACACTCAAATTCAGAATAATACTCACTAAAAGTGCATCGTCCAATTGAAGTAATAAAATACAACTTACTAACTATTATATTTGAATGCAAAATTGCGCTTAAATCAGTATTAAAATTATTAGTATTCCACTTCAATTGATTTCACGATGAACGAATTTCATTTTTTATCATTAAAATGATATTTTTATCTTTGATCACTCAGCTGCCCCCTACCCAAGTTTTTTTCAATCGCAAAGGTATTTTTCGTCTGAGATCATATTATCAAGTATTTCATGTGAAATCACACAATCTATAATCACACACAACTATAACAATTATCACCGAATATCAACAAGAGAAGAAAGTTCACTCTACGCTTCTCTCAATATCGGATGCTGCTCTTTCTCGATCGCTCGAACTCATCATTTATATACCAGTTGCATAAATATACCCATTGTCCATCGTAGTACTAGCAAATCTATTTTAAATCAAATTAATTATTCTCCCAATGTTTTTTAATTTTGGTAATTGGTGAGGATTAGGTGAATTCCATGCAGTTAAGAAATTTAGAAGGGTATGGAAGTAGTCAACTTGGAATTCCCCGGGTCCGTCGGATAGTCGGATTCTTGTTTTCTTCCTTCACAGAGAAGCAGAAACTGGAAGCGCTTGAAGATGATTTTGCAACGAGAGCAAGTTGCTCCATATATTCCCAAATAGCTTTCAAAAATGAAGGTAAAATATGCATTGCAAATCTTCAGTCGCTCTCTTGCAGTTGCCTTATATACTTACAAAGATTTCAAGGTTTTATCTCAATCAATCAATTATTCATATGATTTGTTAAATTTTTGCCACCTTAACAATTTTAACGCATTCATGAAAGCAAAAAAACAATTACAATATTTTAAAAAAATATTATGTTTGTTGAATGACTTTTATTGATGACTATAGTTGAATCAATGGAGGTGAGAACGATCGAAGAGTTATACGTAGAAAAATGTAAAAATTCATTTTATAAATTGCAATTGTAATTGCAAAAGATTTCAATTTGCGTCTATAGAAATCTTCCAAAGCATAAAGCATATTTGAATTCTAAAAGTAATATCGTAGAATATGTCGAATAATTAGATTCAATCTTTGTTGAAAATTTTTATTAATTTTGTTGTCACGGAAATGTCAGAGCAAAACTTGTACAGTTATATAAAAAATAAATATTTTTTAAGATCATTTATAATGCTTCATATTTCTTTCACACTTAAATTTACAAAACGCACTATAAAACATAGTTATTCTTCAGAAAAATCGATGAAACTCAACATCAAATCAAATACCTTACATCTTTAAATATTTGTTAATTTTAATTGGGGAACTTTTTGAAACATCATTAAATCCATTTGTTTACGTAACACGTATTTCACTGTTGTAAGAACTTCTTGCTAATTTGGAACAACCTGTATCAATTTTATTAAGGTATGTATTATGTGTTTAATAATTTGGAAATTAGAATCCGACCCTATTTAATATTTGCAAAATTCTTAATGTTAATTTCTATAATTATAAATCACACATTTTTACTTGTTTATTTAACTTAACCCACCAAACATACAACTCAAAATGTTTCTCGTCGGTCTTTCAATGCACACAAAGTATTGAATCACTCAGATTAAAGAAAATTAATTTGTTCCAATCTGCGGCAACCTCGTATACACTGATAACTCCGAACGTCGGCATGTTTTTGTAAGCCCGAATCAATCATTTCGTCGAGGGTGAACCTTCTTCTCTTGTAAATATTCACTGCTATTATACATAAATAAACAGAAGGTACAGAAAAACATATTACTGTCAACCAGTCCCTTTGGAGAGAGACTAAGCACGTGGACTGATTTTACGTTGGTCTTTACAAATGTCCTTTACATTTTTATCGGCTTTTTACATAATTTATAGTAGCCTCAGCTGGTTTATCTAGCTAAGCCTCATTAAATACCCAATATGAGCTAACCATAATTAATCTTCCCTTCATATATTAAAAAAAAATATCCAATTAGGATAAGTCTGTCTATCTTGGTGTTCATTTTGTTCTAATAGCAATCCAAAGAACTATAAATATAAGAAACTCTACATCAATAATGCTAAAATGTGGGAATGCTAAAGCGAAAAAATTTCACTGGGGATAACTGAGTGTGTTTCATGGTAAATATCTGCCAGAGCATGTATCAATTAAAAATAATGAGAAATACTAGAAGCTTTTCATGTGTAAAATTTTCCTCAAGTAAGTATGGTTCTAATATTCTGTTATTGATGTCTTTTGTCCATTAATCTAGTTCTTAAAGACGCCGATTTTGAGTTTTACATAAGACTATCAGTTCTCAATGTGAATAGAGAGTACCTACATTTATTGCCTCATCGTTTCCTAACAAAATTGCATGCGACCATCGAAGTCATCTTTAAAAAGGTGTTATTCAACTGTTCTCAAAAACGTCACCTTGGGTCTACTTCAAACTCGCAAAAGACCTTATCAATCTTGGTTTAAAAAATAGAGTACACATATTCCTTTGATTTAGCATTCTATACTAACATCTCATTAATGTTAAAACTTCCAATGTGCTATTTGATTCCCGATTAATTGACACTTCCAATTCTAGACATTTGATTTCATTGTACAAGGAAATTTTGGATAACTGAATTAAAAAAATGTAAGAACTTTTTTTAAGTGAACTATGTAACAATTGTTTAGATTCACCGTATTCTCCGAAAGCATGGTGAATCTATGGAGTTTGATTTTATGATATATCAAGATTGATTATTTTCCATGAGACTCATCCAGAATTCAAGATGCCCCATCGATATCCGTTTAAAGCACTAAAAAGTATTGAGTTTTCTTCATAGAAGAATCTTTTCTCCAGAAAAATTTACTGCTTTCATTTTCACTGGCCTCTCAAGACCTTACTCGGACATAAATTTGAACAAAACCCAGAACTGAAGCGTTGAAGACAAACATTTTATTTAATTGGCACTAAAAAACCAGAATAAAATTTTTGTATTCCAGAGTTTTCAATTTACTTATTTGTGACAATGAGGAGGGAAAATGCTCATGCACACTAACTAAATCCCTAGCTTCACTTATTCATTGGAAGCTACCAGGTACTCCTTTTTTATATAGTATTTACTTTGGGATGGTCCCTTTTGCCTTGCCTTGTTATAAGCTTCTGTCTTTCCACGGTTCTGTTCATACCTTGAGAGGCTTCTCTGTTGTGCTTTATTGCGTGAACTTTACTTTGTTTTTTTCCATTCTATGTTGTCTTCCTTGTCTCTTAGAACAAGCTTAAAGGTGCTTACAGCATCACAATAATAATTTCACTCTAGGTTTCCTTGCAACTTTGCTCATAACAGAAAAATAACAACTTGACGAATCACACCTCATAAATGCTTTCCCGATTCACTTTCTCGTGAACCAATCTTTCATCATCTGACCATTGCATGGTCAAAAATTCAACATATTTAACAGTGTACCTCACTAGAAAAATATTATTTTCTAGTATATACCAGAGTTTTGCTATATATTGAAGAGAAATTACTGTTATAACCACACAAATTTCATTAAATTATATATCAATGATTAGTTCTTTGTAATACAAAGTCAAAATAATAATCTGCTTCACAATATTACAACACCCGATGCACTTAAAAGTCAAAGGAGAGTAAATGAGTAGATGGAGTACAGAAATGAAGTATGCGATGTGTGTTTACATATATTCAATTAATAAACTGAAAATTAACATATAATAGTCGTGGCAAGTTAACAAAATCTATTGAAGCTGTGTGTCTTTCAAATTGACAAGAATATTATAAAATCTCATACCTAAACTACACAAGCACTGAAAACTATACAAACCAGCATCACTTTCAGAAGCTACACTTATATTCACAGCTTTTTCCTCTATAATTTTCAATTCATTGTAATTCTTCTCAATATCTTTACCAAATCTAATAGTTTTGCAGTCAATTCGATAACACAAAGTACAATTTAGTGTTAAGTGTTCACCCTTTGTTGTAGTTATAATTTCATTAATTTTTAGATACTTCAATGACTCGATATTTTCATAGCAATTTCCATCCTCACTGGTTATTACTTTAATTGGTTCTTTGCTCGAAACTAAACAGAAATAAACAGTAAAAATGGTGATGATCAATTTATAATTATCCATTTTTGTAAAATGTGGTTGTTTACTCGACATAATTTATCAACTGACGCAATGTCTGTATCTTCTTAAAGTTGACGACCTTCGCCTGCTTAAATCGTTACTATACGGAGTGGGTTATAAAAAAATAGTCTACTATGATATTTGGCAGTAATTATTAAACTTTATGCACAGATTCAAGTTCTAATTAACGATATAGACATATGTTATTTACAACCCTCCTACAACTCACTTTTCACGAATTGTATTCTTGGTATTCTCATAAGATACGTACAGAAGTAGCCGTTGATGATGAAATCTCTGTGATACTTTTGATAGCGCTGTATCGCGATAACCGAGAGTTGTGGGTACTAGAATCTAAAGATTATATGAATAGAATTGAAAAAAATATTACTTCACAAATTGCTTTCGAAAAGTATGAAATGAATTTTACCGAGGACAACTTGAAGAAGTAAATTAATATCTTGGGAATAAATTTTAACAGACAATTTCAGAGGATAGAGGAGAAAAATTGATGAGAAATAGAAGTGTGTGCAGTGATGATATTTTCGACTCAAGAAAGTCACTGGAACACTTAAAAATACAAAGAGAGCTGTTAGATACATACTCAGACTAAACAGTAGGACTCAATACTGTGCAATGGGAAAATAATGCACTATCACTTGCCATATTGAATCAAATCTATAACATCTTTTGTAGAAATTTGGCAAATATTTGAAGGCATATTTGCTGGAAAGTGCCTTTCACGCTTTTTGATGTTACTTTCCACAGGATTAAAACCAATTTATTCCTGTGTAGCCACACGTTATCTTCAATATTAAATACAAGAAAAGTAAGTCAGCCAAAGAAATTGAATTTCGACATATATGAAATGACTCCTGTCTGCACTACGCTGAAAAAACACTTCCACTATTTTCGAGGCATTTATTTGCCTCGCCGCGAAATTTACTCTAACTCTATGGACCTATGGAGAGCTTCCACTTGAGGTCGCTAACCGAGGTAGCCTGCAGTCGAGGATCTGAATTTTTTGTTCTGTTGAGAGAAATTCAATCGGTGAAAATTTGGTTTTAGAAAAATGTGAAATGAATAAACCTCATATCCTACATGTTTTATAACAATTATTACGTTAATTGATGTTTTTGATATTTTTTAAAATACCAAAATGTTCCAAAATTTGGTGGATTAGATGTTTACAATAATCGCTTAACCCGTTTATTAGTTAAATGGGGCGTTCTGTCATTTAATCATTTCAATTATCATTCCATGTTTACCAATTAATCCTTCATAGATGCTTATTTCAGTAAGATGAAACTTTCATTACATCGCAAATGCTTTCGTACGATCTCTTCCAAATAATCGTTATCTCACTTAATATTTTCTCAGATAAACGAATCCGCAGGTTCCATTTGGGATGCTCTATAATTTTATCAAGCTGGATGGAAGGTAATGTTCAAACTTTGCTCTATCATGTTATGTACTTCCATTTTTGTATGTATTGAATTAAAAAGTTTAATAAATCGTAGATCGTGAAGAAATTACTCACTACGCCATTGGAAGAAAAAGTGACCAGGGAATAGACAGAATTTTAGAAAGTTTCCGAGGAATGATTTAGATGAAAAAAGTTTATAATCAAATTTCCGTTCGTTGCTAGGAACCAATTTTTAATGATAAAGGACGTATTATAATTTGAAACAAACAACTTAGATTGGGTAAAATATTCTAAGGTGATAAAAAAGTTTTATTGGACACAGTCAACTCTTTCGTAGTCAATAGATGTCATGTAAATGCTGACTAAAAACTACATGTCGCTAACTTAACTAACAGATTCAATTAAAAAAAAATAGTTATCTCAACAAGCATTAGCCATTGTGCTCATAGATGTTGTATTAAGTCATTAGTTTTAAATCTCCTTTGAAATATGGGAAAAAGTTCAGCTCAACTAGGTATCCACTTTATGCAATGAGTTTATTTTCATTTGCTCACTTTCACTCACTCAGCTTAAATTCCAAACGCTATTAAAATATTAAACGTACTTCCTATTAAAATTTAAAGAATATTGTTGCGTTTTTGGTTATAAATTGTATTGTGGGCCATCTTAGAAATAGCAAAACTTGAAATATTTATAAAATGAGAATCTTCATTCAAACTATTTTTCTCATTCTATCACTTATTTCAGAAAAAGATGGAGTTAAATCAAAACTTCTTCCCTTTCCAAAACCAGTGGTTCATATTAGGAGTATAGAAAGGAATAATAAAGAAAACAGTGGAGTATTAATAGAAATTACGTTTAACACACAACTAACAATACTCCAACAATTCTAAACACTCCTTTATTTGTATTCTGGGCATAAAAAATCTTCTACGTCTTCACCCATCCCACTCTCGAGGCCTGGAAAATCTTAGGAACTTGCGTGGTGATCCTTTTTAAGGACTTTTATTGACAACAAGAACTTTTTCTTTTTAATAAAAATGCACAAAGAATACAAGCAAAACTCACCTTCCGCGAAAATCCTTATTTCTTAATATTTTTGTAATAAGAAAAATCTACGCAAACGGTTTATTTTTTCTTGAAAATACTGAAAACATTGTGACTATGAGGTTACAAAGCACACACCATTCATTAAGTAACCGACAAACTTTCAACCACTACAAAAATGGACACTCCCTGGCATCGGATTGAAATTGCAGTTTTGTCTGAGGCACTAGTCAAATATTCACGCGACATTGCAACTTCTACAAACTTATTAATGTGGAAAACTTTGAGAGTGGGCTAACTTAGATATAGAGCTATTTAAGCCGCGGGTACCGGAATATTTGTAAGCAGACAGATCCATAAAGCAATAAGAGATCCTCTCTTTGAAAATCTCGTCAGTGAAAAGGTGCTTGGAAGTTACCAAAATGGCTATGGGAAATTTTTGAGAATAAAATAAATGAGAATGATGGGGTACTAAAATTTATAACATTAATTCCTTGTAGTATCATTTAAATTATGTTACTAATCATTCAGAAAGTATGTGCGTTTTCATCAAGATTTAAACATCTTTGAGAATAATCATGAGAAATTTTGGAATGTAACTATGATAAGAGACTATATTGGGCTGTAAGAGAACCTGACTATGAACAAAAAGTTATTTACAACTATTTAGTTATTTGTTCTAGCTAACTATAACTCAAATGTTCAATAGATTTCACCTTGGATAAATAAACCCGGTATAATTCTCGGCTACCAAAATAACTGCACAAAAGTCATAGCGATCGCAAGTCCCTGAATGCAAATATAAATTTTCTTTTTCAAATAAGGAAAAACTAGAAAGCGACGTCTCTTTTCATAACCATGAATAAATCATCGGTACATCACTTTACACTGAGAACAAAAGGCGAAACTGTAAAAAGTGAGAATTTGAATGTATTTGTGCTGCAACGAGTTTCAAAAATTAAATATAATATTTTTTCACAAAATTTCTGTTTATTTGCTAATTTATGCTTTTATTTCATAATTACAGAACTAAATAATGAGAAAAAATGGTAATAGGTTAAAGATAGCGTTTGATTAGTCGCTGGTATGATTTTGTTACCATTCACTTAATTATTGAATCTATTACAACACATATTTCCCACAAATTACCACGGTGATTAAATGACCTTTCGTCCCTTTTCGACGTCCTTTTCTTTTCCTTCTGATCGTCGAAACCCAATCTGGTGGTCAACTGTCCTTGCAGCTGACATGGCATTTTTAACCTCCTATTCCTTCGACACCGACAAACGAGGCTATATTTCACAGGATTCATGCGGGTAAGGGTAAGGGACTCACCTATCCAGCTATTGTGGTCTATTTTGATGCTATTACCGATGTTGACAATACTTAAGATTTGTTCAATAACGTCAGGAATTTAAAATGTCATATTTTGTACAATGTTTTAATAAACAAAGTAACTAAAATCATTATCATGTGATAATTATTGCATAATATTGGAAAATATTAAGTCAAGATTTTATTTTTGAAGGAGGTTTTGTAAAGAGGAAAATTCGTTCACTTGTAAATATTTCAATCCCAATATTTGTAATCTATTGAGCGTTCACATGTAATAAATTCTTCTCAAAAAGGATTTGTACTCGTTATATGACTATGGGTTAGTCCTTTAAGCATAGTTATAGTTCACCTTTCTCTACGAGTGTGGAAGTTTGTGCAAACAAACGAGTGGGAAGAATACTTTTCCGACGTCGTATTTCCTACACTTTTCCTAGAACTACACAAATTTGACAAATACAAGAACTGAATATTGATTTTTATGGTTAGAAAAACTGAATATTGTAGTTGATGTTGAGATCTGTACGTTTTTGTATTTTAAACTTGGAATATCATATCTCTTGACTAACATCTTCAGTAACTACCTCGTTATATCAATTGTAGAAGTTAAGAGATGATTCATATACGGTGCATTTTCTATCTCCACTTCGGTATTACTCTTCAATAGAGTTGACGATTATATTAGCAACTTCAATGTGATTTCAATAGAATCCCCGATATTACTTATTCCAAGTAGGTATTTATGATTTGTTGAATTGATATTCAAATGACATTGCGATTTTTCCTCAAAAATATGTAAGGTGTGAGTAACATTTCTGAGAGTATGGGCAATCTAAGTACCTAAATTAAGAAAAATACTTCACTTTTCATAGCAGTTGAAGAGAAATATTTTTGTTGAGTGTAAACTTTATGGACAAAAACAAATTAAGGAACGAAAAAGGTGAAATAGTGGTAATTTCCTTGTATTTTTGAAATATCCACTGGTTACACAGCTGTATTTGTATGTATGTATGAATGTATTTATATATGTATGTATGTATGTATGAGTGTTGGGTTATCGTATACACTGCGACCCAAAGGATCTATCAGCTGTATTTAAATATAATCTTATTAAGACTCACGATGAGCAGCCAAGCAACCAGCGATATAATTGAAAAATAATTAAAAATAGTACTAAATGACGATTAGGGCTAGAGAAATGGAAGAGATATGAAAAAAACCCATTCACCATGTACTGTTTGGAAAATTATAGTAGCGTGAGCTATCCGCATGTTTTCTAGCTTTGTCAGCTACTGCAATTTGGACAGTGTATAAGTTACACTTCTGAAATCAGGGGATAAAAGTAGAAACTATACCCTCTATTGAAAGTTTCCTGGAAAATGAAATCAATTGAAAATTGAATATGAATCAAAAATGACATCTCCTGTGGCTACTTATTCATCACAGAAATTTTATTAATACGAAGGAATCTCTTCTTTATCTGATTCAAGATGATTTCTCTATTAATTTTTTTTCATATCGCGCAAGGTGGTAGTAAGTTCCAAGTGATCTCTGTATCAGCAGTTTGTCTTTGTTTTCAGCAGAAATATGAATTGCATGGAATGCAATAGATCTCTATTTTTATTGTCTGCCATTAGATTCGACGTTAAAAGTACCAGAAAAAAAAGACAATTAACCGACAAGTTTGCTGCAATTGGATTCGCACATGATCGTTTTGTACGAAACTGCAAAAATCATTATACGAGTAGTTTAGACGCATAGATAAGTCAGATAGAGGACAATGCAGTTTTATTCAGTATATACCGAATAAACCGGCGAGATATGGCCTAAAAGTGTTTGTATTGTGCGACTCTAAAACCAAATAAGTATAGAAATTTGACATTAGACTTTTGGTATACAAGCTGCTCTTTAGCCGCTCTTTAAAAGATAAAACAAATATTGTTCGAACAATAAAAAAAATATAAATAAAACGGAACTGCTTCCAGAATTTGTATCCAGTGAAACTTAATAAGTTGGCTCGTCTATCTTTGGGTTAGAAAATTCCAATAAAAGAGGGGTGGATACTATGGATAGAATGTGTAGTACGTATTTTGTGTCTAGGAGAACAAGAAGGTGGCCACTGGCGAAATAACTTGAGCATATCTGAAACAAACAGCCTAATTTTGTATAACGCGACGCACATTAATGAGAAATTTGGAAGACTTTTCCTAAAAGAATTATCTGTATCACTCATGAAGTCACATCTTGAAGGAAGAGCATTGATAATGACAACACCTCCAGATATTCGTTTTTTCTTAGCAGATATAAAAGACCTCATAAGGACCCTCTTGAAGATGAGTCATCATCAAAAATTATGGGGAAGGTGTTTTTCCTGCGGAAGGCGTAAATATAGGGTGACAACGATGAAGTTTTAAGTATGTAATAGATCGGTGTGAACATGTAAATACTATAATTTTGTCCAAAATGCAAAAATAACGGAGACATCACAGATGAAATTTAGTGTGTTGATATAGTAAGGTATGCTTCGTAAGGTATAATATGTGTAAATATGCAAATTTCGTAGTTTTTTTATTTATTCAAACATTATTTGAAAAGCTTTGATGCGTAAAACTTACTTATTCTTAATTAACTCATTTCCATTTATTGTTTTTGTGGTGTACAAAATACACCACGTACGTGTGTACTTGTGTTAAAATATTGAGTAAGTTAAAGGTTAATGAAATGTACACTTTGAAGAAATGACTATGGGCTAATCAATTTTACTTCTTCATACTTTCCCGAAATACACGGCTAAAAGTATAATATGACGAAGAGGTCGATCTAATTTTCAACTGATGAATCTTGACGTCACAATAAGACTTTTTAATTATTGTGAGTCCGATTTTGCAATCATACCATAAAATATTATATGACATTGATTAGTAAAACGATTTTCCTTCACTGATCTATCGTAAAGAAAGTTGAGAGTTATTTTATAGCCGTTTTTGCTTTAAAACTGAAGATTTTCCCTTGATAAATCGAATTTAATTGAGGAGTTCGAATCAAATATTTCGGCAGCTGGAAATAGTTTTTTCCAGTAACAAAAGCTACAAATTATTGTTTCCCCACTTGATAATAGACTTCAACGACAATTTTCCTATCAAAAATCGGCCTTGCTTATACCACGTTCACCATGCTACATGAATTACAATGAAAATTAATTTACTTCTTTTAATAAAATTAAATTCGAACAACCAACGTTATAAACACACTTTTCATCTGCCGTAAATTACAAACGAATATAAATTAAACCGAGTTCCCGCTGACAAGTTGAAAAAAATATTCCTCCAGGAAATTAATTTGTAAACCTTAAAAGAGGGGACGTACAGGTTTTACGTTATTATTTTTCCAGAAATGGTATCAGTTATACGGAAAGAAAGTCTGACATTAATTATAAGAAATGAGGTAATATAAATACAAAACAAAAGGAAAAGTTCGTTAAAATGCCGAAAAGAATAAATAATTTGAATTAGATATTATTTCTTCTTCAACTTATATCGAGTCTCATATGTCAATTCATCTTGTTCTTGTCTTATCTCCGAATTGAAGACGGTATGTAATTTCATTCTTTTCTTCCTCTGCTATCAATTAATGGATGTTTGCGATCACTTCTGACCACTTCTGATCATTACGTTTGATGAAATTTTGTTATCTCGTGAAACCACCACTTACCAAATTATACCAACATTTTTGTTAAAAAAAAAACGCCATTTTCATATGACTTAGCATTACTGTTCGTATAATCTCAATGAGCTTTAATGGGTAAAAATAAAATGTCAATCACATCTGATACCGGTTCTGGAAGCTATTGACGAATTACCACGGGAATAACACTGGTGCCACAAGGGTGTTGTTTCCTCCGCTCTTCCTTGCGATTTTCCGGATTTTCTACTGCTGGAAACTCCGCCGCGTTTCACGATGCTCGTTAAGATATAAGAAGACTATATATAGACGCAATCTGTGCTACTAAATAAAAAAATCATTAACACCAACTTCTACTTCATGGAACGTTGGATATTGTATTTATTCATTTCATAGGATATGCTGGTGATTATTTTTACACATTTCTATGGCAAAAAGTGGATATTCTGTTCTAAAATATCTGATAGGAATAGCTAAATTGTAATGACAAATAAAAAATTTAACAGTCTCAATATTTACGATTAATATGAATAGTATTGTTTGGAATATTCACACTCTATTCTTTTGAGTTCAAAAATGCTTACAAAATTAATAGTGCTTATATTTTTGTTACGACTGGACTTCCACTAATGGATCTTCCAATTATGTTCAAAATATTTTTGCTGTTACTTTTGCCCCATAAATATTCATGAATCAAATAGTTCAAGTTGATTTCAGATATCAAACTCCATTACATCGCAATTATTACACTACTAACAATTTAGTAACTATTAACTGATAGTTACGTCTTCAATATTCAGTTATATATTCAATGATATCTGCAGAGAGCCTTCACCGTCTATAATCTTCTGTGATGTCTCAGGACATAGTAGAACCATCTATGAAAGATCCGTTCACCGTATCTTCTATAGTTTCCATCACATTAAGTTACAATAGGCTTCGTTACATGGTTTGCCACGGTTACCCGTCACATTACTTTCATTAATATACACACAAATAATTTGTACAGAGTTCTTCAAAAAAAGGTGATCCCGTGATAAAAGGAAATGAAGAAAAAATAATTATATATAATTATGTATATTTTTCACGATTTTGCCACAACTACTGACAACATCGGATTGAAATTTTATACGAATATGTTTTGGAAGCTGATACATCCAATGCATTTGTTTTTATGTCTGACTCTTTTAGAGGACGGTTCGTACCAATTAGTATTGACCATACCTTTCTCAATATTGGATTTATTAAGCAAAATTTCAAGGAACTTTGATAATTGATAAAATTATTATTATTATTATTAATATTATTATTATTATTATTATTATTATTATTATTATTATTATTATTATTAATTAGAAAGCATCACGTGAATTGAAAATTTTTTGTCGCGTAAATGAGACCCCAATGAAAACACGGATACATTTAAAAAAATTTGACTGAGGGCTTATGATTCTCGTAAAGTTTCACAAAAATCCAGTCTAATCAGTATTGGATCCTTTTCCAAGTTAAGAAAGTATGAGCACTGAGCTACTGAAAGTCCTAGTATAAAACAAACAACAATTTGATGATCAAACTGTTGTTTTTTCCATACTAAGGCTCTCAATAGCTGAATAATTATTTAACTTTGAATTTGTTATTTATTTAATTTGTTGATTTAGACTCAAATGTTGAATACACTGATATGTTATTAACCTTGAGCGAGTATTTCGGGAACTTTAGTTCTGCTGTTATGTGCTAGGCAGAAAATTTTTCTCAAAGAAACTTAGTAAATAAAAATACATTCAGAGATATTGAACGTCGTTGTCGAAAACTTACTTCAAGAGCAACAGCTACATCCTTATCATTACAGAAAAGTCCAGGAGCTCTTGCCAGAAAATCTACCAGGATTATTGCCAAACATTACAAGAAAGGACAGCCCGCAGTCCAAATTTTTGTATTCTTTTTATGGACGAGATTTAACGAGATTTAACGCTGTACGAGCAAATATTTCTATTTTTCATGCACGATGGAGCTTCACGGCACTTTGAGCAGGTGTCGTAATCGGTAGAGTAACCATTTTCCGAATCGATGAATTGGTAGAGGTGAAGAAGCTCCGAATCATTGACCTCCTTGGTCATGCGATTTTAATCCCTTGGATCACACAGTTTAGTCTTATCTCTAAGATAATGTTTATGATACAGAGGTAAAGAAATCACCGTCACTACTAACACCTCAAAGTTAATTCCGAGTCGTGTAGAAAATTAATGGATTCTTCAGAAAAATGTTCTCCCTTGAAACAGAAAATATTAACGTTACACAGTATCCAGTTTTATCAAGAGTACCTCTTTGGTCAAAAATTAAATGTTGTTCAAGTTCATATGAAGTTTTGTAAATTAAATCTAATATTGAAAAATTTATGTTCAATATTATTTGATACGAGCCCTGCAACTAGCGCCCTCTATTAGAGTCAGGCATAAAAACAAATTCATTGTATGTATAAGCTTCGTATGAAATTTCAATAAAATATTGTCAATAACTGAGGCAAAATCACGAAAAATGTTCACACTTTTTT
Source organism: Diorhabda sublineata (assembly GCF_026230105.1). Taxonomy (NCBI): domain Eukaryota; kingdom Metazoa; phylum Arthropoda; class Insecta; order Coleoptera; family Chrysomelidae; genus Diorhabda; species Diorhabda sublineata. Next base: position 32,627,832 of record NC_079477.1, read on the forward strand.
TCTTCTTCAACGCCCATTGTCTTGAATACGAATGGTGTTACGAAACTGTTTTCTGAGTAAACCCCAAATATTTTCCAGCTTTCTGCCTATCTTAATAGAGTAGATCACCCTTCTTTGAAACACCCTCTACATGTATTTTCTATGAAACTACGCATGACCAACACCAGGGCAAGAACGAAGTTCTCTTAAAATTTTGGTTAGGTATATATATTGCTATTGAAGTCCAGTAAATGGAAGTTATACACTCATAACGTTATTGTCAAAATGGCTTGTAGATAAGATAAAACAGTTTTACCTACCTACCACCTTAGGTAGGTACAAAGAAGAAGCATTTGCTGCAATAGATGTTTTTACGCTATAAACATGGAAAACTGGAATAATTCAATCTCGTAAAAACGGAAATCGCAAACTGCATCCCACTTTCTCAACAGATTTGACTAGGAATAATTATTTTCCAATAAGCATCCATTCAATATCGAAAATAAAATTTAAAGTGTAAAACGGAATAAAATATTTGAATCGAAATTTTATCAGGATATAACAATTATTTATTAAGATTCTCTTCAACTGACGCTAGATTTCGAATGTTTTCTTGTCCTAATAATATAGCTGACTTATTCCATTTTCAGTTTAGTACATTACCATTTTTGTGTTGTTTCTAAAATTATTGCCCAAAGAGGAATATTTCATATGTCATTTAAGTACAAACGATTTTGTTCGCAAATCATTCAAATTACGAGGGTAAAAGGACGGAAATCCTCTTAATGGATTTGGAACTCAATTACTAAAAGTGAACAGTATCACTACTCAACTAACAAAAGGGAAAAAGGATGTGTGGAATACATTATAGAATATTCTAATCCGAAAAGGAAATCCGAAAGATAAAAGAGCAATGCTTTGAGCACTAGACTAGATTATTGCTACATAGAAGGTTGATTGCAAAACACTAGTTATCATTTATATCATATCACCATGAAAACTTCCATTTTTCCATATAACGTACGAAACTGACATTATAATAAAATTTTTAGTAGATGTGAATTTAAAACATTGATTTTGCACTCATAATGAAACAAAATTGGTTGCTCATATTTCTAGCAACAAATTCAATTAATTATGTATTAAGGCACCCAGAAAACTCCCGTGATTTGAGAACAAAATAAATACAACTGTTCTAAATTGAAAGCTGACTTGCTGACTACAAACTGCTAAAATTTTTATCTTTTGCTATATAAGTGACTCTAAAATATATCTAAAAAGTATATGTGGGGTATTCCTAACACCGTAAAGCAAAAAAATTATACAAAACAACCCTCAATAACAGAAAAAATCAAAATGTATTTTTTCACAATTCACAAACCTGGGAAGTCGATGAAACCTATTGTTTCAACAATTTGTATACCTACTTATAATATTTCCAGGTGGTTAGCGAAGGAGTTTGAAAAACTACTCATCAAACCTGATAGCTTTTCAGTGAAGAATTCGTTAGAGTTTATCGAGAAAATGAATACTACAGAAACTGGAAATAGGGAAATTTTGATCTCTTTTGATGTAAGTTCATTATTTTACAGCGTGCCGATCCCGCAGACCTCGGGAATTTGGGAGCTGATGTAATAGAAGAATATTTACAGTTAACAAAATGGGACAAAACTATTTCCAGCACAATAGTATATAAGCAAGACCGAAGGAACAGCAATGGGAAACTGCCTATCACTGTTCATGGCTGAACTGTTCATGAGTCATTTTGAAAAGCAAATCAGTCAAGAGTTTCAGTATTTTCACAGGGTATGGTACAGGTATGTTAATGATATTTTTGCCATATTCAATACAAAGAAGGCAAACGTAGGCGAACTCATTTTGGAACTCAACTCAAAATATTCATTCACCTATGAAATGGAAAATAGTGGACAGTTACCTTTTTTGAATACTTTAGTAATTAGGAATAGTAATTTGAATTTGATGTTTTGTATTGTATTGTATCTAACATAAGATGGCCAGTCTCAATTTCCTGGTACATTGGTTAATCCACTTTCCACTTACCATCGAGAGATACAATAAGGAAAAGTCCTTCATCGAGGATGTAGTTGTAATCAACGGTTATGGTAGAAGAATTGTAAACACGTTAATCAATCGTCATAGGTTTGAGAAATCTCTACGTGAAACCACTTTTTCCCAAACCCAAATTACAAAACCCGAAAAATTTGCTCTGATTACTTTCAATCCTCTTTATACAGAAGCGTAGGAAGGAATGTTTAGTAGAGTGGGCTTCAAATTGGTTTATAACTCCAACAATACATTAAAACAATTGCTGGGCAGTCCTAAGGATGAAATACCAAATTTGGAAAAGAGTGGTACCTATACAATATGAAATAAGCTGTGGTGATTGTGACGGAAATTATATTGGGCAGACTGAGAGATCAGTTATTGTCCGGTTTAAAGAGCACATAGCTCATTTGACCGGAAAATGAGGTATCGTCGAAAACGCAGCTTGTCACATTCATAACATAAATATAAATAACGTGAGATTGTTGAAAAATATATCCAACAGTAAATTTCCTCACAGCAGCCCACTCTATAGATTAGTAGACAAAGAATATTCCCGCCAAGGAATTTTTCCCCTCTGAAATTGATTTTCGCGGGAGAAGGTTTAGTGGTGGTAAAATTTAGTATAAAACAGTAAAGTTATTAGATTTTAGTTTACCTTCAGTCTTTGAAGACGATACTTGGTTTCCGAAACGCGCGTCAGACAGTTTAATCGTGGGTGTTGGTGTAGTGGTGGTACACTGTACTCAGTACTCTATTTTGCGACCAATTGATGGAGTCAATCACGAGAAATAAATCTATATAATGAAAACCTTTCTAATTTTTCTAGTACCAATAGGTACCAAAAAGGATTTCGTCAAACACCCTGGAAAAAATTTAGTAGGTAGGATTTATACTTACTCGCTCTTTACAATTCTTCTTCAATTCTATTAGATACAATAATATCTAGTTCTTTGTCGAACTTTGTTGGTAATTAATAAATTCGCCACTTCGTTAACTAACTATTGTACATTTTGTACTTTCGTACTTGTATGAGATTTTTGGTGTAACTTGGATTTGTCTATTTGAAGCGACATCTTTTGCTTTGCTATGCTTGCAATATATCTACTCGCTATACTTAGTATCCAAACGAAACAATACACTGACAGAGGTAATTCAGACTAGTGATTGCCTAAACGTATGCATTATTTGGGTTTTCAAGCAAGACAATATTAGGCTTGCCCTTTGTGTAAAAAAGTATATAACTACTGATGACGTAATGATCATCTAGACTCCCATACCCTCCATGTCATCCAAAATAAGCAAAGCAAAGAACCCCCGACCCTCTTTGGCTCCTCGGGTACATACGAGGAAATCGATTGTTCAGTTCTTTTCTAATATTTCCTAATACATAGGTTAGACTAAATACCATGAACGTGTATGTGAAGTTAAAACTGACAACAGAATGATGAAGAACATGGATCATATCGAGAAAGGAGAATTTTCTATGGGAAAGTAAAACTAAAGTTTTGAAAATTTTCTGTATCTTCATTATTACCTTTCTTATATTGATCAACGTCATTACTAATTACTATACAACATAATAATTTTCAACCTCAGCTTAATTCTAAGCATTCTTTATAGTATTATGATAAGTAAATGCAGCATTAATAAAAATTGTTGTTTTTTTTAATGTTTTCAATAATTTGAGGATCATCAATTTCAAAATATATAACTTCCATTTATTCAACACTTCCAAGACATTTTTTTCATTTACGGTCCACGTCAATGTGGAGAATATTGAAAATGTACGGGTATATAATGAATGATGCTCACGATTTAATAACCAGTGTATAAAAGCTTAGTAGCGAGAGGCAGATGAAAATGTGTCTGTTTGATGCCTTTATTGTGATAGTGTAGTTGTTAACAAATATCTTTTGCACATCCAGAAACAGAATTTCTAACTTGAATCAGATTAATGAACTAGACGGGTGACCGTGTCAAACTTTTCGACAGCATCATAATTATTTTGTTACTGTCGCGTTATTGTCTTTCTTAAGTTTGGCAATATGTGCCCATGAAAAAATGGATATAAATGGTTCGTATCTGCAGACTACATGTGATGTGAAAGAAATTGTTTAGTTTGTGGTCAATGCTATTTATAACACATTGGACCAAATAACATGAAATAGTCAACTATATGATAATATGTTGTTTTTTGAAAAGTAGAATTAAAGGAACAGGGCTTTTGTATAAGTTATAATTACTACACAAATAGAAATAGTGGCATAGATATGGCATAGATTGAAAATTTATGAAGTTCATTAAGCCTATGGATAAAGATAGTCACTTTCCTTACTTGTGCTGTGACAAACTTATTGACGAACTTCCTGACATTGGAACTGCAAAATATTTGTTTAACGACTTATTTATTTTCACCGATTTTATTGAACTAATTCACAAGAATTTAGTACCTAAATATAGTTTATTTATCAGTTTGCGTTATAGACTTTTGACAGTTTGTAGAGTTATCAAAATATAATATGAGAACCAAATTATTAATTTCGTTTCTCATAGAATCCCTTGAAGGGGAACTACTTTCAAAATAATTTAAGATCCCTATTAATGAATATTTGTATTGAAGTAAACTCAATACATAGTAAATGCCAAACGTAGAGGCGAACACACCCCCTGCGAACTCACACTTTTTTAATTCGATCCCCTCTAAAACTCTCGGGGATAAAGCAAGTAATCTATACAGAGGCGTCTCTTTACTTGTCTTCCATAAGCCATTGTGTGATAAATAACTAATTTTAACTGACGGTGTCCTTGGATGTGCTTAGAGGATCTAAACCTGCTTAACCACTCGCTACTCTATTTGGTATTTGCTCTCCATCCATATTTTACAATGGTTTTCTTCTCAACGTTTGCTTGATAATGTATCCTGAATCCTTATTTATTCAAAATGTACATACTTTTGAATACTACTAATTGAAAACAGACGTTCTCTGATAACTTATTTCATACAAATTGTTGCTTTAAATACATAATAACTGATCTTGCTACAGTTGCAATTCATATTATAATGCTACTGTTGTTGATTTGTCGAATATTTGCATGATCATGAGTTATATAGAATAATGTTTCATCTAGAAACAAACAGCCATCGTTTGATTCTACGAAATCATTTATTAGACAGGGTCGGCTTCTAGTATGTTATTTTGTAGCAATAGGTTCAAACTGATGAATAAATTTTTCATTTGTGTACAAAATGAGTTGAACATATATGGTATCCACTTGTTGGTAATTGCTACTTCTAAATCGATAATGTTGTTACTAATTGTCAAGTTTTATGCTTTTCAGTCTATATTTTGTATTCACTGCTCTCATTCTTAATTACGTATTCATAATTTTTTTATGGATCTCATTTACCGCGATTCCTATGTCAAAATGTTATCAAAATCGAAATATTATGTGAAAAGCAAGCACAAGAGGGTGAATCCTATTCCTATACACATGTATGCATGAGAAATTCTATAGATGGGCTCTAGTTAGGATAAACTTTGTTGACAGTTCAGATCTGCCGTGGTAGTGAAACAGATTCAGGTCGGTGACCATTCTTCTATGATCTGAGCTGTCCAAATTACTGGTCAACTCTGGATTGCCCATAATTCAAATTTCTCGTTTCTGTATTGAGTCAAGCATCCTCAGGATATATTTGGGAGCTCAGCTTCAAATGTACGAGCAATACTCCAAAATTTGACGAATCTATGCTTTGTAGAAAATTAGAAGCTGTTGCGGAGTATAGCGCTTTTTGGTTTATTCACCAATTTAGGCCAAGTGTCATATTCCTCAAACCAACCTTAACAACCAACAAGCAAATTTGCGGTGATTATGATATTTTAAGTTCAGGCAGAATCAAATCCTTAGCCGCAGTGCTAGCCTTCTTTCTGAAAATACGAACTTAAGTTTTTGTTTCATTAAATTCAGATTGCCTCTACCCTACTCCAGAATGTTTAAGATCTGTATTGACGAAGCTAAATAGCAAAGAATGTCAAGATATTTCGGTAATGTAATAAAGGTGATCAGTATGAAATTTTAAGTTCTGTTGAAGACATACTGTAGATAGTTGAAACAATCATTTTTCCTATGCTAATACTCCTTCTGTAGTGACAGGAAATATATTTTATGAAGGATTTATGGAGAAGCTAAAGAGTTTGTAGAGTGAGTGATTTATAATCTTAACTTCTTTGAACTCGAGCTTTAATGTGGATGGTTCTGTGTAGTAGTGAATGTGTTCCGCAGCTCTAAAATGTCTTATGACAAAAGTTCTATTATGTTTTTTGAGCATTTATAGTGTAGTTACAAATCAGACCACTTTCTGAAAATGTGAAAAAAAGCTTATTCCATGTAATTGCGTGTTGCAATCGGAGATCAAGACACACAGTGGTCTCTTATTATGTACTCAGATTCACGCGTCTTTTCGGCAAGCCACATTCGAATATTCGTAGAGTTCATGTTTTAATATGTGATCCAAGGTTGTCAAAGCAACAGTATGACCTTCGTGGTTGCGTCTTAAGGAATGGAAGTCATCAAAATGAATTTAAAACTGTATATAGTTCATACAGTGACAATGGAAGAAACTTACGAAAATATGTGACTCCTTTTATATAAAATTTAGTGCATCCGCTACAGGTGGCAGATATGTAGTGATACGAATATTTTCGTTCTTTGTGCACGTAAATATTTTCTGAGATTTCTGAGATTTGGCCGGAAAGTCTAAATTTGAGGCCAGATCTAAAAATTTTGAGTATGTGACCCTCGTAATTCCGAAATGCCAACAACATGTTACAACAAGAATTTTTTCTGTCTACCAGTTAAATCAATCAAAACGTTTTGAAAATCATGATTTTCTGTGAGAAAATTTTGTCTCTAGATTCTACATTATGTAAAATTAATTCAAGTTCGTATAATACACCATTAGAATTTATTTCATTCAAGATATAAAAGCGGATGAATCAAGCTCAAAAATGAATTTACTCTCCTTTTTCCACACTCCACCATTCCGCCGGAAACCTGCCGCTGATTAACGCACGAACTATTACTGAACATAATTAGCCTTGTCAGAAAGTCCTGTTGCAAATGTCCGCTCATCTAAATTTCCACCCTCTTGTGCATTATGAGGATTAAATAATTTCCTTTTATCAACGGAAATTTGGGAATTTTCTGTACTATTCAATCGAAATTCGAAGATGAAAAGCAAGTGAGCTATCAAATTTCTGATCTTACTAAGAGATTAAATCTTCGATGAGTCTCAGTTAATTGAATATCTAATTAAAATATTTTTTCGTTATATTTTCTGTGAATTTTCATGATTTTATGGATTGTTATATTGGTAGAATTATAATTAAGGATTATACCTGAGAAATTTTGAATATTCATTTTCAAAAATAAAGGGTGAAGCTAATATATGAAATAACATGTACAAAACTGCAGAGCTAGAAACTGAGAAGTCATATAACATTAACTAGGAGTTATATGAGAGAAAACGGGAAAGAATAATGAGGAAATTCATAGGACTGGAAAACATGGAGAAATAATGAAAATATATGGATATGATAACCAATAGGTAATACCACCACAGGATGGAGAAGACTACCACAGAAATGCGAAGGAGTACCAAGAAAGAACCAAACAAAAAGTGGGAAAATATGTCGTGAATCATATGGATATATGAATGTCAACGTTTTTTCTACTTCTCAGTTTTTTTCTAGTTTTTTCGGAATTTCACCCAATTATATACTTTAGATTTCTCTATTTCTTCCTGAATCTTTTTTATAATTTGAATTCCTGATTTTAACTTATCCAATCACCCTTATTTTATAAGTATCCGATATATGCTGCTTGTAATCTGCTTCTTCTTCTGCTTTTTATGTAAGGAAACAAGACTCACATTTATCACTTGAAATTGGTCCATAATTGGTGTCTCATACTTTACCTCCATTTCATTCCAGATATGGCTCAAGTACATCTCCAATAATATCAATTTCTTCATCTTGTTTATCAATCAATTTGTGCGAAGTTTATAGGACTTTTTGGAACTATGATATTGATAACCTGATCATGATCTGAATGTTCGGAAACCAACCTAGGTCACGGTTATTGTTGTTTGGAAACTGATGGAGTTTTGCAACTTTGAAAATTATTTATTGTTATCATTTATTATTATTATGAGTAGCTTAATTGATAGGTTACTGAGAATTGCGGTTGAAAATTCACGACATTTCAGCATAAATATATAAATATATAGCGTATCAGTTTCAAATTTTAATGCAAAATCCGTGTAAACGGGTGAAAAACTTCTCAATAACAATTATTGAACATCTGAAATTTTTTATATAACTGAATAAATATTATTATAAAAATGATAAAAATCGAAACTTCTTGTAGATCATGTTTTAGATTTGTAATTTCCATCGAAAATTGAACGCGACGTTCGGAAACTGTGACTCCCAATCTCGTTGGGGTTAGAATCCGCAAACAGCTGATAGGTGGTCTATCTGAACGTGAGTTCTTATTGATCATTACACGACTGTTGAAGACACTGATAGGCATCTTTTTCATTCGAACTTTTTTGATCTTGAATCCTTTGGTGATTGCCACAATCTCTTATAATAATAATGCTACCGAGTACCATGATACATTGAATTGAAAACTGTCTAATTATTTTGTCATTAACATTTAGTTCGTCTGCTCTCATTTCCACTTTCGCGCTTCGTTTTCCACACTGTTATAGGTCTCCTTAAATATTTCATGCAAACAAAACACTTCTGCTTGAATCATAAAATCATCATCAAACACCTTTCCACGGTAAAATTTTCTTCCTTCCATAGTTACTACAGGTACGGCAAAAATGTAAATCGCATCACTGAAGGCCTCTTATTTTTTGTTGGATTGGAAAAGTGAGATTTAAACAATAGTGGCTGGGGGATTTTTTCAAATGATCACACATAGGAGGAAATTTCGAACATATTTTGTGACCACTGCTCATTATATTTCAGTTAAATCATGGTTTCTTAATTTGTCTTTTCAATTCTCATTAAAATGATCTTATTATGGACGTAACATATAATCCATTAAACATTTTCCAATTTCGAATATGGAAAATGTTAATACGGTGATATAGAATACAAGGGAAACAATTCAAAATAACTTCAGGGAGCTATGTTCTCATCGGCGGGTAGTAACACAAACCCGATGATTTGGGGTAAATATTACAAAAGGGGTTTCATCAAATTTGATATTCTTGTCCATGGATGGAAGAGTGTCATACTTTCAGTATAGATGTTTAATTTGGATTTAAAGTAATTCACCGAAGTGAACGAATCACTGATTGTACTCATTTATTTTTGTCACTTTCCTGTTCTAATAATCCTTTTATGAGTAACTTATAACCTTATACCTTATACCTTTTATCCTTTTAAGTTTCAAGCTTAATCATACAGGCTAGGCGAAATTAATCTTTTCGGTAGCACTAAATTGAATTGATTCACTTTATTATGGACTAAACTGGATTGAACTGCATCACTTTGGATTGAACCAGAAATTTAAAGATCAAAAACCTTATTTATCAACGGTATTCACATTATAGAGGGTGTATGATGAGAAAACAGATGATAATATATGATAGGAGCAAAAATAATGTTAGTATTTCATCAGGCCTCCAAAGTGGTAATTACAATTTCGTTAGTTTTTTATCCCCATACTACTCATTCGATCTTCATAATATCAATATCGTACTTTGTATTACTGGAAAAGAAGAACGAAATTTGTCAGTAACCAATTTCAAGGCATAATTAATACCAAATTAAACTCATAATTCGTCAGTTACCTATTTCAGGATATAATTGATTCATATTTATAATAAACTTGCCTCAATCTACTTGAAATTTTTATATATTTCCCAAGAATAGAAGAACGAAATACATAAACTCAAAACTCGTAACATAGTTTTCATACATTTTATTCACGCGCAATTAATTATTGTGCGTGTGTTTGTGCACTACGCATAATTCACGTCGGATTCCAAGTTTCCAAAACTGTATGGGCTTAACTTGATCTTTCATTATAACTTTCTGAAGTTTCTGTATAATGGAGAGTTGTAGGGAAATAATTAAGACCTTTTAACACAGTATATATATATATATATATATATATATATATATATATATACAGTGTGAGTTCTATATATATAGAACGCTTCAATTATCTCGGAAACGAAATTATGGCATTTAGAGAATATTAAATGAAAAGTAATCAGTATCTCTTAAGGATTTCTAAAAACACAATATTTGGGGTGATCCATTTGGAATAACAAAGATCATTATTTTTCCGGAAAAAGTTCATGGGTTAAGACCCGTTGGAATTTTTAACATTCTCGAAGTTTAGGCTTTCGCTTTTGTAGCCATTATCAAGAGATAGGTGAGAATAGGATGGTTATTCGTTAATTGGTAAGAAGTGATCTGATTTCGTGAACTCAATTTACCTATCCACACAACGAATCACTCCTTTTCTTGGTTAATTCCAAGGCATCAATCTGTCTATTCCTTGGAATTTCACCAAGGAATAGGACCTGGTGACTGGTCCACTAGTTGTATTATTAGAGGGAGAGGTCATAAATCTGTAGAGACAATCTATAGATCACCTACAAAATAAAAATTTGCTTTAGCATGAAAAATTAAATTTCAAATTAAATCTATCCACTTAAATTTTGAACTATTATTTTAGAGTTTCTATTATTGAAAATTATGGTTTGCCGATCCTCGAATAAAAATAAAAATTACTTTTCTGGGTAATACCATAACAAATATTGGATGCCATCTATTCCGAAGATCGCGATGCACATCTACATTTTGCTGGTATTAACATCTCTAATGGCTCGTAATTGCAAGGAGAGAGTTGTAGTGCTGACTAGTTTCGACGTTTTCGCTTCTCATCAGAATGTTAATTTCGCAAAAAATATCGATGGACATCCCGACCTTCGGAAGAGATGTAATTCCCCCGGTATTAGCCAGGAAGGTAGTTGTTTCTTACTTTGAGGAACGGCAAATCATAGTTTAGATTTATTCAAATTTTAAATTAATAGATGGAAAGTAGATGAACATCTCTGATATAATGGACGTATATACTACATATGTCAGGTTTTCATGTACATGAACCTTTCTACATACTATTTGTAACAGCATGGTGAACTTGTGGGTTATATATACAAAAATTTGATAATTTTCGAGTATTTAAATTTTATTTGGATTAGTTCAATTTGATATGATTATTTGATTCACATCAGTTCATTTGATATTAAATTTTTTATATGGTACGAAACGGATACCAATTACCTAGAACATTGGAAAACAACAAAGTAAAGGACCGAAAAACTATTAGTAATGAGAGAAAATAGGTTAAACATAATGAAACTTGACATTGAAATCAATTGTATAATGACTAAAGTTGAAGGGAATATCACCAAACTGAAGAGTTTATTCAGAATCATGTGGATGGATTACAAAATAGACGTATTGGTTCTTGGAATACGATGGAAGAGAGAAGAACAAATAAACAATAAATAAACGTTAAGAAGAGAGGAATGAATCAATAACCAATGTATTGAGTATTGAGAGAGAGAGTGGATTCAATAGAAGAATAGATTCAATTGTGTCTTTTAAAAAAATGCCATTGATCCATTGTTTAAAATTTGGATTGTATAATGAAGTGTGTGTGTGTGTTATTTTTTAATTTATAAAAGGATTACATCAACCGTATGAAGTTATTAGCAACGAATAGGAGGTAACTACACTGAACTGAGGACATGCATGATTATTAAAAATATCATTTTTTTAGTTAGTTCACAGTTTTTTTTTTCATTATGGTTCTTTGGACATTCTATGAGGATATGTTTCACTGTTAATAATATTGCATAGATCACATATTAGCTCTTCTTCACGTTCTATCACGTAACTATGGGTAAGTTTTGTAAACCCTACCTGGAGACGTGAAATAATAACTTGGTGTTGTCTTTTAAGGAAGAAGAGATTACCATAGTGAGTTATTTTTTTCATTCAAAACGCACTTGAAGCTAAATTCCAGTACCCACAAAATATATTTTCGGGAATGGGTAAGCAATGTTTGCAATATACTTTTGAATATTTATAACTACCGTTTGCTAGAAAGTTATCTACATATATACATGTAGGTACACAAGGACCCGCGACGAGATTTATATTTCGAAAACGATTTGTACGATAATTTGTGCGTAGGGATTATTGACTACGATGAATTCAACTAATATATTTTGACAAAAAACGTTATTTTATACAATGTGGTCAGCTTTTCTTCTTACTTCTACCATTTCGATTGACATAGATTCATTCAGTCCATAATTTTCACCATTGAACAGTTGTGAATTCGTTTAAGTTCTAAATTTTCACTTGCGTTCTTTGTCAGCATATTGTGATATCGAGAAACTGGAAAACAATAAATAAATAATGGGATACGTTTGTAGATGAGGAAAATAAGTTTTTGGCAGCTTCCCCGGATGGGCTAATAGGGGATAATACACTTATTGAGCTGAAGGGTCCTTATTCGGCGCGAGAGCATATATGAAATTAGAATTACATGTTTCAAATTCATGGTCAGCTTCACATAACAAAACAGTAATTATGTTATTATAAATATTAATATAAAAAGACGATAACTTTTAGAACATGAAAATGATTAGTGCTTTTATTTGCATGCTCTATCACCAGAAGTTATTGATCCTAGATTGGTACGAAGCTGATCGATCAGAAATAATTTATTAAAAGACGTGTACACCAATATTCAGCATTTCCTGTTCATACATTGATTGTAGTATTACTACATAGCCGTATGTATTATGTAGTATATACTATTACGAACTCATTTTCGCTCTGGAGCTGATCCTGTAGCGTAGTTTAATTCAGTTTATAATAAACAGTCGTAGTGAACAGAATGAATTAGGAAAGTAATCGATTGATTTGAACAAATTATTAAAGTTAATTAAGTGATAGTGATAAGTGAATTATTATGAGATAGTCAAGTGTAGTAAATAGTATTTAAATAAATTAAGAACGGTAGGGACAGTTCCTATTGATTAATCCCACAACGAATAAAAATCATATACATGAATGAGAAAAACATCAAAATAAGATACTAAACACTATATTTATATAATATATGTACTATATGTATTATATATGTTGTATCAGTATTCTTATGTATGAAAACATAATGCTACTACATTTATCATATTTAAAAAATCATTTCAGAGACGTAGATGAAAATCTATGAAGAATGATGATTTATCTTATATCTTATAAATATTGTCATACGATTTATTGCATTTTGCTTTAAATAGATTGAAATGTAAAATATAATTATATCGATAATAAATTAATTCAATGAATAAATCCGGAGTGACTACTGTGCTACAATACGTGAACAATGAAATATTCAAAATATTTGAAGAAAAACGTAATAAGCCAAATGGCATGTTAGAAAGTAGCTACGTTGATTAATTAATTATTTAATTAATTAATTTTTTCCGATTTGTCGGATTAGAGCCGTAAAATTGAAGACCCCTTATAAATTATTCTACGAATTCTACCTAAAACTAGGATTGCCTCAGGGGTTGCGTAAAACTGATTTTCATATGTTCTCAAACAATAAAGTTATGAATAAATACACCCTAATTAACAACAAATGTGAAGAACATTAAAAAAATGCCTCGTAATGCTATCATCATTAACGGGCTCTTTCTTGTGGTCTAAAATTTGCTTGGAAAAAATTGAAAATGTACTCGGAAAATGTAATATTTGTTTCATACATTTCAATCAATTGAGCGAAAACAAAAGCATTTTAAAAAAAGGGTCTCGTAGCGCTATGCAAAAAAACGAATAAATGATATCTACTCGTGCAATCTCTCTTTCAAATTTCAAAATACGCCTTGGAGGCTTCCTAAAAATCTCAGCATTTCACGCCAATTTCCATAGTACTGAACTCTAGTCTTAAGATCCGAACTAGTCACTTTCGAAATTGACACGATACTTTCAACTGTAGTGGCTTTACGCACTTATCCGTCCGCCTTTTCATTTCCACTGATACCAATATGAGAAAGTGTGTTATCTTATGTTATCTTCTAATTATTTATTATATTTCTGTGATTATGAAAAGATAAAACTTTTTTTTCTCACTTCTCTTCCGAATATGGATAATAAATCCTCATTATTGTTGTTACTGAATTTATATAATCCGGTTGATTAATTATTTCCATTAATTTCTGAATGTATATGCAACAAAATTTCAATTATATACTTATCAAAATCTGTGCTGTCCCTTGACCAATATTTTCGTCCCCTAATAATCAGAACTGGGAAAGATACGAGGGAGTGGTACTTTATTCCCTTGTAATCTAATTAGTCCTTAATTTCCTAACGTTGCTTGGTTTCCATAATTTAATAATGATACGACTCGGACGTCGTTAAATTATATCAAACGATTCCTCATTCAATTAATTTCTGTCTGCATCGTAGATCCTACTAATATCGTCAACGAAAAGTTTCATTTGGAACAGAATTTGTACATGTGTGAAATGGATGTTATTCACTATTTTATAAGGTTTTTGCACCCCAACTGAAGGTTATTAATTTCTGTTTATTTGGATATTTAAGTTCTGTCACTTTGTGACTTAATAAACGTGATTAACTTAGAATTAAGTGATTGAAACTAAACAATTTTGGTGCAGTTTCTCTCTTTATATAATTGCAGTAATTTCCTATCATATTTTCAACCCAATATTCTTTACAAATAATTTGATTTCAAAACTTTCATACTCATACTTCCTATGTTATTCCTATATTTAGATTTAGCAGAAAATGAATTTTCAATTACCCCTATCTGTTGAAAATTTTTCAATAAATCAACATCATAATTTTCACTTTCTTCAATTGTAACAAACTCTAGAAACTATATAATGATTTCCAAGCAGCTTTTCAACTAAGACTTTCAAACTGAAAATCTTGTACAGCTTTACGGATCTGTAAGTAAACAAATATTTCTTCTGATAGATAAATCTCAGTTTAATTTGTGAAGGTAGTACTTAGAATAATATTATTTGGAACTACAAACAACTTACATTTTTAAATGCTCATTTTATTATGAATATAATCGCTTTGAGAAGGCTGTTCTTTCTTCGCTAAATGATGTTCTATGACCCTGCTGCTCTACGGATGAAAAAACAAGAGTATTTGGAAAATTCATCCAGTAAGTCCGCTGTAGAGTATAAATATTGAACAAATCACCATGTAGAGTAGTTGAAAAAAAAATGTTTTGTATGAAAATGTCACGTGACAGTACATTTTTGCTAATACTTCTAGGTTCAAGGAAGGTAAATTTATTATCATTTGTTTCGGGGTTCATATAAAATTGAAAATTTATAATTTAGTGTAATTATTATAGATTCAATGCATAGTAAAATACAGATGTAACGAATTTGTCTTATGTAAATACATAAGGGTAGACATTCGAAAATTGTAGACACAGAAGAAGCTTAAAGTAGTGAGCAATAACATACAATATAGTCAATAACAAATAAGAGAGACAGAGATTCAATGTTAAAAGTAGGGTTCATTTCTTTTATTTTATCACTACAAGCACAATCTTTGTCATGCCAACTCCGAATCCAAGCTTCTCCGTAATTTTCGGCACCCAAACATTCAACATTTTAATTCGCGTCATTATCTAATTAATCATTGGAACGAAGCCCTTTTAATACTTATGGAGAGTTACCAAAATATTTAGAATCGTTTGTCTGCAACACCACTATTAGCTTATTACTTTGGAAAATTTTTTTCCATAAAATTTTGAATTTAAGTATGTATCATCGAGTTTAGATGGAGGAGTGTTATACAGATCGGGTTGTAGTTGTTCTATTTTGTTATTCAAAAAGAAAAAGTTTCTGATATGGATTTCACGCAATCCATTATGAGATATCCTAGCAGTCGCATATTTTTAAAATCCTTGGGAAATTAATTTGCCGATCTGAAAATGGTGTTTATTTCGATAAGAGTTATTATTCAATAAATTTTTTAATGAGTGTTTTCATCTTCTCCTTCTTGATCGTACGTTAGGACTTAGTTCTGTGTTTAGCTACTAGCTACAGCTGGGATGATCGAGACTAGCTTTCATACCATCTTGTATGTGGTCGTCCTGGAATTTATTCGGTTTTTCTTCGTTTGCAGTATTTGCCAACCAGTCATCTGACGTTCTGTTCACGTGATATATCCATTCCCTTCGCCGATTTCTCACCCATCTCACTAGTCTCACTTGTTACCACGTTTCATGAAGAACCACGGACTATTTTCGATAAAATACTTGACACCAAGAGTATACCATTAGAATGGGAAGAAAGTATTCTGATTCCAATTTTTGAAAAAGTTTAAAAAACGATCCAAAAAATTATCGAGCCTAATGAGAGTGTTTTTATATACATATAAAAAAAAATCTTGTGGTATAGTATGCATACAATGGAAACTTTATTTTAGAATTACAAATATCGAGTAGTAGTGGCCGTTGAGGATACACAACAACAGATCTTGTGAAGGCGTTAAATGTTGCATTCATGGCATGAGTAATTAGATAGGAAATGAAGAGAAAATTGTGAATTTTCAACTGCAAGTGAAATATCGTGAAATTTAGTGTATAAATTAATTTTATTTGATTTCCATCAACTTCTATAATCAGGTTTTGAATATTTACCTTCAAACAAAGCATTTGTCAAAAACGAATGATTAGAATTTCATTGAAAATACTAATTAAAAAAAAATTCACAATACGTATTTAGAAACACTTATATAATGAAATCTTTATTTTATTATCACCATTTACGTATATCTGAATTGGACTGTATATGTCTACCATGTCATATCTACCACATATCAACCCCATTTAATTTCCCATGAGATTGCTCATCACCATAACTCTTCCTGTTGAAATTTATAATTCATAAATGCCCATGCTACTTCGACGTGGCTGTTAGACCGTCCTGATAAATTCTGGAAAATACGATAATCCAAAATCATCAATTTACTTGAAGTTGCTTTAAAATAGTGCGACGCGATGAGGAGTCATTAGGACTTTATAGTTTATTTACAAGTTAGTAACTTTGAGGGTTAACCTTGGTTATAGTCGCAAGTTTGTTCGAAATTATGGCCTGTGGAAAGTCGTTGATGTTATATCAAAAGTAACGTTGAACCTCGGGAGCGATAGATGTTGTAATTGGCGCTCTTTAATAGTGCGAAGTTTAGGGTTTCGGTGATGTTTGAACAAATAAACTTTTAGTCGTGTCATCAAATCGTTCAGGACTCGGAAATTCAGAATGGAGGAAATTCGTTTCAGTTATACAGAGCGTGAATGTCCCATATGAAATTATTATACTTCTACCGGTTACTTGGAAAATAAATGGGGATTGATTTTATTATAGTCATATAGTCAAATTTATTCATCCAGCTCCTTAATAACAACCTTACCAACTTATTTCAAGTGCAAAGGTATGTTTTCATGTGTAGAATCATTGAAAATGGAGAGAAACTGGTAACTCAATCTCAAAATTGTTTGTCTTGATTTTAGTTTTTAATCGTAAGGCTTCCTAAGTGTTTGAGCCCACACGTATGGGTGGTAGGTACTCACTGATTACATCATAATCTGTTCTAGAACCCATTTATGTATGCTCTTGAATGAAATGTCAAATTCCAGTATGCGCTTTTTAATACAAAATATTCCAACAATTACAATGACCTCCATTGCTGAGATCTCCAAATTAGAGGAGTATCGTATAGTAAAGGGCTGGCCTAGAAATTCACAGAAGATGCAGTACCGCACTCGCAAAAAATGTTTTATATATCAACATAACAAACAGTCAAAAAGGGATTCCGACAAGTTGACACAATTATCACAAGGGTTTCACAACTCTCTTAGAGTATAAATTTAAAGAGATAAAACTAGATAGTGAGGACATCAACGTGAATGGAGAAAAGAGACTATATTCTGCCGATTAAACATCTGCGTTTTGTCGAGGACATTCTGCTGATTCCAGATCGACTGGAGGCAAATTCAATGATCTTAGAACTATCTACAGCTTTTCAAAAAGTAGGCTCAAATATAAACATTGCCAATAACCAAATTTAGCCCCAGTCGTTACATGATATCTGAATGTAAAGAGGAAATCAAACTGACTAACTTGCGATGCATTTGGTTAATGGAAACATGTTTTCAAATCACACATATACACAAATCACAAACGAAATGTGTTTGACTAATGCATCCTTCCAGTGTGGTAACACGAACATTGACACAAAAATTGTGAATAAAATAAGAATAAATCAATAAATCACGCATTTGGAAAAAATATCTCCCAACTGATTCCAACATGCCCAAGACCGATAAAAATGGTCTAGGATTATGTCCAGTAGTAGATGATAGCTGCTGAATAATAATGATTATGATGTATGAATAGTTGAATGTTAGAATAGAATGTTTGGAAGCAAAAATCTAGGTAAACTTTTTCACAACTGTTTTTTTTTTCGTAATCCTATCGCAATATTTCAGTCCAATATACCAAGTTAATCTTGTCCAGTGTTGAAATTTGAAGTGATATTTCACAAACACATATGTTGTATGTACAAAGACAAAAACTGAAGAGTTTGGTTTTCAGTTAACTTCATAGTTTAAATTCCATAAAAAAGCAAACTGCGTGTTCATTGTTTAACTTATAATCAAACAGGAGATTTGCCGTTCACATCATTCAAGTAGAATGAAAAATAGACTATAATTCCAATCAACTAATTTGAATTGATCACTGGAATAGTACTTCCCAGTGTAGGTTCATATTATTCTAGCAGCATTTCAGCGCTGGACTGGAATCCTGGACTGGAATAATGTGAACCTAATTTAAGTCAGGGGCCGCTTCTTAAATCAGCAACGTCGAGAAACTTTATAAGTTTAAACTTTAATATATCATAAAAAATGTTTTTAGCAAAATACCCGCCAGATATAAGAATGGAATAATTTTCAGTTTATATCTATCAGTTTTGTTATCAAAACTTGTTTACAAATTTCACCCTTGAGTGCTCATAAACGTACGACTCACACACTCGGTTAGAACAATAAATGTCGTATTGTTGTTATTCAGATTGTTGGTATCAATAAAAAAGCTGAAAATTGATTTTGTGACGCGAGTAATTTGAACATCGAATAGGATTATACAACTTTATTACCACTTATGCTACGATCACAAAAGCCGAAACTCATAACGTTCCACCTTATTTCAAGTTGTTCGTAGCGAGAGAGGGAGAGAGAAAGAATTTAATATTCTATTTCGATTACTTTTCCGCAGGATACAACCAAGTGTGTTACACACGCATATATTGAAAATGGGGTGGTGAACGCGTTGTAAGCAAATGGGGTTCGCCAAGAAACCTACTCTCCAAATTATTATGTTGAAGGAAGGTAGCATATCATCATTCTGAAGGCAATATCAGGATAGGACTCACTGGATTCAATAGGTATATTATTGATTGCTTATTTTAGGAGCGGCTATGATAATCCTTAAATAGGGCTAGAACTTTAAAGTGAACATTTATAGTATGAAATCATACACATAAGTAGTATCCGGTACAAGAAAAATGATAAATCAATGATAAAGTCACAACAGAAACGAATCAAATTCAGATGGCACAAATGGAAAAATCAAGAAATCAGAATATTGAGTGGACACTGAGATAAAAGTAGACAGTGACAAAGAGTTCTGAAGACAACATTGATGAGAAGACTAATAAAGATAGTTATAACGAAAAGAGAATAATGAAAATAAATATAATTTAGCGAGGCAACAGATGATGTTACCTTCTCATGAAAGAAGTATAGATCGACCGCAGGTAGGTACATTATAATAATATACGAAGAAACATGACTTTGTTTTTTTATTTTTCACCATATTCTACTTTTAAGCCTATACACTTAGTCGAGCAATACTTCAATCCTTTCAGTCCTTCGAAATAATACTTGCTGTGTTTGCTGACAATAATTATGCGATAATCTCCTCATATGATGAAAATCTACTCTTGTGAAGTGAACTTTGAGGAAAGGAAACAGAAAAAGTCACTGGAGCTCAGATTTGGATAATCACCGAAGGGTTATGGAGAAGCAATTTCTTTTCCTTTAAATGTGGTCGTCAAAACCGTGGAAATAACTTCTCCGGTTGATGAAACACTATTTGCTTTTTTCAGAGCAGTTTCAAATCTTCCTCGAGTTTTCGTTTTAAGAGTGTTGTGGTGTGTAGCTTAAATTCCATATGATTGGTTAAAATCCTAATTCATTACTTTGCCAAAACAACGTCCAAAGCACTATAGCGACGAATCATCCACGCTAGAATCAGAAATAAGTGCGAAGAAGATCAAGATGAAATTCAATTTGGCTTCAGAAATGGGTTGGGAACACGAGAAGCACTTTTTGCACTGAATATATTACTACAAAATATATATTTAAAATCTTTATCGATTACGAAAAAGGATTCGATCGAGTACAAGATGACAAGTCAACAAATATATTGAGGGAAAAAGCAGTTGTTGACGTAAAAATCATCGAAAAATTATATGGCAAAGAGCGGGTGTTTGAATCAACAGAAAATCGACAGGAGAATGCAAAATCTTAAGAGGAGTCAGACAAGGTTTCTTTCTCTCACCACTTCTGTTTAATTTGTATTAATCAAGATTTTTAAACAAGATAGACACAACTTATCATATTGAGTAGAAATTAACGGTAAACTTATAAATACCATTAGATACGCAGACGATACAGTTGTACTGTGTGACAACTG
The DNA here is from genome assembly GCF_026230105.1 of Diorhabda sublineata. Classification (NCBI taxonomy): domain Eukaryota; kingdom Metazoa; phylum Arthropoda; class Insecta; order Coleoptera; family Chrysomelidae; genus Diorhabda; species Diorhabda sublineata. The sequence goes on from NC_079477.1 coordinate 32,648,800, forward strand.
GAATGGACTGCCATGCCTATTAAACGCCTTCGACAGAGTGAGAAGAGAGCTGGGTCTAAACATTAACTGTTCTGAAACAAAATTGTATTTAGTCGCTTGCCGTACCATTGCACACAGCTACAGGTAAACAGACAAACGATTCAAAGAGTGTCTAGATTCAAATATCTTGGTTGCTACATTATTGAACAACTGGATCCCGATAAGGAAGTAAAATGTAGAATTGAGGTAGATCATTTTTTGAAATGAGAACACTCTTCTCTAATGATAATTAAAAATTTCAAATCCGGAAGCAGATTATCAAACGTATACATATCACATATGGTCAGTTCTCTTGTATGGTGTCGAAATATGGACTTTAAAAATATCTACCATTAATCGCTTAGAGGCTTTTGAAATGTGGTTATATGGACGCATGCTCAAGATACCGTAGACAGCTATGCAAACAGACGATGCAGTCCTTAACAGAGCAAATGTGGTTCGTGAGCTGGTGGATAACATTAAATGCAAAAAATGGCTTATTTGGGACACATAATGCGTGGTAGCCGGTTTAGTATCCTCCAGTTGATTATGGAGGCTAAAGTTGAAGGTCGTAGAGCAATACAAATCTCTTGGTTGAATAATATTAGAGGATGGACTGGGATAAGAGAAGCAGGAAAGTTATTTAGACTAGCTCAAAATAAAAAGAGTTTCACCATGCTGATCGCCAACTTGATACGGCATGCTAAGTAGAAGAAGAAGGTGTTATTTCCAGGTTTCATCTACAGCTATGATTCGATCTAAAAAATCCGACTCATGTTGCTCAAGCGGCACCAATGAGTGATTGAAAACGTCCATTCAAATGCGCTATTGATCCAAAAAAAATTTCCGATTGAGTTTAGATGTGGTGTAATAGAAAACTAGGAAGATTTATTTTGTGAGAGGATATAGTGATACATTTTATGCCTGAGGTTGTTACAAAAGACGAAAAATCAGTATTTTCTCTCTGTCAACGATCATACAATTTTTTGTCAACATTACATTGCTGGATTTCAACAATTAAAATGAATATTTGATTTTACTTGAGCAGTATCGAATGAGTATCTGACTGCCTGGATGTTTTTGAAGTTCTTTCCGTTTGGTATCGAGCAAATTTCCCATTTGATCTCAAGATAATGATACTAGATCAACAAAAAAATTCCTTCTTCCACAAGTTATAAAATTTCTCCAATCACATCTTCACGAAATAACAACTCCAAAAGCTTAGATTCAAATTTATTCGCTTTACTCACTGATCAAAATTATTTTGATTATAGATAATTGCATTGATAAGAGATGGAATTTGCTTTGCCTATTTTATCACTGACATCCTATCTCTTTGATCTCTTTTGTTATGTGAATCTGTATTTTCGACAAAACCAATAAGTTCTCTATTGGTATCGGACTACAAAATTTGTATTAGTGTATTGTTTCTATTATTTATGATTCAATCACAAATTATTCCTGGATAATTTGTATTTGAATCTTATCTCCTGAAGTTCCTTGTATTCAACAGAAATTCTTTAGAAAAATCAAAATATGTGTTTGTATTTGTCTATATACTATAGAGATATGAGGTTGTTTATAAAGAATAAAGGTCAAAATATAATTTTATAAACATTCATCTCCACCATTTCCATCTTTATATGGAACTTTTATCGAAGTAATTCCTGATTTACTTCAAATTTCCTTTTTTAACTGAATTTTCTACCCAAATACGATTTTTCAACATCTACTATAGATCCCCTCAAACTCTGCAAGTAGGAGAACGAATTCAATACACATCTTTAGCAGCAGCCCTAATGGTAATCACGTAATACATAATCTTTTGAGGCACTTTTTCTTCGAACTGACGAATTTCCTTTTACACCTTTTTCAATATTCCCTGCAGTACCAATACCCTAACAAATCCCGTAATGCTCCACCGTTTCTCATTCTTCTAACTTTCTAGGGACAAAACAATTTAGTATCCACTCTTCTTTATTCAGTTGTTGACAGGGCTGTCTTCAGCTGAAAAATTGAAAAAAAATGAACGCTCAAAATCATTTTTGATTAAATTTCTACCAAAGGAGTATTTCCTTTTCGTATAAAAAATTATTTTGAACTTGTTCGTAGTAGACGTTGTGACCTTAAAGTCCTTAAAAATATACAGAGCCGTATTGAGAACAATAATAATTATAATAGGAGCTTAATAATGATTGTATACGGTATAAATTCTTCAACCTAACTTAATGCATATTTAGGTCGCCATAATTTTATATCAGTAAGTGATTTCTGCAATTGGAAGGATCTAGTCTACATTTGACAAAAATTAAGTTGATAATAAACATGAAGATCCAAAGCATAAATTTATAAGTATGATATGATATTAGAGGCAATGGAAAATAGTAGTAAGGAACTTTGTATCCATTTCCGATATACTAGTGATACGCCTAGAATTTGAGGCACTTGATACATACATAAGAAGACGTCTAGTGTCATATGACATTTGACATATTTCTCTTTTTTTTGGTAACCTATCAACAGATTAGAGTAATGAATATGATTAACAGGAACTCATGCTAGTGAAGCCGGTCCTGTTCTTTTACGCTAATAGAATCTCAAGTTTGGCGGATGCGGGTTCTATTTTTTAATTACGGCGGCAATGTTTTGATAATATTTTCTATAACTCATTTACAGTATGTTATGGCCGTTTTTTATGAATCAATTTCTAGAAAGGCCTTTTGTTTTGTGTACTAAAATCGAATAATCGAGAAATCCGTTTTTTATAAACTCGAACACATAGAGACATAGAGACCATGTGTATAAATTCATCTCATCGTTAAAAACAGATAAATATTGGACATAATAAGATTTTCTTCAAGGTAGTAGGTATAAAATATTCAATCTAGGTGAGAATGAATGAGGTAAGAAAAATGAGATCAATCTGAAAACTTGATTGAACAATACTTTTAATGAAAGAAGTTATAAAGAGATAGATAGAAATTCACTTTTTTGTAATTGATTTCCAGAATCTTTTCTGTTTTTGAGAGCAATTATCAATAAACTTAGGTAATCTCTATTATTATAAGCTTCCAGGCTTCGGATTGAAATTTGTGTCATCCTCATCGGTTTCTCTATGCCGTTGTGTTTCTAGCAAGTATATTTATCGAAATTGGAGTTATTGTTTTATTCGTTATTTCTAATATTTCGTTCTATTTGGTTCCATTCCTGTTTTTTGTTATTTATCCACTCTTTTTCTGCAGTGTATATCATTGTGGAAATAGTTACATTCTAATGGGTAATAATAAATAATGTTCTAGTTAGGTCTATTTGTTTTTTGACCTAGGGATATTTAACACTACATATTCTAAAGAATGAAATAACCCTTTAGTGTTATTAATTCACTATAATGTTATGACAGAAGCCACAATAAGAATCGAAACCGTAAAGAAGGTATGACTTGGTCCTCTGTATCGTGTCCTAGACTATTTCCAATTACCGTACTGAAAATTCAGACATAAAAAAGCTGTGCGCAAGACTGGTGCCGTGTTCAAGATCATGGCGTCGGTTTTTTGAGATGCTCGTGGGATAATTTTCATTGACTGTCTTGAAAAAGGCGAGCTTATTACAACACTTGAGGAAAGAAATCAAACAAAAACCCTTTAGCTCACTGGGATTATTTTATGTTCCCGGATTTGAAAAAATAGCTCGTTGGACAACGATTTTCCAACAAAGAAGAGGCAGTTAATTGATTTTTGAGATGCTGTGAAAAGTGTATGGAGTTGAAAGGAGATTACGTTGGAATATGAATATATTTTTTCCAAAATTTTTGTGTTTTCTTTGTTGATATCCTTGTATGTGTTATAACTTCCACGATTTAGTTACCAATAGTAGTTAGCATTTCATTGAGAATATATTCATACTTCAGCTGAAATTTGGACGGCGCATAAGTATTTTTATAGTTAAATTAGAACCACAGCGTGTGTCTGCAGTTAGACGACATCAAATAATCATGGGTATGTTTTGATTGACCGATTGTGAGTGAGCCACTATGACTAATATACTGAACAGAACACCAAGCCATGGAGATACGTAGAAGTATTTTTCACCAAAACCTCCATAAAACCACGCATCTACTCAGATAGTTAGCAGTGAAATGTCTGAATAACATAACCTGATGGGTTCTGAGTTCGATTTCAGTGAAGTTTGGTGTGTGCTCAACATCTAAGAATAAAATAAGTAATGAATTGGTGATTTTTCATGTCAAAACAAATTTTCATTATTTCAAATATAGCATAATGATTCATTGGATCGGTTAAATCTGTATCCAATTTCCCCAATGAATGCTAATACTTTTCTCATATTAATATATTGAGTCAAGAGATTGATCAAATCATATCAAAAATATTGTAAAACATTATCGTATATTTTTTAGATACCAATGTACAAAAATCAATATTTTGTTAAATGTAGGGTTTAAACTTTTTTAGGAGTAGGAGGTTGAAGAAGCAGGTAAATACTTTCATTCAGGAAATATATTTTTCCTATCACCACTTATGAAAATGATAGATTGCACAATCATTTTTACCTAAGAAAGTTAAGAAAAAAGGTCGTATGAAAAATAGTGTACACAACTCGTTACGTTTCAGAACTCGCCACTAGGCGGCTCGAGCAGAACAATTACTAGTGCGAAATTTATCACTTTTCAAACTCGTTATGTGATATACTATTTTTTACATGTATATTGCTACAATGTTTATCAGAAAAATTGATTAATCCTTCCATTTAAGTCTATACTATATTGGTTCTTTGTTTTTTGTTACTCTGTTATGAAAAAATATACCCAACAATTTCCATTTAATTCGATATTTTTCGTGCTCCCTTCAAACATTATTTTTTACCGACTCATAAATTGACTACGATTAACGAACGAACCCCAACAGAAACCCTATGTAATAGCTCACGGTTATCTAATGTGGGTTTTCAACCAAATGTGGCTCTTTCTGGACCATTACCTGCTTATTTTGGTCCTGCAGTATACAGTGCCGGTTAAATTGTTACCGAACTCCGGGTTCATATTTTTTTATATACAACTTTTTACGAATTTTTTTATTACAAAAAAATTCTGAATTGAGTCTTGTCAACATTTAGGACTCCATTTTTACTAACCCTACGTATCTAATTTTAGGAGGAATACGCACCATATTATGCTCCATGTAGAATATGGAAAATTTATATTCTGCTTGCATTTGAATATACACTTTTTTGTACTCTTCCTAATTAATTAGTGAAAATAAAAAACTGGGGACTTCATTAGGCACATATCATTCACATGTTTGAATAGCTAATATATATACATTTGATTGATAAGGTCGTCGTTTTGTCCTTTCTATAAGTATGTATCTAAGTCAACCTGATTTGGTAAACTGATGATTATTTCAGTCATTAATTTTGTACATTTGTAAGTAAATGTCCAATGAAATGTCAATGCGATTTAATAAATAAAAAAGTTACTTCACTGTAGAATAGTTATTTATCCAATAAGTGCAAAAAGTGAGTGCTTATTGCACGAGTTGCATACAATATTTTTTCTAGAACTGCAGATCGCGTATGTTTGAAACATTTACGTTTGTGTTTATAAATTGTAATCATATAGAATTTTTGAAAAAAATGCATTTTCAAGTAACTTCATAATCCACTACACAATAAATATGATTGATAATAAAATAATTCTTTGAAACGTATCATAATCTCACAGAAAAAGGACTAAATATTCGCTCATTTGAATTTTTAGGAAATTGTCCTTTTATGTGACATTGATAAGTCATAAAATCGAAAAAATTTATTGCTGGTTCAGCATTAGCGAAAAGAATTTAGAATACTACAAGAAGGAAAGTGAAAAAGTTTCATAGAATGTCACTGTGGAACAATGGAAATATTTTTACTAATTTTACAGACGTAAATTTAATTTTCTCTTCAACTGAGTTCGAAAACGCAAGTACTGACATCAGCTTAGCATCAGTAGTTCCAAGCAGATCAATCAACAAGCTTTGACACAAAAGTACATTCGGTGGCACAAAAATAATCTTTTTTTTTCTCTTGCACATTAATTGGTAGGAGAAATAAGAGCACTTAAGCGTGAGAATAATAAGAATAATTTGGTTGAAATGAAACCATAAAGGAAAAGCAGCCGGTTTCATAAAATATAACATATTCATTAATTTCAAAGGGATTCAAAGTACTTTGTGAACAGTAAGTAGCTAAAATGAAGGCATATGTCCAGTAAGTTCAATCAGAAAATTAATAATTCGACGAAACTCTCTAATAAAAAGAAATCGTTTATATTCAATATCGACTCACACTTTGGATATAATACGGCACCAGTCTTTTTTAATTATGCAAGAGCCACTACTGTTCCAAATTTAGTAAAAGCTGGTATCGGCAAATAGCAGTTGATTGGCAAGTCATGAAAAATCATTTTATTCGGATTACTACTTAATAATAATTGCGGCTATGAAATCTGTATGAACTTCTTCAGGATCAAATCAGAACCTACATAATCAGACCAAACTCTTGATTCAAGCCCACCTATTGGATAAAATAATTGCGTTTTCACATAAACAATAATTGCGATAATCAAATATCATAAATAAGTGATTAGTGTTACTGAATTAAGGGATGGGAATGTGAATTTGATTATATCTGAAAAAATATTTATCCAAAAATAATATTTTGAATCAAGGAGCGAGTTCTACTAATCGTAGTAACGCCAAAATAGCATAATATAATTTCAATCTGCGCTTTTCACAAAGTGTAAACAGGTTTGAGTTACAAAGGAAATGAAGGAATGACGTAAATCTATCATCTATATGTTTTTTATTACTCAAGAGAAAAAAATTATTTTTTTTTATTTGTTAAAAAAAAAGTTTCCAAATTTTTTCGCACTATTAAGAAATATTCAGAAAATTTCTCGAAATAGATGTTTGCCTCTACTATAACTCTTTAATTTGTTTTTTTTTTTCTTTTTTTTTTAATTTTCTCTAGGATACTTCAATTCAACTTTTTTTATCACTTCCATACGTTTAAAAAGTTCTCTTTAATATCCGCCATAATGGTGAGAAAAATTTTTCCACTTTTATTGTGAAATCAATTGTTAAATGTTACAAACGAATACGATATGTTTTATATGTTGACCACACATTGTCTTCTTGGTCATTGGAATAGTCACTAGCCGTTTCATAACAACACAATCAAAATACTGAACAATAATTATAACTGTGAATTTTTCAATCATTTTCCAATTTTCAGCATAAAGGCTCTCTACTATCTAATTTCCTCGAAGCTGTACATCAAAACTAAGCATGGATTTACACTCAGCTTACAAAAATCTATTAAAATCAGCTTTTTAAGTAAAAATAGTTTGGCTTATGATGTTAAAAAAGGAATGGAGGGAAAAATGAGGAATGATTTTAAGTTTTCATGAGTTGGCTATTTGTTTATATCATAGAAAGTGAAGAGCTCAAATAAATGCATTAGAGGTGGATAGAAGAGAGGAAAAAAATACTTAACTAACCCAAAAACTCAGATATTCTATTATTTTGAACGAAAAGATTAATCATTGAATCAACATGAACAGTAATGTATTTATGATGTAATTCAATTCAAATATTCTCCAGGTTTAATAAAGTGAAAACTTGAGTTATACACCTTGAAAGTGATGGATATGATAATATTTCTTCTATTTATGTGAGAGGAAATGCTTTTAAGTACAGTTCCGTTTAATTTAACATTAATGACTTACATAATGGTAAGAATAACATAAAACCATTAATAAAATGTAAGTTTAATCTGATGTCTATCATGTCACGTTTGCGTTTAAACGCATCGGGGAGAGAGTTCACTGATCCCTTTTATTGATATCTCAACCGAAGAGTGTTATTTTGAAATTATTTTTGGAACATCCAAACCGTACAGTATTAAAATCAGAAATATGTTGAATGAATCCTGGAAATGTTTGATAAAAATTTATATTACAAAGGTAAAATTATTTCCAGATAACATTACGTATGATAGGAGGATGTATTGATGTCTAGTTAGTCTAGACCAGTTCCATGCATAAACAAAATATTGCGTTACCATAGCAACGAACAATAACTTATTAGAAGTGTCAGTGTAAAGTTTGACGTCAAAAAAGTAAACCAGAGTTACGCAATAAACTAAAAGAAAAAAGATGTCTACCGAAATTGTGAAAATCGAAAAATTGTGGTATCGAGTCATCATCAAGTACCTTTATTTAAAAAGGTAAGCAGTTTTACGAAGATATGCTTGATACCCTTGGTGATCAATGTCCATTGTGTTCGATCTGTGCTCGATTTGAAAACGATGTAGACTTCTTAAACCAAATTGTTATATAGATGAGAATTGGGTACATTTCTACGATCCAGAAACAAAGAAGACCCTCCTTATTAACCAGATTTGACCCCGTCCGACTACGATCTCTTTCCTCAACTGAAAAAAAGTTTATAAGGTCGTAAATTTTCCTCCAGCGAGGAGGTAATAAAAGCTGTGGAGGTATGGTTTGCAGAGCAAGAAGAAACATTTTTTTAAGGTCTAGAGACGTTGCAGGTTCGCTATAATAGATGTATCCAATTAAGAGGATAATATGTTGAGTGATAAAATATTTTGACATTGAAACTTTGTTTGGTTCTATAGTAGACTAAGAATTTTTCCATATATCCTAGTATATCACAAACAATGCTCGATTATGAACTGAATTAAAATTTCTTGAAACGTTAGTGTTATTCATACTCAATTCTCACAATCACATGGTCTATTATGTTATTCGATAATTCGATCATTATTTTCAGAGACCCAAGTTATACAGCACTTCTTACAGTTATTTAATATAATTACCGTGAACCTAAGTGAATAAGAATCTGAAGATCTAGGTGGTCCAAAGTCGAGAAATTATGGTTTCAATGTAGTTGAACTTATAAAAGTTCAATTGTATATTTCTTTTTAAATAGTCCACCTTTTTTTCCATTCGACCTGGAAACTTATACATCACCTAACCATTAAATTGCTATAACCAAACAAAAATAAGTATAAGATGGCGTCCTTTCTCTGTTAATCTGGAATCTAAATGATATTTGGAACTCTAATGAACCAATGGTAAATGTTTTGTATCAGTAGTCATTTTAGGTATAGAATATCTAAAGCTTTATTATGACTCTTCTATGGGTACTTCAGAGTCATCCAGCTTCTTCCATTGGTCTAAGTTCTCAGTACTTCATAGCTCTCCAAGTACATGATCTATACTACTACTCTTCTCTTCCAAAATTCACCACTCAACAAGATGCCATCCTGGAATAACTTCCTAACATTCACTTTTTTTCATGCCAACTTTTTCTTCCTCTCTACTCTTTCTTTCATTCTTTAGGTGATGCTATACAATTTATCAATTTATTCTTCTGTTTTAAGATTATGATGAGTATCCATATTTCCCAACCGCTAGTTACTTCAAATTATTAGCCAGCAACAAATTAGCCATCTATAAGAACAACTTTTTTCTTGGGGTCTCAGTACTCTAGGTACATGATCTATACTACTACTCTTCTCTTCCAAAATTCACCACTCAACAAGATGCCATCCTGGAATAACTTCCTAGCAATTACTTTTTTTCATGCCAACTTTTTCTTCCTCTCTACTCTTTCTTTCATTCTTTAGGTAATGCTATACAATTTATCAATTTACTCTTCTGTTTTAAGATTATGATGAGTATCCATATTTCCCAACCGCTAGTTACTTCAAATTATTAGCCAACAACAAATTATCCATCTATAAGAACAACTTTTTTCTTGGGGTCCTCCATACCCTTACCTGTTGTAATCAAACAGCCCCCTCATCTGAACATTGGGTGGATCGTCAGCTCTCCTAATCATCCTGGCTATCTCATCATCTCCTTAATTATCTTGTGGTTCAGCCCTCAGAAGATCTGACGTCCCAAATAGTATTTAAGTCTTGAGTTAAATTCAAGCTCTACTGCTGATGTGTTTAACAGCTTTTCCTTGGATAGTTGCTGATCCAACTGATTTCGTCTTCTACTACGCCCATGTTATCTGCTACTGAAGTACTCTAATTTTACACGTTGCACAGTAGTCACTAGTTGACAAAAATCTAAACTTTTCAGGTTATCATCTCCGGCTAGATACTCCTGGTTGCTATGGCAGTATTGCCCGCGTAGAACACGATCATAATGTTATTCCCACAGGGAACCCCTCATTTTTTATCTTAGTTCTAGTTTGGAATTTTTAATCTCAATCTGACTTTTCTTATCTTGAATATTAGTTCTTCGTACTAAATACGGTTGAAAAAGTCCCGATAAAATTTAAGAAATTTGATTCCTGATAATACACCAGATCATCTGCGCTAATTCCTGTTTCGGAAAATACTTCAAATTCAAGTCAAATCCAATTTCTCTATTTTAATTTATAAATATCTGAGTACCTAGTAATATCATAATTATTGGTTATGTCATGCAATGTCTTGTATTTCGTGGCTGGAAATACTCAAAAAAATAAAGAGAAATATCATAAATATTTTAGTAGGTTTCCATTTTTAAAATTTTGTAACTATGTCTAACTTTTTAACTAGTATGAACGTTGTTTCCTTATTAGACTCACCTGACAAGCTATTTTCACGAGGAAAATCTAACTTGTCTAAAAACACGTTAAGTTCTGTTTTCTCAAGTAAATTCAACGTCAATCTCCTGCTACTTTGAATAACACCACCCGGTCCGTTTTCGGATGAAAATGAAATCGACCTTCTACTTGTTGACATATCATTAAAGTTTTCGTGCTGCTTCTAAAGAGAAATAAATTACGGTACATCCATGAACAAACCGTTTCACACGAATTATTAATTTGCTAAAACATTTTCGATTTCCATAACGCCGGATATTTCGTTTTGTTTGTCTAAAGGTTTCGTTGTTATACAAGAAAAGGTAAGGATTAATGTATTGATTTGTCACAATCTCGACGAATCGTGCCGCCGAATCTGTTGTTATGTAAATAGGACAAGTAGGGACTCTCTATCAATTATTTTATTACTCGAGCTGTTTATCACGAAACAACTTTTGCTATAAAAATTCTTCTGATAGCAATATATGAATATTCAACACGATACGAAGAGGAAGTACATTAAAGTGTTGGTTTGAGTTCCGGTCAATAGAAAAAATTATTTTATTAGCGCTATTATTCACAAATAATTTTAAATTCTTAAACGAGAAATGAGACGTCCAAAATAAATTTCTATTCATTAAAAACAGTAAATTGTGATAAGAATTGATAAAAATCCTTTTGTCTCTAATCTTTAATTTTTGTAATATTGGGAAAAAATAACGATCTGAGAGCATGAATTTTTACATCTGTTTAGAGGTTCTAATCAAAGGATTCTCAGTCAAAAAAATTGAAAAAATATTTTTTCAACTACAAGCCTAGTTTTGGATATATCATTGGTCTCAATATGAATAATTTTGCAGAATTTGGTTCCTTCTTTTTTAATTTCCAGTTTCATTTGATATAATAAATACGAGGGTTATATTTTGAGATAGACTACTAAAAAAAATATTTATAATTGGATATGGATTTATTGTTCCTCAATATATTTTTCATTGAAATCAATACACTTCTGCATGGGTTCGAACCAATTGTTTGAGAAATTTTTCGATTTCGTTTGAGGTACCTCCAAAACTTTTGATTTATTTTTGATATGCGAGAATAAAAAGAAATCATCACATGCCAAACTAAAAAAATACGGTGGATGACCCATCAATTCAATGTTTTGACGGTTCAAAAACGTTTTCATTTAAACTGATGTTTCAGAGCTCACATTGTCCTGGTGAAGAATGTCTTCTGTGATTAGTTTTCCTAATTATTTCGAACACTTCTGGCAACCAAATGCTGGTGTACAATTCAGAAATGACCGTTCCTCGTTGATCTAATAGAACGGTGGCAACATGTCTAGTTATTCCAAAAAAATAGCTAACCAATAACTTCAAAGTGCTTCGAACGTATTGAAAGACCAATAAAGTCGATTGTTTTTGTCAAAAGCCATTGTCAAAATATGCGGTAATCATCTTGCAGGCAAACGTTCATGGAATATTGAATGTACGCGAATGGAACTAATGTCCAAGTATGTCTCAATCTCACGGTATGTCAAATCAAATATCACTTCATGCACAGCATCGATGTTTGGTAGCACAACGGCCGCTTTTAGGTAACCTTCACGAAAATCATCCTGTAGCGAAGTGCGGCTTCGAATGAATTAGGAAAATCAGCAAAAGACGGTGGCTCGAGATGATGCCTAATCTGCTGTTGGCTGTATCCACGTCGGAAATTATAGAAAATCATCGTTCTAAAATATTCGCGATTCAATTCCACTTTTTAACCAAGTTTCAAGGATCTGTAAACAACTTTAATAGCATTCGAATGAATTAGAATGAGAATAACACAATAAAATAAAACTTTTTTATGATGTCAGTTATAAATATTTTGGATGTTTTCTAATAATTTGGGAATAAAATGACGAGAACATCTTTTATATTTCGATGAATTGCCTTTTATTACCTTTGTTCCACTACTTTGCTTAACTGTTTCACATACATTTCAATCTAGGATATTTCTCACATCCATGTTATTAACCAACTAAAAACAAACCATTTTCAAATCCATAACAGTAATTCAGGTCCTCCTTTTCGCTGAAGAATGGTGAAAACTTGCACTATGTATATTAATTGTTACCGTTTAAGCCAATTATATTTTTCTTTGCATTAGGAAACTAGAAATCTTGAAACTTTTTCAATTGTAGACTGTTCAGATTTTTGTAAATTTGACAATCTTTCAATGGGCATGCGATTAATTTTGAATGAACAAAGGGAGATTCTTATTATTTGATAGAGGATATATCGTTGACAGTACGTTTGATTTCTACAAAAACTCTCAGCGTCTACTACACAGAAGTAAATATCATCAAAATATGGAAAGGGGGTCATCTTTTTGAGAAACCCATTGTTTATCTACTTTTCAGCATAAGTCTCCCTCGCTTAATCTGTGATAAATATATTGGAATTGCATTGCGAAAATCGTCAAATTCACTTTGTTGTACGGGATTCCCACGTCAGTACTCCTTGTTTACGTCAAGATGTCGTGGCAAAAGCTGATATTTTTTTTATTGTTCATTGTTGCATTACACACATACCTGCGTGTGTTGTGATAAGAAGCGTTGTCTATTACTGTCAAATTATTAGGGATCAGTTAGCTATTCCTAAAAATTTACAAAGTTGTCAACATGGACACTTGAATAATTGAAATAAATTAATATTATAAAAACCATTTTTTGCACTGTGTTACAAACATCAGTAGGCAACTCATATACTTTCTCCAGGCAACTATTAAGTTTTTACAAAATTATTTATCTCCACATTCAAAACATTTTTTATGAAAAGAGCACGGGACTACACCTAAGCGGAGAGCGAAGAGCTAAGAGCTTTACGTTCAATTCAAAATTTAGAGATATGTCAAAATCTTGATTGCCTCCAATGTGGAGTATAATAGAAAAATTATCGATAGATTATCATCATTTAATTCGTATAATTCGTGAGAACAATATTTTCTTCGAACAGTGAATTAAATCAAGGTTTCCCGTATATAATTTTCGATATGGTTAGTCACGCACAGTCAGTTAACGATCAAAAATCCTATTCCAGGCTAGAACAATATTATTAAATATGTTTATGCGTACAAACCAGGAAATTTGAAAAAATGTTTTCCTAGATCAACGAAGCCGTTATAATAAAAAATAATGTTTGTTTTTTATTAAAAGCGTATACATGCGTGACACGGATCTATTTTTTCGGACTACCACATAATGGATTAAAAAATCAATTTCAATAAAACTGCAACGGAAAAGGTGAGAGCGTAAATAGATTTAGACAGATTTTGGTTGTTGACAAAAAAGAAGACAAATAAAAAATATTTGGAAAATATTCTGAAGAAGTTTTTTAACAGTTTATTCACTCTACTTACATTGATACATATCTTAAGAATTTAGACACTACAAACCAAATTTTACAGAAACTTCAGACAACACATGAATGATTAAGCACACCAAAGTTACTTATATTATTTGTAAATTGAAAGTGTCGATCCTATTAATTTGCTAGATGATCAGATTAACTATGTTAGATACAAGACATAAATAAATGATAAGAAAACGACAGTATGAATGAATAATTGATAGCTTGATTTGAACGAGAAGTGCCCCAATAATTGTATGCAACAGATGTCCCGCACTAATATGGAGAAGAGCTCCATTGAATATATTCTCTGAGGTAGCCTTGTCTTTTTTGGTGTAGGCTGCTCTTCTTGAGGTTGTTCTGGAGCGGAAATTGAATTGGACTATCACTCTCAGGAGTAGGATTTTGACGACTTCAAGGAATTACAAATACAATTGAAGTTGGATGACTGCAGCTTCTTTTATCAGTCTTAGTATCGGTTGAAGCACTAGGTTGACACCCTGGACGAACAAAGTTGATTGTTATGTGGCTCCAACCCACGTTCAGCGTCTATTTCCACTATGTAATGGTGCGACCCAAGGCACACAGTTACAACGACAAATTTCATTATTATTGAAGTAAAGGTGCACCAGGGTTGTCTCCTTTCATCAGGCCCCGAAAACGCGGCAAAGTTGTTGAAATGGGTATTGATGCATTAAGAAACTGGGCTTGATTCGCTGGATCAGTGACATATTTAACTATATATAATATATAGTTCTCAACATGCTGACTGACACAAGAAAATGGTTCGTCGGCTGCATCAAAGTTGAGGGATATTGAAACTTGGGTGTGTTTGTGGCAACCATAATATTTTTTAGGGAGCTCATGTACTCGGAAAAGTACTTCTCATTGTTATTGTCAGACCAACAATAAAATGAGGAGAACCAGTTTAGTTAATGTTAAGAAAAGGGGGCGCGCTATGAAAACTTGCACGAGACACATGAAACGAATGTTAGTTTGATTTTGCTCTATCTTCATCATTAATTTATTATAGCAAAGTGCTTGGATAAAAGAAACTGGGTATGCGGCTTGTATTTTTTAGAAATACATCGAATAATATCAATAATAATATGACAGTGACATGCTTCTGAGACAATAAAAATCGAAGAAAGGTGTAAAAATCTGAAACAGGGAGTATCTAATGTGAAAATGTACAAAGGTAGGATGTTGTACATGAAATGTACAACATTGATTTTTGGTAAATAGAAATATACAAAAACAAAAAACATACGAAAAATAGAGTGAGCTTGATTGTGAATCTTCCAAAAAGGAACTACTTCATAACTAGTAGGAACATGTTTCAATATATTTTTCCTTTTGTCAGTAACAGTATTACAGTTAGTGTTATTCTAATTTTGTTAATGTGACACCTTGAAGAGAGAGAGAGAGTAAGATAAAAATCCTAATAATGATAGGTTACGACGATATAGACCTGATAGCCAGGAGAACCATGCGCACACAACTACAACAGAAATTATCTTCAACAAAATGTTAGTTCATTGTATCAAAGTTTTTGAAGGAAAAAATACACTCATACACAGTTGAACTTGTTTATGAACTCTCAGGAGATAATCCGTACAGACTATTGGAATTTTGTGAAATCTTCTCGAGAATTTGTGATGAGAGTCTAAATTTGCTTAATAGTGTGATATTTCCAGACAAGGCAACGTTTTGTTCAATTGTACAGGTAATCGACAAATCTGTCGCTGTTGAGTTTAAGAAACTCCTCAATGGGTTCGGAATGAACCTACCCATTTCCCTTAAAAACTTCTTGTTCTTCTTCTTCTTCTTATTTCTTATATAACTCAGATGTCAGTTTTTGATTCGAAAAAGATTGATTGATTGATGTTTGGAATATGCTGGATGATCAGTTTGAAAAAAAGTGGATTGGACGACGTGCATCATTGGAGAGGCCATTCAGGTCACTAAACACCCCTTAGTTCTTTCTGCGGAGACATTTAAAAATTCGGATCAACTTCAACTTTCTTCTATATAATAGAATAGCATAGAATGGGATATAAAAGCATTTTCTTCCTAACATATAGCGTAACATGATATGTATATACGGTAAAATTAATGGAATGCTATCGATTATGGAAGAACATTATCTAGATTTATATTTCCAATAGATTACATAAGACAGTGACATACTACAAATTTCAATTGACAAATTGAATTGGTTTATACTCTCGATCATTGGATATTCTCGTGTATATTTTTCTGTAGTGAACCGCTTTTTGAAATGCTCGGAAAAATGACCAACAATAATCTACGATCCTGTTCCTGTTCTAACATTATTTCATGAAAACTTATTTGGAAAACAATGTTTAAAATTGAACTTATAGGTTATCCAAACAACCATAAGTTTTGAACTCCAACATGTTCGCTCCAAAAGTTTTGAGATAGACAAATAAAAACAAATATTTATGGCTTCATTACTTTTCTCCATTGATTCACTTTTGCATGCGAACCAGTTGTCTAACCGATTTTTACCATGTGAGTTGAACGCATCAACCGCTTATTCAGGTGTTGGAAAAAGTTTACCTGCCAATTTTTTTTTTATTTTCGAGGATAAGATGAAATCATCGGCTGCCAAACAAGGACTGTAAGGCGGATGACTCATCAATTCGATCTCACTGAACACCATGTTGTTCCAATGAAAGCGTGGGCACATATCCAGTAATTCTAAAAAAAGTGGATTTGCTCTTGATGGAATGTCCATGCAATCTTGTTTGTATGCTAGTGAAACTATTCCACAGCATCGATTTTTTCTAAAGCAGTAGCCGATTTTGGTCGACCTTTACAAAATTCATCATGTAGTGAATTCAAAAAACCAGCGTTGGATTATTGAAAGACGCCAATCATTTTAGCTTTCGACAAATATGGAAATATATTCTATCTCCATATTATGTAGTGCCACCAACTTGGTGATCTAAATGCCCATCAGTCAATGTAATTGTGAGTGTTGGTGTGATGATAGTTTGAAATGTGTGCTCTAGATGATTAATACCAACGGTTCTAGAAATTCCAACTCAATATTTAGCTCTTTACTGACTCGATAGAAGATTAATATATATCAGCGAGATAGAGATGAAAGAAACAATTGAAATGAAATACTAAAAATTCTTCAATTTCTGGCTTCAACAACAAAATTTTTACCCGGGTCATTGCAGAAGAGCCTTCCTCTGGAACAAGAGACAATCAAGAGTAACCAAAACACGTAAGTATTCAAATATTAGATCAGTTCAAGGTGCACAGCCCTAGTACCTTAAATGCGAAAATATGCTTTAGTAATGGCCGACTTACACAAATTATAAAAATGTATAAGAAAGGGACGCGCAAAATCCATGCCGAAATGTGTTAACAGGCCGTGAGATATAACGACATTTACTTTTGTTCTTTTGCTTTGAAATTATTATTTGTACATATTTGATATATTCCCTAATTCCGATAATTCTTTGCCCATTTTTCTGGCATTTCAAACTGAATTATCATTTTCTATGTCCCTACTTCAGGTTTTTTTTTGTTGTAGATATTCCAAGAAGGTCCTTAAAATAATTGCTTATATTTAGTAATAGACATTTTAATGTTAAATAATGAAAAGAGAAATAATTTTTTCTTTTATTATTTCGAATTGCTATAGTTTTATGTTGGGTAAATCGATTAGAATTTTAAATTTTATAAACCTTTTTCATATTGGAGTTTCTATAATGTCAATTGTACATCCACAGTATTCCAAACATCCCTTTTTAACGTGAGTTGTTAAAGGCATTCCTGAACCTTCATCATATATCAATTATACATGTACAAACAGACGGACGCCGGTAACTGCTGAATTTTGACATAGGGATAGATCCCTCATCATATGGTATAGTATAATCTAATTGGGCACTGATTTATCAAAATATGGAAATAAATAAATAATTTCTCGTGGATGCGTCTACTCAAAGTAAAAAAATGTCATCTTGAATAAAATCCCTGATGTCGTGGGAAAAAAAGATATTTCCATTTTTAGCCAGAATTCTCGATTTCTCTTTCTTATGAGATAAGTTACATCGATCAAAATAATAACAAAAAACCGATATTTATAATAAGTTATCTATAAATATCCGGTAAAGAATGTTCCTTTGAGGACAAATAAACTTATCTGGAACAAAATCGATGATTTTGAATAATGGATGTCATAACACACTGATTACGTTTTTTCATGATGAAAACCTTTCTTGCAAAAACCGAATTTATTAACACGAACATACAATATTAACTGAACAAAAGTTATCTTAACAAAATCTTTACTAAATATCTACATCAAAAATCATAGTCTTCTAAGATACAAGTATATATAATGAAATAAATGGTGAATTTACAATTGATTATTTTATTGAAGTTCAACAGTTTCCAGGTCCTTAATTCCTCCCTCCTTAAGATCAAAAAATAATTTTTCTCGGGCTCATTTCAATTTCTACCATTTTGTTTCGTTTTAACTTGAATACAGAAGTATATAATAGTACTATGAGTATGATAATTATGATGGCTGAAAGTGAACTAATATTTTTGAAATTTTGAAATGAAAGTCAATTCGGTATGTTTGAGCTTCTAGAAATTTTGATTTTAGTTTTGGTAGTGTTATAGATTTACCCGTCCCTTATTTGGACTATGCAATATTTAAGAACTCTGATTATTAGGGGTTGAATTATTTCTAAATACTGGTCTGACGTGCATCTAGATAAAAATTTTATTGTTGGATTTGGAATAACAATAATTTCGTTGTTTGTTGTTAATCTTCTATTATTGGATCTTGGAGATTCGTTTCAGTGGTATAGAGTGTAAGAGAGTGACCATTTAATAATTCTGGTGTTTTAGGTTTTAATATTGATGGATTGTAAAAATGATTTTGGAATCAGAGAAGGTTACTGGTGCTCTCAAAAAGAGGTAATGTGTCAAGACATTTTCGAATTTGGTTATCTGTATAGATTGTATGTAAATACTTTATCATTTCTATTATTTCTTGACTAGAGATTACCGAACTATGAAGAGAGTTTAATTTGTGAATGGTAATTGAGTTTTTAATGTCATCAATTAATGCGATTACATTTCCACAGTCTAAATTGATTTTAGAAATAGTTCTATAAAAGATGAAGATGATGAAGTTATTTAAAGTAATGATTTTGTTTTCTATTGATATGTAAATTTTTTCCAAATTTTCCTAGAGTTTCTGCTGATTTTTCCATAATATTGATAATAATTTATTATAGTAGTCAAATTTTTTGTAGAGATATTTGTAAATTGGATCGTGAATGATTTGTTTCTGATTCTGCTGTAGAATTGAGATTACTTTGTCGTACCTTTCTTCATTATCAGAATCGAGGCTGCCGAAAAGCCATTTGTTCATTTTTTCTATGCCGTTTATAAGGCCTCTTTTTGGTCTAGCATGTGGATAAATATTTTCTGCTATTTGTCTAATGGATTCAATGGAATTTTAGTTCTTTCTAACATTTGCTTACTGTTTCTATTTGTTTAACTATCTCTGCTAAATCTATATAATATATGAATGTGTCTTTAACTTCTTCCGGATTTTTCTCTCTTCAGATTTTGATTTCTTCTTAAATTCTTCCTTCACTGAAGGGTAGTATATTATGGATCCGCGCTTGAGTATTGAAACACAAAGATCACAGGAAGTTTTTATCGGCACGATGCGTAAGAGTCTTTCCACGACCCGCATGAATCCTACTGACTGCGCCAATCACGTTTTTTTTACGATGAAAAACTTTTTAAAACAAATAACGTTATTAACACAAAAATATAATATTAACTGAACAAAAGTTATTTTAACAAAATCTACACCAAAAATCATAGTTTAAATCTAAAATACACGTATATATAATGAAATGATTGCTGAGTTTATAATTGATTATTTTATAAAAGTTTCCAGGTCCGTAACTCGGTGATTCAATATCTCATTTGTTCGAAATATTTTCGATTTTTTACAGTTAGATATCCCTTTCTTTCTCTCTTTTTCAAAAAAATCAGTACGTGTTTCGGTCAGAAATTATTTTGGAAGTGTTTTGATCGAGTCACTATGGCATATAGAGGGAAGCGGATGGTGCCATAAAAAGCAGGAACATGAACATGGTGAATAGATTCGAAAGTAATTAGTGTATCTTATTTTCTAACCTCAATCTTCACTCTATGAAATGGATTTGAGTTTCTATAAAAATTTGAAATTAACACAAAATGAATAAGGATGGACTTCATTCGTGAACTATATCTGGTACTTTTCTGTAGTGGGTTGGTGCCCCAGAAGAACTATTTCATTTTGATAGCTGACTGAACGATACATTATTCGTTCATGTGTGGGGATATTCTAAGGTTTTTTAAATTTTTTGATATAATTTACAATGAACTAAATTGAGTTTTTAGACAAAGTAATTGCTTGGTTTGACCTAACCTTGAAATGAATGACTTTTAAATTTAAATATTTCCAATGTCAACTGTCAAATGTTAATCAGCGCTATCAACCTACCACCTACGTTACGGTGTAATTTCCCTATTGTGTATCATTAACAATTTCTCTGAAATGTGAATACAAGCCCATACAAAAAAATACTACAAAACACCCGTAACAGAAAGCCATTTCAGCATTCGTTCCTTTGGCCACTGGCACTCATACATAAGTGAAGATTACAGAAGTGTTTCATTCAGTAAGCGAAGACTCCAGCTCACTTTACTTCTTGAAACACAGCAAAGCTGGCCCAGTTCCAGTTTTCGCAAAAAAGTTACCTTCTGCAGATATTCTTTATTTCAGATAAATTCTGGGATTTTTAAAAAGCGCTGCCAACCAATAATGAGAAAGAGTCAAATCCAGACTTAGTATCTTCTGATCACGCCTATATTAACCAAGTTAGTTCTCGATATCGTTTATTTTGTTTTCTATATTGCATTCTTTCTTATTTCTTAAGAATTGGTAAGGTTGTGTTGAAAATTTGATATTAAAACGTCTACTTTTTGGTAAAATCAAGAGGGAGTATGTCTTTTCTTCTAATTTTTTTCTTGAAAATTTGTTTATGGACCTTCGTCACTTATATATGGAAAGAAGAGTGTATTTGCATCTGATTCTGAAAATTCCATTTCCATAAATGTTATTTGTAGTTTATATCGAAGCTTCGAAATAATTTCCCAAATTTTTTTTCGGGCGTCATGGAAAGACGGATGAAATGATTAATTGTTGAAGAATCCTTAGAGTAATATAAATAGCAGCTATAATTGCATAGCCTTTATCAACTATATATGTCACACTAGAGTAATCTGATAAAAAAAATATTACCGATAAGTCAATTCTATCGGTGATATTTCCATTTTCTTGTTCGCATTTAAAGTGTCACACACAAATAGTTCAAAGTCTGAAAATAGTGTCGCTTGCAATAGACATCGATTTCTCCAGAGATTCCTTTTTCCAGATCACGATGCATCGTTTTATCCATAAAAGTATCGCCTCGATAGTCGCTAGTAGGTGTAACATTTCTGAAAAGATTCCGTATTTGTCGACCTTTTGTGATTGATGACATTTTCACGTAACGTACTTGAGATATCTAGAGGATTATAGAGATATTATGTAAGGGGTAGTCGAAATCACGGACGAATGGAACATATGAAATATAAAAGATCTAGAAACCTCACATTATATGAAGGACTTAATTATTGTTGGCAATGAAGCCGTTATGACGCTGAGACAAAAATGAAAATTTTCCTCTCAAAATTTTAATGGTAAAAAAATATTGTTACATTCAAACTGTTTTTGAGAGATGATTTTTAGGGATCGAATGATTATATTCTGATAAATTCTCCATCTTCAAGTGATATGATGATGGTTCACTTGACGTGATTTTACTCAAAAGTAAATTCCCAAGTATTTTTGAGACGTTATAAACGACACACTCTCTATCCCTATTTTCCATAATATGACAAAATTCGGACTCAAAAAAGATTGATATCTCACACTTGTGATTGATGACATCTTCACGTGAAGTACTTTAGATATATAGAAGATTATAAAGGCATTATGTATGGGGTCGTTGAAATCACGAAAGGATAAAACATAAAATTTAGAAATCTTACATCATATTGATTATTGATGGCAAAGAAATCGTTATGACGCTGAGAATAAAATGAAAATTTTCCTATATCCAATCTTTATATTGTTTCCTAATATTCGTATGCCATTTTTTTCTCAAGTGTATATAAACGGTGGGAATTAAGAAGTAGTAAGGAAGTGTTGTAGGGGATGTCGACGCAACGAGGCCGTCGGCATGTTGACTACGATAAATGGTTTTTCCACACTTTCTATCATTATAAAAGAGAGAAGCATCATTTTATAGCAAAATATTTAACAATTACTAGAAAAATGATTAATATTAAAAATATTATGTTGTGTTTCTCAGAAGCAGAGTGGCCCAAATGAAAGTTTTTCATGTTTGAGTAAGGATCAACAATGTACTATGCTGCGTATATTTTCATTTCACAGTCACCCAAACAACCTTTCTCTACTACCTACTAGATGTCACAGCAAACACACTCACGCCGCATCGAGATTTCAATACTCTTTGATAGCGAAACATTGCCCAAATGGTAGTTGGGCCACTCTGACTTTTTATTTTCGGAAACGTTGTCGTATCTACGTCCTACTTTCATTCGTTTTTCAGTTTTTATCGAGTGCTTTTTATAATGGTAACGGTAACGGTAAGAAGATAGGTATTTTATACACAAAATGTTTCGTTTTATTTTATTAAGGGTTTGAATTGTATTTATTATTATATTAATTATAACCAAAAATTTATTTTATGAAGAAATTACGAGACTCATATTCCCATTCAAAGCGGTGTGGCCAGTCTGTCAAAATGCTCCGTATTCCTAAAAACGTTGACTGAAAATGATATTCTTGCTCAATTGAACAATTTGAGTTACTTATTTCAAATGCAAAATGTAATTTTCTGATACATCAAGTATTTGTGATCCAAGTAGATATGATACAGATTCGAGATCTGATTTTCATATACCTTCAGATACCAATCAACAAACTAAAGAAGAAAATGAAGTTAACGATGAACCTACTTCGAGTGGATGCAAAAAAAGACGTTGGACGAAACAAAAATCAAAGATAGCAAAGAAATTTCGGCAAATCATATTTTAACTCTCAGGGTAATCTTGTAATTGGAAAGACATTTTTTGAATTGGTGCGGAGAAAAGTACAGAATAGACAGAAAAAGAGTTACATCTACGGATAGCAGAGACGGCTCGAAATGGCTTTAGGGAAGATGGAATCAAAGATAAAGACACTGCTACAACTATCGCGTTTAATTTAACGAAAACCTTAGTAACTCCCAGTATAAATACTGGTGTAGCATTATTATGAGCCACATATTGTTTGGGTATCCATAATCTAACCACTGGCCTAGCACACATTTATGTATGGCATGAGGGTATGGCCTCAAGAGGTCTTCAAAATATTGGCTCTTGCATTTTACCTATGTAAAAACACTGGTTTCAATCTTATACAGCGACCAATGCGGCAGACGAAACCTAAATATTAAATTCGCATCTATTGGTTCATTCATGACGGTTTTCAATGGTTTTGCTCCCATAGTCATACAACACAAGTTTCTTGTTTCGGACCATTCATATTAGCTGTGCGATAAGGACTTTGGGAGGATCGAGAAGCAGAAACGATTTTACCAAGATATTTTTTTGCCAGATGACTGGATAAAAGTTAATTCCAGCTCTAAGAAATCCAATAAATTTCAGGTGGTAAAAATGAGTACCTTTAGGCTTTACTCAAATAATGAGTTCTTTTCTATTGTGTTAATGTTTCTTAAAAAAAAACAGAGCACCTCACAGATGACAACCGAGGCCTTTCAGTCAGATATTCTTCATTCAACTGAAAGATCTGTGGTAAAATTGAATTATAAAGATATTCAAAGTCTTCTTCCATATATTCCACAAGTTTTACACGATATCTAGTTTGAGAACCAATGATCAAGCAGAGAATGATGATATTGGACCCAAAAGAAGAGGAATAAGGGCCCAAGTGGAGCGAATTTGTATTTTTTACATCTTTCTATTCGGCAGAGTGGCCCAACTGAAATTTTTTCTGCATTGTTCATTGTCATACGCAAATATGGTGTATCTACCTGTAACCAAAGGTTTATTTATGAATAAAATGATATTATGATACCGGAAAACTGACTTATAATTTTGTAAAATTTTTGATTTACCTACATCACCAAACTTCAATTTTGCAGTTAGGCCACTGTGCTTTAAAGCAACTGAATTATTGAAACCAAGCTTTATTTTCAATATTGATATGAAAGTGAATGTAGAATTTGTACAATGTTTATTATTATTATTTCAAATGAAGTTATTTTTATCTCTACATCTATATTTGTTCCTTCTCCTAATGCGGTAGTAATTTTATCTGTACATCAATTTAATCCTTTCTCACCACACCTCTGAATGATAAAATTTCATTCTTTGTCGGTTTCTCAAATTCCAATTTATAAACCAAATTGTCAGATTTTGGATATATACACAAAAGTAATGGAACTAACGTCGCTACTGAGCTCTTTCTCACATGATAGTTAGCCAGGCACATTAATCCGTATGATTGCGTTATGTCATCATCATTTTATAGATCAGTAATGAAAATAGATATGAGTATATTCTGTTATGACTTTCTTCGGAACTTTTCAAAAGCAACAATGATTATTGCGTGAATAAATTTCAAATCAAACAAACTTTCATTGTTTTTCAAACACAATTAATGACCCGATTCTCTCGATCAGCAAAGATGTCATACAGCATCACGTTATGTGACATTATTTTTTTTTTGAATCAATACCTCCAGAGTTTTTCTTGTTAGCTGAAAAATTACCTTACGCTCCTATACATCCTGTATACATTTTATTGATATTCTTTACATTCGCATCAGGACAAAACGGCGTTGGTATTTATTCGAAAATCGATCTTGTCAGAAAACGGAAATGGCAAGGAAATTGTCTTTAAATTCGAAATACATTTTTGATAAGAGTGTGAAATGTATTTCATTCGTGAAGCTGTCATATTCGAAGGTATTCCACCGATATTTCCAATAAAATCGAGAATATATACAAAGTTATGATAGAGTAATGCACAAAATTCAGAAAACGCAGAACGTTTATTCATGACAAAAATTAAAGGATACAATATAGAATTTATGAAATGCCAAATACACCTTGTAAGAACATCTGTTATCAATGTTTTAAACTGTTTATCTCACAATGAGATCTATGACAATAGATTTCGAAGTTATGAAGAAGCTTGTACTTCATTCAAGAACACACGCTTTAAAACACCTTCAATTGCTAGAAGAATAAATTGTTTTTAGATTTGATGAAACAGAAAACGTGAGGGATCGCTGGAAGATGATTGATATTTTCCTAACATTCGATCCAATAATGAATATATAATTTCGTAAGCTAAAATTATATATTAAAGAGACTATTTCCTTCGAAAAATTTAAGCCAACCAAAAAGCTGTAATATTTTATGTTTACCTAGCAACGATCAAATTTCAGCGATAATACTGCACTAGTGCAAATTATCGATAATTTGCACTAGTGCCAAATTTTCGTCTAGGATTAATAAACATCATTTGGTTTTAATTTTATATTTTAAGAAAAGGAACAATTATTGAAAATGCAATTAGAATATACAACTTTACTGGAGGCCGACGATGGTGTTTCTATTCCACCACTTCTTATTGTTACTTCGCTACTGTCATTTCGCATTTTTTGTACAATTTCCTCGTGGTGTTCACTATTTACTTGGAGGTAACTCTTTATCGAGGCCTGATTTGAGTGTCCGGTAACCTTCATAATTTGATTTTCTGAAACCCCAACCTTGGCAAGCTGAGTAACTGCCGCAGCACGGTTCGAGTGATTTGTCACTTTTATTCTTTTCGTGTCAATTCCTATAGCTTCCGCTGCATCTCTTGTCCACTTTGAAATTTCATTTCGTCCTACTGTATAATTTAAAGAATAACAAATTTTAAACACAGAATTAAGTTTATTTTAAATTAAATTTTTCTCAGGAAATAGTCTGCCAAAATGCTCTCCCGTGCATGTCAAATTGTCTGATAATTTCCTCGAGTGTGCGAATGCGCACTCGAGAAAATTAAATTATTGACAATTTGACATGCACTCGGGACATTAATATTGATAACCCTTCACGAACCTGTCCCCGACATGAAGCCGGCCCTGTCGCCGGCTCTTATAATGTGGCAAAATCGCGGGCCGTTTGATGTTTTTTATATAAGTTCTCATCATAGCATAGTTCATGTGAACTAATTTCTAGAAATCTCTTTAATTGTTGGCAGCTGCCAAGATATTTAAATTTCTGTATTGCGGTGTCATAGATATTTATATTCAGTTGTGGGGTTGCAAGATTTCCGAAATATATATTCAATCAACTTAAAGCCACCTCAAATCTCAATTAATCATTTACCAGAAGATGAATACATGAGTATTCGAAAGCTCTCGAAATATATTAAAGTGAGTCCACATTAGTGTTTCATTGCCACAAGTAAATTGATTCAATTAAAGTAATTTTGTTTTGAGATAGAAAAAAAGGAAAAATTTATTCATCTTTTTCTTTTTAGTTGATGAATTCAACCAAGTGACTGGATGAAGTTATAATGTGGTGAAATTCAATGTGTCACCCCATAAACAGAGTTCACCTAAACATGAAGATAATAACGTAACCTTTTATGATATTTTCATCTCAAGAGTTTTTCAATATTTTCTACTGGAAATAGATATTTAACAAAAAGCCATATTTTCTCGGAAATATATTTGGCACGTTCAAAACGGTATATAGTCGTTTCATTCCAAGTGACAACTCAAAGAAATAGATGTCACATTCCATTGAGCGGTTCGTTTCATTCGATTAAATATATCCAGAAAACCTAAATGCTTGTAAAAGTAATCGATTGGCAAACATTGGCGTTCGAATTAAATATTTCTAGGGATTTTGGAATTTCATAAAGTTGTGCTTGATACTTAAACTGAAATAATTAATGTAATTATAATAATTATATGACTAAATTTAATCTAACTCTTTATGTCCACTTATTCCCACTCTTCTCAAATCCAATGTTATCTTTCCTACCCACTTCGTTTTCGGCCTACCTCTTTTAACTCCTTCTCCTTCCATTTGTACTCTCTTGGCAATTCTATTTGCTATTATTCTGCACACATGTCCCAACTACTAGATTCCTTCTACTTCCACATCACGTATTTTTTGGAGTACTTTCCTCTCCTACATTTCCATTTTTTCAGAACTCTTCTTGATTAGCACCCAAAACTCATATCCATATAGCAGAGTCAGCTTAATAATTGTTTTTTACAATCTTATTTTTGTTGCTTTGGAAATTGTTTTCGCTTCAATAATATTATTCAGGGTCTTTTTGATTCTTTTCACAGTCTACTACACACATTCACCAATTAATCTCGGGATCTGTTTAGTAACAAAATATATAATAGAACATTTGATGGTTCCGGTGATAGATCAAATCTTGTATCTGTATTCAATTACCTTCAATGTGAGGTTAAGAAGTAATTTGTATAGGGGAACCCCCTGCTTCAAGCCTATTTTTCCTCGAAAACTTTCTGTCCTCAGTTCTATTCAAAGTCAGTTTCACCATTCACATAAGTTTTCTGAGGGCACCTGAGAACTCTAGAGCCTCATACAACTTTGTCCTTTCTATTGTATGGTAACCTAGTTTATAATCCTTGAATAGTAGATGTAGCTCTATATTTTTGTTTTGATCATTGCTGTGAATTGTTTTTGAAGTGAAAATCTGGTCCACCGTGCTTCCACCATCCACATCCACCGACTTCTTCTTCATTATCCTGACTATAGCTACAAATCCTTGTATGCAGTTCTTGCCCACCTATTTTCAAAATCTCCGCTGTGATACCATTTTCTCCTCCACTTTTCTTATTCTTTATTCTCCATTTTTCACACTGCACCTCTGTGAAGGAAGCTTTTTCCACTTCCCTTCCATAATCCTGCTCTGACAACTGTAGTTTCATGATATTGAATTTTTCTCTGTGGTTCTCTTTACTGGGCCATAGGTAAGCTAAATAAAGACATTTTGCATGAAGTGTGTAAAGCTCAAATCAAGTATTTACCTGTTTTAAGCTGTGATACTCATAAAAATCAATTCATAGCTGAGATTTTAATCA
This sequence comes from Diorhabda sublineata, assembly GCF_026230105.1. Taxonomy (NCBI): domain Eukaryota; kingdom Metazoa; phylum Arthropoda; class Insecta; order Coleoptera; family Chrysomelidae; genus Diorhabda; species Diorhabda sublineata. The sequence continues at coordinate 32,677,185 of NC_079477.1, forward strand.
ATTTTTTAGTGATGCGTGAAACTTTAAACAAGCGAACTATGAATGAGGGAAGTGACAAGACAAAAAAAACCCCGGAAATATTCTAAATTGTCTTATATCGTTATTAACATTATTCATGAAAATGACAACTTTATGATAGAAATATAACTATGAGGATTCTTTATTTATGTATTGAAATAAAAACTTCTTACTGTGGTTATATTAAATTTGATATGTTTTTGGTTTATTTGAAATTTTATTCTTTTTTTAATTATAATGAAGATTATAAGAGAAGATTCTTAGTCGATCCAGAAATTACATTCTATATGAAAGCAAATGAATGAAAAAAAAACGTGTATATCATAATATCACTACATTCGGCGGTGGAAATTTAAAAACTGGACATTAACTACACTGATGCGCTCTAGTGATAGAATGCGGAAAATTATGTATCCTGCAGTTCTCGGACGCTTTCTCCAGATACATCCTCAAAATTCGTACTTTTCCACGTTTTTCTAATTATAAGCTGCTCTCATAATATTTTTTTGATAAACTATGAACCAATCTGCTTCAGCAATCGATGCGTTGTTGGAAATTCCAGTAAATCTTTAGGATATTTATCTACTCACGTTCCTTCCTGGGATAGTAGGTGAGATCGAGTTTCTGGAAATAAAGCCAATAATCACAATAAATACAAACGTTAATTTCGTATGAATTTCATTTAACGATTGAGTTGTACCAATATCGAGAAAAACTTTGTTATATCAGTTATTTCAAGAAATATCAAAAATGTTTATTCAATTATACACGTCTTTAAGGTTCATCGAAATTGAGTGTACTTCACTGAAAATTCTATTTCTGTTTCAATATACAGAGTTTCCATTTTATAAATCATTAGTTCCCAAACTTTTTTGTTTCATACACCATTTAGATCACATACACACATTATTACCAATTAACAAAAAAAAGTGAAATATCTATCTATGGAAATTTGCGTTGTGGCTGAGTTTCAAAGACGAATTAACAGTTTTCGAAAAAAAATAAAGATTAGAATTGATTGCTTGATGGGGTTTATTATTTGATAATAAATCAACATAACTAAATTTCAATCGATTGTGCTGTGAGTGGATATAAAAAAGACAAACTTAGCCAAAGTGACTTTAATCAACTTTACTTTTTTGAAATCTACAGTGACTCACATTACAAGAACCAATTAATTCTCGCACATTTTATTTAGAAAACTTCCCAATCGGAATGGCAAAAAAATTAGTATATTTCCTTGTGGTGTAGGTATTTCTTCAAATATATAAATTATTACTATATCAATTGTTATTGTTATAATGCTATATAATAACAAAGAAATATGATTTCCATGAATAGGATGGGTTGATAGCAAATTATCAATATTGATCTTGCATATTGTAAAGAATAACTACAGACCTGCTCGTTCTGTGATATTCAATCTGCTCTGGTATTTTTAATAAGTTTTTTCCAAAAGATACGGCGAGGAAATCTTTTTCGGCTTTGTGTTGTTTCATTGAAGTATGTATATATAAATATATAAAATTTATATTATGATAATAAAAGTATTAGTTAGGTTTACGTGTAGTTGTAGTAGTAAAAATTAAATAATGAACTCACATACTTCCATTAAATAATATATTATAGATATACTTCTCTTATAGCAAGTTGGTTGGTTGGGAGAGATCTCTTCATTTAATTTCAACATTTTATTCAAAATAAATTGCAAAATAAATGATATATATATATATATATATATATATATATAGAATACAACTATATGCATATAACCAATATATAAGTACTTACTTTTCCGACACTGGCAATTACTTATATCCATTCACTTTCCTTTTTGAAGCTCTGCAGACAAATTCCGTCACTGGCCAACACTATTATCGATTCACTTTTCTTTATGACATTCCGGAAATAACTGAGTAAATTTTATCCTTGACATTCGTATTTATATTGGTGAAGAATCAAACAAGATCATGCAATCAATATAACAAGCATATACACCACAAGTCGTAATCTGCACTTCTGAATAAGAGTTGAGAACGGGATGGTGGTCGGCGCTGCAACGACGCTTTGTACTGAATATGGAATAAGTTTTTACAAGTAAGAGTCGCTGAGTTTTTTAAAACATTATCTCATGCAAACATTTTAGTTCTCCACTATCGGATCCAAATAAATTTTCATGGATCCTATCCAGACTTCCGTGGACCCCTGACGACCACATTTGGAAATCACGATTATAGACCGTCACCTAAGATTCTTGGGATATCTTTGTGCATATGCCTGCCTTTGAATATCAGAGCAAAGGTAAGGTTATAATTAGATGGAGTATCGGTGCATATCTTCAGCTCGGATCTCGATAGTTTCTTTTTATAGAGGAAGGGTGAGAAATATTGTGTATAAGACACCACCAACTACTTTCATGTATTTGGACACTTCACTTTCAGTCTCCTAAGACGACAACTTGGTTATAGAAACGCGAGACAGATAATGTAATTGTGAGTGTTTATGTACTGGTAGTGGAAACAGTATGAGCATCACCGACGGTTCTTGCAAATCCAACCCAATAATATTAGTTGGAATCATTTCTTTGTTCAAGGTTTTTTAGATGGATTATAAACTTTGGAAAAATATGAATAGGTATAAATATTTTATAGTAATTTGGTTAGTATTTTATGGCACTAAATTATTCGATGAATATATCAATGTGCAACAAGCTTTTTCATTTGAAAAATCTGGAGAAATGAATGAATTGAAAAAAATTCATTATTCTATAAAGTATTCTGGAGAGCGAGAAATATGAAAGACGTAGGAATTTGTAATATTCATGAAAATTTTGAAAAAAACTACAATTTGTTGAAGTTTTCATAAATTATTGCGTTCGAAAATCAAGAATTTTGAAATTTCGAAGTATTCCAAACATTGAGCAATGATCGATGGAAAACAAATATCTATTTGAGTTTCGATATTTCAGGACCATGGAAAATGGGTATATTCTGTTATTTCATACAATTGGAATATTTGGGATTGGAATTTGAAGTGATGTTTGGAAAGTCCAAATAATTCAAAAAAATCACATATTACCATAAATTTGTTATTTGACAACGAAAATATCAGAAACTTGATAAATTGCAGGAATTTGTAGATTTTAAAATATTTGGAATATTGGAAGTATAAGTAATAAGAATTTATTGAAATTTTGGCGAAATTTGTTATATGAAATAATTGATCAAATCAATAAAAAAATTCACAAAGAAAAATTCGTCTCTTCGAATGTGAAAAGTATGATAAGTCGAGGAAAAATAAAAATCAATCAAGAAATAAAACTCTTCACATTTCCAAAAATTAGAAAATTTGAGTCCTTGAAGGCTAGATTATTTGGAAAATTTGAGAAATTCCAATGATTCAATCGTATAAGTTTGTTTGATTTGTTGCATTTTGGAAAATTTGTGGAGTTTCACAAAAGTTTTCGGGTTGAAACTACGGAATAATATTGATAATTCATTTATTCAGCACTATTTTCTTATCATAAAGTTGGCATGAAACAATTATACTTGAAGGGCCATTTTTATATAAATTTTCATTCCATGTCGAAGCTGTTGCTGATTTTCGGCATCTCAACCTTTATCATCTAGACTTTTTCACTAAGTATCGCCCAAAATTTTTCAATAGGGTGACCTTCTCATTAAATATTATAGGTCAGAATAAACAATCTCCGGTTATTCTGGCGTAGTGACAAGAGGCTAGATCCGTTATTCCGTTATTGGGATGTGTATTGATAAAATCAACGCCTGACCCCTCACATGTCCGACAAAAGGACGTGGAATATCTGCTTCGGATATGGCACACCAGACCAAAACTTTTCCTTCAAATTCCTCTATGGATTTATATTTCACGTTATTGGAACATTTTCTATGACTTCCGTGAAAACCAATCATTGTCTTTGATTCTGAACGTAATGGAGAGATATTTTCCGTCATTTATGATCACAACTCTGTCCTTCTTAATGCACGGGAGCATATTGGATCTCTGCGCAACTGATCTTTAATATATTTTGGACATTTCTTCTTTTTCCAATGTTCAACTCCCTTTCTCTTCAGTTGTCGACTGATGGTCGTGTAATAAACCAGAAATCGGAGAGTCTTTTGCACATACCAATAATCTATTTCACTGAACGTTAGTCAAAGCTTCAAGCCGCCCACTTCTTGGAAGGCATAGGCATCTACTTATTGTTTTATGGATGGTTGAAAGTGCAATATGTCTGGATTCTCTGGATATCTAGCTTGTACGCCATGATATTAGTTAGCCCCATTTTGTTTTCTGTAGATGATATCAATATGTCGTTGGAATGCTTCTTTTTTCACTTCTTCACATATTAGGAATGTTGATGATAAAGATCCATCGCCAAAATTGTTTTATTCTAAAATTTGCGATATAGAGTTTGTACGTTAATCAAGATTTCCGAACAATTTTTATACTTCACTCAGATCATTAATATGTCTTGAAATTATTCCATTGCTCAAATAGAAATGAATCTTTCTATAATCCTAATTTCAACCCGATTAATTATAATGTGATAATATTTAGTGCTTAGTAACTTATTGTGATCACAAACTCATCACAATGTTAAATAAGTAGAACTATTTACGAGAAATGCTAATCACTATTAGAAGGATTTTGAAAAGCTAAGAGAAAAAATGTACCGTAGGAATGCATATTCTATATGAAACAAAAAATATATTGACTTATTAAAAGTCAATTGCGAATATTTATATTACCAATTTTTACGTTGAAAAATTGGAAATTGTCTCTTTATCTAGCTTTTATACGCTTTGACAGGCATCGATAACTGAACTACTCTCTGTAATCCTATTTCCAACCAAATTAATGGTCACTTAACTGAAATTTCGGAAAATATCTTCACGGTTATATTCTGAATTAGCAATAAGCTGCTTATATAATTAATTTCTTCAAATTAATGCCGGTTTTATGTATTTATAATGTAATGTAAATATTAATGGCACGTCAGCGTGAAAATAGCCCCCGCTAATCGCTTATTGATTTATATGCAGCATTTGTGATTACACAAGTCCTGTTAATGTAATAACAAAATAAAACAACGTATATGTATATAGTTCTATAGCTATTCAGGGCATTGGAAACATTTCCATTAACATATTTATGCATTTAAAAAAATATCTGCTTTTCGGATGAATACCTTGACGAACGAGAAGCTACATTTGGTGTATTTGGAGGCAAATTGTCGGGGTAGGGGAGCCCACGATGCTAAATGGGGATTTACTCAAGCGTCATAGAGACCTATTGGATTGGAAAGCTTACATGATAAGAACGAAAAAATGTTATATAATGTATGAGTTTTTATCGTGGGGAAAACGGCTATAGGTTTTTCAAGTATGTAAAAAATATTGCTACATGGACATACTAGAGCGCCTCAGATAATGATAGTATAGAATACTAAAATTTAGCGAAGGCGCGGCACGTTTGATATACCACGGAATTCATTTGTTGTTTGTTTTTATACATGTTTTTATCATAGCAAACGACTCGTTGACATTGTTTGTTTTGAACTAATTTCTAGAAGTGTCTTGTTATTTATTTGTTATGTTTTGGGTGTTTAAAGGAATTAGTTTAATTTATAATAGAAACAAACCTGGATTCTTGTCTCGAGTCTCAATTGAATTTAATTATATCCAATACTGTGGAATAAATATCTATAAAAGAAATATCTAGAAGCGTATTCCCCTAATGAGATGAAGCTCCATAATTGGACGCATTACAGTGATCCTAAATTGGCTAGCAACTGATTCCGAATTGATTCTAGATTGACTGGTGAACAGTGATGCCTGTAGCTGCACGAACGAGTCTTTGTGATCAACTGTGAAGGTGTCATAGCAACAAAAACTAAAAGGGGGATGGCGTAAGAGCGTAATAGATAGATAAAGAATAAGTGAAGAGAAAAAAATGTGGAGAGGTTAATAAAGGCATCACGCAGCTCCACTTTTTAAGTTGTATCGACCGATTTTTGTTAATTATACGTATGAACTATAATATGTACTTGTGGAAAACTCAAATTTGAAGTATAGTTTACAATTTCCGAACTAGAACCTAATTTAAATGCTGAAGAAAACGAAATCCCCACACAAATCATCGCCTTTTCTCAATTCGTTACGTCGATCAGCATTCGCTAGGCAACCGTCAGAAATGATCGCCGCTTCCGCCAAGTGACAGGTTCTAGGAGTCATATGGTTTCTCCACGCAATAAAGTTACACCCCTTGAAGATTAATCGACAACTGAGATTTATAGTGGAGTGTGCATGTCCATTCAGCCGTTCCACAGATGGCTCAGGACTTTTGCTGATGGTTGCTGATGGTTCACGGTAAAAAACGGAATAAAATATCACCGCTTTAGGATGCTATTGTTCAGAAAATCAACAATGCGTTGCTCAATGATCGGAGAACCACAGTCTATCAACATCTTGAAGCTTGTAATGGCACAATTGTGAGAATTTCTACAGAAGTTTCTGTGTTATAGTTGAATCCACCGGATGCTGAATGACGGTCACAAAAAGCAACGCCTCAACTGTATTAGCAAGTTTCTTCGACAATGGGAGGAAACATGTTTTCAAAATCTATAGTTTTTTATTTCCCTAATCAGGAAAAATCTAGTCAGTACTATAACTCTGGTTCACCGCCACAAAACAAATTCAAACAATCGCAGTCAACAGAAAGGGGGTAAGTTGATTGGGTTCTGTGATTGGAAGGTGACATTCCTCATCAATTTCATACAACCAGGAACATCAATAATGTCAGACAGATACTGTGAAACATTGACAAAATTCCTGTGAGCAATTCAGAATCGCAGGAGAAGATAACTAACTGAATAAGTAGCTATTTCTCAACGCTCGTCCCCACGTCGTTTGTGAAACACAAGATTTTTGAAGTAATTTAGGAGTATTGCCTTATTCACCGTATAGTATAGACGTAGTCCTCAGTGATTATCACTTTTTTTCAAGCTGAAGTAACCAGTAACAAACGTTTCGATATTTCTCTACTCGCTATTAGAATCAAAGCTCGTTGTTTTCCTTTTTTGCCGTCCAATCTATTCGAATCTTTGACGATTCATCAGAATGGTGTAGAGAGATGAGAAGTTGTATGTCGATGATCTTTCTCTATCTATCAACAGTTTGGGTCTCTTTTAACAAGTTACCTTACCTCTTTCCTTCATTTTTTAATTCTATGGAGTTAAATTATTGATCTATTCTATAATTTAATTGTATCCAATCGATTTCTTCTAACCTGTTATTAGAATAAACACATATACTTTCCATTTCACAGGAATATGACAAAATAGAATGAATATATGAATATCTCGATCGATGAAGTTTTATCAGTTCATGGCTCGGTTGTTGACATAATCGGAAATTCTAACAAAAAACGAACTTATTATTTTAACGTTGTTTTTGTGACAAGTCCTCATACTTTATAAAATCTTTTGTAGTCACGTTTAAATACATTGTGGTGTATTTGAATATATATGCTCAATGAATTAATTGTAATTTAAAACCGTATTCCTAATTCATTTAAACTGAACGCTCAAAGCGGGATTAGTTGAAGACGTGCTCTTCAAATAAACTTGGAGATAATAAAAATGATTCTTGTTGAAGCTTTGAGAATTATTTCACTTCAAATGAGTTCATTAATTATTTAGATAACATCTAGCTGGGTATTATTACGATTAAATAATTATGACTACCTTTGGACTTTAATTCCTACCGTATTTTTAGAAATTTAGAAAGCGGGATTGAATCCAAATAAAAGTGAAAACATGAGGGTGTAATACTAGACATATCAAATAAAAACGATTAAATTATTAGAAAATATGAGAGTTTTTATTCTTATGTCGTGGAAAATTCATCCAATTGAAATATAGGTATAGGTTATACAGTGAAAAACTTCAAAATGAGGAGTGAAAAAAAGTCGTTTGTGTCTGGTGGTTTACTGAATGATACGTGAGTTATAATGCGTATTTTATGGATTTGTGAGGACGTTCTAATTATTATTAAGATGACTATCAGTATGTCTCTTTTAATGATACAAATAGTATCTTGTGATAATTGTTAGTTTCTATATTTTCCTCCTTATTCGTTCTAGTGGGAAACGATTATATTTTTGATAATATATAGGTTGTAAAATGTAGTTAAGCCGATCAAAAAATGATATTTTCAATGGATTGCTCTATATTTGATCCCATTTTCAAAATGTACATATTGTACTGTATAGTTTGCGGTAGATGGAACCTTCCAATTTGCCGAATGGCTTTCAAGTGAAAAGATCTGGAAAAGAATCGTTAATCTCAACAATCTGGGAAGGCAATTGTTACAAATAACTACTATGAAGCTTTGCTACGCTTACATGAAGTTAATCAAAACGGACGAAGGGAAATTATTTAGATACAATGTTTGTTCCAAGACGCTCCTGAAGTAATTTCAATGATATCTCCTCCGCTTTCTGATCACAAGAATTGGGTTTGGGTACAGCGCTCTAAATTGATATAGGAAACAACCCATTTACCAATATTGACAGAAATTTTGTATGAAGGAACTATTGCGAATTTTGCAATCAATAAGTTGATTAAATGATTTGTATTATGTACACCTTTTGGTAATAAAATCATTTCTATATGTTCAAACGTCTTTTCTTGATAATCCGTAGTTTGAAAAATGAATGGCTCTCTTAGTGGATTACAAATGTAATATTTGATATCTTCGAATTGATTGTTTTCCATTCTTACTTTATTATGTATTCTCCTAGTGTAATAAACATATTGGAAGCTACCACATACTGCATTATGAACCTTCATGAGAATATATCAGGTTTATTCAAACGCAAAGGAATTTCGTTTCAATGGCGAGTTTCGCCGCACACTATTAGATATAACAGTTCACAGGAATATTCGAAGTTATTGGGCTAATTACTGTTATTATTTCAGAAGCCAACCTCACAGTAATTGTTGATTACTCACTAGAAACTCATATATGGAATCCTCCGTTTGTCGAGAGCATCTAGAAGTCAAAGAGGGAGGCAAATTTTCACAATAAAATAGAGAATTGTATTATTATCAATTCAAACTGCAGTGTGAAATTCGAAATTATTTTAGATGAAGACGTAATTTGAGCTAATATTAAACTCCAGCAAATAGCAGTTAAAGTTGAGATGCATCTATGATCTACATCCTGAATTTTCGTATTATGCCTCCAACTATTGTTGAATACATTCTAAGTAATGGAAAGTAAGCTCTAGAGAAACTTCCAACAGAGAATGTAGAAGGCGCAAAGTAGCTATTAGAGGCAAAAATGGAACTCATATGGAACCCATGCGCAACATCAATGACAAGGAACTCAGAAGGGAAAGGAAAGCGGAAGAACTTCCGCCTATTGATGAAATGATTAAACTGCAAACATGAGAAGAGAGTGACAGCACTTACGAAGGAGAATGCAAAGAGAATGGTGAAGAAACAACTGAAAAGTCAACTAACCATCAAAAAGAGTGAAACACGCATCAATGAGCACAACGCGCCGAAGTTGATAACGATCCTTGGGAACTAAGGTACAAAATGTACCGAGAAGCTTGGCAATCATGCAAAATCACTACCATGAGACGTCGAGACGATGGAGGAAATATTTGCAGCACTCTTGTGCTCTGCTCTTTGTACACAAAAAGCACAAATACGGAAAGCAGACTTCCATGTTAACGTAATAACTGTGATCAGAGAAGAACTGACACCACCAGTGCGAACTATGAAAAAACAGAAAGCACCAAGGCCATATGATATTCTCTCAGGAATTTTTAAGTTTGTGGCAGAAATAGCTCCCTCATTTTCCTCTAGGCACTACGTATGGTAGAGAAATACCTCAGTAACAAACAACTGCTTTAAGAAACAGGGGATGATCTGATAACTACGATTATATTCGCAGGAGCTGTGCAAAAGTCGGTTCTAGGACAAGAACTCTGGAGCATATCTCATTACGATATTCTCATCCTAGAGCTAACTGACGGATGCTACCTTGTAGGCTATGCAATGAATTTGAAAAAAAAAATAGAGGCGTTTCTGATTTATTGCAAATATTTTATTTTGAATGAAAATTTTGAACATCCTATATTTCAGCAACTAGACCCCGTAAGGGTACGAATTCTTATATCAAAATGAATCATTCATTAAGATATCTCTGTGATAGAGCGTTGTCGGTCGAATATAGAAACATCCTGTATATCGGCGAGCCGTAGATAACTTTTTTTGTAGTATAGGAGCAGCTGCAGCGGAGAAGGGCATATGCGTGCTGAATGTCAAACTGAATTATCAGAGTTGATACAAAATTTGAAAAATAAAGTGAATACGTTCAACAAAATAGTTTTTAGTTGCATTTCCAAATCTCATGATTTTTCTGAAAACCACACTCCATTCTTTCTATAAATAATTAATCAAGTCTAGAAATCTCAAAGATGTCTCAAAGAGACTGGAATCATCATATCCTTTTTCGAAACTTCAAAACTTTCGTTTGACTCTATAAATTGAGAACTAATTCTAAATATTAATGCAAAAACTTCGAGGAAATCTAATAAAAGAGTAGTTACATTCAATTGTCCTATTTGTAAATGTGTTAGCTCTTTTCAAATTCCCTTCCATAGAGCTTTTACGAGCAACTTAAAAATCCATTTTTCGTTACGATTCATATATAGCCGTTTTTATGACTTTATCAAATCAGTTTTTTTAATATTCTCATTTCTTTTCGCTTCTCTCTCTCTAATGCCAATAACAGACCAAGCAAATTGTATACATTTACATAATTTTGGAAAGCATATCTGTAATTTCGATTTGAATGTGCTCCTGTATCTATACATGAGCTTCTACGTATTTACCAGTTTCTCTTTGTATGTAAATATTATTTTAAGAGTAAATTTGATCATGAATGGGTGATTTTTCGATTGAAGTTGTTCGAGTTTAGTGAGACTTTTGACTTTACTTTTTTGAAAAAACAAAACGTATTAGGTATTACATTGTTTCAAGTGGAAATGAAAACATTAGAATCAATCTTAATAAGTACATGAATTTATGATTACTTATAGCTGAATATATAATGAGAGAAGCCAAAAATATTAAATATGCAGGAGCATAATCCTTCTGTACCTTGAGACACAAGCAACAGCGTTGAAGGGAGAATACTTTAGAGGGCAATTAGGGGCTTCTGAAAAATTGGAACAGGTTCGAAGGGGCAAATATTCAGGGAATAGGGTCTCGGTGGAGTTCTCTAAATAAACAAGTAACTTTTCAAAAATCCATCTTTTTTAATTGGTTATTTTCATGTGATCAAGTTTCCAGAGAACATGTTGTTCTTTTATTCTGTGAGTAGAACATTAAATCACTAGAAAAGAATTTATAATAATGAAACAAGCTTGTTAATTCGATCGATTCAGTTCGAACTCTAATAGGACTATGCAAAATCAGAACTAAGATTACTACACTTAAAGTATCTATTCCTATAACATCCATCGAAACCATAAAGCCGACCAATTCTGGAAAAGTCCTCTATCTTATCTTTCTATGCACTACTTAATAATTTTAGCTTTTTCGATGATGTATCACTAGTTGTCTCAGTCTTTGGCCATCCCAACTTTTTGATTTCAACTGCTTAAAATTCAACGGTTCTAAATTATTATGTAAGTCTTCGTACACAGTATATAACTATTTTTTCATATGTCTCGTAGTATTGCTTGTCAGAAACAAATATTAAATGATTTTATTTCACATATTGTAGGCGCCGGCAGGTTACATTGCTGTAGCTAATACCATTAACGCTTAGTTCGGATCAGAGCGCTCTGCGTGTAAGTAGAGTGAACGACTACTTATTCAAAGTTACCTTTCTCCAGCTGCCTCTAGCATGGAGTTCTGATTGAGGAACACCGCATCAACATTAAGTTTCTTGCAAATCTAGGCAAGAATTATCGTGAGATTTTTGGTTGTTGGGAACAAGTTTACAGAGACAGTTTTTTTGAAAATACCTACCGTGAATAAGTGGTTGAAAAGGTTCGTTTCTTGACATTGATAAAACTATTGTATGAATTTGGACTTTTGTTCTTAAAGACCGTAAATTGACAGTCCATATTATAACTCAAAAGCTGTTACTCTTAAAAATAATCGTTAACGAAATTTTAAAATTTTAACACGGAAACTTTGAATGGAGATAATGTGTATAAAAATCGTAATGAAGCTCTTGACTCTAGAGCAAAAAGTAAAGGGTTTATTACTATGCGCATTGGTTGGAAGCAGAGGAAAGAGGGAACTTTCTCAAACATGTCATTACACAAAAGGAGTACTGTTTAATTCGATATTGATATCAAAGCAAGGAATGGAAGCTAGCAGGAGAACCTAAGAAATAGTCGTGAAAATCAAGGTCCAATGTGACGAAAATTTCCATTGTTATTTTTCGTTCTAGGAGCATTGTACACACGGAATTTGTCCCTTGCTCCTAGAGAATGATGAAATTTCTTAGCGATTTGGAACAAGGAGACTGATAGATCCTTCATCATGCCAAATCACTCGCTCAAACCTCGCTCGTTGTGCGTGAGTTTTTGGACCGTAGTTCACTCACCATGACAGACCATCTGCTTTATTTACGCGATTCCACCACTTGTGACTTCTTATTCTTACCGAAATGCTGAATAATCCGCCATGGGCGGCACTTGGGAGATGTGGAAGCCAACAAAGCAGAAACGATACGGAGACTGACTAACATGACAACTGAAGACTTATAGCAATGTACAGTAGAAACGACATTGGCAAGAGTATATCCACTCTCAGTGAGAGTAGTTTGGATGAGACTATATCGTAATATATGTACAATTGTAAAAGTCATTATTAAAAAAACGAATTTCCAGACACGCCTGGTATATTGCTGGTCGAACCAACTAAAACTGAATTATTTTAATCAGAAAATGCGGTTTTGGGCAGAAAATTTGACCTTTTATAGGATTTTTCAAATTTATGGATATAATCACGTATACAACTGATTTATTAATCCCTTTAGAACCTTTGGGTATTATATCACATATTATTCATTTTTTCAGCTTTGAGAATCCGAGAGACTCAAAAAGTTATCAAAAAATGTCAGTTTAATTTCTAATCGTTACTTTTGGTTTTTCAGTTTGGTTTTCCTCTACTTCTTCTCTTCTTTCTCTTCAGCCACTCACATAGTTTTTAACTAATTTGTCTCAATCCAAATCTTTGTTTGTATATTTCAAATTATGTATTCTTAATTCTTGAGAAATTTTCATCATTTTTCTAGTTTTCGTTTGATAAATAGGATCATCTAGTTCATATTGCATGTATAATTGAGAATTTATTGTTACATTTTCTGCATTCTTTATAAACATGCATTGCAGATCTGTCTTATTTTATGATATTAACAAGATAATGAATGCATCTATTCTTTACAGAAATGTACAGCAAGTCCATTATTCTTTTTTAAATTTTACAAGTGAATATAATGGCTATTTCGTTGGAATTGTTCAATTTTACTAGAATCACACTCATGAATAATTTTCCGCGCAATATGTCCAATATTTATACCAATGGAATACTGAAGTAATATCTCCAATTCTCTTTTTGAAGCCCTACCCAATAAAAGATTTTATAGTAAACAATCCTATAAATTTCTCAACATACAATCATTAAACTGCATTTGTTGTAGGAGAAACAACTGTTGAAAAAGTGTAATTTCCAAGATGGAAGACCAGCTGGTGTGTTATACTCACTTGCCAGTGTAGTTGTCTATAAACTTTTATGATATTCAGATGCTGTTCGTGAGAGAAAGGAATTTTATGGAGATTGTTTAGCTTTTACGGAATCAGGCTCTGAAAAAATTGACTTGTATCAATATTGAGAAGAGTTCGTTGAATTTATCTTCTATCCTGACCAAAATTACAAGGTTTATCCTAAGAATACGTATAAAAATTGAATAATAATTCTATTCTCACAAAATTCAGATATTACAATATAATCTATTTCAAATTATTTTTCCTGAAACAAGACGCACTCCTGTCGATACCGTTTCCACTGTTAATAATTTTGATGAAAGTCTTCAATTGTGATGCTGTTCAGTTACCGTGTCGTTACTGCCTTGATAGCTTCTATATCTCTCAGCCCTTAAAGCTAGATTTTGCATTTCGGGAACAAAGAGAAGTCACAAGGGGCTAAATCGAGTAAACAAGGTTATGGTGATTGATCTTTGAGCTAGAAACTAACGCACAACGACGGACGTATCAGCGGGCTCATTGTCGTAATGAGAAATCCACATGTCTCCTTATCAAATCCCTTGGAACTATACCCTAGAATCCAAAAAAAAAAACAGTCAACATCGCCTTTACATTAGATCTTCATTTTTGCGACTTTGTTGTTCGCGTTTCTTCTGCATGCTTCCATTTTTTGCTTTTGTAAAGACAGGAGTCTACTCTCAACCAATCCACAGCACTCAATACTCTTCGCTTTCCGTTCTGGAGTCAAAAGTCAAAATTGTAGGATTTTCACATACAATTTCTTAATTTCAAATTTCTTTATCAAAATTTCTTGATCAATTTTTCATACGATTGACTGCTCATCAGCTATCATTCTGACTATCAAACAACAGTCTTCGAGAACACAAGCACGAAGTTCCATCAGAACACGATATCGACGGACGTTTTGGGCGAGAATCTCTTTACTTCTTCTTAGCCTTCCCGGAACCTTTTGAACCACTTATTTATGGTTGGTTCCCTGAGAGAATTGTCTCCGTAAACTTTTTTCAAACATTTGAAAATATCACGGTCATTCTTGCATAGCTTTGTACAAAACTTGATGTTGATGCGCTGCTTCTCTACCATAGAGAGCTCCATGCCGACTGTAGATGAGAAGGTGTAACTTTCAACAAGCATCCGCTAACTTCTATTTACCGCTCTGGCTTGATTTTGGCTTTGATGGGATTGGCTACTGCGGCAGTGTAACCTAACGGCGCCTCCAACTTGTAAAATAGTTATTATTCAACTCTTATACGTATTTTTGGACAAATCTCGTGTAATGGAAATTAGAATTCCTCATTGCATCAAAACAATCAACCATCAAAAAAATCTATTCTCAAAATAATTCATTGTTGTTTTGTTGTTTTGCTATGTTGAAGTGAATGCAGGTGTTTCCAAGATTTGAATATTTCATTTTAATGTTTAACCGAATCACGTGAACTCGCTTTTTCCATTAATATCTACAACAGTGTTTCTAGAATTATGAATAAGTTCGTAAACTTTCGCGTGTTAACTTCATTTCAGAAAATTGTATCACAACTACCGATCGGTTCAGAAGTTGTTTTTTACAAATAATTTATTAATTTCTTTGGTGGGAATATGCGTGTCGAAGATTTATAACCTGTACATCTAAATAAAACATAAACCCTATTAAAAACATGTCAACCGCATGCATGTTCTGATTATATTGCTTCGTGTTCGAAATATTATATGAGGAATTATATGGTGTTGGAAACGAAAATAAAGCAATTTGAATCAGTAGATGAAATGAATATCATTATTATACATAGAATCATAAGAAAAAAATACACGAAACATTCTTACTAATGTTCGATAAAATGTCTTCAATAAACGGGTGATCAATGAGTTTTGAGGTTAATTCAGAATTGACGCTGCTAGAAATAGAAATATGTAGAAGGGTTGTATGAAATTTTTCCCACCCAACCTGAAGATGTCAGCAATAAGTTGGTAAATGTATTCGCGTATTCTACGAGACCTTTTCACTGAAATTCTAGGCAATTCAGTTGTTCAGCGTCTGGTTTACAATAATTATGCTTCACGCATACCCAATTGATTATGGGAACCAAATTCAGTGTTTCCAATTTTTTCTTCGAGTCATATTTCTATAATTATCCAGTTCTTTATATTGCGTAGCCATGACATTTGTTATCAGCCTTTGGCTCTCTTTTCTTCGATCTTTCCTTGTATGATCAATTGGGGTATTGTATATCTTTCTCCTCTAAGAACGTGACCGAAGTATCCAACCTTTCGCACCTTGATCAAGTTGAACAACTCTCTTTCAGTCCCCGCCCTTCTTAGTACATCCTCGTTCCTCACTCTGTCTGTCCATGGTATAAGGAACATTTTAGGAAGGGTCCACATTTTGAAGGCTTCTAGTTTATTGATGGACGATATCTTTAATGTCTATGTTTCCATGCCGCAAAGTGAAATTGACCACACATAACATTTGACCATTCTATACCGAAGGTCAAAGGAGAGATTACGGTTACACAACATCGGTTTACATTTAATTAATGCCTGTCTTGCGTGTTAAATGCGGAATTTAATTGCCTGCTGAGGGTCCAATTACTCATTTATAGTTATTCCTAGATATTTAAACGTCTTCACTTCCTCGATAGGCATGTTATCTATATGCAGTTGGGCACATAAAATTGCATTTCTATTTATTGCCATGCACTTGGTTTTTGTTGCATTTATGTCATAGGATTTCTCGATATTATTTATTTTATCTACTAGAATTGTATGTCGAATACGTTGTCTGTAAGTATTGCCGTATCGTCCGCATAACGAATATTATTCAGCGGGTATCATTAACTTTAACGCCATAATCAGAGCCCTCAAGAGCGTCAGCAAAAACATTCTCTACATAGAGGTTCAACAGCATAGAAGATAAAATACACCCCTGGCGTACTCCTCTTATAACTTTGATGTATTCTGTGTTGATTGTCTGATTCAGCATAACCCGTGATTTCCGCCACGGTTGTCATCATTTAAGGTTAATATGTCCCCTCCTGCATTTACTAAAATTTTTGTCGAAGACTTCTGAAGCAGTGTCCTATGGGGGTTTTCTAATTTGAAAAAAAGTGCAATTGTCTCAGCCATACTACCGAATTTGTTGATGGAATATACCTGTCTAGTACATTTTACGTGTTGGTAATTTAAAAAGAAACGTTTTTCTGACAAATCGATTGGTCGAAGAGCAGCACATTTTTTATATATTTCATAAAATTCTCCCGTTATAGTGAACGTTCTTGGATTTTTTGTTTTCGAGTTATCTCACAAGTAAAGCTGAATCTAAATCCTCCAAATTATCTATTCTCAATTTCCACAACTCTGTCTGCAAATAAATAAACCAGAATCAAAAATTTCATAAAAAAATTCTTGCCACCCGGGAGTTTTGAACTCGGGACTACCGAGTTGCAAGCAGACACACTATTTACTGCAGCATTGATCATTAATTTGAATGTATTGGTTAAAAGTAAAAATATCTATCTACCGTAATTTGAAATAGAATGCCGTATCATCTTTATTCTGTGTCAAATCAAGACAGAGTCTAAAAATAATGTTAGGATTTTGTGAATTATTTCCACACTGGTGTAACAATGAACGCAGAGTTTCCCTATAATATTATGAATCAAATGGATGTGACAGTTAGTGTAATTTGACTTTGTTTACAAAAGAAAAAAGTTATTTTTCAACGAAATAGTGCATCGTCACAAAAGTAAATCATAAGGAAAATTGAAATACGAACTATTACAGCATATAATTCTTGAAGATGGTTATCCGAAACACTGTGAATCACAGGCATTTTTGAGACCTATAAATAAATATTATTATCTCAGTTTAAGTTAGAACCCTCTAAATCTACCTTTAGTATGGTTTACCGGAATGCGAAAAACAGGCTTTCCACTCACGCAGTGGCATACATAACCCTAGGAGATTTAAGGGCTTTTCACTAACTCGATCGATACAGTTTAAGAGAGAAAAACTCCAAGGAATAAGAAGCAAATCTGTGTTTGGCATATTGTTATCGACATTTTTACAGCTTTGAACGAGAAAAAATGATGTTGAATGGGCGGCACTGACATATGTCTCATATTTTCCCTGTGATATTGTTTTTACTGCTCAATATTGGCTTATAGAATATGTCCAGAATGACTTTTGCTCCAGCATTTTGTTGTTTTGTGGAATTAGTTTGAAATAGTTCTTCGTAGCAAGAGTAAAAACATCATTCATCACAATAATTCCATGGGAGAATATAATGAATTTGTATATATATATATATATATATATATATATATATATATATATATATATATATATATTTCTGAATAATTTTCGACTTTCTCGTAGTCTATGAAATAGGAATGGACATCTATTAGTTTCATCGTTTCTATGTGGATTTCGTCCGGAACCTCTTCACATTCATTATTCTTGTGGAATATTCGTTGCGTATCGCTAGGGAATATTTATATGTTTGTCATACTTTTAATAATTCCTGCTCTTCTGTTACCATTTTATACCTTTCTAATCCTTCTAAATAATAATTGCCATTTTCCATCTCAGATTAAGCGTTTAAATATGTCTCATATGCGATAACAATTTAGTCTAATGAATATCTTTTTCCGGAAAATGAAACTTTGAGGCTTAGAAACATTCTGACAGAATTTATCGAGTAATAATATTAGTTATTGGCATGATTTTTCTATTTTCTTAATAACGTTGGAAATTACTACAACTTCTTCATTCTCCATTAGTGATAGAACAATTCACAATTTCTGCAATTTTATTACATTTTTCGGATGTATTAGATTGAGAAACGTAACCAGGAAAATTTTATTTGACTTTGCATTTTTACACATTTCGTAAAACTTTCAAATAATTTTCAAAGTGATGTGAACAGTTAATTTGGACAATAATGATGGTAAAGTAGACGTAGCTGTAGAGGAAAATTGAGATCAAGATGATTAGATGAGCTGGAATTAGTTGGAAAATTCAGTATAAATGAATAGTTCAAGTTTATAGATCTTGATCTCAGGTTACCTCCATTCTCGAAACGAGCGTCAAATAGTGTAATTGTAATTCCTGGCGAGGTAGTAGTGTAAATGGTGTATTCAGTTTGATCGTCCCCCAAAAGAGCTGGATGTAGCTCGAAATATCGTCCAATTCCCACATAAATGATGTTGTGCCTTTGAATATATTTTTTTAAAGGTGTGAGGACTACAAATCCGTACTTTTTTTAGCCAGTTTGGCTAGTAAAGTAAGCGTTGACTGGATATGTTATTGATTGTTTATTGTAATTTGGCAGTTGCCAAATGTCCCAAGTATGAACATCTTATCAATGCTAAAAGTTTAGTTTTAAGAATGACAGATCTGAAAGAAAACATTTTATCCCCACGCTATATTTTATTTCATTCAAATATCTTCATAACTATAAGTAACACAATCTGCTGATTAAATGGGGCAGAATTTGGTTCCTCCTGGCAAGTTGCAAGTATCAGGACTAATTTAACTTTTATACCTTATAACCATATACTGTTGCTGTTAAAAGCTCTGTTCAAAATATTGGAGCTTTCTTGCAATTAAGGCAATGATACGTTGAATTATTTCATAGTAATGGACAAAAATATCTCCGATTTTATCAAATCAAACACCTTTTAACTCAGTAAGCCAGATTCAATCATTCACATTCGGGTCCTTGATTGGATAAACAGTTCTAAAAACTGTATTTTTATGCTTTTCAATGTCTCATTCAATTTTGTTGAAAAGCGAATCTTGCAAGTGCGTTATTTTTCATTCTGAATGAATCAAGGATTTCGCTGACGAGTAAGTATTCGTGACACAAACAATCCTGCTGAGAAGTGCATAGAAAAAGTAAAACTCCGAGTCCAAAATTCAATAGAGAAGCGATCTCCTCATTTTCCCAAAGACGTTTTCCTGTCTGCTCAGAATGAAAAGTCGCTAACTTTCGACGACAGCCACATTCTTAGGAATACATCGGCGTCCAACGTGTTTTGTTTTTGGAATTTCTTTATTTGAAAATTAAATGAGTATTTACGTGACGTTATTTTGTGTGTATACATCGTATTTTATTTAGTCTTCATAAGAAGATTTTTTTATCTATCGCTGAGCGGCAGCATGAAGCCCACCCCCTCTAAGAGACGAACGTTCAATGGCATCCTATACTATATTTATTTCCAATAACAACTCAGTGGTTTATTAATTAAAATGCTATATTCTAAAATTTTAATATAATCTATTGTGACAAATGTATATGAATGACGTTAGGTTTTGTAATAAGTTTCTGATAGAAATTTTCATCAGAACGGTCTAATTTTTACAGCTAATTTCCAAAAGTTTACATTCCAGACGTGGGACAGGACAGCGACAATGAGAAATAATTTTGGAATTGTATCTCTGAAATCTATGAATTACAAAAAAAATTGTAGGTTAGCATAGTTATGTAGGTTAAGAAAATTTTATGAAGAATTATGTAAAATATGTACTTCGAAGCAATAACAAATTTCAAAATGAAAAGTTTTAAGTGATCTCCGTAAGAAGAAAGTCTATAGTCTGAAACTCAAAAATACTTTTGAATATCTGACACGATTGCAGCGCAGTCTGCCGGAATTCTATGGAAAACTTTCTAACATCAACAACAATTTAAAAATAAGTAAATTCCTTGATAAAACATTTTCCGGGCAGAAATTGTTTTATTAAACTTCACTTTTTTAGGTGATGATGAATGTCGAATCCATTCCATAGATTGTTGTTTCGATTCTGATGTGACAAAGGCCACACGTGACCAGTGACAATTCTGTCTAAAAAATTTTCACCTTCATTGTGGTACCGCTCAAGGAAAGTCAATGCACTGCCTAAACGTTGGGTTTTGTGCAAATCCGTCAACATTTTAACTTCTCGGTCACAATGCGATACAAAACACTACGAGAATATTGAGAAAAGTAGTCGCACAATGATGAAATTGTAAAGCGTCTGTTTTCTCTCAACTTTTCGTCCAGTTTCTGCATCAAATCTTCATTAACGACCGAAGGACGCCCACTCCATTCTTCATCATGTACATTTGTGCGGCCATCTTTAAATGATCTCACCCATTTCATTACCATTCCATCACTCATAATGTTTTTTCCGTAAACTTCACAAATCTCATCATAAATATCGATCTGTTTTACGCCTTAAGCACTAAGAAATCGTATAACAGCCCATACTTCACAATCGGCGGGACTCACGATTGTCGGAGGCATCTTAAACACTCAGTAAACAACGTACATACGTACTTACTTAAAAAATATGCCTCGTAAATATAGAAATAGTTTTTTTGATGAATTACCTAGACACAGTTTTTTGAAATTTTGTTTAAAAAGAGTTAAAATCTTGACGTTTCGACCTATGATGAACTTTATCAAAATATTTGATACATTTTTTTGTTAAATTGTCTTGAATTGTCTGATTGAAAATTAGTTTTTGAAATAGATAAAAATATTGACGTTCCGATATCTGTCTGTTTTCTGTCTTCTTGAAAAATTGTATTTTAAGTAATATGAAGATAAGTCTCTTCTGATCGATAATTCTCAAATAAGTCTGATTTCATTAACTACTATATAGTACTGTTTTTTAACAATGTCTCTGCAAAAATTCAGTATGTATGAATTATATATGTATTCCTGTACTTCACTTTTTGAACGTTGAACAAAATTGATTTAATGAAAATAACAGAAGTTTGTGACTATTTATTATAAATCTTGTTCACTCTAATCCATTTTGAGCACGTTTTGATTCTCAAAATTAACCTAAAAGATCGTTAAATAACATCAGAATACTTAATTATCGTCAGATAGGTTACCCAATTTATTCGTGTTATTTACTTCGATTCTTTTAACAGTATTCCCAACTAAATTGAAATTTTTGGAACCGTTGCTTATATTCACACAATGTCTGACGCGTATTTCGATAACCAAGTTATCGTCTTCAGAGACTGAAAGTAAACTAAAACCTATTAACTTACCTGCTAAATTCTAAATTTTCCCACCAACAAACCTTCTCGTGCGAAAAATAGTACAGCGGGGAATCCTTCTTGGCAGGAGTCTTTAGATCTAGAAAAATATATTCAAAAATTCTACTAGCCTACTATAGAACCAAATAAAATTTCAAAGTCAAAATATTTTATCACTCAACATATTCTTCTCTTTATTGGATACATTTGTTACAGCGAAACTGCAACGTCTGTAGACCTTTAAAAAAAATGTTTCTTATTGCTCTACAAACCAGACCTCCACAGCTTTTATTACGGTATTCCTCGGTGGAAGAAAATTTACGACGTTTTAAACTTTTTTTTCAGTTAAGGGAAAAGATGATAGTCGGACGGAGCCAAATCTGGTGAATAAGGGGGGTATTCTACTAATTCAAGCACTAAATCACAAATTTTTTGCACATCAACATGAGATTTGTGTTCAGATGCGTTGTCCTGTAGAAACAAAACACCTTTGGATAGCTATCCACGCCTTTTCTCTTCAATTTTTCCCGTAGGGTGGTCAGTAATATCGAATAGTAATCTCCAGTTATTGTTCGTTTGTTTAAAGAGTCGTTTTCAAATCGAGCACAGATCGAACGCGATGCTCCTACCTTTGCACGCTTTTGGTCATAATTCTAACATTTGGGGATCCATTTTACAGCAATTTTTCTCATGTCCAAATCGACGTGAACTATATGATGAACACGTTCGTATGAAATATTCAGTGCTTCAGATATCCGTTTTAGCCCAATTCGACGGTTTGATAAAATCGTGTGATGAACTGCATCGATATTTTCGGGGATTGACACAGAAACTGACCTTCCCGATCGGTTTTCATCTTCAATGGACAATTTACCTCTTTTGAAGCTTGCAGTCCAATTTTTCACGATCGCATACAAAGGACATCGATCACCAAGGTTATTAAGCATATCTTCGTAAATCTGCTTACCTCTTTACTCTTTTAAATACAGGTACTTGATGATACTCCAATTTTTCGATTTTCACAATTTCGGTGGACATCTTTTTTCTTTTAATTTATTGCGTAACTCTAACTCTAGTTTTTTGACATCAAACTTTACACTGACACTTCTAATAAGTTATTGATGGTTGCTATGGTAACGCAGTATTTTGTTTATGCATGGAACTGCTCTAGGCTAACTAGATATCAATATATCCTCGTATCTCTACTAAACTATAGAGTGGGCTATCGGAACAGATAAAATAGGGACAAAGGGCCTAACCCTTACTGTCCACTCCATAGTTTAGTAGTTAAGGAATAAATGTGTAGTATTGAACAGGTGAGTTAACATATTTTCGTTCACCTCCAGACTCTGAAGACGATAACTTGGTTATCGAAACGCACGTCAGAGAAACAGTGTGTGTACAGCATTCCCAACGTTTTGAATCGTCACCTAATTACAAGGTGTGTGATATTTTTTTATTTATTCCAGTTACTCTTATATCGTATATTTATTCACGGATAATTATACCTGTGACTTTCTTTTCTTCGGAAATGTCGGGCGTCATCTTTTATTCACCCTGTATCATATCATATCTAACTTTATATATTTGAGTATATTATATAATACGGATATTTCGTTGACATGGGAAATCCTCTCAGTAAAAATTAAAAATTGATAAGTTCAAACCGAACTCCTACTAACTATATTTAATTATACTTGATATCGCATGAAGTCTCTTAACTCTGACTGACAGGCTAGTCCCGAAATATTCCCTTCTAATATCCTGAAACGACATGGGGGAATTTCTAGGGAATATATTTCAGTTTGATAGTCAGTGGCGTAACAGGAAACAACCAAACATTACTTAATGGGGATGTATTGCTCTTTGTATGACTAGCTCACTGAAATTCTACTTAACTTGTATTGAAAGTGATTGTTGTCAACATCGATTGATTCTCAAGTTACCAAGTCCTTAATGATTACTGTGAAAAAATTAAGAGAGAAAGGGGAAGAAGACAATTTGTTATGGTCCAAATAATCAATTAATCACTGAATATATTCTTCACCATACAATATTCAAGAAGAATGGGCAGAAAGGATACACAAATACAGAAAAGATTAGAATAAATGTGACTTATCATATCTTGGTCATAGAGATTATTACCAGTCACATTTTCATATTTCCTACAAGAAGTCATGTTTCAAAAGAAAGCTGTCAAATCTGGAACTTATTTTTTATCCTACTGATCTGTTTTTACAAAGTCGTATTCCAGAAAATTTTACCTGATCTTTTATCCTTTAATTTTTTTCTCGTAGAGTGGTCAGTAATGTCGAATAGTAATCTCCAGTTATTTTTCTACCCTCACCAAAAAAATCAATCTTGATCACTCCATGGCAATCCCTAAAAACTGAAGCGAGAACTTTTCCAGCAGATTTTTGGACACGTAACTTCTTAGGTCTTGGAGAACCTAAGTGTCGCCATTCCATCGATTTTTGCTTTGTTTTTGGATCGCAGAATGTACCCAAATCTCATCCATAGTAACAATTCGGTTGAAGAAGTCTACATTGTTTTAAAATCGAGCACAGATCGAACGCGATGCTTCTACCCTTGCACGCTTTTTGTCAACATTCAAACATTTAGGGATTCATTTTGCAGCAATTTTTCTCATGTCCAAAGTGACGTGACCTATATGATGAAAGCGTTCGTATGAAATATTCAGTGCTTCATATATCCGTTTTAGCCCAATTCAACGGATAAAATCATACCATGAACTGCATCGATATTTTCTGAGACTGACACAGAAACTGGAAGTAGACACAATTAAAATTAATTATAAGAAGAAACAATTATTCATTTATAACACTTATCTGAGAACAATAACATTATCAGTATATTTAGGGATCTTTGTTATTAATAGTTATATCCAATGTACAATTTGTTTAGTCCCTTAGGCATCTCATTCTTCAGAACTAAACATGTTTCGCAGATCGAAATATTAGCTTGATGAGTACAGAACGAACACTTTTCACTAATTTTTTAGCGGAATAAGTGATATCATCTGGTATCTCTGAGAAGCAGCAATTCTACTATAGTTGCTATTTGTGCGATCCACCAAATTGCAAATAAAAAATTGTGACATTTGTCTTAATTTCCATTTATCATATGTCATCAATTTCTCATCTCTATATGTTGAAGAACTTCTCCAATATTCACTATCATAAAGTTGTTATATCTAAAGCTCAACAGTGATTAAAAAATACTTTTCCGAACAATGTTTAACTATATCCGACCGCTTTAAGCTGTTACTTTTGATACTTAAATGTACAGTTCAACGTCCATTGTTATAGCTCAATTATTTATTCTTCTTCAAAATGTCTCCGTTCGGCTTCTATTCAATTTAATTTTGTCTTCAATACTCACAGTAATCAATATTCTCTACCCTACTCTTCACACAATCCACAGTTTTCTAATGCGAATGTGGATCAAACCAAATGGTTCATGCGTGGTAAGAATTTCTCTTCATGCTATCTTTTCATACGAGAGTATGAATATGAAGACTAGTGAGCAGTTTACTACGAAATCTTCTAGTTATAATTTCTTTAACAATAATATGACATTAATGTACAAAGTTCCATACGGTATACAAGCTAACAATATAGCAGCTCGTTATACACAATACTGCACTTTAACACAACGCCCGAAAATACGTTTTCCGAGGGAGAAGACGTACTGCATACTGCATACATACATTTCTGGTTAATGGCATCCCGGTGTGGATTATATGTTGCGACGTTTGCGACAAAGTCAAAATTCACGGGTTTGTATGCGCATTTAAATGACATCTGGGACATAGAATTTACAAGTACATTAATATATGATGTTTTAAACAAAATGTGAAGTTATAACGAAATACTCGACAACATCTCCTAACAAACTTTGAATACATAATCATTAAATGATATGATGATATTTCTTTAATATTCCTATTTCTTTACAACTTAAGATTGAAGCTTTATCGAGAAGCCATGAAGATAATTGGAATATTGTTATTGGAGTAATAATTAATGTATAAAACAAAAAACAAAATTCAATCAGAATAGGCCATCAGTCCCAATTTTTCTGAATATATCCGTTTTATCGATGAGGTCTCACATAATGCTTATTACTGCATAATTTTCAAATCAAAATATACCGAAAATGGTACACAGTATCGAGTTTTATTAGGAAGTAACTTTTTGGTGTGAAATTAAATGATATTTAAGCCCACTTGCAATTTTGCTTACTAAATCGAATATTGAAAGAGTTTTGTTCAATACTTCTTGGTGAGATCCGTGTAACTAGCGCCCTGTATGAGAGTCAGACAAACAAATTAAATGGATGTATCAGCTTCCAAAACATATTCGTATGAAATTTCGTAATTGTAAAAAATGTAATTTTTTTCAACTCCCCTTAACTTGAATACGGATGGCGATACAAAAATTTTTCACGGAGCAAATCCCAAATATAAATAACAAATGAAAATGATATATGCAACAATGTTATCGTACTTTTATCAATTTTCAGTCAACGATCAAATCGAAAAATATAACAACCACAATGACGTATCACATAATATTGTCATGTCATGTTATGAATCAATAAACACTGTCTCTTATGTTCTTAATTTATCAAAACACTACACTTAACAAATTAATCGATTACTTCTATTTCAGTTTGTTCACTATGACTATTTATTATAAACGGAACTAAACTGTGCTATACAAATCCTTTATACATCCCGGAAGAAAGCTAAATACTTCCAGAACATCAAGACACAAAACAAATGAATAAAAAGACGTTCCTAAGAAGCAATGTAAATAAACCGCTTCCTATAATACAAAGCTAAATAAAGAGCATACATCAACGGCGACGCTTCGAACGAATTTTAGAATTCCTGGTATTTTAATCGTACATCGAAGGTTGTCCCCTTCGCCGGATTTCATAATAGCCAACCAGGGCCGGCTTAAGGATCCGTTTTGCGACCTTTTTCGTAACAATATTAATTTGAACACATTCCATAAATTTCGTGGATTTTTACTGATATGAGAACGGACTGAACAACCAAAAATCAATATCCAATTAATCCAAATATATCTCATTAATTTATTGATAGGTAAAGTCGAAATTTTATGAGAATTACTCATTCACGGAGCAGTTTTACAGGATTACTATAAATATATACCGACAGACTAAGAATCTTCCTTTCCAACTCAAGTCAAAATATTTCAAGTTTAAATTGAAGATTTCACAAAATTATATAGATCTAGCACCTTTAGATGAATTGCATGATAAGCAACACTTTGCCCCGGATATGTCATGACACCGAAAAATAACTCTCATTTTATACATGCATTTTAAGGGTTTGGTGAATTTTTGAAATTCTTTGATACGTTATTATTAGTAACACAAGTAATAATAATTTTTCCATGCAACATTTTAGTGCCTTTACAAGGAAATATGCGGAATAGCTGAATATTAAATTACAATAAATTCAGAAAGGGATAGAGGGATAGAAACCTTGATGATTCAGTCAAAATTTCTATGGTGACAGTAGCGTAACATGGGAAATGCATGGAAATTCAGTTATAAAGAATGATAGATTCCAGATTATTGAAAATAATTATCTTTTTTTATCTCTGTTCCTACCATCACACACAAGTACATCGTTGATTTTAGCACTATCACACGTTATAAACACTTTATAAGTAATTTTTGCCTGTGTGCTAGATGTCAACAAATCCGTAAGAGACCGTTGATGACTTCCAACCGGCATGTTTCTTTAGTTTCATCAAGTCTCTCCCAGATTCAACTAGAATTCGCCACTGTTACTATTACACAAACTTGATCGTGAGCATTATTTTGAAAATTAGTAATTTGTGTGTCTTCTCTTTAAAAAATTACGTTGAATCTGACTCTATAGTCCAATGTTTTAAGCAAGCTCCTTAGTTCTTTGAACTATAATTTATCTCAAATTTTCAAGTATATTTAACTCTAAATGCGTTTTTTCATTGTTTTTATTGTATTTTTTGCTTTGTAGTTCAGTTTGCTATTTTAAACCCTTACAGATGTACTGATGTTTGTATCTAGATTTTGTAAGTCTGCAACAGCTCCCTTATGATCCATCCATCTACTATTGGATGGTAGAATTACGATTGTATTAAATGATACTTCTTGTGATATACCTGTTTTTGGCCAGGTGTGAAGCTTTGGTAACAAGTTCTAGGATTAGCAGAATCCTTGGAAAAATCAAAAACGAGTAGAACTACTTCATACGGCTGATCTTTCCATATTTCCATGACCGGTGTGAATAATCACTAGGCAGCATAATTCCGTGATTTTTGACTTTATATTCAATACTATTGTGGACTAAAGATATGTCGCGAAACGCTGGTGCACCGGCTAATAAAAATTCTGTCCCTTTCACACTACGTTTTGTTTAAAATGGTGTTGTGAGATGTTTTCATTGGTGAGTTACGTTATATTCTTCCCTGAAATCAATTAGTTATAGAACTTAACGTACATATATCTTTTTTGTGCTTAGCTACGCCAATTTCAACTTTATTCATTTATCCGTAAACGCGCTTATCAATTCTCAATCGAACTGCAAGTTAGGGAGTTGTAAGCCCTTTCCCGTCGATATATTAAACGAATTTTGTATATCAATAACATTTCTTTTTATATTGTCGGCGATTGCATCTCAAGATACTTAGCCTAGAAAAATAAACTGCTTTATCAAGTTGGTATATCTGCGATATACCCTCTGTACATAAAACAGCAGATTTTATTTTCACATCACAGCTTGGCTGAAGTAAGTTACCCATTAGAAAATAAATGGAATCGATTAAGTGGTGAAATATTGAATATTATATGGCGAAAATAACCAAAGTACCTCCTAGAAGGGACGCGCCTTACATTTTTATCAACTTCACACCAATAACTAAAATGGTCGCTCCAGGGTGTCAAGTTTAGTGAGTTGTGTTTCTCCCTGTATGAAGAGAATCATTTGTTAGAGCATTAAATATTGTTCGAATACATATTCATTGATCATGAAAGTACATATTCCACCGATAATATCAATAATCGAACCAGCACCGGTTACACTCATCCTACATAATTTAGTGCTTGAAACTGTACGTGAGACTTTTAATTCCATCATGTTTTCACATTGTGACATGTTAAAACTTGCACGCTATAGTGTTGTATCCAGTAGGTATGGAGGTAAATGCACCTGTTACTGCAAATTATATTAATATGGGGGTAAACGTCCCTTCGGTTGACATGCAGCGAAATAAAATCACTCATTTGACAAGGTATAATAAAATTGTTTCATACAGTTCAACGAGTATTTTCATTATGTCGTATCAAGTGACAATCATGTCAAAATACTCAATATAATTTGAAATGATGGTAAGAAACCAAATTGGAGTTTCATGTAGCAATCAATGCATTTTGTATGATATAGAAATAATAATTATAAATGAAAGTATTTTTCCACAGTTATAGAATGAACTGGATTGAATCACGTCTTCCGGGGTCTAAATTATCTAGACTGAACATAACTTTTCTCAAATGTACACAATGTATGTTCCGTCCGTATAGAAACTCAAAGAAGTTGGAATGTTTTTTGTAGTCCTAACAGACGACATCAAACACATCTTGCTTAGTATGAAATGATTATTAATTTTGCAGATAAGGTAGTTGAATAGCGATCTCTATAATTGAAACCAACCACTTTTCCTTTCTTCAAGATCCAGTGATTGGAGCTTCTTTATTCAACCACTCTTCATCTAGAAAATGTGAATTAACGGAAATATTTAACAGATATTTGGAATCGTTTGGATATTTAAAATTTGGAATGCAATCCAATCGATGTCCAAAAAGAGAATTGTCATTTATACCAATTGATATAAAAAATAGGTGAGGTTAAAAGAAGATCATGAAATTATGCAATGAAATGAATATTTAGTGCGTCTTTGAAAGTATTAACAGGTAACAATCATCTGTATTTTTTCTGAAAAATAAATGAAAGTCAAACCTAGTAGGTAAAAGTAATGTAGGTAGAAGTTGATACTAATGTTTTATATTGTCAGTGAGAAAGTTTCACGAAACACAAATGTCATACAATGTTTATGTTACAATTGCCCCTGAAAATAAAATAGGCGAGTTTGAAATGACATACAACTTCAAAATGCATTTTGATATCCAAATAATCACAAGGTTATTAGGAATGTCAAAGTATTCAAATTGCGATATTGTCCAATTTTTGTCTTTGGTTCCTGACTACTATATATGTTATTGGAATAACTGATAGAAGCTCGTAAACGAGACACTTGATGAGAAGTATTTGATGGTTGAGTTTGTAACTATTTTTGGATTATTTGGAGCGTGTCGTCATGAATAATTAGTCATTCAGCACACCATTTCTAAATACAAAAACGAGTTATTTGCTCTTTATTGTATTATACTTGAAAGCATGTTGACTTTTACTGTGCTCTCAAACATCGAGGATTTTTCCTGAAATACATGAATAAATATCACTGTCAATCGAGTTGGTATGGATTGTTTAAGAAAATGTTGCTACGGAATTTCTTAAACTGTCATAAGCGATATACAGTTCACTATTTTCCTAGATCCTCCGCTCCTTTCGTAGCAGAATAAGGAGCAAAAATCATGATAAAAAAACATGGTGGATAGAAGTCTACAACGGTAAATCATGGAGAAGGTGATCATTCCATTTCTTATAGAGATACCTTTGCGGAAAAAATCTCCCAATCTAGTAACTCGGCAGATTTTGGAACGTCATCATCCACTATTGTACTTTCAATTTTACTATAATGGTTCTGGAGATTTTAGTGAAGGTGCGAAGGTCCCTAACGTCACAAGGTATTGATGCAATTGTTTCAGTTGTAAGATGGATTGATTTTAATGTTCATAAGTGAGATTGCTGACTATTTATAAAAATTGGAATTTCCTGAAATTATAAATATTATGATATTTTGTGATTTCATAAATATTTTCAACAATCTTCCACGTAAACAATCACTTTCAATAGCAATTGTACGAGAAAATGATTCTAAACCTTTCATAAATGTTATAATTTTTTAAAGTGTAGAATATAAATCATAACATACTTATTGCTGGTTGTCTTGAAATAAGTATTCATATAAAAATTGAGTAAAATATTCATCCTAGAAAATATATTGTAAAGTTGAGTCCATTCATTCAGTCTCGAGATATTTCTAAACAGTTTGTACGCTACATAAATTCAAAAAGTTAACCATTGAACAATGTTTCATTCGGTTTCCGCCGCGCGTACCTACGTATGCAAACATGCGCGTAAATCACACTCGAACCATAAAGCATTTCTGGACGATTATGTCAGCATCATCGTACGGAATTGCGAAAAGTATATATGTAGTTTCTGCTTTTCTTAATGCTCCCTTATTTGAAGGATACGGAGTTTCTTAACAAAGTTTTCTTTTACAGTTTACACGAGTAATTCTAAAAATTCCCGTTGAAAGTTGTTTTTAATTAATTCCGGAAAGTTTTACAGTTTGTTTCCGAATGAATCATATATTTGAGTATATTTTTCACTGGAAAAACAATGAATGACATTCTTCGGAGAAATATACCATTAATTCCAGTTGGTTAGTCCGTTATATTTTCCGAGTACTTTCGAAAGAATTCTAATTATCGGGGTATTTTAAACAACCTTTAGATATAAATTATTATTCTACCTATTCTACTATGAATTGTAGCGAGTTTAACAAACAGATACTGGGAAAATTCAACTGATCGTTTGTACAATTATTATAGTTTATTGTTCACCATGACACAGACTGTTCAAAAATGGAAAGAGCTTCATAATTAAAACTTCGTATTACCAGAGTGTTGGTTAGATAATGAAGTATCTGAAAAAAGATACCGTTTCATACATGCAAAGAAATATATTGTGCATATTATTGAACGTAGGGAACAAAAAATTAGCAAATATAAGCAGCCTTCGAATGATAAAAATATGATTATTCTCACAAAACTAAGACAAAAGTCGGTGGGGTGAATCTAATGATCACGTTATAGATTTCTTTACACTTTGGCCAAATTCACTCGACATATTATATGAGACAGCAGAAAAGATGCGCGAAGTAAGCGAAGTAATAGGAAAACCAATACAAGAGGATTAGATGGTGGACAAAATGAATACAGGAAGAAATGAAGGAGGAAAAAAGTGAAGACGTGAGAAACAAACTGAATGAAGCGAAACAGAAAAGTTGGGAAGAATTTGAAGATGAATTGAACAAAGAATATGAAGAAAGTTTGGCAGGGTATAAAACTACTGGCAGGAAAAAAAGGGGATAAAAGGAATTGAAGATGTAGAAAACAATTCATAAAGAAATATCAAATACATGGAATACATTATTGTATTCGAAGAAACTCAAGGAAGAAGCAGATCAAACATACTCGTACATCTCATGGCAGAAGAGGAAATTCAAATTTGGAACAAATAAAGAAGGAGCCAAAGAGGCAATACAGGGCATAAAAATCAAAAAAGCCAGCTGAGTAGATGTAGAAATGGTCAAATATCTGGGAGAAGGCATTGGATATGTGAAATGATGAAGGGAACATGGATATCAAAAACAATAACAGCTGGAGCGGAATTTGGAGAAGGGTCAGGAGAGCAGTCATATGATGTGCCATAGAGTTTCATATGGGAAATGTATCTTTCTACTTCGGTCTATAATGAGAGTCATAAGATCCGAACAAATGAGTGTCATCCACAACATTTGGGCAAACCTAAGATAAGTGTTTAAGAGAAAAAATTGTTAAAAGAGAATTTGGATTGATCATAATCCGACGAAAATATCGACACTTTGAATATATGCGTTCTGATACTCAACTGATAGCTAAAATGATCTAAGAGACCAAAAATCATAAACAAGTGATACATCTTAAGAATGGTGGTTTCTCTCGAAGTATTCAGGATAAACTAGTTAACTCATATAGAATTGTTAATTTTGAGCTTTTTCAATTTTTATTTCTGAGTGCTGCAGAAATAATTTTGAAGATACCACAGTAAATGTTCCATTTATTGGTTTGTTTACAGTTCCTTTTCCATCCAATTGAATCTTTCAATGATTTGGTTTTCATATTTTTTTCATATTTCATATTCAGCGGATTGAAAATGTTTATTATATTACTAATATAAATTTGAATACTTCTGGTCATTCTTTATATGGTATATGGCTATTAGTTTGCGCGCCACTGGTTAGATGCGTGAGGAAGGTAAATGTGCGTGTCGAATACATTTCCGAAAATGAAAAAATAAACAGAAAATAGTTAAAGACCGGTGGAGTGTGTTAAAATTTCAGGCACAAGTGATTGCGGATCACGAATAGTAAATGATGGGGGGGTTTGTCATTTTGACCCATTCTGCTTTTGGGTAATCAATTTATGAGGTCAATTACAAACGAGGAGGTGTTCTCGAAGGCAATGTTCGACGAAAGTCTGTTAAATATTTATGAGGCCATAATTGAAGTTTATTGGCCACCGTTGGTTGTAGTTGGGAATTCAGTCGATGAGTTGGATATTATGTACATTTGGAATTATATCGATAACATTTTTCTATGCCGTCAAAGATAGGACATTATATTTTCTTTCTCATACAGGAAGGAACAATATTATTTATAGGAGAATGTCAAATGAAAAAATTGCCAATTATCCCAAATTCAGAATAATCTAAGTTGGAAGAAATGTAAAAAAAATATCACATATTGATACATTCGAATATGATGTTTGTAAGGTTTCAAAACGCTCAAAAGTAAATCAGTATAAAACATAGAATATAAAGATAAATAGTGGCAAAAGTCAAGCTATCTTCTACAGAAAGAGATCGAATCACTGATTCCACCAGAATATACAGAACGACGATGACCAGTTGATAAAAAAGCCCAAATAAATGTGTATCACAATGGATCAAGAATCATTCTTAACACCGTGTTGTAAATGAAAACAAGAAAGAAAAGAAAGATCAAATTGAAGATAGACGCTAAACTTAGGTTCCTAGGATACTAATATTTACTTTCACGTTAGTCTTGATAACATACATACGACATGAACCACAAACACATCAAATCACGATAAGACAAGCAATGAATGTTCATTGGACAAGTTTCGAAGAGCGAAACCGGAACGGAAAATGTAGTGAATCTAGTGGACTCAAGAGCTACTCAAGGAACTAAAAAAAGATCGAAATGCGAAATTGAAGGAACTTTGGAACGATACAAAAAAAACGTAGGCAGTCGAGGAACAACTAGATCGATAAGTTAGATTATTTGACAGAATACAAAAAAAATCACAAATGCATTATAAAAAAAAGTTTTTTTGTTCTGTTGGTGTGTTCATAAGACCTATGAGTAAATCAATTTCATTTCCAACTTTTTTTAAACAAAATCCGATGCCGGTGCGGAAAGCCCCAAAAATGTGCTGAGCTTAACGTGATATGGATTATACAGAGAGTAAGTATAATGACGACGTGTATATGAATCTAAATGACCCCAATTAGCAATAAAAGAAACCAGAGTACACTAAACTTCGGACTAAACCACCGAAAGGAATGAAGAGCTTCGACATACCAAGAATAAAAATTAATCTAAATGGATACAATGTAAGAAGGAAAGAATAAAACGCAAAATTGCGGCTGGTGAGTATTTCAACTGTCCTACTAGTAAACTAGAGCTATAGGATTGTTTATAATTTTCGTACTTTTACCTCATAGACGGAGAGTTATGCTGTAGAGAGTTCGTGGTGAAGAGGAGGTTTGGCAATACTCGACAACAGTTATATAAGTTTCTCCATAACTTTCACTATGATGTTGATAAAACTTATGAAAAAGTACCAAACTGTTTGTATCTAAAATTTGCCATGTAGATATTTACAGCTGTAAATATTTTGCAGTTTTATTTACATATAGGCACAAACAAATCTAGAGAATTTCTTAATGAGGAGTGGGCTAGAAATAGGGCTGCGAATTTTCATAATATTGGGAGGATTTGGTGACGTGACATGTAGTTAGATAGTACAGAGTAGCCCCTGTAGAGTAGATAAATATTCTGTATTTAGGTTATGTAATAATTGATAGAAAATAACTTTCAATTATGGAAGATATTTGGTATTGTATAACGTGAAACAGCTGCAAGGTGATTTGATCAATAATTCGACCATCTCTAAATTTATTAATTTACACTTTTTGAAATATGGAGGCAGTCAATAATCAAAAATATTCTATGACATTAGTATTTTGCGAAATTCTTTATGTTCACCCAAACATTACGCTTTTCATTAAAAAAAAATCTAGAAATCAGTGAAGCAGATCATTGAGTACGCTTTTAAGTCAATTATGTTGATATTTCGAAGAGAAATTTTATTACGGACCTGTCTGGTTCGTTCACCGTCCCTTTTTTCAAGTCAAACGAGAGCAAAATCACCTCCGCGAGAGGAATGTCATAAATTCAAGCTATTTCGAAATTCGTCTTCATTATTCTCGGTGATGTATTGATTTCGTCGTGTAGGAAAAGCAAGGCCTACAGAGATTTCCCTGCTTTATTAGAAAATTTGCAACTGGCGGCTGGAAGACGGCAACGCCAGGAATTACAGAGGTCTTACAATGGCGTTTCGATGAATTTTCTAGGGTACAAAAAAGGGGTTGATAAATATGTTATACAGAAAAGATTATTTATCGATAAAAAATCCAATCCAGAGCATACAGTTACTCTCTATACGTTATGAGGAATTTTTTGAAATCTATAACTTATAAATTTCATGAGATGTTATTCTAGCACTAACGATTTTTGGAAATACAAGTCAAGAAAAGTTACTACAGGCTAACATCAAAGATAAATTAAGACTAATATGTTTTCCAATTCACTCAGGTAATACGTAACAATAATGGTAGTATCCAGAGTAATTATGGTACCAAAACCAAGAAAACCATTGCTTAAAGTAGAACTCTACACAACTACGTCATTATTACCAATGATTTCAACACTATTTGAGAAGATATGGTTAATAAGAATGCAATGAAATCTTGATCAAAACGAGGTTATTTGATCCTACGATTATTCAGAGCTTCGACTGATTAAAACAGGAGTTCCTCATGGCCGTGTATAGAGACCTATTGTATAGGTACTTGTTACGAAAAATTTGCATATTTGCAAAAGATACGAAACTAGCTTTTGAAAAATAAATTGGAGAAGTGGTGAAGAATCTTTAAAATTCAAAAACAAAATAAATTAACAAATGGCGTATTGCTTGTCCCGTACCAGAAAACGGTCAATTATTCAGGACTACATCGGGACATGAAACTGAAGTGGCGGGAACTTATCAAAAAGAAAACAGAGGAACTGAAACCCAGATATTGGTTAATAGGATGAACTCTACAACTTACTATTAAAAATCAGATGCTAGCTTATAAACAGATACTCGAATCAGTATGGATTTATGGTTAAAAATTATGGGGATGTACTAGTGAAAATAATTATGCTTGATTCCAAAGAGTCCAAAGCCGAATAATGAGGAATATGTTCAATGCCCAGCGTTATGGATCCAATGAAAATCTACATAAAAAATCTTATATACAAACAGTCAAAGAAGGGTTAAAGAAGATTGATGAGGTCAGAAAGAACTATTTCATAATCACAACGCAAATATTGGATCTTTCCTATAATGAAGCCATAGTCCGCAGGCTCAAACGCACTGATCCTTTTGAACTTGTATGGAAAGCTACAGCTAGATCCCAGTTCAATTATTAGTAGCCACAAGTTTGAAGTGGTTATAGATGTCTATATCTTAAGGGAGCCATGAAAATAATACTAGTTGTTTTTTATAACTTCCACGGGAATGGCAAGAAGTGTAGCTGGTATAAATGGCGAAGAAAAAATAAATTTGGAATGGATTAAATACCCATTTATCCAAAAAAAAGAAAAGAAATATAGGATTACTCTGCCTGGATAATTGAAAATAAAACATATTTCTTAAAAAACTCATGAAGGGAAAACTTACATTTCTATTCAAGACAAAGAGAAAATTCACTATCTCAACCAGCTGTGAGAGTCAGATACTTACCACTTGACGGATCAGATGGTAAGATAATATTATTGGTGGTGAGGGCTCACTTCTTGAAATACTGTCTGTACCGAATACATTAAATCCAGCAGGACAACTGTTGCTGTGCGGAGAGTGACTATTCCTTCTAATGTGTACGGATTGTTTCTTTTTTTACAAAGATTGAAGGAATTCTAGAATTGCTTTGAGATTTGATGGAATGATACCACTAGATTCAGAGCCAGATAATATATTATTGGATGTCCTTCTTTATTCATATTTGAATCTGTTTTCTCAATTCGTAAGCATGGGTTTTCCTATTTTAGAAAGGTCATTGCGCAGCTATTCACTAAGGAACGCGAAGCACCATATAATGCAAAAAAATGCGGAATCAGTTGCCAATTGACATCAAATATTTAACATAGTTTCTTCATTTCGCGAAAATTTGAAGGCAAATTCTAATACTAATATCCAGTTTTGAACATTCTACATATTTATTTAATATTAGTATCAATTTTTTTATAAAAATTTACACATATTTTGGGGTTGCCGTATATTTAATTCTAATTTCTAGTTTATTCACATCATTGAATTTGTCGTACTTTGAAAGTGTATGTAACATAAATTACTTATAAAAATTATGACAAAATACATTACAATACATACAAAGGTGGTATCGTTATTTATTTTATTTTTCGTGTGCATACTTTATATTTAGATTTCATTTCATTCGTATATTCATTCAGTTATTTGTCTTGTAGTCATATATTGGCTATTGTATAAAAATTTTTTGACAAAAAAGTATTTTCCTCACTCTCTCTCTCTATTCGAAATGAATCGATCAGCTATAAAAATGGAGAAGAGTTTTGTAATTGGAAAACTTCAAAATTCAACAAACATTCGAGTAGAAAGTTTTATAATCCTTGATTGTCAATGAATTTATGTTACAAAGCTTTTAGGATAAATCGCTTGTGTAGTTACTGAAAAATCCATTTCCAAAAAATCAAATTGATGGAAAGAACTTGTCGATCATAATTACTCCTGCAGAGAATATGCCTGAATAATTGATTTGGCAGATATTTTTTTCTATTTCAATGATATTTGATCCGTATTTTGCAGATTAATAATTGGGAATAGAAAATCGAAAAAAAAAGAAGAATTAACGCAGACGTTAACAGATGGTGAGAATTGGGCGAAAACAATTCTGTATATATTAGAAATGGCTAACAAGGAGCAAAAGGTGAAAATCCGAGCAGAATACTTAATCAAACTATTGAAAGAAAGCACTAAAAACGTACAGTTGATTTAGAGGTATCGAGGAATTTAAGAAGCCGTACATTTCGGATAGAGAAAAATGTATTTCTTTCGAAAAAAAAAACAAAGCAATCAAAAAAGTAAGAACGGAATAAGAATAACTCGAGAACTCGAATAGAAATAAATTTTTATTATTATTATAAATATTTTGTGAATGTGATCTACCTTTGTAATAAAACGCTTCTTAACTGGAAATACATTTTAGTCAAGTACATCCTTGTTATTATTATCCTTGAATCCTTTTCTAATCAGTATTGTAATTCCATTGGTGTAGAAATTATATGATTGAGTTACGACTTCAATAAGTCAACATTCCAATATTTTATCCATTTTTATATCGCTCTATTTTAATGCAGTTCAATAAAGTATCTCATATTTCGATACGCTCAATTAAATTTCATGCGGCAGCCTAATGTCGTTTTGCTTTATATATCCATCATTTATGAAATGATTTCAAACTGCTTGATGGGCCAGTGCATCAGCGATATCTTGACATTTTGAATGCCGATATAACTCGATCAGTTGATACAATTTCGTCGGGTTTTCCGAAAAAAACATATCCCTATTTACATTTAAAAAATTTTTTTCCACACTTCTTCTACAGTTTCCTAAAAATCTATCAATAAGTACTACTTGATGGCTGAATAATATTCCCTAATTGTTAAAATTCTAATAATTCATGTAATAGAAGGATTGAATTGCAAATTAACAATTTTGATGTACTTATTCATATCCAGCTCTTGATTTCTTTGTAAATTCTTGTAGAATGGTGTTAAGAGCATGTCTTCGGTCACTCTTCTTTTCCTTGTATGGAAAATTACGAAAGTAATAAAAGTTTTAGAAATAATCGATGGTACAAAAATCAAATTTTCCACATCACTTGCCAGATGAAAAACATGTAAACTTTTAAGGTTGAGTCACCCCTAATTAACGTTCAATAATGGTTCGATTGTCTTATATTTACCACTAATTGAAGCCTTCATCAGGCTTTTACATTTATTAAAGGGTTTCTAAGAAATTGATTTTTCGAAATGTTTCGTCCACCTTTGAAGCTCTATAACTCCTCAGGCATGCAGCTTGGTATTGAAGTAAATTGCCCTCAATCATCATATTTTGTACACTATGTCAGTTGTTATTAAAAAATTCGTATAATCTGAAAAAATATGTTTCAATGCATTCCTGATTATTCAAATTATAATCCTATATTTGCAAGTATCTTAGTTCTTCCGCCATTTTATGTGTCATATTTGATAGAATAACGCATTTTTTCTTAGATTGATTTGAGAAAATATTCATTATAAATATTCGATATCATTATAAAAATGTATGTGGTGCAGTTCCTAAGATTCAGATATAGGGTATATTTTGTTATTGACATATTTCGTAAAGCATGAGTGAAATTCTCATATTTTGGAGTAGGCTCGCCGCTCCTGCACCATATTTACAAAAATAGATCCAATTATTTCGACGTAAGTATACAGAGTTGGTTTTACAGGTTTAATTTTATAACTGCATAGGCGGAGCGGATGAAAAGGATAACGACTAGGCAAACGACCGGAAATTGGAATCTGTAAGAATAAGTTGAAGGAAAAAATGAAATAGACAAAAATAGATATAGAAATAAGGAATTAACACTTCCTTTAACATTACCTCTAATTTTTTTGAAAGAGCTTGATCCAGATTGGCCATTTACAAACTTGATCGAGATATTGTACTCAAGTACTAGTGCGCCAAATTTCATTGAATTCGATCAGTCAATTCATTACGATTCGATATCCTCTTACGGTCGGGTCGTAATAAATTCACCACCCCAATAGGCATATTCTCCGCCAGAATTGAAATATTTTATTACTTTCTACCTCTATAGAAGCTCACTTCTATTACTGCTTGCAATAATAATGGAACTGAATCCATACTTTGCTATGTCTCTACTATTTTATTGTCCAAACGGTACTTGACGAAAAAAATTATTTACACTTATATAAACTTAGTAAATATTTTAATAGAATAAATCAAAGGAAAAGTGGATCAGGAGCGGAAATTATATCATTAATAACCAAGATATTCAAACACCTACTAAATAATTTTACTACCACCAAAATATGTCTCTTTCGAAGCAATAAACTTTATGGCAGTGATATACATCATTGTTAGATATACACGACACTAAAAGCTTCCGATGGTAATAAAATGTTTTCGTGTCTATGAGCCATATGCTAAGAATAATAAACGCAACCACCCTAACAATAACTCAGTATTCTATAACTACAAAAATATACAAAGCATCCCAACAAAAACTCTCCACTCGATATTAATATAAAGGTGCCACTTCTACAAATAAACGAAAAATATGTTAGAGTAATTATGTACTTGTGATAACTTTGCTATCATCTTGCTAGATTTAATAAGTCTATAATATCTATATAATGAATGTCTTAAAGCGGTACGAAATAAATTCTTTATCATGGTTACTGTAATTTATGGAAAATCAAACAAATTCAAATCATGAATTCATTAGCATATCCATCGCAAATTGTCTGATTTACCACCTATATTCCAAGGGAGAATTAATAAGATAGAAAATTGATTTGGCGAGTTTGTCAATGTGGAGTATGTGAAAAGAGCAGCTGAGTATGCATTGAGTGATAAAATCAAATTATGTTTGATACTTTGGTTTACGGGCATACATCGAGTGAACTGGTATCTACTACATTCAATACTAGCAATATATCGATATG
Organism: Diorhabda sublineata; assembly: GCF_026230105.1. Classification (NCBI taxonomy): domain Eukaryota; kingdom Metazoa; phylum Arthropoda; class Insecta; order Coleoptera; family Chrysomelidae; genus Diorhabda; species Diorhabda sublineata. The sequence continues at coordinate 32,718,249 of NC_079477.1, forward strand.
GAACATATTGAAAGAAAATAAAATTCATTTCCATGAGCCTCCCGGGAGCTCAATGGAAGATTTCAAAAGGGGTACTTACTTTTGTAAGCCATTGATTGACATACTAGATAACAGTACTATCCAATTAGAAGATATTTTCTCATAAGTGCACTTTTTCATATGCCGCTTTTAGACAACGGAATATCTTTACTAAATAAATGGATAATGTTTGGGAATGTACTGTTGAAAATATTATTCTTTCCTTTTTTATTGAGTGCAATCTGAATTGCGGCGATTAACTAGAACTACTCAAAATAGAGTCTTTCCAGCATTGGCATAATTATATTCTAATTTAGGATACCCTTAAGATCCAGCGGATGGACGATTGAGTATGACAACGTTACCAACGCAACGTTCGTTAGCCCAGGCAAAACAAATCGACGCAAATTGTGAATTATTCAGATAGATTCTCTAAAACAAAAATGTTGAGAATGTTGACCATTTTCACCCAGTAGGTTAGTTATGAAGTTAACCAAGACCAAACTAACACCTATTTCAATTTTAATGATGAAGATTCAAATGAATTTTTCAAAGGTATTACGTTGAATGTAAGGCTGTAACTTTAGTACGAGTGTCATCGACAAATTTTTCAGTATCATCAAGCTGGCTGAAATGAGCTTCCTAATTCAATAAACATCACAGATTTAGGTTACTCTCAAGATCCAACGAATGGAAGATGGTACACGACTACGTTACCTCAATGCAATATTTCGAAACCGGTGGATAGGTAGGCGGGACTGACTTGAAAAAACGAATTGCGATTAGTTCTATCAAGCCTAATATATAAGATTAGAAAACAGTTTTATTTGAATAACGATTTTGCCAAGATGTTTGCGGAAACAATGTGACATCTACTTTATTAATATTAACTAGTTGTTTTTAGTTTCTACATTTGATCACATTTTCCAATTTCTGTATTTGAGCAAAGTTCTGTAATCATATGATTTGATTATATTCTATCCTTATAATTTAAAAACTGAATGAGGATTTCTAAGCTAATACATCGCTTACTTTCATATAAAAGAATGGAGGTTATACATCTGATTTAAAGAGAGGTTCAATTCAACCATCTCATTTTCACGTTGAAGAATATCAATTTATAATTCAAGTTTGCCATCTTTCAATAATGAACTCATTTTATTTTGATTTCATGCACTATATATCATGAGTGAGTGAATCAAACGTTTTGCACGTTTTGTAACATTTCTAGGATTATGTTTGAACATTTCGCTAGCATAAAGTATTCTTCTATTGATTGGAAAGGTTTGACTGGATAAATTTTATGTTTGATGTAATATGAAACGCACAGTTTTCTGTAACTTGGTAAATTCAAGCAAATAATTGACGCTATACATATATTTTCTTTCAGTAAGCAGCTATGAATCAACTGAATAATATAATTCAAATTCTATGATAGTGCCGTCAAAAATTTATTTATAAAATTCCTAGCTTAACAAATAAACCCAATATGCATATCTCTCTTCCTCTCCTGAGGTCCCAGACTACGTTAAAATTGAATCAAATGACAAAATCGTCTGATACACAACTGGTGTAACAAAATTTTCATCCCTCAGGGGAGACTTACACCATCAACATCTGATTCTGATAGAATTTCACATACATAATGGAATGGGGAGGTGACTGAACAAATTTGATTTGGTGGAAACGCCTTCATCTGAAGTTCAATGCATTATACTAATGATAGGATGTGATGTGTGACGATAAGTTGCGATAGATCGTAAATAGAAGGACACATATAATCTGAGTTGAGGTTTCAAAACCTAATCTTACCTAACTCAACTAAATCTAATTAATCTCAACCTAACCTCATCTAACCTAATGTAAGCTTACGTAACCTTTATACACCACGAGGTGGGTTTATAATTGGTATTGGTTCGCCCCGGATTTATCCGGTACCTCTAAAAGCTGAGAGGTGTTCCGCTATTCACCACCAGGAGAGGAATGTAAGGAACCAGCAACCTATTCAGGAACCTTGTCCAGCATAACTTAAGTTGATCTAACATAAACTAATCAGAACCAACCAGTTAATATGACAATATTTCTGATAAATACTACTTTGAAGGGCTCCCTCCCTTTGTCCCTCCGAACATTAATCGCATCATCCTAGTTTGATTGAGACCGTTGACTACGGCCCCCCGAGCCTTTCTCAAATCAACCTAGCGTAGATGGGATTGTATGCCCTCTACCACTCCCCAAAACTAGAAAGTGCCGCCTTCTTTTGGCTAAAATTGAGATGGAGTTTAAAAAACTTCTGACGATTGCTCAATATTAATTCCTTTTCCATGTCTACCAAATTTGAGTATCGACAAAGTTGTTCAATTTTGCGGCTACAATTTCAGTAACGATTTTATCGTTAAATCGGGAAAAAATTGGCTACATCTTCAAATTATTGGATTTTGAGAATTTCTCAAATTATTTCCAAGCAAGATTTATTTAATTTTTAGACACATCACCCAGATTTTGAAGATGCTTCAAATAACGGCCTTATACTTATATCAAAATTATATTTACTTTCTTTTAAAATAACTTCAAAGTACATATTGGACCAATTATTATTGTACTTTCATCCTGTAGTATTACGTTAGTTTCTTGTAATAAATCAATAACAGTTTTTAATCTGTTAATTGAGAATATTAAATATCTTTGCTTTATAAATTCAAGTATATTTATGATATAAGCGCTCTAAATCTCGTTGAGATCCAAACCCAACTAACCCTTTCAAATTTGAAGATGGTATAGTCTTTTCGGAAACTATGATATGAGTTCAGGTAAATCATCCAGCAACTGATTGTGAATTCCAAGCCAAATTTTGATGACAGTTTTCGAACGTCACATTCAAGTTTAGGCGGTATCTTTGAAATTAAAACATCATCTACAAGGAATTCCTATTTTTATTATATTTTGTTGCGTTCATATTTTCATGACATTTATTTATAAAAAAGATTCTTGATTTTAATCATTGTTACTGAGCAGTTACTAACGATTTACCCACTCACACGGATCTTGCTTGAAAATTTCATACTAATAAGCCATTTTGATGCCGAAAAGCCGTAAAGTAAACCGTAAACCTCAGTATTCTATCAATTGCGTTGCCTATGAGAATTGATAGTAGACAGCTATTTATGGTTAATGGATTTTAGAGCTTTAGAGCTTCAACATAAACAAATTAAACAACCCGTCAACTGATCACATTTACCCACAAGTCTACCAGAGTAGAAAGGATCATGTCATATGACTACAACTCGATCAGTTTCCGAACAACAATGAACATGATCGGGTTAACCCGATCATAGTTTCTGAAAAGTCCTTAACGGACTGTTCCATCACCACATTCTTTCAATAAAGCGCGAAATTGATGAGACGACAAACTTATGCATCAAATGCATCATCCCTAACTTGTCCTAATTTAATGACTTTTGATGCCAACACTTTTATGATAGAACAATGATATCCCATAAAATCTGGGAAGTTTCCATCGTCTTCTCAGAGTAACTACGTCCAACATTGCCAGAGCACTATTATTGGTTACTCATGGCAATTTGGAGCTTCAAGAATTTGTTCAAATGAATTGAGAATATCCTGACCTCTTATTTTTTCTTACATTGGAATAATAGTTTATAATTCATTTTTAGCCTAAACATCATTGAAAAATATCTTTACATCTACTGATATGTTTACAAAATTTAAATAATTTGACAATTCTTTCTATTCTACGCATAACTGTATTTCAAGAAAACATTTCTATACTTTTCCATATCGAAACGGTTTATTATGTTCAATTGAATTTACAGCTATAGAGTTTGTTTTTCTGTTTGAGGAAATTATTTTGTTGTGAGTTAATTGTGCTTTCAGTTGGTGCACTTGGACAATAAATACCTACAAGCAAAAAAGTCACGTATCACGTACCTTGTGATGCTATTTACTTACGACAGACATCTCAGTATTGAGAAACAAGATTAGGAAGTCATCTACACGATGAAAAAATAAAACTGCATGAACTATGAAAAAGTAGATATTCAATTATGAAAATTCGAACATATTTGCACCGAAATCATATTTTATATATAGTAAACAAAAAAAATTCCTAGTATTAGTTCACATACACAGGAAAGAGATAGCTGTTGATGACATCTAAGCAATTTGAGTGAGATTTTTAATCATATTTCATGAATTTCCATGTCAATATGAATAATTTAATTAAATAAATAATAAAAAATTATTTATTGCGGTAAAAACAGACTTTTAATTTGATATTCATGTTCTAGGTGATTGATATGATGATGGAAATTATCATTATCAAATGATATTTGGATAAAGCTCGAAATAAGTCGAAACGTCAATGTAACTTACTTTCAATCAGACAATACCTAAAATGAAGACGATATATCAACAAAATATTTATATTTATCTATTCAACAACACGAATTGATATTGTAATGGTTACATAGAAAGAATTGAATACATTGAAAATAATTTGTGTGAATAATTGCTAATTTATTTGACACTACATCTATGAATATTAGGTTATATTGTGACATGTGAAAAGGGACAATTGACAGGCGTAACTAGGGTAACGGAGTTTTCTGTTAATTTGATTGACATATGCAGTATTGGAAGTTAATTATTTAGAAAGAGTCACGAATGATTAAAATAAGAGAAATATCAACATAGTATAAAAAATTGATCCATGGATTGTTTAAAAAGTATTATAAGATAAGAACGGAACTTGGAGAATAAACTAAAAGATAAGAATAGAAACAAAAAGTCAGGAATTTGGGATAGTATTTGTATGAAGATTGGATTACATCTACAGGAGCCATTAAATTAAATAGAAAATTCATTTAGGAAGTAAGTTTCACTTAATTAAGATAGCAGAATAGTATATAATTAGCATAGAATATGAATGAATTGAATTGTACATATTTGCAAATATAGTCTCCAGTAGTAAACAACAAACAGTTTCCAATATTTTCAATTCTAAATAATAGTAGTAGTTGTAATTTGGAGTTTTATATTTTAAATTGAAATTTTTGAACAGCATAAATCTTCTAAGAAGCGACAATTACAAATTAATGACAATTACATTAAACTGACAGTGATAAATGACATGAAGAAGTGACTGAGGTAACCAGGGAAAAAATTCATATTGTTGATTTTGGAAGACTTATGTAGTGCAAGTTCTAGTTTTAGTGGAAAAAATTTCAATATACTGATCAAGAGTAGCTATATCCATAACATAAACTTGAAGCTACAAGAATTTCTTTGGAAAGTGGAACATGAAATAGAAGAATAGAAGTACAGATGCAGTACTAATTTAGGTTTGTCTGTTGGTAGCAACATAATCGCAGCATAAACGAATCTAAATTGAAAATATTCAGATTAATAACTGAACAATCTGATCAACCAATATGGAAAATGCAAATAAAATTTGCCTCGATATTTTTTAGTATTGGCTAGCGAAGCTAGCTGGAAATGTTAAATCTATAATCGCAAACATTCCATTTGACACAACTCCCACCTGATCTTTCGAGGTCAGGAATAACGTAAAAACTTTTATTCCCTACCATATTATTGATTTTTGGGGAGAGCAGAATTCAGTAAGTACTAAATCTAGCGAATTTGAAGAAATAAGAGCTTTAGCACCCAATAAGTAGCGGATCCAGAACGACATAGAACGTTATCATGATAATAAATAATAAGAGAATACATCGGTCCATTTTTCATGTTTTTTCCAGCCCAGCGTTTTGCAAACGTTCAGCAAAAGCCAGTTGTCTCTTTTGCTATGATTTATTCATTTATGTTGTTTATAATCGTATTAATGAGTTAGTAATCTGTTTTTCATATATTGAGATATCTGCCCTATGTAAATAGAATCACAATTACGAGGATTTTGGAATATTATATAACTTGTTTTATATATTTTGTTTAGACTACTGCAAGAGTGGGTATTATAACTTTCATAATATTTAATATCAATTAAAATAATTTTCTAGCTGTATGGAAATTTATTGGTAAAGAATCTAATAGACAAAGTCGCCTTTAGAAATAGAGTTACCAGAAAGTTTTCGGATTTGACATATAGATGGTATTTCTTGCCTGACTTTTTGTGGTTTTCATAAAGTGGTGGTAATGATAAAGGTCGACTGAAGGGTTATTGAAGAAGATTTTCTCTAAAAACACAATATTGACCGTATAGTAAAAACTAAATCTTTTGGATCTGGACGAAGTATTCAAATCAAAAATGAAAAAAAAACTACACTATACAGCAATCAACTGAAATGTATATTAGAGCGAATATTCTCATATGTCACTAGCCATCGCTTGAAAAAAGAACCATTGAGTCGCTTTTAATAGAGCCTCTATTAAAAACATGTTATCAATGACGCCTTGTGCGCTTACGGACCTGTCAGATATATCACAAATAAAGTTGATTTTATTGAAATCGCCGCTCCGAGAATTCCCTAATTTTCACATTTTCCTAATAAAATCTTATGAATTTTTAATATACTGCTTATTTTGGTATGAAAATTTTTTCAAAATTATGATTAAAATTCAAATAATCAGTTTCTATGATACAGATTGTATACAGCAATTTTCAATACTTCATTTCACTACATCTCGTAGGATTGTAGACAATTGATATGAAGAAATTCATATACTAATAAGTACAACCATTTCGCCAACAACAACAAATTCATAGCAATAATCAACAGTTCAATGAATTAAGTACTGAATTAAGAAAATATTTTGAGGTCCAGTGTTAAAACCTAAGTAGTATCTAAGAAAATCGAGCTGTTTTGAGTATAATTGAAAGTATATCTTCTCAAATCGATTTTTATAGTTTTGACGCCATTCTTTAGCATCTATTTAATCTGGTTTATTCTATATTCTATTTTACACTTTTTCTCGTATACTTAGGTAAGTTTTGTGCTTATCTTAATATATCAACCAAAATTACTCAATACCTGTTCAGTATAGTCCGATATTTTTGAATAGATATTTATTATTCAAGAAAAAATATTACTCGATTTTAGCTTAATGTTGTAGACAAAAAACTAAAAGCTAAAATCTAGTATTTTTCTTCTATATGATACACAAAAAACGATGATGCTATAATCACCAATTATATTTTCACAACATTCAAGTCAGAGAATTAGGGATGTAAAATTTAAAATAAGTAGGCCAAGTAGTACCTATAGCGACAATTTGACTGGCGATGCTAAGGAAACTTCAGAAAATGGAGAACTAATGATTATTTAGAAGTTATTTTGGATACTATTAAGAAAAAAATGTCCAATTCCGATTTTTCTTCGACTCCAACGGAATAAGTAGGAGTAGCCAAATTATTGCCAGCTGAATGGCAGAAAATTTATAAAACTCCATATTCCAGATCCATGGAAAAGAATATGAACAAAAAAACATGCAGTTACTGGCTTATTTTACGAAATTGGCACAATAACAAAAGACATCAACAGTGTGGTCGAATTATTCAATGGCTAATCGATCTAATTTAAACATTTCATACTAATTCAAACTAACTACATAAGTGGAACAATGTACGAATTAGTAATTTTTCAAATAATACTCTTCATGAAGTTTATTTATTTATTTAATGGTCGATTTATAATGTATAATATAGGTTTGCAGGTGCTTATCGAATTTGCGATATCAGTCATGTAACATTTAATGATACTGAAGAGTCGTGAACGTTAGTAATTGTGAAACTTGAGGAAACAGAGAATAATGTGAGCAGTAGATTTGTAGTTATTGAAAAATATGTGAAATTTTATAGAATGTACATAGCCCTTCGTCCAGCAGTAACAAAGGATCGCTGCCTGCATATCACAATAGAAAATGTCTCAGTCAGTTTTTTGGTTTATAGTTTTATAAGATTCTTGAAACAATGGCTGATTTTCTACAACTTGAATATGCTAACTCATATACAGGTCATCAATTTCGAAGATCTTCTGCTATACTTTTAGTTGAATCCAGGGGAGACTTGAAGACACTAAAGAAGCATGGCGGCTGGAAGTCATCAACGGTCCTTGAAGAGTACGTTGACAGATCAGTAACATAAAAGAGAGAAACAGCTTATGAAGTATTTATAACGTGTAGTAGTGCCCAAATAACACCTGATTTGCGAACAAGTACATCAACGGGAGTTGTGATGGCAGAAAGAAATATAGTTTCAACAAAATTCGACTGTTGTATCGAATAGTCTAAGGAACATATCATTAATACAATGCATATTCAATAATAGTACTTTTGATAAGAAGAAAATGTAAGTTCATTGTATAATTAAATATGAAATTAAATATCTACCTTTGCTTTGGTATTTATACAATAGCCGGTAAAAAATTACATGTGCTTGTGGAATAAATATTTATTGAATGATACAATTTATCGTGAATAAATTTCTTTACACTGGTTATAGCCACAAATCTAGTATCATTAAGCTATTCACGCTCTCTCAAAAAATTTTTATCTTTGGATTCGTAAGAGCTTTTAGGAACCAACTTTTCCTTTATAAGTTAAATATTCTAAAAACCGTGTTCTTAAGTTCCTTTCAGTTTCTTGATATCTTTCCATTGCACCCAATGGTAAATATTTTTCCAATCTTCATTTCCCTGAAGCATGTACAAATATCTGTATTCGATTCAATATATCATTTATGTTCCTTCGAGGTATACCTTGTGCCTACAATAGTCAACAAACAATTATTCTGCAGAAATAATAATAAAGTAACCCTTTTTAAACCTAACTAATTCACCAAAAAATCAAAATTATTATCTCACAAGAACTCTACATCATATATCTTCATTTCGATTATTGATATTATTAAACCATATTTATTCGACTATTCGTTATATTTCTACAATCTAAAGCATTAGAAGCATTAGTTACAATCCATCGATAAAGTGAAACAATGAAAAATAATTCCATATCTTCAAAATTAACAAATGAAGGAAAATGTTCATGCCAGTAAATTTGATTCAGTAAATAAAACAATATCCTTCAATCCATATTTTTAATATGTACTTGAGTCGTAGTTCTTTCAATCACTTCAATTATTTGTGATTTTATGGATACCAATTTGTCATACCACATACACAATTTCTAAATTCTCTTTGAAATTTCTAACAACTTTCAAAGTTAATAGACCTGTAGGACCCATTAACCAGGTAAACAATTTTGATTATACAGTTTAGTTCTCTATTTTATCTCTATAATATAGTATTTATTGATTTATTTGATTTTAATAGGTCTAGGTATTTACCTCATAGTGAGAGCTATTGTTCGATTATTTTCTGTATAGAAAAAACTCAAAGTAATCTTATTATGGTAAATAGAGATTCTTGTTACTACAAATAACACTAATTATGAACTATTGCATAAATTCTCTTAATTTTCATGCATCTGTTCAATCTGAAATATACTTGGTTCGATGAAAGGTCTTCTTGTAACAGTTTTTTATATTTTCAATCGTCGTGTATTCAATAATAGCTAGTGCAAAGTGTTTTCGGAATAATTATTCCATTTGATATTATAGTAATTTTTCGTGTAGGTATTGATTCTCCAGTGAATAGTTTTATAATATATTGGAAATAATTTTGTTCATACTTCCTACAAGTTCGCCTAAAGTAAGTAATTCCTCATTTTTATATTTTTTCCACATTTTCTTTTGTTCCAACGATATGCTTCGGATGAAATTTATTCTCAATTTGAATCAAACTGATGAAAAATATCTGCAATAAATATTTATATACTTCAGTTGGTAAATTTGCATTTTTTCAAGTTCTGTATTTCCTATTAGCATTATTTCAGCTTTTATTTCTTCTTATAATTGTTCGACCGTGAAAATATGAGATATTTTCTAAGATGCGTTGTACTGGTATACTACTTGATTTGTCCTAAGCCCTATTTCAAAAAGCGCTAGTAAATAATTCGGACATAAAGCAGGTAAATGACATTTCAGTGTGCTAAATTCGGTATCATAAATTTGGGATACAATATTTGTACATGTGAATTTGGCCAAATTTTGATTGCTTTGAGAAACAAAAAAAAACTGAATTAGATACTAGAATCAGATTCTTGCATATAAAGCATAATTTGAAAAGTTTGAAAATAATGAGAGAAATGTTCAGGTCCTCCGTACTTAAGCCTTTCGTCAACGATTGGGTCCGGTCCAGGTGCCTTTTTGTTTTTCAATTTCGCAAGTGCCTTATGTACTTCTTCGTTTGTAATGCTATCGTCTTATGAAAGTTCTTCTGCATAGTTATTGTCTATTCTTCATTATTACTTGCTTGTGATCCATATCTTATGTTCGTTTCGCATTTTTCTGGTGTAATAATGCTCATTTGTACTTTTTCGTTCACTGCTCCTTTTCTGTTTCTTAGTGTGTTCCACATTTTCCTTTGTTCTCCATATAGGTCATGTTCCATGTTGGCAGGGAAATTTTCCCATTATTTCATCTTTATATCTATTATGACATCATTCACGAAGATTCTAATTCCTTTCGATCTCTGCTGTTCCATAATGTTATAGTCCAGTTTTTAATCCGTATTTTTTGCGAATTTCCTTTTCCGTCTCGTCTAGTTTCCAAGGCTCTATTAGTACTACTTTGAGCATTGAATCTCTTTTACCGTCGAAATGTTGCTATCCTTATCCACCAACCCTCCTCCATTCCCCATGCTTGATACCGGCTACAGCGCCCTTGACGTTAGTCAATCCACCTCTGGACGATGTAGACAAAACTATAAGAGAAGATCTGTCAATAAGGATGTGGTACGATTTATGAGATGACGATGACGATTTTGACGAGACCACGATAACAGAATGACGGGAAATCGATGAGCTAAATGGACAAAGGATTGAAAATGAACTTAAGGAGATCTCTCGGCCGACCTACCAAGAAATGACATGATAACTTGAAATCTACCTCCCAAGAGGCTGAATACTAGAAAAAACAAGACTTAAGTCTCAAGAAAGGAAAAAGAAGAACAGAGAAATTTTAGCTAAAAGCGAAACATTGTAAAAACATAACAAATTATTCCACCCTATAAAACCAAGCAAACAATTTCACTAACTAAAACCTAACCTTACTTTTTGGTTGAATTTACTAGTGTAATTAATTTGGCCGAAATTAAATCCCCAGATTTCGAATGCAGCTTGTGCTGGGACTAATAGGGAAGAGTCAGATGTATATAGTATGAGTCATAATGATGATACACTCCCATAATTGAAATACTCATAAAATTTTCAGTATAATAATAAGTATCGTGTATTTTCTATTTAGATATGTTGAACAGGTTGACAGTGTAACTTAAGGCATGTAATGGACCACTCGTGATGGTTATTGTAAAATTTTTCCAAGGATGAGACAACCTGTAGTAAATTATTTGAAATGATTTTCCCACATCTTGGGCTAACGAAAATATATTTGATGAAATAAGCTTTTAGGCTGATATTTTTAATTGCATGACTAATTTTTTCGCATTCGCCATTTACCTAAGTAACTAGTTAAAAATAATGTATTGGTACCATATCGAAGAAATTACTACAGAAACAACAGTCGATAATGAAAGTATTAGAAACTCTTAATTGGAAATTTAATAACATTTTTCAATTATTTCTATAATATATCGAGTGATCATACGTTTTGATGTTAATCGTTATGTTAAACAGCTGTCATTCTTGTCAAAATTGAAAAAGACTTTTGTTGTGTACGCAGATATGCAATTAATGTATGGATTGGCTTATCGAAACTGCTTACAGGCCAGTAGGGTTCATGCTAAAAATGTTCCAAACAGAACATTGCCAGACAGACGAATGTTTGAACGTATTTATTTGAGGTTACGAAAAACGTATTTAGATAGGTAAATATAATTTAGCTTATTATACAATAGAGAAGTAGGAATTTCAGCACATTTTTTGCCAAAAAGCAGTGGTAAAACTCTATCACTAAGTGTACGTAGTGTGGCAACCGTACTAAGTACCTATGACAGTAGCTGACAATTTGCGATTTGAGAATAATCAGTAGTTATTGCGACAAAACCAAGCATACCATACCTTTGTTTTTAGCGTTTTTTCAATCAATCAATCGAGTTGCATCAGAGATAGTAATTAGATTGCATAATATGTATTTTTTATAATAAGTATTAATATAAATAAGGAACCAGTTTAGACATATGGTAAATGTTTGTGCAGGAGTAGTTGGTAATCTTTTAATACTTTATTGACGGAACTTTAACTTAATTTTTTGCAAAGAGAATTCCAGAATATGTTTGTTGCTATAAATAAATTCATGGTTCATGCACGATCAGGTTCCGTTTCATTTCGGTTTTAATATACTACATTTGATCACAAAGTTTCCTAATAGATGGATTCCTCGAGAAGATCCCTTTCAGTCCTCTCTGCGATCAAGAGACGTCAATTCTATGAATTGTCTTCTTCTTCAAGTACCATACACTTTGCAGCGTGTAGGGGTTCTCTTGTCCAAAACTTCTAATCTATTATCTGAAGGAACCCTTCTTCTAAACGACGAAAAATTGTTGCCGTACCATGAATGCCACACCAGTCTCTCATATTCCGTAGCCAGGAATGCTCTTTGGTCTTAGTCCTCTCCTTCCGTCGATCTTTTCCGTCAGTATAAGCTGTAGAGTTGAATATCTCGGTCCTCGTGGGTTGTGTCCCAAAAAAGATACTTTTCGTTGTTCAATTACCGCGATCAGTTCTCTCTCCACACCCGCTCTCCTCAGTACTTCTTCGTGCGTAGAAGTCTGCGGAATAATCACATTTCCGTTGCTTCTATTTTGTATAAGAATCTCACTTTCAGGGACCACGTCTCCATACCAAAAGAATTGGCCAAATATAACATTTTATCACCCTCAATCTAAGGCTTAAGGGGACTTCTCGGCGGATTAAAAACTTATTATACTTTGTAACAGCTAATTTTGCAATTGCTATCAGAGTTTTAACTTCCTCATCGCAATCCCATTTTTCATTTAACATACATCCAAGGTATTTAAATTTATTGCCTCTCTCTAGATTATATCTATTGACAAGTAATTGAAGTTCGCCCTGTTGTTGTCTGCTTATGACCATTAGTTTTGTTTTATGCGCGTTTATTGTGAGTCCGTATTTGGTTCCAATTCCGTTGATAGAATTGACTAGATCTTGTAGGTCTTCTACGTTGTCGGCTAACATCTCAGTATCATCGGCATACCTAACATTATTTATGAGAGTTCCATTTACTATAAAGCCTTCTTGATGGTCTTTTAATGCCAGCTGAAAAATTCATTCTACGTATATGTTAAATAGCATGAGAGTTAGAGTATGCATCCCTACCGGACTTCTCTGAAGGTGTTCCGTAGGGGTATTCCAAAAGTAGAGTGCATACAATTTGATGGACAAATTTGTGTTACGCTGCAATTCCACTAGACAAAATATGGGATTGTTCTTTCGAGTATAACGAAACAATCTCATAGTTTCGAAAAGTGGGTTGAAGTAGACAAGAGCTCATATCGAACATTTAGATCAACGTTAGCTTTTTTTGTTGGTCATAAACTTTTTTTATTAATCAAATTTTAAAAGGACTCCATTCTCGTTAATTTAAGGTGTGGGAAAAGTACTAAAATTATTTGAGCCGCTTTCTCTGACTAATTTCGAGACAAACTATATATGCATTAAATTTTCTCAATTGTTTCAGTAACAAGCAATCCATGGAGAAATACAATATCGACAAGAATACTTTCTATAATCTTCTTCTGAACTATGTCTTGACAATAGAAGATCTGAAAATGATGGGTTATCCAACATATTCAGAGGAATATCGTAACATTGTTACTATTGAAAAGAAAGATTCTAGTAACTTTAAGAAAACAAAGGGTACTGTATTGAACCCATCCGCAAACGATTTCGTACCTGGAGAGCGAACAGAATCAACCTATAGGATTGACAGAGTCTCTTACGAGACTTTTCCCATTGTAGACAACATTTCCAGAACACGAAAATGTAGCAGATGTGGTAAATTATTCATCATTACATCGAGAAAATATATTTCCACAGATTGCTGCTTTTACCACTGGGGTAAACTGCAGCGAGTGGTGTATAACGGAAAAGAGGAAAGGCGGTATAGCTGCTGCAGTCAGTCGGCAATAGCTGAAGGATGCAGTACAAGCGAAGTTCACGTTTGGAGCGGATTAATCAATGGTATTAACAAATTCCATGGACAGTTTGTTTCCGCTCCCACACCATACTTATTTTTAAATCGAGAGAAGTATTTCAAAGTGTACGCTATCGACTGTGAAATGTGCTTTACGGTCCACGGGCTGGAAATCGCTAAAGTGACCGTTGTAGGGTTGGGTGGTGATCTCATTTACAGTAGTTTTGTACGTCCCGAAAGTGAAATAATTGATTTCAATACTCGATTTTCTGGTATTACAAAGGATGACATCCATCTCGGTACAAAATCGTTGAGGGAAGTACAAAACGACTTGATGCGATTCATCACTAGCGAAACAATCCTTATCGGGCACGGCTTGGAAAATGACCTGCGCGCCTTGAGACTAGTTCATTATTTAGTGGTAGATACTGCAAAAACCTTTCCTCACTGCCAAGGTTTTCCTTACAGGAGGTCCTTGAAGCATTTGTGTGAGACAATCTTGAAGAAGAACATCCAAGGAAATGCTGGCGGCCATGATAGTTTTGAGGACGCCAATGCTTGCTTGGAACTCATGATGTGGAGAGTAAGAAGAGATTATTTTGGTCAATGATTTTATACTCGAAACTATTATTATTATAAATAATTCAAAAGTGATATTTTTCAGATGATTTCCGTAGTTTTAGGATATATTCGTGTTTTCGCGCGATGTGTTATTTTTCTATGTTTTCATTTTATATTGTTAATCGTTGTATTTTCTTGTTAAGTGAAAAAAATATAAAGGACTAACTATAAGAAGTTTGTTACTATAATATATGATAAGTAGTATTATATGATATTTGATTGAAGTTTGTGATGAATTTCTGTGATAATAAATAGAAATATAACTGTTCATCATATGAAATGCAGCACTTGTTTCCTTATATCTAATGTATCATGAGTTTCCAATATATTTATTAGTTTTTCATTTGTTTTTATTTCATCGATAAATTATTTTTGTATTCCACGAACGTAATTGATTCCACTTAACAGCAATACTTTTGTCACGAGCTCGTTAACAAGTCGGTCTTGCTTGCTCATTTCAATAGAATCTAGAATTTTGTAAACGCAATGGGTACAAACTTCGTAAAAAAAGCTGAAACTTTTGATATTGTTTTTATGACGCTTTGTTTATATTATTTTCAATTTTTAGGAAGGCATTTATTATTCATTTGTTCATTCTCTCGAATGGAATTATCGAAAACTTCTTTTTATATAAATACCCGCTTGTGTATCGGCCAGAAAGTTAATAAAATTTTAAGTACCTCAGCTTAATGATCAATAATAGAAAAGACACAAGTACTGAGATTGAAGAACAAGTAATTAATACTAATAGAGCTTTCCATGCTAATAGACAAGTATTGAAAATTAAATTAAACTATTCACATTTAAGGAGGTGATGAGGTGATAAAGGAACTCATTTGAAGTGTTTTTAACCATACATATCTTAGTGCAATGTATGTTGGATTTTGAGATATGGTCAATTTTGTGTTTTTCATTTTATGAGGGTTTTACTGCCGTTTGTATGAAATAAAACAGAAACAACAAGTTTTAAGGATTTTATTGCCCATTAATGCGTATAAAGAGTCTCTAGTCAATCAAATAAAAACTATATACTAATTATCAAGTTATGGCATCAAAGATATAAGAAAGTTATCTTTTTTTCGAAAACAAATTAGCTTTCGTAGCTTTAAAACAAGAAAAGTACCAATGCTATTTTTATACAAAATACTTTAAAAACATCTTTGTACTTTCACCATATTACAAAAAGGCAAATCATTAGCACAAACATAAAATTTACACGTTGCGAATGAAATGAATGAAAAATGTAGAGCTATGGGATTTCCGAGACAACCGGTTTTTAAAGTGTTTGTGTCGAAGCAGGTAGAAAAATCCGTTTGCCACAGCGCCCTCCCTAGTTTTCTTCTGCAGTTGCCAGTTGGTTTCTAACTCCCTGCGGGTGACGTTATTATTGTGTTCCTCTATTTTTTGTTATTTCTCCGTGTAAAGTAGAGATCTGCTGGTAAAACCGCGTTGAACTCTTTCACGTTGAGTTGCTTTGGACTATTTTCTTTTTTGAAACTTATTCGCACTGATTTCACGCTAGCTACATTCACAAATTATGAGTACGCAGATATGGTGTACACTTTTGTGGGTTTGCTGATGGAAATGCAGCTAGGGCTCATGAACCCAAGTGCTTCGCGATACATTTAGAAGGCTTTCTAAATGGGGCACAGTGCACCTCAAAGAACCTCGTGTCTCTGCAGCAGAGCTACCAGTAGAAATCGATGAACAAATAATCTTCTGTTATTCATATTTTTAGGCCGAAGATCTGCATATTTATGGTAAAGTGCATAGGGCTCAAATTGGTAATGGTAATGGTTAAACTTCTTGACATATGATTTTTTCCTTCTTACAAAAACACAACAATGAAGCGCCCATTATCGTACAAATGTCTGAACTCCTACACATTAAATCATCTCTACGACATGCGCCAAAGATCCCAAACACCAAAATCACTTTTGACATTAGATATTTTACATCTGAAGCGTCGCATAAAAATGTAGTTACTTATATTATAGCTTAACAATTCTTTAGCAATGAGAACCGACTCCATACCGTTAGAGATTTCATATTCTTGTCTTTTTCAACAAAATGAACTAGGAGAAAATCATCACTCAAAATATGAAATTTTTTGAGATCTTGCCATTCCTTATAAGTTGATACTTGTATTCGTACACGACCTAGATTTTGCTGGTAACAAATCAGCACAGGCTCGTATCGCTAGCTCTAATATGTTTTTAGGAATATGTGGATTTTTTTCCCAGTACATTTTTTAAATAATGCCAATTATAAATATATCGTTGCTATGGAAATGTTTATCATGCTGGTTGCTATTATGACAGGTGTATTGGTAGACTTAGACAGCAAACAAAACTCACACTATTACACCTTCTGCAGAAATTACTAGTATCAGCAGCTTATGGATTTTATAGTTGTTGAATCAGTTCTGGATTTGGTGAGAAATACATGGACCTACAATTTGTGTCTCAAGCGCCTAAATCGTCAGTCTGTTCCCATGTGATAAGCTTTCGAAATCTGTTATAGAATATTTTCGAATAATTATCAATCTTCTTGGGTTATTACTACTGAAAATAAAATGTTCTAAATCGTATCGTAGTGGATTTTTCCGTACTTGCATAATTTCTAATGGAATAAACTACTTTAGGGAAAAACACAATGAAAATTCATTCCATCATAATAGAAATATTGGAATATATCCAAACTAAAATATTAAAGTGAAAAGCTTGATATAGAGCCTGAAAAATTATCAATTTATAGTAGTTATAGTGCTTATGTCAATGAATTATTTTGACTAGAGTGAGCTGTTCAATCAAAATTGAATGTTGGTTAGGATTTGAATGTTTTAAAATTCCTGCGGTGATATTTCGGATACACTCAAAAGCCACCAAAAAAACGAAGAAGAAAAATGTTGTGAAGATTGTGAGTGGTCTGCTCCTAGACAAAAATCTATGAAGTATTAGCACACGAAAAAACATATCTGCTGTTAGCGAGTACACTACGCCAGTAATGCGGTTCTAAAGGTCGTTTAAAATTTCATTCCTTACAACACTTGCTGTCTACTGTGAGAAGATTTGATTAGCGCTTTAGTCACAAATTGTAGGATAGTGTGTATTTCTCACCAAATTCAGTATTGACTTAACAAATATAAATTCCATTAGCTGCTGTTTCTAGTAATTTTTCTAGTGAGTTTTATTTGCAATCTAAGTCTTCCATCTCCAACTATACTAAGTTCTAATACCGCATTTGTTATACAAGACGTACTACATACTAAATTTGAGAAGTGCCTCAATCCTGATGATAAAGAGGAACACATCGTGCTCATTTGTTGCGAAATAGGAAGAAATACGCGTTTCTATAGCGTATAATATCTAGTGAGGAAGCAGTTGTCAGTAGAAAATTCGATCCATACAATGTTCGTATATGGGGTGTGTAAAATATTGTAATATAAAGATAATTGGCTTTTGCGCCTAATTCCGTTCGATACTTTTTAACTTTTCTCTTTGCGAAATAAATTGTGATGGGAATAGGTAAGTATTGACAATGGCGCTTTGGTCTAGTTATTGAAAAGCAGCAAGACTTCATCTACCACCTAGATGGAGCTTCATCTCGTTGGCATTTTGCTTTTCAAGGCATTTCGGATGAGTTTCTATTCTTAGCGCTCGACAGGCGGAGGAGGAAATGAAGGTTTGACTATACACTGCTCATCGCTGAGATAAATGCATATCACCATTTATTACTATTTCTTATAGGGTTTTATTGAGGAAATTTTTTCACATCCTGCTTCTACCAACAGCTTTGAGTATATACTTTTTTTGTGTGTAGCTACCGCGTAGATGTTGGACGTTGACACTTTTCCATTCGATAGCTACAAACATTGTTATTTCTTGGATTTTTTCATTAGTAAACATGATTTTTTAGAAATTGATCCATTATTTAAAATTACTATATATCACCGTCGACTTTGACTTCGCTGCATTACACGACAAACGAATACTGTATATCTTATCGGATAATGACGAAATGAGTATATATTTCTCGCAAGTAGGAAATATGAATTCATCGTCTTTGAGCTATTCAGGATACTAGGCGGAAGCTAAATCGCTCTTTAGTCCCAACGGACCCTAATATCTGGAATTTCGTCGATTTGGGATTTGAACGGGAATCGCCAGAGCCGAAGAGAAGTAATAGAGTCGAGAAGTTCTAATCAGTATCGGCATTAGAAATAATAATGTCTGAATGATATATAGATCTCTAACGCAAAACTCAATTCGATTCATAGTAACAGAAAATGATAATAAAGGGACATCCATTGAGATTGTTTTTTGTATTATCTCCAATTATTTATTTAGAAATAATTGCTCAATTCTTCAAACATTTGTTCAAATACTATAAAGCATTTATCAACGAATAAACATTATTGTAATCAAATTGAATGTAAATTTTATTGCCAATCATTTTATTGTATAGCCCTATGACTCCAATGTGGTTCCTATTAAAAACAACAAACAATTCATTTTATTTATTGATTATTCCCAAATATGAAACGAGCTATTAAAAATGAAAATAGAGCAGAACAAGACATTCTGGTTAGATAGAGTACAAGAGTTTGAATACCTGAGAGTGACGGTAACAAGTGGAGAGGACGGAATAAAAGAATTTGACAAAATATTGGCATTTTTAATAAAAAGAGGAAAAGAGGCTAAATGCATAGGAGAATTTTTAAATTGAAACCAGATGATTGGAGAAGAAGAACGAATTCAGAGACTAAAAAGTTTTATGGGCAGGCAGAGATCGGCTATATAGTAACGGCAAAAAGTCTGCGTTGATATAATCAGAATAGGAGAAAATAGGTGAGAGCCTTAAGAAGTGGAGAAGGAGCAAAAGGAAGAAAAGGGCGTCCCCGTAGAAAATGGCAAGATGTATGTGAGGAAGACTTACAGAAGTTATGGATAGCAAACTGGCGCAATGCAGACGCGATGAAAAGGAGTTAAGGAAAAGCAATAGAGAGAGTTCAAGCCGTGAAAAACAATATCTAGTTGTAGCATAAAATTAAATAGGACACTGTGATAGAGTGAATCTATTTCAATGAAAAGATTACCAAAAAAGAGCTGTAACGCTATCACACTTGAGTATATTTTTTATTCCATTTAAAAACCACATACAGAATAGTTTCATTTGATATTCATGTCAAAAATGATTTCACAATGTTTTTAACGTTGTTTGTTCACCGTATTCGTTCGATTTCTAATGCATAACAAATCAAAAATATTTATTTTCAATACATTTTTTGTTCGTCAGAAACCATAATTAATCACTCTTGACCCCATATCCCTTAGTACTGAATTTCCAAAGTACTGTTATTTTATTGGAATCTTCCACCTTACACGTCGCTGTTTCCAAATTATCAGTGAATCCTCAATGACATACTGCAGTGTGGCGATGTATAAGAATGTAGAAGTTCATTCACTTTTCATTCATAGCTTACATCAATATTGTAGCCCATAAATTCCTTCACTATATTTACAAATGAGTTGCAAGCTCCAATCTCCTATGTGGTGAACTTTTTTGTAAAATATCGCTCAGCACAACTATCTAAATGGAATGCTTTTGCGATTAAATGGTATATATAGTTTAAAAATATCACATCTTCCCTAATAAGTAATCGTATGATTCTAGTATTGAAAAAGAATATCAAATATCAAATTTTGTTACTATATATGTAAAATCTACTGTAAAATCGGCACACTTTCAGGTGGAAACATTGTCATATATTTAGGAAACGAATGTCTCATTTGTTACTTGCTGGATCATACATATTAGCTTCAAATACAACTCTTGATTCGCAAGGAGAACTACCACCCAGCCTCGATGCCAGGAATAGAATTTAGACCCCGCCACGCAGCAAAACTTCTCGATGGCCTAGACATCAATAAAGTCAATGGCCCTGGTGGAATACCACCAATCGTATTGAAGAGATTCTCAGCTAAAAATAAAGTTCACTATACAAACTCGTATCTATGTCCTGCAGATTGGAAACTTACGCGGGTTGTATCGAAACCTAATTTGGAATTGAAAAATAGTAATTTTACAATCAAAAACCCTCCTTCAACAGTAGATAATTAGTTTTTACTCTCTATATGATCCAGTCTTCTCAGTGGATAGATGAGACCCATTCTGGTGAAGCAACTTTTTAGATATATAATTCTTGCAATAACGAAAATTGCGGTCTATAATATGATAGATAAACTATTAAAAAAATTATTTATTCCATATCAAAAATAGTTTTATTGGAAATTTCAAAACTTTATATATTTATACACAGATGGTTTGGTATCATCTGGTGTCCTGGATATCAATCCCCCCGAGAATTGTGGTTAATTTAGGGATACGGCATGGTCGATCCTACCTCAAACAGATATGTAATGCGTATCTCATCTATAACTTTCTCAAATGCATAATTTCAATTTGCCTTTGATTTCAAAGCACTTATTTAATGGAATAAGAAACAAGGATACTGATGCATCTGATGAAATTATACTGAAAATATGATAGAATCCTAACAAATAAAAAAATTTGATCAATTCAACGCGATAGACAGAAGCTAAATCACTCTTTGATCCCAACGGAGCTCGATATCTAGAAATTCGTCGATCTGGGAGTTAGAGAGAAATCGCCAGTGCCAAAGAGAAGTAATCCAGTCGAAAAGTTTTAATCAGTATCGATATTGGAAACATTAATGTTTAGGTGATGTGTGTAAAAGCCTATTGAAATGAATTGTTTATTTCGATTATTAACACATTCATGGAAAATCTCGAAACATCTCAAATTCGAATTATGAATTTACTCAATGTTTGGTACATCTACCATTTTTTTAATCATGAAGAATTGTGAATTTTCTTTTCGTTATCTTTTAGTCCAATATTTTATCGTTTCTAAGAATGAAATTAGGACGTGTGATTACAGAAATTTGCTACAATATAATCGGAAACTAAGATATAATGAATAATGTGCTAAAATGTATGTTAAAAATAACTTTTAAAGGCAATTATGTCCAAAATGTTCACCGCAAACGTTATGGCAACATCCGAATCTTAAATGAAATTGTCTTCTTACCTTATTTAACATAATCTAATCGCAAGTTTAATTTGTTCTTTTAAGTCAAAAGTTTAGTATTGTACATAATGTCATTCACATATATACTAAGACATAATCTAAGATGATGTAATCGCCCTACCTCTCTACCGATTAGGAAATATAATATAACATTTATTGAGATTTAAGGGTTTCTTGGATCAGGATATATATTTATCAAAATTTAAATTCAAATTTCACTCAATAAAAAAGAGGCCAATAATATGTTTTCTCGCAATCCCAGTCCAAATATTAACCTTTTGAGAAGATTGTGTATTCTTATCCCGAGAGAATGTTCAATTTACAACTAGTAGTATTTTTTTCGATTAGCATGACTGTTAAGTGAATAAGTACAATTATCAGAAAACATAATGTTGCCTGATTGGTCAATATTGTTAGCCAAATTGCTCACAGAAATAAGTTTTTTTGTCAAGTTCAACTTCTTCAATAGGTATAATTTTGTTTTAATAAGTTAACTAGACATTGAATATAGTGGATACCTGTCTTCTCGATTTATTATTTTATTCAAACTCAAGTATTATTATTTCTATTTGACTTACATGACCACAATCGCAAAACTGTTTCTCTATTGCACTTGACATTGGCGTTACGTCCTATTTTGTTCGGATTTTATATCTGCAACCAATTAATGTAAAACTGTTATGTCATATTTTTTCTTAAATCTAACCGTTTGATTGAATTGAAGTTAACGAAGGTTGAACTGAAAAATTTCTGAAGAAAACACTGCCACCGAAACAGTAAATACCATCTGAAAATCTGATTAAATTATTGCGATTTGGATAACATGATTTTATTCTACTTTTTTTTCATTTTGTTTTGATCGTGGCAATAGATTTGGAAACCACAAAATTTCTTAATGCAGAATAAGAAGACCACTCAAAATATTGAGGGTTGTCATTCCAAGTCATTACAAATGAGTTGAAGTTAGGTGTGATGATTGATAAATGACAGGGTCGTTAAAAACAGTGAGGGAACAATAAATCAATAACGTGCATTTGGACTCAATAAAAACACACATACCTAAGAATGTAACAATTTATTTTGCCCACTTATAACTATCTAATGTTTTATAGAAAGTACAGATATCAACACAAGATTTCCTGACTAGTTAGGTAAAAGTTCGCAGCTTTAAGGGCATAAAACTCAGCATCATTTTCACGTCATGTACTAACAAATAGAATAGAGATCATTATAGATCATCATAGAGAGAGAAAACAAAGCTTCATGAAAAAAAATTACATCAGAATTAGATCAGATCGTAAATTCACAATGATGAATTATTTTCTTAATGTTTTTGGTACCAGTAAGTTAATTAAAAAAAACTTAGTTTCTCTAAAATATGTATTACATACGTATAAGTTGCGTGAGTGCGTGCGCCCCCCAGTTATTATCACAGATTAGCTGACGGGTGACACTTTAGACACAGCACAGAGGTTTTTGAGATCAATACTAGACATTCATAATACACATTGCAACGGGCTTGGCTTTTCGAGGGAAATCCTAATATTACATTTTTTCTAATATGTACATAAATTTAGAAAACAATGTTTAAACACATTTTAAATATGTCTCAACGAATTTTAATCTTTAATAATATGTTGTACATAAACAATAATATTTATAGAGAAAATCATGAGTATACAGAATCAGAGTTAAACGTAGCAGCTTCCCCATATTGTGTTTCAAATTGTAAAAAGTTATAAATAGTTGATTTTCAAGTGAATATATGATCTACTTGATGGAAATATGACACACTCTGAAGGTGGTCTTGTTATAATAATACAAGATTAAAGAGAAAACAGTGTAATAGAAATCAGTAGAAAATAAATCTAGAATTTGAAAATGTTTAATGTCATATTTTACAATCCAATTTTGTTAGTAGAATTGAGAAAAATGATAATTACTAGATAGAAATTAATGAATTTTAGTTGAATTGAAAATAGGTAATGGATATTCAGTTCTAAAGAATGAAGAGAAACTTAATAAACACAATGTGAATAAGAGTTTGCTAAAAAAAATCAGTGATGATGTGTCTTAAGTCGCGCAAGTGTAGAAAAACCATGGGAATAAAGTGAATATTTTTAAATTTCTGTTAGGCAAAAAGGTATAGCCCAATAATATATCTATTTTTGTTCTGTCCAACGCAAAAATTACATAGAAATTTAAATCAGGTCTCTCTTCAACCTTTGACTGCAAAAATTTCAGATCCTCAGACATTGTAAACAGTTTTGTTTCCGTTTGAGCTGGGAGTGGATGAAAAATTTCCCCTTCAACATGTTGAACTACTTCTCTTGGGATAATATTCATTTTTAATTTCGTTCTGTGCATCATTATTTTACTTCTATTCAATCCACCGTTCCACTAGAAATTAATAGTGATAATGGCATTTTATGAAGTCATGTTTTATAAGGTCATTATCAGATCAACAAATTATAAAATTGAAGAAAATAGGTAGTAATTGAAAAAAATTTATTTGGTAATTGAAGCCATTGAAAACTGTTAATAGATTGATTTTGTACTATTAAAATGCATTATTAAAGTTTTAGAAATTATTTTTTTTGTTGTGAGTAAGAGATCTAATTTAAAAAAAAAAATTGTATCAAAGTTACAATGGTCACAACTAGAAAAATGTCCCTTACCAACTATATTCTCACCTTAATATTGTCTTTGAGTTTTGGGTGATTGTTCGTATGGAATGGAGACTGGAATTGAGTTTTTATCTTTTCCTCTTTAATTCCAGTAATGCTAAAAACTTCTGTAATTTTCGTTTACTCGGAAAGGACTAACTACAAGTATTTTTTTCAATATTCCTGTTACATTACACTGGGGTGGATTTATCAACACTTTTTTTTTTGATACGTTCCATGAAATGAAATGTAATACGATTCATAATAAATGCTGGAAATGACCACCTCTAGCCAAAGTACATAAATGTAGCCTACATG
This sequence comes from Diorhabda sublineata, assembly GCF_026230105.1. Lineage (NCBI taxonomy): Eukaryota > Metazoa > Arthropoda > Insecta > Coleoptera > Chrysomelidae > Diorhabda > Diorhabda sublineata. The sequence goes on from NC_079477.1 coordinate 32,743,191, forward strand.
TCATGGATTGCCCAAAAAAAAAATGAAAACTGAATTTTAGTTACCTCTTTTTGAGTGTGATATCTCGGAAAGAGGTAGGCTGAGGAAGTTTTATTATAGAAAAGACCCATCTAAATTTCATACGAGCAATCACCTCCTAAATTTTTACGTATGAATTTTGAAGCACCCTATATATTTGACGAGTATTCGCTATTCACATTATATCAGTATAAAATTTTATGAAAATTGAATTTACGCAATTATTATTTTCAAATGAAACTAGAAAAGAAGCAATTAAAAATTAGCTATATTCAGTGAAAATATTACTAATTTACTAAACATATGGAACTTATTTATTCCAGAATGACTAGTTATTTGGTATAAAATTATCAAACTTATTACTGTAACTAGAAACTCGAATTGTGGAAGTACTAGTTGAAATTTTGCAGCAAGTTAGTACTTACTGGAGGGAATTTATTTAAGATTTGTTTATAATTATAATCGTTATTATCACTTATTAACGATTATCAATGAAATCGAAGACATTTAAACATGTAGTTTCATGAATGACCCATTTTCCCATACGGAGAAGTTGTTGAAGAATAATTTTATACCATCATCTGTACGCACATACTGACTGTCGACACAAATTAAATCACGCATTCTTTTAGAAAATCATCATTATATTTTTTTTGGTATCTTCTTTCTCTTTGTGTACTCGACAGTCATTACGCATTTTGAAAGCATTTCAAAAACACTGGCATGAGAACTGAACAAATATATTTTCCGCTATATGCTTGGAAAAAAGTATCGAATGGAGTTTTCAGTTGAAAAGTGGCCATAGGCGGAGAAAATCAGAGATATGGACCTCAGTGAATATAGTTTTCTACTGTACAATGTCGTTAATTGAGCTAAAATATTTTTAGTACTTTTCTATCTCTATTATTTTGTGAGTTGAGATAAATGTTACAGAAAATATGCACATTTTATTTCGTTTTGAACATTTTCATGAAATGTTGAAGAGGTGTGTGAGTTGTTCTCATACCATATTTTTTTACATCTGTCACGGTTATACTTTATTCAAAAATTATTTGGACTCCTAATTTTCATGAGATTGAAACAAGGCAACAATAAGTTTCTCTGCATTATACAATACTATAAACTGAAATAAATTTATTATTGAGGGAATTTTCTTGTGGTAGTTAAGATTGAATCACAATCTTCTCATATATGACTTTTATTTTTCTTTTATCTTCCTTATCAAAAATCTACTCAAAACAAACATCTCTCAGTTTTCTAATGTACTGATGTGGTGAACTGTGTTTTTCCAATAAACCTCATTAGTCGTAATCTATTGAATTCAAAGACTGTCCAAGAGAATTTGTTTAAAAATTATGAGTAAATAAAAAAGTTCTATATCAGGTCAATATGGCGATTTTGGAATCAAAAGAGTTGTTTTATATATTGTATACCAACGGCATAAAATGTTTTCTCGTCAACCTTTTTCTTTTACTTTCAAGATTTGTGACATTGAAGCTGCTTGTGGCCGACTAGATGAATGTAAACCATCCATCAGGACTAATATATACATCATCAGTCTTATAGCGGGCAAATATAAACAATATAAAGTATATTTTAAAGAAAATATATAGATAAGAATGTAGTAATGCTGAAACTACAGTCTGTAATTGTCACATATTTAAATTTTCGCTTCGTCGTTGTAGCCCACTACAGCTGTTAATATTTTGGTGCACCATTTTGCATTCTCTGAAACAATTTCGCAAATGATCCTGGTCTATTTGGTTATTTTCGTTTTCAGGATATTCCAACATTCCCCAAACCATCACCGAGCCTCTGTCCTTCTTCACAGGAGGAATTGCACATATATCTAAAATCCTTTCTTCCTTAGACACGGAAACACGTTTCTGTTAAACCCAAAAACTTTGACTCATCACTCCATAGAACTCTCTCTTACAGTTCATGCGTTCAATTTTTATGTTGCAGTCTCCTAATTTTATTATATGTCCCAAAAGAGGTTTCTTCACTGCCACATTTCCAAAAAGGCCAGGTTCTCTCAATCTCCTCTCCACAGCAAAAGTACTCAAAGGCAAACTCCTAGATTAATTGACCTGAGCTGCTATCTCTGGGTCAGTGAGTCGTCGATGACGTTTGCCATATAATTAGTTTATCTTCAACAACTGTGGTCTCTTAACGTTTTCTATCACCAAAGCTTCTGGTGGAATACATATTTTTTCACGTTGTGTTTTACGGTACTTTGAGGTGTTTATAATTCGGCGGCAATGGTACGGTTACTTCTGGCGAAACTATGAAAACAGCAATAAATCGATAGTTCCTCATTTCTACCTATTTCTCTGAATCTTAATTTGAGAAAAGGAAAACAATTCGTGTACCAAGATGTTTGATCCAAAAAGTATGAATTACAGCACGTCATTGTGTCTCCCAGGGCTAACGGACACTTAACTACATTAATAAACACCGAAGAAATAATTCACAGTTGAAGATCAATAAACAAATCAACCTTTTTTAATTTTTGGTTTGTATGACACCTTTTCGACCTTCGCTTGACAATATGAAAGATAAATTTGTTGAAAAGTATTAATTCGAAATTCAATGAATGGATAATAGTGTTGGCAAAGACTTTTAGCCTGTAGTGTACATTAATATATAATTTTATCTACCCTGAAAAATATAATAGGTTGGAAAACTGACATTTTATTTGGAACATATTAAAAGGTTAATTTGGGGTGAAAATCTTAGCGGTGAGCATGAGACAATTCCAATTTAATTTTTTAATTCAGTAAATTCTTCAACTATAAACCCTCCTAAACTAGTAAGCGAATTGCATGATAAGAAACATGGACCCTTTCGTCCCTATCCGACCAAATTGATGAATAAATCGCAATTCCACGTGTCAAGTCTCGTGTCTTACAAAGATTCGGGATCTTGACAGGATTTCTGGACATGGGCCGGTGTAAATTGAATACAACTGACGGGAAATGGGTTTCTGGTCCTAGATGATAATGCGACCGTTTCCTGGTCCTTTATAAGCATTTTGTTTCAGTCAAAAGGATGAGAAGTTCCAAGACTAATGGCTTTCGAGAATTAATCTAGAATGCGAAAGCGAAGGGTCCCATTAACAAATGTTACTCATATTTAATTTGAATATATGATGTACATTGAGAAAGTGCCAGAAGCAATAACAATAAACAACTAATGCACACTGCTTAATTGATTTACTGCTGCAATATTTGAAAAAAATACAAGGTTCCCAGATGATATTTACATTTAATGATACAAACTCTTCTTTAAATGGAGGAAAAACTGGTATGTAACGCATAGTTGAAAAGGTATTTATATAGAGTATTTAGTTAGTCATAATCGTCAACACCGTTCCAAAATGGAATGTAGGGCTTTTTATTTACTAATGTGTGATTTTTGATATAATAACGAAGATCAATATCGAAAAGTTTGTAATTTGACATTGTTGTTAGTTTTTTAATTGTAGAATGAGTATGTTCCCATATTAAAAACTGGAAGGTACAAAATAACAACGAGTTCATATAATAAATTTCATAAAAACAAGTAATATCACTGATATGTATTTGGAATTCATGGAATGCATGAATTCTTTGTTTTGTCTCGTTTCCTGTGTAATTTTTTATGCTTATCATTGTTCCTAAGTACTTAAAGGTGTCAACTACTTCGAAGATGAAGTCATTTTTGTTCACTATTTCTTGTTTGCGAGATTCATAAACTTGTTTTTGTCTTGAAATGCCTGCCAAAGTTCTAACTCTCCCAAAATCAGTTCAATAAGCGTACCGTATCAAGTCCCGTTGGCGATCAGCATGGCAAAACTCTTTCTATCATGAGCTAGTCCAAATAACTGTCCTGCTTCTCTTATCCCAATCCATCTAATATTCTACAACTAAGAGGCTTGTTTCCTTCCAATTACTCAACGACTGGAGGATACTAAACTGGCTACCACGCATTGTGTGTCCCAAATAAGCTATTTTCCTGCATTTATTGTTATTCACCAACTCACGAACCGCATTTTCTCTGTTAAGGACTGCATCGTTTGTTTGCATAGCTATCCACGGTATCTTGATAAGTCTGTATAACCACATTTCAAAAGCACGTAACCGATTAATGGTAGATATTTTTAAAATTCATGCTTCAACACCATAAAAGAGAATTCACCATATGGAACATTTGATCATCCGTTTCCGGAGTTCCGGAATTTAATAGGCTAGTTGACTAAATTTGAAAACGTGATTTTCTATTCAAAAATAAAAATTTAGATTTTCCTCCAAAACGCTGAATACTTTCATGGCGTCTAGAATGACGTCGTGGCATGCGAAACAAGCCTGTTTACATCTGTGTCAAGTCTCAAACCATTTCGATGTAAGTACTACAAACAATGATACTTCCACAAAATGATCAACCTTTTTCTTCTATCTTTTCTATAAGCAATTCTGCCTGTTACTTTTTTTGTTGTGCTTTTAAGTTATATTACCGCTCCATCTTTTCCGGAGTCGACCGACACTTCTCCTCCCGGCCAGCAATTTGTCTCTTGAGATCTTTACTACCCTATCATCTGCCATTCTACTTATATGGTTGTTCCATTCTTTTTTTCTATTCAATAACCACTCGTTAATCTTCTCCACATTACATATTGTCCTAATGTAGTCGCTACTTACTCGATCTCTCAGTGTGTTCCCCGTGATTCTCCTCAGTATTCCCATATCAGCTGTTTCCAGCATTCTTTGTGTTTGGACGTTTCCCATCGCGTTTCTACTGTGTATGTCGTTATTGGTCTTATAACAACTTTGTAAATTCTAGTCTTAGTTTCCGTTCAAATATGTTTGTTTCTCCATATTGTATTATTGAGGCATCCTGCTGCTCTATTGGCTTTCTGTTTTTGTTTTTTTTTACTTCTGATTTTGCATCTCCATAGCTTGAGAGTGTGATGCCTAAGTAGTTAGTTTCCATAATACGTTCAATGCTGGTACCGTCAATTTCTTTCTTACATCTAATCGGTTCTTTGCTAATGACCAAAGTTTTTTTGGGATAAAATTACCATGTTTAGCTTCTTTGCTACTATGTTAAACTTGTGGACCAATCTTTGTAGGTCGTCTTCACTTTCTGCTATGAGGATAGCATCATCTTCATAGCAGGGAATTTCTATTTCTCTATTTTCCCCATTTTCACTACCTCTATTATTTCATCCATTTTGAGATAAAAAAGTAGGGGCTTAAGGAATCTCCCTGTCTTATACCCGTGCCAATATTTTTTTTCTCTGTAAGTTGTCCGTCTGTTCTAGCCTGTATTTTGTTGTCCTTATATATGTCTTCGATTGTCTTGATGATGTCTAAGTAAGTAAATGATCGCCGGTTAATTATATTCTAGAGCTTTCTTTGTGATTTGTCTAATTACAAATACTGCGTCTGTACATGATCTCCCACTTCTAAAACCTTGTTGTTCGTTTTCAAAAGATATTCCTTGATTTATTAGTTGGATTAAAATTTTGATTGTCATTTTTAGAGTCATTTACTTTGTATTTATTCTGGTCTCTTCATCAGTTGTGATTTCTGTTTCTTCTGTTGTGAGTTGGTTTTGTGAGAACAATGTTTTTAGGTAGTCTACCCAGGTTTTTATTCACATATGTTTTACTTCTACTATTCCTTCCATTTCTTCCCTCTGTCCTCTTATAAATCTCATCATTTCCTTCTGTAATCCGTAGAAATCATGTAGATAGATAGATCTTTTGAGAGACGTTCCCAGTGGTTTTTTTTTAGTCATTCTGACGAGCCTCCGCGTCTCCTTGCGAATCCTCTTATAGTTCTCATATGAGGGTGGTGTTTTGTTTTATATATATTCCAGGTACGCTTTTTTCTTTTCTTCACATTTTTCTTTTATCTTCCTACAGAACCATGGCGTTTTCTTTTCGAGTTCTTTATTTTGTCCACTGTTTTCTCACCGAGAGATTCCTTTGCGGCTTTTAGAACGTTAGTTTTTATTTTTAGCCAGCTATTCTCTATTCCATCATCATCCGTGATTCGATTGCTTCCGTAAGTCTGATTTCATATAGGTACTTTGTTGAATCATCTTGTAGGCTTTCAACTCGTATTTTTGTGATGTATTGTGATGGTGTGTTCTTACTGTGAATTGATTTTACCATTCTTATTTTTCCCATGATTAATCTGTGGTCTCTCCCTACTTCTGCCTGAGTTACCTCTTACATCTAAGATTTTGGACGGGTGTATTTCTCTATTAGTTAGTATATAATCGATCATGTATCTATGTCCTATTGTGTTTTCAAAAGTTCATTTGTTCTGGTCTTTGTGTAGGAAAAATGTTTTATTCATGCGTAATTCATTTGTGTTGCATAGATCTACATCCATTCCTGACATCTTCGTTGAATCGTTGTTTTATTCCTGGGATGATGTCATTTCCAATTCGAGCATTGGAGTCACCCAAAACAATCGTGCACCCGTTTAATGGCATATCATTTATTGTTGTCTGTAGGTTTGTAGGTGGACCGAAACATATCATGCAAAATACGCTATTCACCAAAGAATAATGCGAATATTTTAAAAAACATATAATAAGCAAATTATGTAAAATATGCGCTTTGCACATTTGATAGCAATAATAGCACTTCATTAAATAACGTGACATAAACCTACAAAAAATTTTTGCCTCATTAATTCGAAGTATTCACTAAAACCTATAGAATTATCAACTACATCATTAAATGTTACTTATTTCATAATATTAAATGAATGGAAGTTTCTAAAAATTTTCAGAAGGGCAATTTAGTTTTAATAAGAAACACGTAGTCCTATTTCGTTTTAATAAGAAGAACCAAACACATGACACATCATAGGCCGCTTGAGGTCGTAACCGTATCCGAGATCACACGTAATGGCTGCGGGCACTTTACGTCTATAAGACTATGATTTATATTCGACGTTTTATCGGGGGATCATGTGCTTCCTCTCGGATGCCGAGTACTCCAAATCGCTGAATTCGGTTAAATTCAGTCAAATTTCGTCACGATTTCGACCATTAATGTCAGTTGTGGAGAAACGAATATTGTTTTAGGGTTATATGGAAACGGAATAAAAACACACCCATTAGTTTTAGCTCTCTTATTATGTATCTCTAAATTAAGTTACAAACATTGAAAAAGAGGGTGAAAAGATGCGTGCCAGCAACAAGAGAAAACTGAGAAGAATATAATATAAGAAAAATCTTTCGAAATTTGACTATCATCAAGTAAATTAGCATTATTTATTAATGTCACTGGATAAATAGTCACTCTCGATTTTCAGCTTCTCAAAACATATTTTTGAGAAAACCTAATTATGATGTTATTTGAGACACTTTTTTAAAAAAATACTCCATTTACAATGAACGACTTCTACAGAAAATAACTCAATAGACAAATCAATACTTAACAATTAATGAAATCGAATTTATTGCAATGCAAACTTATTTTTATTTGATCCGAGCTTTGAAATCCGCTGACTATGTGGATATTATTTATTGCTCTTTGGAATCCGCTAATCGTGTGGTTGTGTCGGGGACCTTTCACATTTTTCATTCCTCCTTTGATTTCGACTCAAAGTCTTTGAAAACAAATCTTGGAGAATCTGGATTTAAATGGGTTGTAGCTTCGGACCATATAATAATCTGGAGATTATTTTTTGTTTCTTTATTGTGACTGTTACTAAAATGGCTAAAATAATCAAAATTGGAATTGAGAAAACAATACTGTGTCCTGCAGAGAATTGCAGCAGGAGTGGAATTGGTTCAATTGGTTGAACTTGTTCGAGCGTCTCTGGAATTTGAGTTTTTCCAACGTCATTTGGTGCTTTGGATGCAGCTTTATTGGGACTATTTGCCGCACTGTAATTTTTTGCACAGTTTTCTTATAGTATCGTATTCGTTCCATAACAATTGGCTCGTTTGTCATTAAGACGCCACTTTTCCTAATTTCTTGGTTTTGAAAATTGTTTTTTAGATAATAGAGAACTATTAGCTGAAGTAGAACTATTAAAAGGGTTTGAGATTTGATAATAAAAAATTACATTATTACATTGTTTCAAAAATTACGGGTAGATCTGAGGAAATCTTTTCAATATGAAGTTACAATGAATGGAATAAATTAATAAAAAAAATTTTATAAGAAGGCTTAAGGTCAAAGCTGATGTTTCCCAAGGATGTATCTGGTCACCTATACCCTTTCTCCTATGTATCAATAATCGGCTCGAATATACTGCAAAACCATATATAGCTCTATTGACAATAGCAGACTTGTATCGTCACTCAAATCAGCCACCCCAATAAACTCGGCAAACATCCAAATCCATAGGCAACAACAAATCACCACTAGCAATACCTATCTTGAAAACATTCTGTAGTAGGTTCGAAGCAATCTGGCTGTTTTTACAAAGAAGGATGGTACTGCAGCTCAGGATTTGCTTCTGTGTGAGCATAAAATATCACCTTTACCACGAATTCGATTCTTGGGTATTGCGATTGGGAGCAATATGTCCTGTCACCTTCTAATCTTCTACAAGGTCCAGATTCCCCTATTTTCGGAGTATTGCTCGCATATTTGGAGCTCGGCAATCCATCATACGATGCGGATGCTCGACTCGATACAGAAGAGTGGAATTAGACTTATAGGTACCTGGAATTTACCAATTTGGACAACTCAGAGATTAAAAGGAAGGACGCTGAACTGTCTCTATTTTACCAACGTCAGATGCTCTTACGAACTATTCAGCCCACTTAAAACCCTATTTTTATGATGGCAGATGTGGCTCATGAACACCGAGTTCGACTGCAGGCACACAGAACGTCAATTTATCGGGATTCCTTTCTTTGGAAAAGTTCATGCCTGCAGAATTAATAACCAAACACATCTTTCCCAATATAACCTACAAAAGCTTAAAATCGTCAGACACCACTCAAATTACTCGAGTGTAATAGGGTTCAACATCTTGTGAGTCTGATGTAGAATTCGACAGACATATTGTACATCTCTTATACACAATGTGAGTTTCCTCTTGTGTTTTCTTTAGTTCAATTACTAAAGCTTCTTTGATATTAAATATGGTTTTAGAAGTCCCTTTGCGCACGACTTGTGTACACCAATGTTAATAGCGTCGATTTTCGTATATCAGGAGTATCCCTTTCAAACAACACGTGCGTTCATAATGAAGAGATGGGCTTTTATCAGTCCCATTAATCTGGTACGCATACCGGTCAATGTAAGCGTATAACTGTTATTGTCTGAATATTTGGACGCATTCATGAAGTACATAATATTACTGTAAACAGGGATTTATCTGACAGTAGCGATTATAATGATTTTTGCAGGCTAGATAGCGTGCTGCAATCACTTTTTATGTGTATTGGTAATTAACGATGGGGACTAGATACAAACAAAAAACACGACAAAATGTATAACAAAATCGATGCGATGAAACTGTTACAATGAGTTTAACAAAAACATAAAATCTAGTTGTGTTTTTGCAGGCCCGGATTTACTTACTAATTCTTCACCTCCCGACGCACCACAGCTGTCGAAGATTTTTAGGTTTACATGATTTAAAAGTTTACCGCACTCAAGAATCTTTAATTCTGATAACCCTTTTATTTTCGGTCGCAAAAAAAATATAGACTAAACAAATGTAGAAAATAATACGTCTTATTATATTGTAAGAGTTGATTAAAAAAAATTGTTAATCAACCCTAAGGGGCACACCTAGTGTGACAGCCTAAAAAAGGTAATTTTTGGGAATAAAAAAACTACTGAATCAATCGTTTCAAAATTTTGAGAGTATATTTATACAGGTTTTTAAAATACACAGCAAAATTTTTGAAATAAAATATTGAATGTTTTTGAAATTACACGCGATCTCCAGCGGCGCCAAAAAACGTCCTCTACTGCTGGAAAGAAATTCTATTGTCTGTACGATGACCCTCGGGTAAACAAAAAATCAAAAACTGACAATATGGAGGCATGTTGAGAAAAAAAGTTAAATTTTACTCAAAATTTTGGTCGTCTTTGGCCTGCCCAAATTCGATTTTTGGTCAGATCAAAAAACTGGAGGGTCATCGTATGGAGAATATAGAAAAGATGCATAAATAATAAGATAAAACGATGGTATGTCTGAACTATCTAACTGCCTAGCGGCTACTCTTTTAAATAGCTGTAACTCAAAAACCATTTAAGATATCGATTTAAAATCTTAGTATGTTATTTTTAAAGGTATAATATCAACCGTTAAATGGTATTTCTAACGATAACGATTGTATCACTTAAAAGACTTGAAAGACAAATAAATAGATGAAAATCTTCTGCTCGGCCTAAGGGACCGTATTTAAATATGTTTTACAGTTTGGTTAAACCGTCCTGGGTCCTAGAAACATTACCCTACACTTGGTCCATTCGATTATTTTCCATGATCAACTCCATTGTTTCACTCGACATCGAGTTAGGACTCCTAGAGCTTCTTTCTTTGCTGATTTCCTTCCTCGAAGAATTCAAATATCTAGGCATTATCTTAGATAAAAAATTACTATGGACGAACCACATCAATTATATTAAATAAAAATGTGGAAAAGGTATGAATATGCTAAAACTAGTTTCCAAAAGAAACTGTGAAGCAAATGCGAAAATGCGCATACATTTTATAAGGATTATATTCGTTATACATTATATGGGGCAACATCTAAAACATCTTTTAAGGATGGACCGTATTCATATAAAGCATTAAAAATTTTTGATCGAAAGTTTATCAAGTTTGGTAGGGGCTCAACTTGTTAAAATATTCGTCTTTGTTTAAACAACAGGCTGCCTCGCCCACAAAGTAGCTCCATATCGTCTTTGATATATTAGGTGGAGAGTGTAGAAAAATTCTGCTTTCAAAATAACATGAATAATGATTTTGATTTTTGATACAATAACCAAAAAACCAAAGAACTTAACGTAGACCATGTGATTTACTCCGTTAAGGATTGGTCCACTTTCCAATCCAATTAATTTCAGTATAAATGTTTATTAAATCATTGTTTTTTATTTACGAAATTACTTCATTTATTCCCGTATAGGGATAGGTATTTTAAAATTGGTTTGTAGGTTGTACAAACAAATTATGAATATGGTTCTAGTAAGAGAATTTTTTTCGGTATCGGTATCGAGAATCGAAAAATTTTGGTATCAACACATCTCTAGTATTAACCGAATACCGTACCGCAAAAAGTGATTACTGTCCAGAAGAAACTGCCCCAAATCAAATATTATTCTTTAGTTCAAAATTTCCTTCAAATTGTCCTTTCTTGCTGCTTCGACTAAAACCCGTAACGTACGTAATTGTTCTTCGACAAACTATTTTTCCATTTTTATTTCTGATGTTTATCTGATTGTTCTACATATCGTTTATTTGGGTTAAGCTTTTTCTGATAAATAACTAGCTCTATCATTTCCCTAAGCTAAATATAGTTATTTGGTTTATCTGATTGTTCTACATATCGTTTATTTGGGTTAAGCTTTTTCTGATAAATAACTAGCTCTATCATTTCCCTAAGCTAAATATAGTTATTTGGTTTTGATTGTTTTTTCATATAGTATTATGGTTACTAGGTGATCTTATTTGGAATTTCCTCAACCATTGATGATATTCACTGATACACTACCAATACACCAACACACAATAATCAAGTTATATTCTATAGAAACTGGAAGTCAACTGTATTTACATAAAATATTTTATTAGACACTAGCGATGGAATTTTCTGTATTTTTAAAATTACCCTACTTTCTCTTTGGGAAAATAGTATTCAATTTTCCGTTTTATTCCACTTTTGTTTCCGTTTTATTTGTATAAAAGTCCGAAGAAATATATCTCGTACTCGGAGTTTACATTTTATTTATTATATTCTTTTAGCTTTGCCAGAAAATCCCCTAGCCATTACCGAAAACTCGTTTCGAACATATTAGAACAATATATCTCGCTCTTGACAGAATTTCGTTTGGCTTACCTCACAGCAAGGGCTCATATGAGTATTCTCTCACAACAAAAATGTATGATGGAAAATATGATTTGATAAGAAGTTTGGTTAACTAGAACGTGATAACGATGATTCGCAAAATATTTCATAATATATGTATCTTAATTTTAAGCTTACTAATAGAAGATGAGTTCTCAACAACTATATCGAATAGCCTTCCCAAATATACTATTAATATATGGAACGTGGATACTGAGAAAATTAATGTTAGACCTTCAAATAGTATAATTGTTGAGTAGCCACTCGTACGTAGCAGACATCTATTTTCGATTTAAAATAAGTAATTTGTGTTTAAAGAAAATCGTGCTATAGGAAGTAATGGATAAACATTCAAAAAATTTTGGTTGATGCCCAATACTCTTCCTAATTCTAACAGAAGTTTTATATTAGAACCTATTTGTATGAATTATTTTCTTCTCTTTTATATTTTATGTGAACATGTGCGCAAACATGATAAATGATACTACTAAAGCATGATATAAGATAGATCTTGAAATGTTGCTTAAAAAGATAGTTTATATCTTCGGAGTCCATATTTTCAAATGATTTGGGACTATAAAAATTATATATTAGGGGAGCTAAAAAGTTTGTAGGCTGACACAGATTTTCATTTAGACCTCACCTCAGAAAGACATGTATAGAAATTTGATAGCTAGCGTACTATAACATTTGTCAGATTGAAAAAAGAATAAAAAGGACGATGAACACCGTAGAGGCTCCAAAAAGGCTGCATTTGGCTATGAAGAAAGTGTTGTTTCATAAAGGTAATGCACCTGCTCACACATCTGTTATTGCTAACTCATGCACCCTATTCGCCAAATCTAGCCCCCTTTGATTATTTTCTGTTCACATACAAAAATTTGATGATTTTTATTATATATAAGGTATCGAAATGATTGATCATTGTTGGGAAAATTGCATGGAGTTGAAAGGAAATTATGTTGAAAACTAAATATATTTTTTTTTCAAAATTTTTATGGTATCTTTGTTGGGCCAGGTACCCCAGTATCAGAGAGAACCACAAAGGAACACTCTACACTCTACACATTAGTAAAGCAATCAATGAGTTTGCTGGAATTAGTTAATTGAACAAAATATTAATTACAACTTCCTAATGAAGGATAGATATATTAGGAGAAGTGACATATCCATAAAAGCGTCGATGTTGCCCCAGATTTTAAGTTGTTAATTGAAGGTTACCAGAGCGATCCATTCCCGTCAGCTTGTAATAACATACATTCACTCTTTGATTTCCACACACATATAAAAAGGGCCTTGGACCACCCTCTGTGGCTTCCCTCAGTTTCCTTTTTCTCTTTTTAGCACTCGCTTATTTACGATAGAAAATAAGGGCTCATAATATAACGCTATAAGCGAATCGGAATGAGAAAAAAAAGTACAGTGCTGTAACTCTAGAGACAAAATATAGAACATGGAGAAATATCTAATTGACACAACATCTCATGTAAATTTTCATCAACAATAAATATTTCAAATAGTCTAATCGAAAGGTCATATCAATAAAAAGCCACTTAAAGTAATCCTAACAAAGGAATGGGTCATCTATTATTGTCATTTATTGGAGTAATCAAAGTTATTGAGTGGAGCCCACATGACCCACAGCTCCATAACTGACTAGTCAAGTTTCCAATCTATTAATCATTAAATAAAATTTTCGCCATATTTTCATTGATTCAATTGTTTCAATGCCAGAAATAATATGAAATAGATGAGAATAGTAATGATACTGATTTTTTATTTACCGTAAAGATTAAATTAACAAGATCAAGAAATACGTTTCTTTCGCACTTTTTCCGATAAGTCTATTAAAATCGATAAACGATTCTTGAGAATATATCACGTTAAACTATAGGGTACAAATTGAGGTTGATTTTGTTCCAATGCTTGTTGAAACCCCACCGTTCAAAATTGTTATAGTGCACGTTCATAGACGCTTTCATTAGCTTCACCTATATGTGGGTTTGCGAGCTTGTTTATAACTCTAACCTTTGGCTTATTATTAGTAGTACTTCCCCACCATTATAATTGTGTTCGTTAGCCGAGAAGGTTCAGGCGTCATCCTCCGGACTCGCCGGTCGTGGGTTCAAATCTCGTTTACGCTGTTAAAATATTTTCGGCAATTTTTTTTGAAATCATCACTGTAAATTTTCTCTTCGCGGCGAAACAAATGCATCGGTAGTACTCTAGAATTTAACACCTTAAAATCAATTATGTTGTCCAAGAATTTCACATCCGTGCTATCTCTGTTGGAGATTTACACCACTAATTACACCATTTACATGACTAGAACTTAGTATAAAATTTTATTTAAATTTCAAAACCTTACTTAGGTCTGAAAAATACGCCAGAAATACCCTTCCTTATAAGTTTTGGCCCTTTTCTCCTTACACATGTAACAAAATGGTCGTATTGCTTCTCACACCTTAGTCTGGATTTGGCAGGTAACAGCTCGGAATTAGCTTCATTTGCAGCCTTCGGGAAGTTCTTCGTCGGATGATTCCATTAGTATTATTGTATGGGATTCGGTTTAATGTGGTTTAATTTAGAAGAAGATTGTACTTATTCGGTCACTTCCAAGACGTTTTGAACAACTTTGACATTTTAGTAATAATTACACGCCTGGGTTATCATAGCAACTGATATCAAACCCGGGTGGTTTGATAGTTGTTTTGTGACACTCCTACAAAAAGCTAGAAAAGGTTTAAATTTTATTTGATGGACTATTTCGTAAATATTTATTTACCTGTAGTAACAGTAGTTATAACCTCCGAAGTAAAAAACTATCTAATGAGGTCAAAATTTGCATAATTTTACTTTCCCGCACTAGTGCACTGCACTAGTGCAGTGCAAGTGGGTTAAAACGTACGGTCGTAGAAAAATTACATTTTATTGTAAATATTATTGTGAAAAAAACGAGGGACGCTTTGTTCCAGTGTTTCATACATTTTTGTTTTAAGCTTATTTTGAAAATAATTATAATAATAATTAAAATCCTAATTGATTATTTACCTATGGAATAAGGCACTAAAATGCGAAGATGAGACATCATAACTTTTTCAGATGTAGGCACACCTTTTATAGATATAAACTATATAAAAAATAGAGGAAATAAAATCTCGCCATCGAACAGGAAAGTATATGACCTACCGGAGGGTATAAACTTTGACTAATACTCAAAAAAGTGATTGATTGAAGTCCTACAAGCAAATACTCGACATGGACCTGCAACTTATGCACTTTTTGAAATAATGGCAACATAGTAGATATTGTGTTCATAAGCGAAAGAGGCAAATCAATATAGATCTAACTGGGCTGTGGACAATCTATAGAAAGTCGGTGCCAGAATCGAAAAATGTATTAATTGACAACAGCCTCAAGGGTCAGAAGCGGTAACATTGCGTAAATATTTTTGTTGAAGTTTGACGGTAAGACATGGAACCTTAATAACTATTTTGTTGATAAGTTTTTTTAGGGTTCCTCTAAACATTGATTAGAAACTGACTTCATTCTGAATCCTATTTCGGTCATATAATTTTGTAAGTAATTTAGGTCGTCCTAAATGCTTACCTGTATTAGTTGATTGGAATTATCAATTATCTGCTGACAGGTGTGCATCCGATATTTCTTGATGTCACGATGAAATATATTAAATACCAAGTTTGGAATTTGTAAGTCTGCTACTTCCAATTAGCTAAATGGTTTCTGGACACCCTGTATATTGATATTGTCAATTCAATTTAATATTCTGTATCCATTCAAAATATATGTTAATACTACCAAGTTTTTCTGTCACCTGTTCGATTGCAACAGTTGAATTAAAACATTATACAACAATTTAAATGTAAGGAGATATTTCTATAAAAAATTGCTCTTCTTCTTAAGGAAACCAGTAAAGTAATCGAATATTTAAAAAAAAACTCATTGCTCCGTTCGCTTTTGGAATGAAACTCATTGAAATAACCACATACCGATCCTTTGAATATTGTCGGTAGATTGAAGGAATGTCTGCGTAGCCAACGAAGGTATAATTCAAATTAATTATTTTTTTATTGTAACCCAGGTACGTTAGTTTTTCAAATCGAATAGGGATTTTGGCAATGGTGTAGAATGAATTTAAATTCTTAGAATGAACCTTTGGTCTATTTTTTGTTGTATCATTATTATTCTCATTTCTGTGTTGCTGAATTTCGCAAAGCTAAAATTTCAACGTAATATTCAAGTATAATATACCATCTGCTTGATGGTTTATTCTTTTTTTTTTATCGTATAAAAATACATTGCAGGGTTTTCTATTAAATAACACCACCATTGACGTCGTTGAATCTGTATAATTCTTAGGGCTTGTTGTGAACAATTCGTCGAAATTGGAGTAACATAATGCCGCCCTATCTAAAAAAATAAGTTCCCTCTGTTTTGCGCTGAGTTTAGTTTCCAAAGAACTGAACTGATCCACCTCCTTAACAGTCCATTATGCCCTTATTGAGTAGCATCTCCGATATACTCTTCCCTTATTGGGTACGTGTGGTGCGACTCGATTTGAGCGAATCTTCAAACTACAAAAGGCAGCTATTAGATATTTAGTCGGACTAAACAGCAGGGCTCTTCCTTTCTTATTCATCTTTGAACCCGTTTGCCTAATTCGTGAGCACGCTACTCCAATTTCAGAAAAATCGTTGTACGGCTATATACTTAGGACCGCAAAGCACGACCTTGACCTACCTACTTCACATTCAGAATATGTTAAGGGCTCAATATTTTACATGAAAAAAATGCACAATCACTTGTCAATTGAAATCAAATCGATATCATATCTTCCCGCATTCCGCAATAATTTGAGGGCATATTTAGTGAAAGTGCCTTTTCCTTTGTAAACGACTTCTATTCTAATGATAATATTTAATTCCGGACATGCTGCATACTGGTTCAATTTATTGGACTATATACGACTCATACTACTTATTACCTATTACTATTACCTATAACTTTTTAATCATTGTGATTTTATTCTGTATATTGAAATCTTATTTTATTTGTATCTTCATTAAGTTATGTTTATGTTTGTTTTTTAGGTTTTACCGTGTCGGGGAGTGTCCTTTTGTGGGTAGCTTCGGTGAAACCAAAATCTTGTAAAATGTATTTTTTTTGTTTTTTTGTTATTTTCATTTTTTTCTGTTTTTTGTGTTTCTGTGTGTTTTTTTGTGTTTTTGAAAACTTTTTCCTACTCTAGCTTAACCCAATGATCCTGGTCCTCCGTTTTACTTTACCTGTTGGGCGATGAGTGTTGCTATGAGTGGCTGCATGTTCTGCAGCACATTCAGTAGCTCGGGCGTTCCTTCTCCTGTCGTTTTCTTAGCAGCTAGTGCATAGTTGCATCCTGTTTGTCTGTTGCTCGTGGCTGGTTTGTTTTCCATCTTCTTTAGGTGTTTCGGGCACACAACATTGTACAGGTCCGTCATGCCTTTTCTGTTCTACCACACTTATTTTTGTGTGGCATGCTTCTTGTATGTTTGTTCCTCTGCGGGCTCTTTTACTACTATGTACATAGGTAGTAATTTTCGGGTGTTGTCCTCGTTTCTTTGTGTACGACTTGTCAGCTGCCATACTTTTTTTGGTCTCAATCCATTTTCCCTCAATTCTTCCTCAACTTCTGACGTGGGGGTGTTAACAGCCAGTCCTTTTATGACAAGCTTCCTCTCTTTTTCTTCGTTGAGTAGGTACGTAACCACTCAATCTCCTTATACTCGCTCAGGAGCATCTTCATTCTGTTGAAGTCTTCTTTTGTCGCCGTCGTTATTTTGCCTGTGTGTATTCCCATTTTACACTGGGCATCGATTTTCCTTTGCACTAGCTGCCTACGAAGTGCTGTCCACATGAGTGGAGACTTTAGTATTATTGGAGGTGGCCTTCTCTCCGGTTTTGTCTGTTTTCTTTGTTCTTCTCTTCTTATCTTTTCTAATTCTTCTTGGACTTGTTTGTCCGTTGATGTATCTTCTTCCTGTGAAGATTGTCTCTGGTTTCTTCGTTTTTTCTTATTTTTCACTTCTATATAGTCTCCTTCCATGGGGCTGTCTTCATTTTGTATTTCTTCGTTCACTCTGGTTTGAACTTACTTTGGTTGGATTTCTTTCCAGCTTTTGTATTTTTTTGTCCAATGATCCGTTTTTAATTTCAATTCTTGAATTATGTCCATTAAGGACTCAATTTTATCCTTCTGGACTTCTGGACAATTTCTTCTTCTAAATTGCTTATGCTTATTTCTGTCAATAATTATCTTTCAAAAATTTGAATTTGTTTCTCCATCGTCTTCGTCATCAATTCAATATCAGCTAGTTTTTCAATTTTCTTATTTAACAATTTGTTTTCCTCTTCTTTTCTCCTAGTCGTCCTATTGTGGTCTCTTGGCTTTTTCTCAATCTTTCGACAGACGATCCTCTGTCATAGGGTTTTTTTGGAGTTTTCAGGCTCCATGCCTGTTATTCTCTGTTTTGGTTTTCCTATCTTGCTGAAGTACCTAGAAAGTACCTAAAAATTAAATATTTAGCCGTACTGAGAAGTACGGCTGTTTCGAAAAACGGATAAATTGCGCACAATCAAATTTGTGTTAACAAACACAATTCTTTCATGCAGAAGGATTCTCTTTCATTATAAATAAAAGGCTGTGTCAAAGCACAGCTACCTGTAAAAAAGAAAGTTTGATCAGGGTCTTACCTGACAACTTAGCATTTATAGTATGAAGACAACGGCAGATAAATATACTATGTTACAGCGATGGATCCGATTGGATGTAGACAACAACTTATTACAACAATCAATAGAACTCAATTATTTTGGAGTAGAGAGTAATGATATATAAAAAAAATATTATGAGTACACAAACAATTTGAGAATCTACAAACTAGGCCCATGATCAATTCTCACATATGCGACGGAAATAAGAGCCGAAACCTAACAACAAAAAGTATAATGAGGACGAATAAAATGATAACGATAAGAACAATTGTGGGAGGTAGCCTAAGAAATGAAATTAGAAGTCAGAATGTCAGAAAAAATTTAGGAATTTAAGGTTTGATGAGATGGGATAGAATATATAAGGAAGGCTGGGGAGATCATGTAAAAAAAATGCCAAAAAAAGATTGGCAAAATACACAAAAATAACAGAAACCTAACACACAGAAAGCACTAGACACACAACTAAAAGCATGGTGTGAGAGCTCGAATTCGAAGTCTCCTAAGTAGCTCATGGAGAATAATAAATATACGGAATTGAATAGGACAAGTTCCTATTAAAACAGAATGAGGAAAACCAAGTCTATAAAAGTCTTATGTAGCTAGTAAATTTTGACGTTTGAGGTAGATTTGATAGAGTTGCGAGTAATTGAATAAATTGATGTGTAATTCTCCTTTAAAACAATAATTATAGTACAATAGCTTGTTTCTCTCGGTATAATGAGATAATTGAGCTATCAACAGTAATAAGCTCCCGTGTTGTACGAAATCAATATTGATCACGAAAAACAACCGGAAAAAAAAACAAGTTGAACTGACGTAATCACGTACACTATCAACATATATTTATATATAAGGAGAAGCAATTACTTTGTTGTGAGTATACAACCCGTCGTGCTGTGTATTCGCACTGTCGGTGGCCATACACACGCCGAGAAGTCTTTAGAAGGGAAAGAGAGACAAGCAAAAAGATTGAACTAACAACAAGGTCGTATCAACTCATTTTATAAAGGTCAATATATTAAATTAAAATATGTATGTAATAAGATACAGCATAAAATAGATCACTAGTTTGAAAATATCATATATAGACTTTAGAGTAGAGTCCCTTTTACTAATATTTCTAGTTCCGATAGCTCGTATATAATGTTCTTATACATATACAAGACTTGTCAACACGAGTTCTCATTGATTACCAAGACCAACAGTCCCCTAATCCATTACTCTAACAGGCAAGTGCACGTGCTTTTCAACAGCGGCAACATCTTAGCCTACTAAGGTCGTCATGCCTACGGTGTCGGTTGTTCGGGAATGCGGGTATGTGTCAAAGGACGTGATGCTGCGTACTTTTCTGTTGTTGCATAGTGGAGGCGTATTCAATATTTTATCATGGTTGATGGTTGATATGAGTACCGATTTATGCATCACCTTCATGGAACTATACCAAATAGAAGTATTTATTTAAAACTCCAGATATCCTTAACAAAAGGATTAAAATAAATTGAAAGACACGTTTGAATGGATAATTAAAGAATTAAATACATGTAAATACATACGAATACATACTTCCTTCCCTGTTTAATCTTTCTCTTTTTATCCAGGTGATATAAATCTGAGGTTTTATAGTATAGGTAAGTATATGAAGTAGCTAACGGAGCTACTTGAATTCATTTCGAATTAAACGTAGGAGAAAACTGATTAAATGGAAAGAGTTGATGGCTAGTATTATTGCTGACTCTCACGAGAGTCTAGAGCAGTAACGCAATTGGTCTCAGAATACGATGTCACTTTATTATGCCTCACAGTCCTGCCGTTCGCTATATCACATCCAACGTTGAAGACAGTTGCCCGCATTTAAGTGAAACACTTATCAGGAACATTAAGAAAAGACACGAAATTATCTTATATAAAGCGGTATAGTATATATTATTTTTACTAAACAAACCTACTACTCAAACCATTGTTAAAAAATTTGGTATGTAGTAATTGAACCAGTTGATGTTCTTCGTGTTCCTTTACCTTCTGATGACCTCACACGACAAGCAAGACAGTCATTGCATCACAATAAATTTCGTTATGGGAAAAATAAAAATTTCGATAAGCTACAATTCTACCACATTGTCACAAAGTGTCGCGTTTCCCTTTGAATTGTAGAGTTATTTTTGTACGTCTCTGATTACTGTCGCCATAAATTACGTAGTTGTTTCTATAAGAACTCGTTCGATTAAGGGAATCGCAATATATATCCAACTGATATTCAATTTTTTGTTTTGTATGTTATTGGTCAATTAATGAGAAATTATTGCAAGTACTCTTGCATTCCGTAAAATCCATAGGTATTCACAAGTTTTTTATAATCAGTAAACGCAACTGAACTTAGCTGTAGAGCTTTGATGATAATTTTACTGAATGTAAGCCTATATGTTATGACAAGTATTATACACGAAGAGCTAGCTTGAATAAAATAAAATTCTTCTTCTTATTTAGTCAATTCTTCTAATCTAGTTGGGAACCTCGTAGATTCTGAAATACCTCTAGATAAACCTACTACATCAATAAATATTATGTAGGTATAAAATGTTAACAGCTATTATTAAAGGAAGATTGACACAGCATACGAAACCATTATAGATGACCATCAAGATAGTTCCCGATAAGGAAAAATCTACACCAGATGCAATGCATATGAATGAATTATGTTCATAGATTTTGAACAGAGAAAGATCAAAATTAATAAAGGATTTAGAGAGAATGGCAAAGATAATTCAAAAGATGAACTGAAATGACAGAATAGTTACAATCTAGGAGCATGATGACAAATAATGGAGGAGTAGAATGAAGTCAATGGCAGTAAATAAATGACGTTATAAAGATATATACAACAAATATATGCAGAGTTAATAATTCAGCTTGTGATCAAGTTTTGGTAAGTGGGCAGGAAGTGGCTGAGAAATATAATCCTCGCGTCAGAAATAAAAACGAGCCACAAGTTTAGAGTTGGGGAATTCAAATATTAAGAACGATTATTCATTCAAATGGAGGCAAGAATATCAAATATAAAATTGAAGAGAGAAGAGATCTACTTTACACTAACATAAATATATATATATATATATATATATATATATATATATATATATATATATATATATATATATATACAAAGTGTTTTTGAAAAATGCAAATAGCTAATATTTCATTATATCTTACGATATCAGAAGAAAAATGTTTCAAATAATTCAGTCCATTCACATAAGTAGATAGTATTTACGAATCTTGTTTGTTTCCGGGGCCGTGTACTCATATTTCTATTAAATCTCCTACTTTTGATTTTCAATTTGTTTGATGGTTAAATTTGTATTCTGAAAACTAAATTTTTTCTGCTACTTTCTATTAATGTATGTCCTAGATTTGATAACTTCACGAAGAAGGTTTCGGTTTACCCCAGATGACCCCTTCTCAAAACTTTTTGACTGAAGTTAGTACGTATTCACGTCATTCTTGGTGCCGGCGAGAAATTGATTCTTATGTTATGCAGACCATTTCTAAAGACCCAAACAACTGTCTCGTATGACTTAATTGGTCTCACTATTGCCGTGTACATCTACAGCAGGAAATTTGGGTTATAACCGCAATTTCCTGAGATCTACTGCAGACCATAAAGATTATTGTCGTAAATGCTTTCCACTAACGATAACGAGCGAGTTGTATTCAAATTCTAATTCTTGAATTTCAAATCCTAAATTACATCATATACAGAAAACTTTTCATCTATACCAATTGATCTATTTCTAATTTTTCCCTAAGGTTTACAGTTTTTAAAGGAAGAAACATCCTCACAGTTCTACTGCTATAGGAAAATCATTTGCAACTGCATATGATAGGAGGTCTCACACCATGATTACTTCCAGAAAATATCTATTTTCCATAATAGTTTGAACGAAAGACGGATATAGGATAATAACTGTCAACAACAATATTCTAACTTTCCTCTCAAAGCTTTTATTCCATTAAAATATCCACCAGATAAATTACAGATATCATAAAGGGAATGAATATCGACGGAATAGGTTAAATTTCGTATTTACTGCATTTTGCATAATATATTTTCAAAGGAAATCGTTTTCTTATTACTTCAATATTTCTCAACCAAATCGTCCATTCCTGTAGTCACAACAACTGTATATATGCATAATAATATATTGATGCATTTCAGACTAGAAGCCAAATTGCATCTACCTGTTATCAATATTCATATAGAGATGTTGTGAAGTTGTGAACATATTCTTCGACAGAATCTGGTGATTCATAATATTTTATTACTTTACCCTATTGTACGAAAGAATACGAGAAGGCGAATGGGGTTAATGTGATTTGTATGAAGCTATCGGTGGACTAAGTATAGCAATAATTTATCGAAAATATCTCTATTTGTGTTAACAACAAGCCCATAAAAACATACATATGAGAAGTATTTGGAATTGTACTATTGTATCATTTTGAGGAGAAAGAATCGATAGTTTGAAGAAAAAATTAATGTTTTTTCTGAGTCACAACGAAATAGTTTTCTTGTATTTTCTATAGCAATTATGTTGTTTTTGCAATTATTATTATATCTATAATATTATCAAAATATGATTCCTCTCAGAATCACCTCGACGATTTCTACACTCGGATCACATTTGATTGACACGTTTGAAACTAAATTAATTTTTCTTCGGGTTTTCCTGGTCATGTCCATGCAAGAAATCTTTCAGAATCACCTTACTAAAATAAAGTTAACCTGACGAGGTACACATTAGGTTGACCCTGTTAAAAAAAACCATTTTTTATCTTATCCCTGACTATGTCCATACAAGGAAACTTTCAGGTTTACCAAACTGGAAAAATTATTTTTTTTGCAGAAGTTTGGATAAGTTAGTTCTTCTGGAATATTTCTATTATTAAATCACTCATTTAAAACTATCTAATTAGAGCCTCCCATGAATTTCATTTTTAGAAATAATCCAACTCTGAATTGGTTATCAAACTAGAGTGTAAACTACTCCATGAGAGGCGGTTCTCTAATAATATAAAGAAAAGTTGATGTCAATATAAACTAGATCTAAATCTTTGCGTGAATAGAAATTTCAGAATATAGTTAAGATCATAATATATATTATATTGGTATTTCATCACTGTTTATATTGTAAGCGTTCGAAACTAACCAAAAAATGTGGAAATCCTTATAGCGATGAGTTTGTTTGTAATACATTATACACTTATTATTCATTTAATGCAAATGTATCGGAAATGTGGAAAGTAAGCTCAAGAAATATTGAAACAAAGAGAAAAAAAAGCATTCAATTGTAGTGATTGAAAAATAATACTCTTTTTATATCTCAAATTATTACGGTATAGATGGTATGTTATTGACCGAGCTATTGCTTTGGAAAGACAGGGTATTTGGGGTTTGTTCAGTAAAAAAATTTCTTAACGCCATCCGTATCCAAGATGAAGGGCATTGAAGAAAAAACACATTTTTTACAATTTTGCCGCAACTACTGACAACATTGTGTTGGAATTTCATACTAATATGTTTTGGGATCTGATACAACCAATGAATTTTTTTTTATGTCACTTTATTCCAAATGAACTTGAACATCATTTATTTTCACAGCAAAAAGGTGAGGTGAATGTATTTATTTATACACCCTAGGGATACACCCTAAGGTCCAAAAAAGAAATCCAGCACCTAAACCGACACCTGACTCCAAAGAAAAGGACCAAACATCTGAACCAAAACAAAAGGACATTCCATCCAAATATCTTGGAGAGCTCAATCCTAATCTAACCATACCGACAAATGCATCTAAGAGAAAGCAATCTGCCACAATTATAAAACATCACCTGAACATAAATTCAAGTGTCAAGTCCTATCTGATAAGAAGAATACTAAAGAGGATGATGTTTTGGAATGAGATCTGAGTTTACCTGGTTCATTCTAATAATTTGTCGACTAAGGCTTATTCACCCATAAGGAAGCTAAAGCATTTTTTTTAATTTTATATAAATGTATTGTTTTTTAGTTAAAGCTGAATTTCTACCAAGCCTTGTTATTATGAAACGATAAAGTGTTACTTTATAACTTTGTCTGAAATAAATCTTAGAAACAAATTGAGTTGTTGGATTATTTTGGGAATACTTTACTTTATGGAATAAAAGCGTGATATTGGTAATCAAATAAATTGTATAAAACCTACCCCAGACCAAACTAAGTATGCTTGTTCCTTACATCAATATGTAGTCAACAAATATTAACTCCACAATCTTAATCAATATATAAAAAAGAATGTGCGTGTACACGCATAACTTCAGAACGTTGGCAACAGATTGGAAATTCTTTTTTTTGGTTGTTATTGCCACGGCAAGTTTTGTATATGAAAAATCTAACAATCGATCAATTAACTAAACACCCACACCTATGTAAAAAAAGTATGTAACAGAAAATAGTTATTTATTAAACAAGGATATACTCGATTTTAGCTCAAGGCTTGTTTCCCTCCCAAACTTAAAATCTAGTATTTTTCCCGTGTATGATACACAATTTTTATTTGTAAGAGGAGTAACGATGATTTGATATTGGAGAATTCTATTAGAATATTTAAATCGGAAAATTTTAGGTGTAAAGTTTGAATTTTGAAATTAGTAGGCTATGTTGTACTTAGAGCGGCAACTAGAACTGCGTTGGTGAACAAACTTTTAATGTAATAAAATAGATGTCAATTTAATTTTGTGAATTAACTCAAAAATTGTGAACTTAGTGGGTGTTTAGAAGTTGTTTCCACTACTATAAAGCATCACACAATTATGGCCAGCTAAACCGCGGAACATTTACGAAGCCGCATATCCAAAATTCATGTAGTAGAAGATGAAAAAAACATGCAGTTCTTTCTCGGTGACGGTGTTATTGGCTTACTTTTCGAAATTGGTACAACAACAAAAGCCATCAACGGTGTGATCGAATTATTCAATGATTGAAAGTATGTTACGATCCAATAATAATGTAGACATTTCAGAATATTTCAAACTAATTATATTCCCGTAGCTCAAGAAAGCTCCTATTTTCGAGATTACACAAATCCCCGATTTTCAAATAATGCACCCCATGAAGTTGATTTGATGGTCAAGGTTGTTGTTGTATTTGGAACTACAGGAATTTGTGAAACCGGCCGGGAAGCATTGAATAATATCGAAAATTTGGGAACGTTATTAATTGTGAAACCTAAGGAAACCAAGAATGATGTGAACAAGAGATTGATGAGTTGATGAAAAATATAATAAATATTACTGAATGTTCATAGCGTTTCGCCCAACAGCAGTAAAAAAATGTAATGGAAAATGTATCAATCGCTAGAAAATTCGACTATTATGCCCAATAGTTAAGGAACGCGTCTTTCATGTAATGCACATTTAATATTGTACGTTTAATAAAAAGAAAATGTAACTTCATTGTATAATTGAATATAATACAATGTGTTTACACAATTTTTTTCCTGGGGAAAGAAGTAACTTTCAGGAAAAGCGACATTTTGTTACCTGTCAACAGAGATAAAATGTCAAACTCTTTTCCCATCGCAGAAAAAAAGTTTTTTGATTGATTGATTGGTTTCAGTTGTTTCGAGTTGCAGAAACACTCTCGCACGCGGCTGACGGACGTTGTTTTGTTGAAAGAGGTTGAATCATGCTGAATCATGTTTTTTGTGTTTTCACGTTAGTGCAAAAGTTGGGTCGTGATGATTTCAATATAAACATTCAGAATTAAATTGTTGGAAAAATTTATTTACTGTTTATCGAATCCATTATCGATACAAATGAAGTAGTCAATTATTCAACTGAATTTCTAAATTTATTGAATTTGCAGTTCAAGGTTGGCTTTGTGATACCACAACTGCGAACTGACTTTCCTTTTAAATCCAAACATATCCAGTTTCCAGTGCCTTAATTAATTAATAATTCCCGAAGCCAATCCTTAGATAAGCCTCATATATTTTTTCTGGATAAATCAAGAATATTATACATTACATATCATCACAATAGAATGTGAGAATAATTTTTAGAATATTATTTATTCACTATAATTGATTGATGAATTGTGAGAGATCATTCGTAAAAATCATTCAATTTATTGACAAATAAATATATTCCAATGTTTGACAACAGTAAAAACGCCATACCTTTTTTTAACGGATAAATTTCTTTTTGTAACGAAATAAAATTTTGAGTTAAAAAGAAATTTATCCTTAAAAGAGAAGCTCGAGTGTTTTTTGACAAGATAAATTAACGAATATATGGATGAACAACAACAATAATTACCTATATTGATACAATAAAATTATTTAAATAAACAGTTACTAATCATCTTCGCAGTTGAATTCTAAATTGATTTAACTGCATTTTCTCTATAATCTCCATTCCTCTTTTCCATATTATAGGTCCAATCCTTTAATACATCTGCTACTTTTTGTAACGGAATTATTTTCGAAAGCTCGTACTTTCGGACAAAACTCCGTAAATTGTCTCCCTATCGTATTTTTCTATATTTTCTTCCCACGCCTCATGTTGTAATGTTTCATCATCATCTATCGCTGTCAAAATGACAAAAAACATATTTAAATAACACATTTTATGTAGGAGTTAATTTATCAACAAAAAAATTCATATGATGAATATATACGGTGATTAAGTATATTTCAATTATATGGTTATATTGAAAACTGTAGCTATTATTATTCATTTATTTTACATGAACCAAAGATTTCATGAAACATGGCGGTCAAAATCTACCACTTCAAATAGTTTTATCATACACAGAACAAAATCATTTAGATCCATTAAGTGTTTACAGCATGTGATGACATGTGTATTAGGTCATGCCAGTAAAACTTATTCCAAGCTCACGTGTTAATTTCCTTAACATACTCCGCAGACTTTGAAGATTAAGTTTTTGATTTCCATTTTCTATAGTCTAACAGATTTGTTGTGTTACCAAACTTTTATCACTTTGTTGTTTTCAAGTTGTGTAACTGTGACTAAATTGATCAAAATGATCTTAAAATCTTTTAGTGAATATAAAATTTGAAATTGAAAATAATAGTGTATGCTTCAGAAATTGAATTATTAAAAATTATAATATGTTCATTTCTAAAACTAAATAATGAGGATGTTTAACAAGTTCAACTGTGAATATATTCTCATACTTATAATTGCATTCCGAAAGGTTTTTGGTGCAACCTCCAAAACTATTTTTCGGTTTTGCCAGGGCCCTTTCCTGTGCCCTTCTAACGTTTCCAATATTCGATATGTCACTCTACCGCATACACATATATTACTAAATAACTCCTCGGAGCAGAAATAAACGTATAACGTTTCAAAAAGACATCCAAATCAAAAAGTTCAGCGTTCAAAAAATTGGACACGTTCGATATATAATAATCGTGTAGAGGAAAATCCAGAGCAGAATTCACTGATACTGAAAAAATTATTGGAACGGAATAAAAATGACGGTAATAATTTTTTTTAGTTATGATATACGGTAGATCAAATTTATTTATACCCTTCTATCACTACTAGTAAATATATATAAACAGTTGACATAACATGTGAAAAGCAAAAAACAAACATTATGTAACTTGAATTAACCAGCGGATGCTAGGAATGGATACGGAACAAATTATATTGCGTATAGAAGATATTAGAAGAAAAATAATCTAGAAATTAAATTTCGCTACCTAGTTAATCTCAAATGAAATTGTTACGATACAAGTGATTGAGCAGCAAAAATATTTGATGAAAAACATAACAGGTCAATAGGTATTTCACACCTTGTTAGTCACCGTCACTTTCTGTTCCTCAATAACGTTAAGGCAGGAGATGTAACAGATTTTTTGATATACTAAAATACGTTGAATCATAAACAACTATGAATTGAAATTCATTATCTACACCACTGGTCAAAGGTTTGTGCCCACCCCATAATACATTCATTCAAGTTTTAAACTAATACACTTCAACAAATTTCGAGTGCGACAAGTTAAAACAGCAAGTACTGGCTGAATTGTTTATTATACTCTAATTGTGAATTATTTTTATGGTATTTATCATTGTGGTTTAGTCTTAGCTAGCCCCGTAAGACGCCAAACCCTTTTAAGATGTTAAAATAAAATAAATAAGTTTCAAAGGGCTTCAGAACAGAGTTTTTGGAATTATGACTAGAAGTTTGAGGTTTTTATGTCTAAGAGAAGAGTGTTTGTGCGCAGTTCCAAGGAAGAAAGGATGCTAGATCCATATGTAATTCTTTGAAACACGTCGGAGGCTCGGTGATGGTTTGGAGATGTTCTGGAGGAAGTGCGACAGGGGGCCTGGTAAAAGTTGAAGAGATTGTGGAAAAGTGAGGATATAAAATATATTGAAGGAAAATTTGGTACATTCTGGCGAACTCCTAATCAGCAGAAAATTCCTCTTCCAGTACGACAACGATGTAACCAAATAGACAACGATTATTTGCGAAATTGTCACATATAATGCTCCAAAATAACAACAGCAATCGACGAAGGGAAAATTTAAATATATGACAATTACAGACTAGTTTCATCTAAACTACTTATTATATAGTCCAGTTAACATCGGTTTCACCCCATATTTCCATCAAGACCCATCGATTTGCTTGAAATTTCAACAGTGTGAAGCAGAGTTTAGATTATGCTGATTGTGCTGATATGTGCTTTTACTCTTGAGGTGAGCACCACCCCAACTACTGGGTGGTATTTTTTGATTAAAACTAACCGTAGAAATCGATGGAAAAAGCCGTCTAAGCACAAATTACATCATAGAGTTTTTTCGAAAAATTTATACTTTTTGATTTATTCGTGATAGAAATTTTGAATGTTTGTTAAAAAGAAACATATTTTTAACAGATTTTTCACTAATGATTCAAAAACTTCATTTTATCGAAAGAGATATAAGGAGACTAAATGTAGCTTTATAAAAATGAAAAGATGTTTTGGTTGTTTACATACGATACAAATCGAGTTATGATTTATTAAACTTTAGATTAAGTGGAGAACGGTCAATTTTACGAGAAAAATGTATTGAATCTCTCTTACAGAACTTTAAGAAACTATTCAAATGAGATGTTGAAGAAAATAAGATAGAATCTTTTCACTTGATGGAAAAAAATGTTATTTCTTTCCTTGATATTAACACTCTAATTAGAATAAAATGTTATAAATTTGCAAATTACTTCATTTGAATACAAATAACAGGATCAAGAAGTTCGAATGGTTTAGAGAGCTTGATTCTGAAAAAAATTATAATTACAATGGAGAAAGCATTTCTTAATTTTCTAGAAAAATTGAATTTTATTATAAATTTATTATAACTTATGTTATGAATGAATATGAAAAATGAAATATGTTGATTGAGGGTTAAAAAACATAAATATTGTCCTAAAACATCATGCGATCTTTATTTTTATCCCATAAAAGTTTTTTTTCAACTTTCCGAATGCTTCAACTCATATTTTATCAGATTTTGAAAATAAGGGTTAGTTTTTACCTCAATAATTTGCGCATACTGGCATAGAATAGATTTTGAAATGAAGGATAAATAGAACTCAATCCAAAATTTAGGACAAATCCATGAGTCTTAATGAAATTCTGAGGTGATACCATATGTTTTACCGTTGTTCACTGGACTAATATTACAATGGACTCAATGAAAATTCAATCATTGTTTTTGATATCAACAATTATCTATTATTTCATAAATATGATGTTAACCTTACATCGTAACTGCTGCACAAATTCCTGATTCATTTACGATGAGATGCAGTAATTACTTATTTATGAATAAATTTAACGAATGATTTTTCATTATTATATACTTTCTTAGAGTTTGTATCTCAAGCAACCTTTTGTCTTCAAATGATGCCAAAATTTTATATTCCACTTTCACTAAGTTAGATGAGTTTGTTACGTTACTTATTGCTTCTCCTCCGTAACATATATTTAGCCGTTGTTACCACGTATTTTCTACAAGGATCCTACTAATGTTCTAACAACGTTTGAAGAGCATGCAAGAATATTTGAGAAAATGGGATTTCTCGTAGAAGCTGAGAAAATTTATTGGAAATATATCGGAAAATGTTAAATTTAAGTTGAAAGTCTCATTATACTCATTTTCCATTTACGTACATAATTTTAAGCCTTTTTAAGAATATTAAGCGTGTGTGGAGTTGAGATATGATGTGGTATCACTTCTCCATTATTTCCATTCCTTTGCTTTTCTTCTCATCCCATTTTATTCAATTTTTTTTCGGTCGCTATATAAATTCATTCTATATTTTTCTAGGTCCTTCTTTTTCTTTCTTTGTTGCTCTTGCCTCGTATACTGATCTAAACGATCTAAGATGCGCTTTTAATATTTCTAATCCTACCCATGATCTGAATCGTATTTTTGATGTACATGTTAATGTCCCTAAAAACAGTATAAATGACTACTATCATAAAAATTTGTGCTTTAATTGTATTCGGTGTCTCTTTATTTGCCAGGAACATATTTTTGATACTTCCAAATACTAACCCTGCTGCACTTGTTCTCTTCCCCATTTTATAATCGATTCTTCCATATTTTGTTATTTTGGTTCTAGATAGTTGAATTTATTTATTTATATCATTTAGATATATTTCATGTAGTTTGTTGTTAAATATAATTATTGTTTTCGTTTTTTTCTTATGTACCTTGATGTTGATGTTCTGCATAATATTTGTCCATAATTCTGTCGTGTTTGGCGGTAGGATCAAATCATTCACATAAGCTATTTTTGATATATCGACCTCTTCTGTATTCCAATGACCCACCTTGTTGCTTGTTTTTTTGCATGAAGTCTAATTTCGTAAATGTCGTGTTATTTCTATGTCAAGTTATGAAAAGCTCAGAAGTACGGTCCTGGGGAAAGCCCCCTAGCCTACAATATTTGTTTAAATATGTGAAGTGAAAGCGGCAACTTTCGGTTTGGGAGTTTCGAGATATATGTAGGAAATAAAATATCGAATAAAATATTCGGCGAAAGGGAAGGGTGAAAAGTAAATAGATCAACACGGTTGGAGAATTGGAGGCTGGAATTTTATAGTAATACATTCGGGTATATTCTGTTTATTCAGTATTCTCATATAAGAACCGCTGGCAAGTGTAACAGTTTGAGGCGATAAATATTTAATCTGGGTCGTGTTCAATTTAGTATATCACAAATCTGGCAAATTTGAATATTTTATTTAGGAAACTAGGGATATGGTAGTGGAGAAATATAGAGAAAAAAGCACAAAAAATTTCTCATTTGACTAACAAACTCAGTTCATAGATTCTTACAATTATCTTCAGAGAGATCACCAAGGTAGTATGTGAATTTCATCATTTGTTCATGATCCTCTTGGAGCTTAGGCCCGAGTAAACGGAGTAAACTATAAATAAATAAATCATTGTCATTATTAGTTGAGTATGGACCATCAAACAGATTCAAGACTGTACGATAATGCTGTCGTTTATCTATGTTCTCAATTGTTTACTAATGGACAAGGTTTCGTAATGTAAATGATTACAATTAGAAACTATTCATAAGACGTATCGATAAAATAAAATTAATTGTCTTAGTAGAAAAAATGGAGTGAAATTGCTTTATAATTAAATCAAAAATAAATCGGGGGCTAAAAGAAAAAAATTGCGAAATACGCATTTTGATAATAGATATAACTGTTTGCGTTGGAAATTATTTCTGAACATTTTGGAATAAAAATAGTGAAACATGAAAGTTATACACAGTGTGTTTCAAAAAAAGGTAATTCTGCCATAGGATAGACAGAAAATTAAAAAAACATTTGGGGTTTGCTCAGTAAAAATTTTTCGTAACGTATTGAAATTTCATTCGGATATGTTTTGGAACCTGATATATCTAATGAATTTGTTTTTATGTCCGACTCTCACAGAAGGCGTTAGTTACACGGTTTGTACCAAGTAGTATTAGACATAACTTACTCAATATTAGATTTATTAAGCAAAATTTAAAGTGAACATCATTTAATTTTACACCAAAGATGTACTCTTGATAAAAATAATAAAGTAATATCCGATCCTGGTGCAAAGTATTAATAAAGTTATTAATTATTATTAGTAGTAATTGGTAAGCATTACGTGAATTCGAAATTTTTGTCGCGCAAATGAGACTCCATCGATAAAACGGAAATTGGGACTGAGGGATTTCGTTTCTTGTAGAGTTTAACGAAAATCGTG
Source organism: Diorhabda sublineata (assembly GCF_026230105.1). Taxonomy (NCBI): domain Eukaryota; kingdom Metazoa; phylum Arthropoda; class Insecta; order Coleoptera; family Chrysomelidae; genus Diorhabda; species Diorhabda sublineata. Next base: position 32,776,350 of record NC_079477.1, read on the forward strand.
TCTAATCATTATGGGATCTTTGTTTCATACTAAAACCCCCAATAGCTGAGTACCATAATTATTCAACTTTTAATTTCACACGGCAATAGCATTTTCTCTGAGTTCGCCATGGAAAACTATCATTCATTGATAGTTGTTAAATTAGATATTGTTAATCAAAATGTATTCAAGTTTTTAATACGCTGACATGATTTTAACCTTATGCGAGTTCTTAGGAAACTTTAGTGCAGCTGTTATGCGTTATGCAGAAAAGTTTCCTCGAAGAAACTTACCATGTAAAATTACATTTAGAGCCATTGAACAATGTTCGAGAAAATGGGAATGTGAGACCTAAAAAATAAATTCTGGTAGGCCTAGCACAACAAGAACCATCAATAAAGAGAATATGATTTTAGGTTGTCAAAATCAAACAGTTATCGAAAGGAATGTGGCGTAACAAACAAATACATCTTCTTCAAGTTCTTGGAGAATACTTAAAGAGAAACAGATACATCCTTATCATTACAGATACAATATAAAGACTTAAAGAATAGTCGAAACGTCCAAATTTATCTTTCTTTTAAAAGTTATGAACAAAAAAACTAATTTCAATACAGAAGACAATATATGTCGTTGTTTTAGACAAAAAATTTTCATGCGATGATTCTCCATGATTTAAGAGGTAGATTAAACCAACAGCAGTTGTTCATTCCAGGATGAATTCCGTGAAGGTCGTCTGAAATTAGCTGTCACCTTTTTTCTGGAATAACTGGAAATGACTTCACCGTTCCATTATAGTAGCGTAGAACGGCCAACTCTTAATGGTACAACAGTATTTTTAGCCAGAAATCATCGAGAAATCAGGTAAATTAATCGCAAAAAAGGAATCATTCCCCTCCACGTCAATGCAAACTCTTAGTTGCAAGAAAAACGTTTTTCTACACCCGAATAAGCGGTTGATGTGTTCAAATCGCATGATTTAGACGTACCTAAATCGGAATGGAATTGGTTCAAACGCATGCAAACGTGTATTGAATTTAATGAAGAATATTTTGAAACGCAATAAACCCATATCCAACTATAAATATCTGTTTTTGTTTGTTTATCTGAAAATTTAAGTAGCAACCCTCGTATATATTAAATATCCATCCATCCATCTAGGACGAATATTATCCCTATATGAGATGAAGTGAGGAAGCATTGGAAAGGTTGCTTTTATATTCTACCAGCTTGCGTATAGCATATTTTAGGTGGGTCTTCAATTGTAGCTTCACGAAATTATAAAGTGAAATACTACTTTTGAGTTATTTTTTGCTTTTTTGCAAGACTTTCAACATACTATAAGAGCCCGTTGATGAATCTTAGCAAATCTAATATTATTTGATTTTGAACCTCTGACTCACGAATGTAACACATTTCAGAAAAAGGCTTGGGTAATTCGAAGGGGTACAGCTCAGACTTTATGAAGATATATTTTCAGGTATCGGTGCACAAAGAATGCATCAGAATCAGAATCGGAGTTGTCAGAACCATTGCGAGTATTATCTTTATACGACGTAATTTACTTCTATCAATAGTAGGACTACTTTTGCCATCTGGTTGAACTTGTAGCTGTAATTACTAATATTCTCTTTAAATTCCTTTTTTCACGAGCAAATAGATTTAGAGTTGAGCTACTAAATTAACTCTACCAAGAGTCCCAATTTTCCACAGGTATGATAGTAAATCGTTGAACATTTAACATATCCTACTGACTGCGCCACTTAACTTTTCATACTCGGAAAAACCTTTTCTAAAATTACTTACATGAAAAAGCTACTACTATTCAGATTCGAAGTAGATTTTGGACTGACAATCTAAATTGAACGACTAAAAAGCTAAAAATTCAATATAAGCAGATACTAACTCTGACGGAAATAGCAATGTTTGGTGATTACAAAATATAATGATAAAGCAATTTATTTAATATCTATTGAGAAATTTAATCTATATTATGTACTCCTTCCATATTGTTGAGAACAATTTTTGTTTCTCAAAAATATATTACACAAGATCAATTCATTAATTTGTTTCAGAAGTTATTGTTGCGGAAATTATGAAACCCCTCAAATTCCACTGTAATTTAACTTTGAAGTAATTCATATACGGGAATCATAATTAACTGAAAAATTTTGATCAACTTGCCTTACAATTTAAACGAATTTTCTATATGATATATGATGATGGAAGTATGAAGGCCAGATATGATTAATTATCCTCACAAATCTGAAACTCATGAAAATTTGTGAAAAAATGGAAAATTTACTAATCACATTCGTGAATAGAATAATAATTGAGAAAAAAATTCTCCACGATCATCTTGGACAATAATTCCAGAATAAATAAAGGTTTGGGGACGAAAAATCCATACAATTTTACACAGCTTTGCAAGTAAATTATGCGTTGACCAGAGTGTTATTGTTTCTCGTAATTTGGCACTTATCACATGTCCCATAAGCCTTTGTTGGTAGTTGAGTATGAAGTATGGGAAATTTAAAAGGAAAAAACCATGTGAAATTATTTTATGAACAAAATCACGACTGAGAGTTTGCAAAAATTGGGCAGAAAGTTTAATATCGATAAGAATTATGTGATGAACGTTTTTAAAGAAAATCGGTTCCGAATATTCTGAGAAGCAACAAATGGAACAAAAATCAAAACTCAGCGACAAGGAGTTTCCGTCCGCTAAAGGTTTGGAACTCGTTATCGACGTCGAGTCATATTTTACTTTTGACTTATTATTATCAGAAAGACGAGGAAGTAAATTTGGAAGTGTATTCCAAAAGAGACAAAAAACATATAAATGTTGTTTTCTCGTTGTTGTTCTTCAGCATACATTTGTCATTTGTAACCTGAAGGAAATTGTGCGTTTCAACCAGATAAACTGCTCATAATGCAAAGGACTTTGTGAGAGTTTGGGCAGAGTTCTGTTTATTAAGAAGTCTAGGAATGTTCCTAATATGCCTCAATTCAGGTCAATTGAACATTTTTGATGAAATTTGAAACGAACCGTATATAGTGAACGCTGGGAAGCAGCAAGACATGAAGAATTGAAAAACAAAAGTTTGAGTTCCAGCAAACGCCAGATCGCCAGATTCAGTATTTTATAATTTAATGCAACATTTAAAAACTAAAATTAGGAAAGCGAACCGACTGGAAGCTGATTTATTTAAATGAAATATACTTTTATTACAGTTATTTAACATTGTTTCATACAGTAAGTGTGCAAATGATTAAATTGAACCAAGCAGTGTGTACGGGTTCTATGTTCCCACACCCTTATGAGAAATGGATGGTTATTGGTTTCTTCGAGTGGAACCAGTTGAGCCGATACACTTATGTCTTCTGTTTTTTTGTTATCCCAGACCTTCTCTGAATAGTAGCAAGATACTATAAGAATTTCGCAAGCAGAAATAATAATTTTTTATAGCAAATAAAATGAAGATGTAACATAACAATATTTAGATATAATGTAGTATTTATTCAGATTCCTCGCTATCCAGAGTTTTACATTGTACACATATTTGTTCAGTTTGGTCTATAATTTAATCATGAAATGACTGACGAATGAACAAAGCTTGCAATTTATTGAATTTTACTATCAAAATTCATGCTCACGCACCAATTTATGGGCAGTTTATTCGGTCTACTAAAGGAACTATTCGAAAGCTTGTGACTAAATTTCGAACATAGTTAACCCTACTGGACATTAAACCACTAACATGCAAACGTACAGAGAGGACCGAAGAAAATATTGTTATCGAAAAATTGTGTTCAGCGACGAAGCTCATTTCTGGTCAACAAGCAAAATTGCCGAATCTAGAGTAACGATCAGCCAGAACCGTTGCAGGAGCCTCCGATGTATCTCGAAAAAGTGACTGGTGTGGAATATGGGCCTTCAAAAGCGATGATGGCCGGAACGTTACTGTGTTCGTTTTCGACAATATTTTTCGTCATTGAATTGGGTGATCTAGCAACAATATCATTACCACTGTAAGAGGAAAAATACATATATAGGGTGGGCCAGAAAGGCGTATGATTTTACAAACTCTCTTGCGTTTGAACGTTATTAGAGGGAGCTGCGAGGGTTGTGGGCATGAGTAGCTGAATTCTCGGAAATTATGTCGCGATAGATGCAACGTGCATTCTGCATTGAATATTATTACAAAAAAGGCAACTCGTACGTTATTGTTCGGCGTTTGTTCCAACGTGAGTTTGAATTCGATCGTCGGTCGTTCGACTCTCAATCAGAAGCCTACAGGGACGCCCAAGATCGACTAGAATAGAAGACACAATTCAACAAGTTAAAGATTCAGTTCAACTTAATCCTGGTCTAACGACTGGCAAGCGATCAGCCGAACTTGTGGTATCCAGAAATCTTTGCGTTGCATTTTGTCGAAAGATCTAGAATTATAGCCGAATGATTCAATTTTAAGACGAGCTTTTGTTAGTATATTCTGTATGTGTCAAAAGTAACCGTTTGGGTGGCCATATCAGCGCACGGAATTATCGAACCCTATTTCTTTCAAAATCAACAGGGGCAATATGTCACTGTAAATTCTGAACGATCTATAGCCATGCTAAGGGATTTTTTCCTTCCGCAGCTGCAACAATTTGAAGCCTACAATCTTACGACATGGTTTCAACAAGATGACGCGACATGTCACACTTCCAATGCCTCTTTGGCGGTCGTAAACCAGATGTTTGCGGGGAAACTGAGATCTCGCTGAGGTGACATTGCATGATTGCCTAGAAGTCCAAGCTTAACACCACAGGATGTGGGGATACCTGAAAAGTAAATTCTACTCCAATAACCTAGCCACGCTTAATCAGTTGATGACCAACATCCGAGAAGAGCAGCTATTCCCCGCGCAATGTGCCAGCAAGTTTTTACCAATTTGCGATCTAGATTCGAGGAATGTTTGCGATGATGCACACCTAGATGATATTCATTTCAAGAAATGATGTATGTCTCAAAAAATTTTATGTGGATTATATTTAGTTCTATTTTATTTATTTATTTATTATTTGATTGCGCGAAAGTTTCTGGCCTGTAAAAGAGCTTTTGTGGAAGGAAAATGTGTTGGGACAAGCTGGACACTATATGGTAAATCGGGTTCTGTTTTTTATAATATTGATGTCATAAATTCATTTGTTTATAACAAATCTTTATAAAACATAATTCCATTAGAATCTAGAAAAAAGTATTCCAATGAGGAACATATCATACATGCTTTAGATAAATAACACGTTCATTCAACTGCACAGAAGTTATTTAGACTTCATGTGTTATCAAACGCCTATTTTGAGGAGAACGACGGCAACAATCATTTGAAAAATAAAAATTGTTAGGACGAAAACTTTTCAGACCTAATTACAGAATCGGGTAAATGTGAAATGAAAATACTCCAAATAAAGTTCCGCTAATGCAAAAATTGAAATGCTAATATTAAAAGTATAATGTACTTGTTTTCTGAGAATACTCGATCCAGAAAGCAATACTAAATTTGAATTGCGATATCGATATTTCATGATATTAAAAATTAAAAACTTTGTTGAACTTTGAAATTCAATCTATACATAATTTCGTTGCCTCCTGAAAAGAATTTTCTGTACTCGAGTTTTTCACAGTTTTCTCGACTCAGTTATTCGAACTTTGTTATAAAAAATTTAATTAGCTTTTCCACCAACAACAAAGCTCTAGCGACCTTACTATTTATGATTATCTTGTAAGGATTCGGGAAAATTGTCGTGTGTCTTTGAATGAAAATAACACAAAGTTCACTCTAATGAAAGCTGTGATTCAAAGAAAAATACGGGAAGACACAAAGGAGATGTAGCAGTACGGAATGTTTCGAGATAAAAGCTTCGAGAGAAAAGAATTGCATCCATATGTACGTTTCATTCAAATCTTTGTTGAGCTAGTGTGCTGAGGAAAATTGGGACAGTGATAAAAAGTGCTTAGTACGTAGATTCAGAAAACATATTTTATCAATAGTATTTTTTTTAATTTAATCCAATTTTCTTCAATCCCCTTCCAGTTACAAATTTATACGTAAAAGAAATACGTAAATTCAGCACATGATTATTTCTACAGAACTATTTGAATCTGTATAAAGGCTATTTATAGAAGAAAACAATAATCAGCACGTGAACATCACAGGCGAAACGCGGCATCGTTATTGGTCCAAATCAGTGGCACCATACTACACCACGTGAGAAGGACGAGCGTCGCATTACTGCAGAAGCTGGTAGATCAGGTTTATCTGCGTAATTTTCTTAACCCGGCATCACCCAGGAGGGTTGTGACATATCCCAACACATTTTAAATCACCGTTATGTTCATCTGAATGAACGCACGTTTTATTGGTTGCCTATAGTTTCCTAAAGCTCACTCTGTGAATAAGGAGAATGAAACAAAATGGAATAAACATCATGCTAATAACAAAATCAGAACCAGATCAGAAAATATAATTTCACAATCACCAGGGCCCAAATCCTGTGCCAAAAATGAGAAAATTGCATTAGACTGCTGGCTTCTCTTTTTTGATTCAATGATTATTGAAAGTATCATCAACTATACCAACATTGTGATACGCCAAAAAGCCACAGCTTATAAAGAGAAGTACTATTGTGGCAAAACCTATATTATTGAAATGAAGGCATTGTTTGGTATTCTGTATCTTGCTGGTGGGTATAGAAATGGCCATCGCCATCTGGGATTGATATTTTCCGAAAAGTTATGGCTTTCAATAGATTTTCATTTCTTCTTCTAAGCCTGCGTTTTTGATAACGTTGATAATAGACAAGCAAGATATCAAGTTTTTTGATATCTCATAAATTCAACTTATTATGAAAAATTTCTGCTTATAATTTTGTAGTAAATACATCTAAAATCCTACTTTACCACCTGGGTGATAATGTGCAGTTTTTCGACCTGGGTGATGCAGGATTAAACATGTCTGTCCAAAAAGGCAAATATTTTGGAAGCTAATCATTCAGTGGCCGATCCAACAAAGTATCAATCAAGAAACAAATTAACGATTCATTTGATGATATCGACAGAAGTACCATCATCATCAAAAATTGTTGAGTGTATTTACTTTCAAAATTAGTTACATACAGTGGATAAAGTTCTGAAAGTAGTTAACTAACTTAGGGCAGCCGGATTTTAAAAGATCAACATTTTATAATTTATTGAAAGAAACGAGGAAGAGATTATTATTAAAAAAAGCAGAAATGTATGTGGAGATGAGAATACCCTAGGAAAATTAAGAATTTTCATGGAGAAAATTCACCACATGGTTGATAAAGTCATTAGGTAGGTAATGCTTCAGAAGTTTATATTTAGTGTCACCAGTCTGTGAATGTAAGTGTGTCATTAAAAGTTGATTTTGATTCAATTGACATTTCTAAGCATATTCATATTAATAGATTATAAAACCTCTCTGATTCTCTATTTATTAAATTCTTTAGTATTTGGGGAAGTCTTATGAAGCACATTTTTATCAACTCCTATAAAAAGAGTTCAACTTTTGTTAAATCGGGAAACAGAGGTGGCCAATCAGTTGAAACCCTCTTCCAATCCATCTGTTTTCAAATACAGTAACGAAATGATTTCATATAGGCGCAGAATTATGAACCAGTAGAAATTCTGCTTTGTCGCCAAATATTAAGTGGAACTTCTGGCAGGTGATTCTGAAGAAAATTTAAATGGACCCCAAAAGTTACCAGTTCATCAAAGTATCATATGATCACTAAATGTTCATTGGAATATTTTAATCGAAAAAGGGGCAAAACTTTCTGAGTAGTACGACGGATTAAGTGCATTTAATTTGGAAGAGCATCAGGAAACTTTGCTAACATTCATTTTCTCATTTTTTTCTCATGTTACCCCTACTAAAAATATATTTCTTCTCCTTCAAGTACCATACACTTTGCAGCGTGTAGGTATTCTCTTATCCAAAACTAATCTATTATCTGAAGGCACCCTTCTTTTGCCCAACGAAAAATTGTTGGCATCCTGAATGCCACACCAGTCTCTTATATTCCGTAGCCAGGAATGTTGTTTACTTTCCCGTCAGTATAAGCTTGAGAGTTGAATATCTCGGTCCTTGAAGGATGTGGCCCAAATAAGATACTTTTTGTTTTTTAATTACCGCGATCAGTTCAGTATAACAGATTTGATTGCCCTTGTATTTTTTCCATAGACCAATAAACATATTGTACGCTATGACATTATATTTAAACTCTTGTTTATTGGTCAATAAGTGATATCATTATTAAGTTTTTATTTTGATTAGATGGATTTTATTGATCACTTATTGGATAGTGATGAAGTTATTGATCTTGTGGAATTTCTAACTCTAAAGAAGGCCTTGTGAATAAAAGAGTGTGAAACCGGATAAGTATGATTTTCATGCTAGATTCAATCAGTTCTTTTATCTTCTATCATATTCTTCTGCTTGTTAGCAGAGCTCAACAGAAAATTTCTCTTTTCAAGAATGAAATTGTTGCCTCGTTACTTGGTGTTGGTATTTCCCAGTTCTTTAAAATTAATTTCGCTCAACAGAAACTAGAGAAAATTGTTGAAGTTTACACAGACCGGACGCCAAATATATCAAACCAAAAGATTTGAATGCCAATCCTTAAAATGCTATTATATGGGCTACCTTCCAGTTAACTGGCTCATCATAATTTGACAGTAACATCACACGTTGTTCACTAGTTTCTCATCGTTGAAGAGAATGATTTATACGTTTAATGTACACAAAAAGTGATGTCGTATGTTGTACAGTTTTTTAAGATGTTTTTTCTCCTAATTGTCAAGTTCATCCTTTGAAAATGATAAATATTTTGAAGATATCCAATATTAGAAACATGATGATGTTTATAATACGATTGACAGTACAAAAATGGATTGAATTACTTTCAAAAAGAAGAAATATCCAAACCAATTCATATAATAACTATGCAATTCACCGAATTAAACACTTAACTTCCACTCTTCCTGATGAAACTTTAGCAATTTCGAATACAACAGAGTTTAATTATAGATCTCTCGTAAATATAAACTGTCCCTTGCCGCTAATCTTCCTTTAAATAAGATGCTACAAACGCCAGCCACATAAGACGGCTATTTTAGAGAATAATTAAACCCTCTAAGCCATTTTAGTACTGGACAACACTTTACAGCATTTCCTTAATTTAACGAGCACGATTGTCCAAAGCGTTTTAAAATTAGATGGGTGCATCTCTAATAAGATCTCCCCATTATAAGTACGAGAAGCGGAAGTTTAAACTCGGAATGTATTCCTACACAATTAATGGTTTCCAACTTTGTTTTTAACTGTTAGGTCGTTTCGTAAATCATACATGGTTATTGTTTTCAAACTAATTGTCCTGTTGAAATTTTAGTAGAATCGGAACAAATCTATTTCCATACAAATCCAATTTGGTTTCTTATAGTTTACGATCGGAACATAGAGTAATACATTTACTGAAATTGAATTATTTTCGATTTGTGAAATGCAAGCAGGGACGTAACGATGAAATTTCATTATGAGGTTGAATAAAGGAATACATTGAAATTATTTTGGCCATACAAACATCAACTCATATAAAACACACAAATCGGAATCTTACAAGGTATGAAAATTGGAAAAATACAATTTTGCAAGACCAATCATGGGTTAAAAACGTGCACCAACCAGCGAGATTATTTAAAAACAAACAGTACAGCGTCGAAGTAGGAAAATTGAAGAGAATTGAAGAGACCTTTAATTTTTTCTTTTAACTTAAATACGATTCATATACCAATTATTACATATTACTATTACCCATAATTTGGTTACTCATTGTGGTTTTCTTCTGTATATTGAAATTTTATTTAATTTGTATATTCATCTGACTATTTTTATATTTGTTTTTCTGTTCTTACAATTTTTAGTCTACAAATTGTAACAACTTATTGACAATAAAGTATTTCTCTATCTCTCCAGATGAATAGCGGTAACCTGATAATTTTTAATACAGTAAATTTTGAGTTTTCCATAGCAATTTCAAAGGTGCAAATATTTATGACTCGCCCAATACTTGGTTCATTTGAAAACAAAAATTACCAAAACCTTCATAATCTAGGAAATCCAATATAACATCATATATATTAACTAGAATGGGATGCTTGATATGATTTGTTCCAAAAGAAAATCTTCAATTGTTAATTGAGGTAATTAAATTAAATGTACATTTATAGTATATTCACAATTCAATATCATATTCAGTAGTCCTCAATTGAGATTTACATCTCTATTCGCATATTCTTGTCATAATAATTTTCAGAGTCTATTCCGTAAAAATACGCATCCAAACGATGTTGTGAATATTATGTTCCTTCGGAATTGATATGTAATTAAATCGTGCTCATAAAAATTTAGCGAATAATGTAAATTATGCTTTTTCAAAAAACATTTCAATAGTATATATCGGGATCAAGAGTAGTTGCTATCTACTATAAATTATGAACATTTGAAGGCTGATTAAATACTTGATAATTGATAGAGAGACAATCAACTATGCCATTACGGGTTGTTAAATTTTTTTAGATGATTGATCAAAAGGGATAATTTTTCAGATTTTGTATTATTTCCAATTTTTTGAATTGATTCCAGGCACTGTTTAAATCAAACATGGAATGGGGACGGTTGAAACAATGTTTTTCCTAAATACGAGTGTGATTTGGCATAGAAAATATAATTGAATGATCTCAAATAACATAGATGGACATAAGGATCAACTAAATCCGGTACTATGCACAGTAAATGTTGAAATGTTCCAACCATTCTACCCTCATAGTAGCAGATTAATCTCAAGAAAATATCCCGTTTAAAAAAGATATTAATCAATGTATGATTTCGCAGCAATTTGAAAATTTAGAGGCACGTTTAGGATATCACTTCAATGAAGTCCGCATTGAATTTTATTCAGGGTCAAATGTCGCAAAAATTCTAGAATTTTTTTGGCCAAACGGTTGAATTAACGGTGAGAATATTTGGACCTATATTATAGATCAGATGAGCATCTACTTAGATCGTTCATCCACTTGTTTCTCTAAATTTATCATTTCTGAGTAGAAGCCATTCGAAAGTTATCTGAAGCAATATTCTCCACAATAGGAAAGATTGCACTGCCTCTCAACATTATTAGATTGTTAATATACGTCACATCTCCTTATTTAAGAGTAATTCGAGTTGAAGAAAGCCGTCTCAATCGATGGGACCACGTGCCTTTGAGTAACATCTGTCTGTTGTGTAATTTTCTTCATGGGTACATTCATCCATATGCTGTTTATTCAAAGAGCCTAACGATATACAGTTAGTTTTTGATATTCCCTCGTAGTGAAAACACGTACTTATAGCTAATAATATTTTCTCAAGTTCTACTGTTTTCAGAAAATGTCGGGAATGTCGGTGAAATTGTTAATGTTGATCGTAACATGAACACATTGATTGCGGCAAGTACTAAAAGAGGTGATAAATTCATCGACTACCTGTCAATAATCAGTGGTAATTCCAGAAGTTGCAGGAGCACTATCGCTGCAGGGAACAGACACTTGATGAGGATTGGGCCAGAATATCAAAAATAAGTTGTTTTTTTTCGTACCAAACATGCAAAGTGAATCAGATTTTTGTTTCAAGTTTCATTCCTTCTTGTACCACTATGAAGTGAATGAATAATATCTAAAGAAACGAGCTCAAGTAGTCCAGCATAAAATTTGCAAGGTTATTATTATCTCATTTAAACCATCTGTTTCGCACATAGTCCAGATTCGTTCTGTTGATAATACAAAACCTTCTGCTAGGGCTATCTATCATCATAATTGCTATGTTTCTTATAACCGACCATTGGGAGTAAAGTTGGTCGTTCTCGAAGAGCCTGGACAATTAAAATTAATAATTTTTTTGATCTACCAAATCAAACAATATGTAAAAAAACATCAAATGGAAAAGAGGGCCGACTCAGGATTCTGGAAACCACAGCATCAATCGTCAGATAAGAGTTTCAATCGTTAGCTGGTTGGTTAGGTTGGTTAGTTCGTTAGTTATTAGAGTGTCAGTTTTGATAGACGTGAAGAGTTTGCAGACGTAATGTTACAATCAAAATAGGCAAAAATTAATTAGCCGCTTCTTCACTGAAGGTAACACAAATTGTCCGGCTTATTTAGATTTATTGGAAAATAGTATAATATCTGCATTGACTGGGATATTTCCAAATCAAATTATTTTCAATTACATTTAAAAAAAATTCAATATTATAAATTTTCAGACAATAACAATATCCCAAACGACAATATTTGCTATAGCAAGATGCATCGCACTATGCATATGTGGTGAGACAAAACCTAAATAATGTATTTCCCAGAAGATGGATTAAATGCCCGCGACCATCCGATATGAATTCTTCAGACTATTTCCTATGAGGTCACTTAAAAGACATTGTTTATAAAACAAATGCCAATATTGAGGAATTAAAACATTGGGTTACCACAGAGATAAGAAGAATTGAGCAGTCAGGGATGTTGCAAAATGTATTGAAAAGTTTTAACAATCGTATAGCTTTTTGAGTATCTGTTAAAACTTACTGACACTATACATTGTTACGAAATTTGTATTAGCACATAAATTATTCAAGAATATTCAAGTTAACTCAATCGTAGCCATCTAAATGTATTATATTTATTTCAACTTTGGTGGAGATACTGTGAATCTAGCTATATTTGAGTGCCAAATTATGGCACTCAAATATAGAAAATATCACACGAAAAATAATCAGTTTTTCTTAGGGATATCTAAAAAAACAAAATATATAATATGATCCATTTGATTTAACCAAGTTTAATATTTTTCCGAAAAAAGGAAAGATCTGTTAACAATGTAGATACCGGCCTTATCACAAGATTCTTGCACACAAAAATTTATAAACATCGTACAAGCCGTTTCCTAGATAAATGAGGCGTTCCATACATAAAGCTGACTCTGTATAATTACTTTGTAGTGGCTCATGTTGATAATAGCTAGAAAATAGTTCTCTTGTGGTGATAGATATGCTTTATATAATTGCTCTTTTGTAAATGTTTTGACCGCCTCAATAAAACGGTAGAGTAAAATGGTCCTATTCAGATAAATAAGAGCTATTAAAATAATTTATAAACGTGTTCCTATTTTGAGCACCATTCTGCTTTCGAAATTTGTTTTATTAAAAGTTATTTTTCATTAATGAAACTTGTTTTGCTACTTGGAGAATACAGCTCCAGTTAACGAATAGCTCTTCCTCCGAAATGATAGATCTTAGAAAAGAAAGTATGAGAACAATTTTATTAGATAATTACCTCTTATGATGCTATTGTGAGCTATTTTCATATACATTAACCGTTGTGTCATAAAATCCAGAAGACTCATTTTTAAAGCTTGACTAAAGTTTTAAGCCTATAAATGATTAATTGGAACTTTTCAGGATTTGATTAGAGTGGTGTACTTCACTTGTTTATGAATTTTCAGCTTGTTGGGAATTCACGCATATGTACTCCTATTTTTGGATCTAAATTGACCAATATCACCTCAATAATTTATGGACCACATGTATTCTAAATGGAAATATTTGCATAACTATTTTGATAATATCAATGAAATTCGAAACTTTGATATTTACATGATTTTACTCATGAATTTTATCATTTATATTATTATCTGTTTGTCTTTTGAATTCACTCAACAGTCTTGTTATCCTCGAATTGTTCGTAGTTAATTGGAGTCATTAAAGTTTCCATTTCAAAAGTTATTGGCGAAGATAATTCTCTTGTTATGTTCTTACCGAGAATATCATTTGCATCAGAATATGATTTCGGTTCACCTGTATCGGAATCTCTGACATTATAATCGGATCGTGTCACAATTTGATCAGTAGCCAATAATTCATGTATCACTCTCAACATTTCATCATCACTTCCTCTAGCTGGCTCCATTCCATATCTTCCAGGAAAGGACGCTGCCAAACTTCTTCGTCTTAAACTAGTCACGGGGTTGTAGAAAAGAAGTAGATCTTTTTCGACTGATGACATATCTTCTGACATTTTAGAAAATGGAGGAATAATACCTTTTCTCAGCAATGATTTTTTCTTAACCTGAAACATGAATATCAATAATGATAATATGACAAATCTCTGTAACTTTGTATCTATTTAATACCGTTTGAAGGGTATTATTAGAGAATATATTTATGCTGCAATTTTTTGATATCATGACGAGATCTCTCGTATGCTAATTCGATTGAAATCATCTTCAATAATACCCTTAACCATGACGAATGCTCTGACAACACATTATATAAACGAATCACAAGTACACATCATATTGAGATTCTGGAAAAATATCAACAACAATATAATTATTGTTTTTTGCCTATTGCTTATGATAGTTGATTACCACCAGTTTTTATTAAGTAAAAAAACATATCCGCTGAGTTTGACATAATGGTGTCTTACAAACCACTTCGCTGTCTTCTCTGAGTCCATTTCTAAAAAAATTCACGTCCACGTATTGAACAAACTATGCAGTTTCTATGAGAAGCTAGTGTTAATATTTTACCGAGGAAGATGTTTGGAACCAGGAGCCGAATGTGGTTATCGATCACTTTTTTATGTCTAAGCATGTAGAGTTTATAAAAAAATTCTCAAATGTTCTAGAAAATGAAGAAACAAAACCAATAAATGAATAGATGTTCCTAGAAATCAGTCCAAACGAAACAAGGTGAACAATCATCAAACGAATTTCGGGTAGATCAAACATACCAGGTGCCTTCGCAGAATTTCAGAATTCCACTACAATCGACTCCAGGACCCATATCGAGGACTTCATTCATTGAATATTTTATTGCGAACTAACCAATTTGAAGACAATTTTGACTCTAACTATATTTATTATTTTCATGTTGCGAGAATATGATTTTTTCAAATGATATTTGTCAAAACAAAGTCCCTTTGGTTTGCCATGATACTTTCTTTAACAATATACTCAGTATACAAAAACTGCTTTATCATGATCGGAGAAGCAAAGTCATTTTGTGAAATAATGGTTTTATTAAATTCTGCTAAGTTGTTTTAAACGACTTCTTCATTACTCGAACTATTTGTCTCTGAGAGATTAAGGTCATCCGTCGCCAATAAATTTTGATAAACGAAAAACGCTCCAGATTATTTCTTATAATGCTTCTTCTCATTTTTTGTATTATATTAGTTTTCTTTTAAATCCCTTCAGAATGTAAACAGAAGTTACTAATCATGAAAATTCTCATTATTATGACCACCATCTTTCTAAATGCATGGTGATTGCTCGTTTGAAATTGAGATGAGTCTTTCCTATAGCAAAATTTTCGTTTGTAAGTTAAGTGTACGAAATTGGTACTACTAAGGTAATCTTCTTTGCGGTATTGATTGCCATTAATTAGAAAATCTCACTTTAAAATATATATCACCACATATATAATGGTGTATATAATAGAGTTCTAATATCCATTATTTTTTGCGTCGCTTTGCAACGACCAGTACGAATACTTTTAAAAAAATTTCTGAAAAACTGTTAGCTGAGCTAGGTAACGTCAAACGGCTTTAGTTTTCTCGAACTGATCTGCAAACCTCAAGAAACTATGCAGGGCTGAAGAGGATAGTTGAAAGCATACAATTAGGTTCCATTTTTGTATGTACAGCAAAGCATTGGCATCACACATTGCCTCTTCTGGTAAGTACGAGGACTGCTACCTAAATTTAGAGATATACAGATAAAAACAAATATTCATAATTGGATATGGCTTTATAGCTTTTCAAAATATTCTCCATTGAGATCAATACATTTTTGCATGCGTTTGAGCCAATTGTAAACCAATTGTACGATTGAGGTACCTCCAAAACATGTAATTAGAACGCATCAACTGCTTCTTCCGCTGTAGACAAACGTTTAACTCGCAATCTTTAAGTCATTGGTTGTCAAACGAGATCTATACAGCGAACGACCCATCAATTCGATATTTTGAGTGTTTGTACTGATGTGTAAGAACCCGCATTGTCGTGGTGCAGAATTATTCATCTTCTGTGATTGGTTCTCCTGAATTTTTCGAACTTTTCTGGTAAGCTGGTGTACTATTCAGAATTGACCGTTTCACGTTGCTTCAATAGAACCCTGACGATATGTCCAGTTATCTTGAAAAGGCAGGCAAAGATATGCTTCATATTGCTTCGTGCGCGAACAACTTTTGTTAGATTTGGCTTGTCCTGAAAGACTGATACAGTCGCCTGTTGTTTAGTTTTGGGTACATATGCATAGATACATAATACGTTGCCTACCACAATTTTATATACATCTTTTAAAGCACCGCAATTAAATTTTTTTACTATTTTCTTGCACCAATCGAAACGAACTTTTTTTGAACGATTGCAGTATGCAACACGAACAAATCTTCATGATATATTGATGTACGCAAGTTGATCTAATGGTCAAGTATGTCTCAATTTCATAGTATGTAATATGACGATATTAGTTTCCGCACAACACCGATTTTTTTTTGGAACAACGTCGATTTTGGACGACATCCACAAAATCCTGTAGCGAAATGCGATCACGATTAAAGTCGAAAAACCAACGAAACACTGCAATGCTGCTTCATTACTAATAGTCGAAACGAGTTGATTGGTACACTTCTGTTGGTTTAATCCAAGTCGAAAGATATAGAAAATCATCGCTCAAAAATATTCGCGGTTTAATTTCAGTTTCATTTGACTATAGACCGTTCAAATAACGCTCGTATGACAACACGTTCACGTTCACCATTGAAAATGTGAAACTTCATAATAGCAATTTCGGATTTGACATATTTACATCATCCATCCATCGATATGCGTGAAGAAACATACTTCAAGATATAGTGCGCAAAGAAAATTTATGTCCAGGTCTAAGTAGCGTAGAGACTAAAGTACAAGACTCATATGTGGAAGGTCCAAGGTTCAAGTCCCGCTGATTCCAATTGTTCTCTACTTATATAGTGATAATTATTTTTAGGTGCCATTTATGTATGCCCAAAAGAAGAGTTGCAAACATTTTTCACTTTACAAAGAGCAACTTTAATATTAGTATTGTTACCAATTGAATTCGTCTGTTGTTTTGTCAATTCACTCTAATCTTATTAATTATCAAAATATTCAAAATATTGAGAGAGAAACAAATGATATATTTTATGAGAAATCAATGACTGCGTTATAGTTTCTTCTAACGAAAAATTAAACTCACTTTACGCACTAATGCGTAAAAAAATACGTGAAGAAAATTACCATATTAGGAAAACTATTGTATGCAATTCGTGTGTAAAGGTTGTTTTTTCTATTGTCGTGTAAATAACTATTTATTTTCGAGAGCACTAAGTGACAGGAAGAGAAACTGAGTACCAAGTGGCGATGAGGCTAGAATTTATGAATTTAGCACATTTTTATACGATGTTAGTCTTGATTTTAAGCAAACGTTTTTCTCAGACGATAGAGCGACACTTTTTACGAATTGTTTTCTCTTGATATCAAAAATGGACTCTATACTCTAAGGTGACGTAATTATTTCAAATCCCGAGTCACAAACCATTATTCATATGAAATAACTAAATAACTAGGCTCTAGGTAGTTTCACTATTTTACTCACGCGTGGACCTCCTTCATAGTTCTTCTTACGCTTTTCTTTAATCACTTTCTGGATGAAAGAAATTGTTTTTTTTTGTGTTACTACACTATCACTTTGAGATTCTGAACTTATAGTGACATCAATATTTTTTAGCGTTCCAAATTTCTGTATATCACTAAGTTCTCTTTTGGTACCTATTGAAAACAAGTTAATTCATAATTAATTGCGATAAATAGGAGAAATAATCGAATTCATTGGTAAAATCATACACACGTTAAATAATTTAGTTGAAATTGTTGAAACCGTTGCTTATATTAATACTGAATATACTGAATATACAATACCAACAATCACAATTACATTGTTTGACAAGCGTGTCGATAACCAAGTTATCATCTTTAGAGACAGAAGGTAAACTAAAACCTATTTACTCAACATACCTATTTTAATACAAATTTCTCGACCACCTTTCTAAAATAATTCCAGCGGGAGAACCTCCTTAACGGGAATCTCCACATTTTTTCCTTAACCACTAAACTACAGAGAGTACGCTGTGAAGAATAAGCCCTTGGTCCCTATTTAAACTGCACTTTTAAAAGCTATGTGCTCTTTGGCAAGAAAAACATTACGTTATAACTGAAATTAATGATAAGAATTTAGTAACGATTCTCCTAAAGTTGCGGTTCCGATGATTTCAAGGAAGAAATATTTTTATGGAGTATATTTTATTCTTCTAATATCTGTAAGTGACGAAAATAATATAGTTTTCTGGATGGAAATAGTATAGATCGAAATACATAAATAAAACGATCAAGGGGCACTTAAAACTACGATGTTGATGAATTCAAAAGAAAGATATTTTTTGAGAAGCATGTATGGATAAGGGTCAAATTACAAGGCACCATGGTCTTAAATAAATATGAAACAGACTGCAATTTCGAACTACATAAATCAAATGTGTCAGACATACCTACCTGTAGTAAAAACTTCATATAGGAGAGGATTATAGCCCGTAGGTTGCTCTGGATTGCTTCTACAATATTTCTGTATCCATTCAGCTTTTTCTATAGAAGGTATGCTACAAATAGACAAATTTTCATGGATAAAATCAAATTTATTCCGAATGAAAAGCCGATCTCATCCGTCAATCATCTGTAAGACTATCATATCATTGAAGTCAGTGAGTTTCAAAAATAACACTCAAGAATTGGACGAACAAAGCGAATGGGTTATGCAAAATTATAAACAAGTTTTGAAAATAGAATTCGTAAGAGAAAAAGATGAAAATAAACATCGTGAAAAAAGTAATGCTATCCTGTGAGGGATGGACATTGATTCACAATCAAATAGCCCGTATAAATGCAATGAAAATGAAATTTTTTAGGAAAATAGACAAATAAAACCAAAAAAGATAGAATGAGGATTTGAACGTATGGAGACAGAAAAATAAAATCAGTGGAAGTTAAAGTAAACACAATTGAAATAGCTGAGCACATATGTCGGATGTAAGAAATTAAAATGCCAAAAACAAAGTTTGAATCCAAAATAGGAGGTGAGAATTATGGTGGAAGACCAAGAAATACATGAATTGACAATGTGGAAGATGCAGCAGCAATAAAAAATCGAACGAAAGATAGTAAAGCATGGGGAAAAAGGTAAATGGCATAACCCCCAATCAAAAAGCCATGGATTTAGTAACATGAAAGTTCTAGAATTGTCTTGAAAATTATTAAAAAAACATGATTTCTGGTATAATTAAAACAACTTACTCTATAATTAATTGATTATCTATACATACGGGATCTTGGTTAATCCTAAAACAAATTCAACATTAATCTAAGAGAAAGTTTTGTTAATTCACACACAATAATTGCAATATAAGAATCTTCGATCACTTTGAGGAATATTTGATCCAACATTAAGATAAACCTTCAGAAACTTTATCATGATTTGATTTCTCAAGAAGAAATGAATTTCTACATATTCACTATCTTCTCTTGAAAATGTTGATTAAAAAATGGTACTGTCCAATATCAGACCTCCCTTATATTGATTTAATGGAGAACTACTACTGATTTTTGCTTCGCTGGTTTCAAGCAGTCCATAATTTCCTTTCGTTGCTGGAATGTCACCTATTTTCACAGAAACATTTTCATACTATCCTTGTACTACTAGAAGAGAAATTCTTTGTTTGGGGATATTTGAAGTTCAGTATTCTTGGTTGGCGAATAGATACAAACAACGGCGGAAAAACTAAGATAAGGTTGATATATTTTCGTTTTTCTTAAATTAAGTATAACTACCACAATTAGATTTCACAACCCTTCATTTGAAATTTGCATTTGAAATTTGATATCCAAAATTTGTAGATTTTTCCTGATACCAATTGTTTATCAATGATGTCTGAATATCATTAACTATTTCTCATTAAAATCAAACTACGTCCACCCAACAAGAACGAATAACGATTCTTATGATGAGATGTTGATAGTGATTGGTAAGTATGTTGTTGAATTTTCTATCGATGAGGTAGGATTTCAGTAAATTGTAGTGAGGATATGGTAGGTATATAGTGGGATGTCCAGGAGAGTTGCTATCTTTCAGTTCCAAAATCAATATTTATTTTATTACTCAACCAGGGTACACGTTCCAATGTACTATGTTTATTTTGAAATTTATATTGGTGTTGCGGTATGACTTTTATTTATTTTAGTATTCTACTCAGCCTTCGAAGTAGATTTATTTATATACCTTAGAGAAGATGTAGTTACATGTTGATCTTTCCCTTGTTTCAGGATCATAATTATCAGGGCGTTGGAGTAGTTATTGATGCCAAGTTTTGCAATAAACCAAAATTTTATATATCTAGAACATTCATTAGATAATTCTCTTCACCAGTGTTCAAGATAAAATGGGGTGCCTTTCTAATATCAATTTCTGTCCTGATTGTTTCTTATATCTTGGGTGTTTCCATTTTGTAATGCGTTGAATTCATTTGTATAGCACATGTAGAAATTGTTGTATTTCACTTTTTTCATCATCTAGTGTATCTTACGAATATAATTAAAACATTTCTTGTAAATCAAATATCTGCACTACTTGGTTATTCCTTGCCCATTCACTCCGACTATTCGTAATTAGGGATTGTGTGTAGATCGCTTCAAATTCCTAATGGCGTTTCATAGAAACTAATTTGTATATACTTTTACTTTTGAATTCTAGTAGCAAATATTTGAGCCCTCTTGTTGATTTTCTGTGTTTGATTCCATTTCCTGCAGTCCTCGTATCATCTAACATTATTCTGAGACTGCTATGGATAGAACCACCACGACAATACTCCGTTTGGTGATTACACATAAATAATTTTGTTAAAAATTGATAAAATTCTGGTGGGTTCATTAGGTGAATGAATAAGAGTAAATATCAAAGTACCTTTTTAACCACATTTCAACCTCGCAATCTTCTTCAGTTCCAGTCCGCATGAGATTTCTGAAACAATAAAAAATGTCAATTTCATAATCAGATGACTGCGAAAAAGTATCAATATTTTCTTATTTGTTGAAATCAAGAGGGAGAGTACGAGAAAGATAAAAATTTGAATGAGTGTTAATCCCTGGTAGTGACGAAGATACAGTGACCAAGTTCACTTATGACGCAAAGGACATTTTTAATGGTCGTCGTACTCAGAACGTGTTGTCATACGACTGCTATTTATAGATACTTGCAGTATTGATCTTATTCAATCTTAGATTTTTGGTTATTAAACATCTCAAGCGACCGTGTGTCACTAGTTTTCCGAATTCAATCGTGATCGTAATTCGCTACAGGAGTAATTTCGTGAGAGTCATCGAAAATCGACTGCTGTGCCAGAAAACATCGATGTTGTGCGTAACTTGGAATTACAAGATCTTCATGTGAAATATCGGGATATTGAAGCATTAGTTCCATTCGCAGACATTCACTTTGCATGAACATTTGGTTGCCAAAACGATCTGTTCTCGTTGGATACGGCATAATTTGACAATCGTTCAAAAATAGCTACTTACGATTGGTGCAAAGAAATAGTGAAAAAATTAAACTGCGGTGCTGCAAAAGATGTCTATGAGATCGTAAGAGGCGACGAATCATAGATCTACATATGAGCCTGAAACTGAACAACAATCGACTGTATGGGTCTTTCAAGTTGAGCCAAATCCAACAAAAGTTATTCGTGCACGAAGCACTTCAAAGCAAATGGTTGCTTGGACATATCACTTTTAACAAAAACGCAAGTTCTACATTTTTGTAGACCAGAAGAAGCGGTTGATGCGTTCAAATCACGTGTTCCAATTATAATTATTTGTTTTCATATGTCTCAAAACTTAAGTAGTAGTAACCTTTGTGGAAGGCTAGTTTTGAGAAAGCTCTCAACTTTTTTCTCGTTGTTTTCTAAATATTTGAAATGGTGTCAAGGCGTTTTCCATCTAGAGTTAGGAGTCATTCTGCGTTGTCATGATGAAGAACGAAACATTCGCTATTGCGGGTCTCTTCCTTTGCACATATTTTGCACAAGTTCTATATTCACTCTTATTGTTCGCTGTACTTTAAGGGCGTGTTGAGGTTTTTCATTGAAAACGGTGAATTTTCATCACAGAGTAATGAATATTACTCTCATTCTCAGCTTCACTAACATTCGTAACCTATAAAATCGTCCAATTTAGATGTAGAGTAACTTTGAGGGTTACATAACTAAAATGTATCTCAACACGCCAAAAGCTTTTTAGTTAGTGATCAACTCGAAGAAAAAATAATTTTTATACCTAATAAATATGTCATGATGGAAAATCCTACTTACTCGTATTCTTCATAAGATCGATCCATGCTGTTACTTCCACGTGTTGTTGCACTAAAAATCGTAAATAATGTTTATTAATATACTGGTATTAGTTTATTGATGATATTATTTAAACGATTTAACTTAAAAATCAAGTTTTACTTCACATTATCAAACTCTATCCATTAAGGAAGCTATTCTGGATACGTAGTTAATGCGAATTTATTATTTTTCAATGAATTTATTTGTTGCTTAAGCCTTTTTTTTTTCAACTGTTCCGAGCAATAACTATTAATTTGGATGATCTTGTCCGGGAATAGTTTTAGATTGTTCAATTTTTAATTCAATTCAACAGGTGTTTCCAGCTTTTCCGCCTTTTTTATTAATTTTTCATTCATTAAATCGCTGGTGGCATCCAATTTGATATTAATTGCTCACCCCATCTTAGTACCAGTTATTTAAATACTTTAACTGAGGCCGAATACCACTTCCTGTGGAAGAGTCTCTTACCACGGAAATTAAGGTTACAATGTAAATAGAACTCACCTTTTTTTTGTGGTTTTATGTTTATCCATATGAGATGCAACGTAACCTTCTTCTGGGTTGAATACACCACTTATCACATCATAACAATTCATGGGTATTTCTGGCGTGGGTTGTTGGTTAGTGAGAATCTCATTTCCTGGTACACCAAATCCATTTATAACTTCGTAGGGATATCTGAAATTCAAAAACCGCCCAACTGCTTTATATGGGAATATTCTTGAAAAAAAATTTGTTACACTTTATGACACTGTTGAAGGAATTGAGTAAAGGTAACTAGAAGGCGATGACCTAAATTTCGCAAAAGTATTAGTTAATCTGTAAATTATACCCCCCTATCATAGATAATTTATTTCTAAAACTATTTTACTTCTGTAATTTCTCATAAAGCCATGTTATGTTTAAGGAAATGTCGAATAACCAAAGACATGTTTTCAACAATTCAAAATATTTCGAAAATTCGACACATTGTAATTCAGGTATTCAGGAAGTTGAATTTTTATGATTTTTTCGAAATAAGTGGAAAATTCTCATCTAACAAACAAGTGAATATGTTATTGATAATAGGTTTGTGTTAAGAAACCTGAAGAAGAGTGGAGAAATATTGGATGTTTTCTAATCGCGTGATTACTAACAAATAAACATTTTCTAATGCTTAAAGACGGTCTCGACAATTATGAAAGTTTTATAGTGTTAATATAGTTCAAATTAGCGTGTGATATGAACTACTTATTTTGGATACCACTGACGATCAACAGTATATTAGCAAAAGAGCTTTATCCAGACACAGTGACATATTAAGATCATCTGTACACCGAACTATCAAATGTAATTTACTCCTCCATATCATGTTCAAATCTGCAAGAGTTGTTACCTAAAAACTTTCAGTCAGTGAATTTCTGTCGATCTACTTTATGTCAGGATTTGAAAAGAATTTTTTTTATTGATGGGCATTGCTTCACTCTTAGGTATATGCATAACCATTATGTGTATTATATAATAATACTTCGACCTTTTCAAACCGTTGAGCCCCACAACGTTGAAAAAATAATAGCTGGGGGCCACTATGTGAATTTAAAAACAACTATGAAATAGTGTGTCTATATAATTTATACTGGAAGGTAGGTGACCCCACTAAGGCCATGGTGCTAATAAGACCAATCGCTTTTATTTCTAAAAGTACTCACACTAGGCAGCACCTGTCAGTGGGTTATTGGTGATGATAATGTCCTTGTAATTTCAAGTTCCTATGTTAGACGTACCACTGTTAGTTACACATTGCATCTGAACAACACTGGAGGTTAGTTACATTTTACGAATTAACATGAGTTTATCCATCAAAACTACTAAGTGCGATACATTTTTGAATTCAGGGTAAACTGTATTATAAGATCATGTTAAGCGTTTTTGGAAACTGAAGTATATAGGGGTAACTGTATCAAATTCTATTGGTGAACAGGGGTGTCCAAATAATGGTTCAATACATGTTTTAATCTTTTTGGGTGTGCTTTAAGCTGTATGATTCCGTAGACTCTCACACAATTTTTAAATATAA
The DNA here is from genome assembly GCF_026230105.1 of Diorhabda sublineata. Lineage (NCBI taxonomy): Eukaryota > Metazoa > Arthropoda > Insecta > Coleoptera > Chrysomelidae > Diorhabda > Diorhabda sublineata. The sequence goes on from NC_079477.1 coordinate 32,800,990, forward strand.
GCCTATTAGTATGTTGAGTTGCACTGAACTAACGATTTTTGTTCATATGTTTCAGACGATATGGAATCAAATGTAATTAAGAAAAAGCGAGCTGAATGGAATAAAGAGCAAATGGAGCAGGCTTTGAATGCTGTTGGAAACGGAATGTCTGTCCAACCAGGCTTCAACTGAACTTTGCTTAAGAATATTTCGGTTGGCTGATGTTGGAATGCCTATTACAAGCAAGATAATTCTACTAAGTGTGTTTTCTTACTTCGAAGAGATTAATTTTCGTCATACTCTTAACCCAAAGAAATAAAAAGCGGGACGTAAGTGGTTGAGGCATTTTCTGGGTCGCCAGCCAGCTGTAGCAAGGCGTAAAACACAAAATTTTAATCTGGCAAGAGCAGATAAATTTAATAAAGAGATTGTTACCGATTTTTTTGACGAATTGAGGGCAGTAATGGAGGAATTGGAAGCTGCTGGTAAACTTCAGAACATTTACGTTTGATACTGCACCACCAACAGGAATTTTTTGTCAAGAAAGAGACCAAGATAGTGCATATAGTATGTGACTCAAAATAGTATTTCTGCTAAAACTTTTAAGTTCAAGGAAGGTAAATTGACACGCTTATAAACATTTGGTTCCGGGTATATAACTAAGAGTTTAAGATGATTGAAACACTTTGTACACTGAATTAGAATATAAAAATTTTCAATTTGATATGCGGTAACACTTTCTCCTTGTATTTTTATGTAACGTTGCCTGGTGTGATAAAAGTCTAATGTAATTGGCAAAATTCATATAATCACTTAGAAAAATTTGCTAGAAAGAGACATACCTTATCCACCTAGATGATTATATATGATATAGTATGTGAAGTACTATTCACCATCTTGAAGAAACTCTGGTGTTAACGAATGATATAATGAAATATGTATGTCCTAGAAAGCTACGTCAGTTTCTGATATCAACATAAAAAACTACTTACCTTCTATCTGGTAACGAGAACTTAACTTTTTCCGTTGATCTCTCAGCGGCCGAAATATCTACTGAACTAAAATGAGAACTATCGGTAAGTTTACCATTACTCCAAATTCCTCGAAAACGTTGTCCATTTGGGTATATCAGTGTACCTCTACCATGATATAATCCATTCGCATTGAAATTTCCATCATAGATCACACCTTAAGTGAGAAGTTTTCAAATTGAAAGCAGTTGTCCTTACATTAGAATATTTCTATAGAATAACACGGAAGCAATATATTTCCACAGTTCAATCACCATTTATCAATGGCCTACATGATTCTCAAAGTTCAAACAAGTAAAACGTAAAACTTTTCAGTATGTTCAGTACATTTTTGTTCGCATTAAATATTTTTTTGGGTTATTGAGTTGGAATGTGTTTATAAGTGAAAGTATATTACGAAGTAGCTTAATTATTCTCTTATTTTTGATTATATAGTAATGAGAACAATGCCATTGTTGATATTATTTTCCTTACTAGAATGTAATTTCGAATGGTGCTGCGAGTTGAGGACTCAAAATAAATCTGACCCAGAGTTGTTTAAAAAGCCAACGTTCCGATTTTTCATTTTATCTCTATCAAGGCTGAAAATATTTGGTACATTATAACTCAACCTTTGATGAAGATAAACAAGTGAACAAAAAATTGTGAAATTGGTAGTAAAACAAACAATGAGCAGATAGTGTATCAATATAAATATATATACATGTATATAATCTATACAAGTGAAAATCTGTGCCAACAAATACCTTTTCAAACTATTTGACGTCCAGTCAAAAAATAAAATACTTATATACATATTCCGCGCGAAGAGATAATTCTTCTGTTAAGATACAGCTATCAGTGAATGAATACCTCAAAACTTTCCCAATATTAACAAAAGCATGAATGGCGAAAACTTTTTGAATTATTCTAAACATTACCATCAAGTACTAGCCCGATTAGAGTATGTTAACTCATAAACATTCAAAAGATGGTTATATTGAACCCTGAGATTAGCCACATACGTTTGGCTATTAACTGCATCATTCAGTTTTATGTATATCATTTCGTTGATGGTGATTTTTTCATATTTATGTTCCTTATCCAGAATTTCCACATCATCAGAATTAAAGTTGTGAAATGTTGGGCCAGAACTGATTTATCTCTTTTTTTCTTATTATGTTTTCGACAATAATATTCATGCTGGTACATTCTGCATTTCAAGTACTGTTTAGTCATACCTATGTAACTCTCATTGCAGTCTAAACAATTTAAACTACAAAAAAACTAATACTTGATGGTAATAATTAGAATAATTCCAGTTTTTTACTTATATGTGTAAGTATTGGTTTCTTTAAATGACTTCTTCATTGTTCTTGTGTTTTATACAAAAATGTTCTTATTTGTTTATGTTTGTTTTGTATACAGTGTGTCGTGTTCATTTATTCCGTACGTTTTTGAGAAAGCCGGCCATAGGATTTCCCATATTACCATTTAAACTCCATGTTAACTTCGGGTCGCCTATCTGTGCGGCCAAACTCTTCGGTATGTCGACCGCCGACCTTGGGTCAGTTTTTATACCTGAATTTTATTGTTGATATATTAAAAACAATTTTCTATATTCTTGATGATATTTTATTAAACGCTATGTAGTGATATTTATTTTCGTTTTTGAAAGAAAAAAATCGAAAAACTTTAACAAATGACAGGTCTGGATATTTGTATTGTTAGACTATCTTGGACTAATGAAACACTGTGAAGGCTATGAATAAGAAGGGAAGTTATGTGACGTCAGGTTGAAGCAGGGTATATTTTTTAAATCACAAATTAGAAAGTTGGTGGGCCATATCAATTTTTTAACTCATCTTCTAGCTTTTTTGGGCAAAAATGTGGATGCCAGGTACAGGGTGGTGCAATAGAACGTGCATATTGCATCATCTTTTTTCAAGAGATAAACGGTGCGTGGGCGGAGGGAGCCTGCGTTTTTTGTGTTCGCACGTTTTACGAGAAGGATCGTACACAGGTCTTGACTAGGCAAGTCCATCGTTCAGAATATGGAAGAAACTATGAGGATTAGTACACACATAAACACATAATGACATTGGTGGGGATAAGGATATGTTCGGAGTGACACATGTATCACACCCGTCGTTGGTGGATTAAGATAGGTTATTCCTACTAATTGGCTTCATGTTACAACAGGAAATGATTCTGTCTGTTATAGCAAGATATTAAAAAAACAATCAAACAATAGTGGACAATCCATTTGAAATACTTCATTATAATTTAAAAGAAGCGAAAGTTAACAATGTGAATACTGCCGTAAAATTGACTCGTTCCATACTAAAAATTTAGAGTATTCACGAGTAGATTGGAAATAACTCGTATTTACCATGTGGATATCTATATATTCCTTCTCCAGCCATTCCTAATGCATTCCATTCACCCAAATATTTACTGCAAGTGTTAAATTGAGTGAGTGGTTTTTTTTCTGTTCTGTGATGAAATGCCATATCTAAAGTAATTGTATCCATGGCCGATCTACTTGTTTTACTTGGTGATAATCTGGGGATTCGTACGTAACTCTCATTTGTTATATAGTGTCCTTTATCTGAACCAATCCTGAATAAAAGGAAACGTGGGTGATTAGAAGAATCAAATTATTTCAATTAAAGCTAAAAATTATTCTCATACTCGTATGATAGGAAAGAAATTAGAAACATCTAATTTACTCTGGAAGAAACCGTTTGATATTAGAATGTTTGGTCTAGCGTTTGAACATTTTTTTATGTAGAAAGCAAGCACAAGAGGTTAAACTTTATTACACTCGAGCAGTTCGTGTTTGCTGTGTGGAAATGCTTGTGGATATTGATCTTGAACTTCTGTAAGCTGTGGTGTTCGGGAAAGACAGGTCTTGGTAACTCATTCCACAGGCTTGTACTTCTCCAAAGGAAGGAGTTCCAATAAATTGACGTTCTGGACATCTGTAGGCGAATTCGGTGTTCATGAGCCACGTCTTCTTCTCGAGTAGCTCTTGCAAATATATCTCTAGGTGAAACTAAGCTGCGAGTCGAGCATCTTAAAGATATGCTTGGAAGCCGAGCTTGAAATGTGTGAGCAATACTCCAAACATGTAGTACATGGATCATGCCCCAACATATTTTTCCCAGCCTCAACTCAACAAGAAAATTTGTGGTGATGATGATTTTTATTTCTTTACAAGACCAAATCCTGATCTGCAATTCCAGCTTTCCTTGTCTTCGCCCAGCAGTCTAGATCTTTGTTGCATTTTCAAAAAATATTGCTTCTACCCGACTCCTTGTGGTAATCTGTCGCTGCTCACGGATTTGGGTGTTAGCCGACTTTATTAGGGCAGCTGATTTGGAGGACGATACCAGTGTTCTCCCGTCGGCGAAGCTTTATATCGAGTATGCACTTTTGTCGAGTAGGTCTTTGATGTATAGAAGAAAGAGACTAGGTCACGTACCAGCGTTAACTTTAACCTCTCTGAGGTGTGTCTATCAATAGTGACTGGATGGATTGGACTTTTGAGAAAGCTAATATGTCAGTCGATGAGTAAGAACGATCTCAACCCATTCAGGAAATTGGCACGCTAAATCATACCGAAAGCCTTCGATATCCTTCGATATATCCAGTACCATTGCTCTGGATTCTCCATATTTCTCTATAGCTTTAGTACATTTGTTAGTAATATAGCCGGTTCAACTATATTCATCAAAGCCGAATTGATGATTAGCAGACCTCAAATATTTTAGGATTTGCTGGTTAATGCCTTTCTCCATGACCTTGGCAATCGCTGGGACTAAGCAATCAGAGGGTAGCTCAGACTAAGTTCAAATCTGCAGGGAAGAAACCTCTTCTATATGATAGAACAAAGAGTAGAGGATAGAGATTGCATGGTGGACTTGTTATTGCAGTTGTACATTTCTTCAATGAGATTGGTGGTATCCAGAATTAACCATCGATAAGGTATGTCGAATTTTTCTAAAAACCGAATATTTACAATATTTGCTGGTCCCATCGTTGCAATTGCAAATCATCTATTCATTGAGAACGAATTGAAAAATTGGAAAAATATCAGAAAATGGGTGCATGACATTTTTTATTCATCCACGTTGAATTATTAGAATGATGGTTCCTGAAAAAAGCTTCATAACTAGTTGGTTCAAGATATTACGCTACATCGCAAAAATTTATACAAAATATAGATAAAGATAACACTGATCTAAAAGCATTTTGGTGCCAGGAATTTTAGACCTGATTTTGAGCATGCCTTACATGGCGAAATCAAAAATTCAATCGAATTTGTCTTTTGAGTGATTTTCTGAAAGTGACTTGGGCATGTTTTTCGAGCAGTATTCATTCATCATATGACTGTCTCATCTTCCTTGGTATCTTTACTCCATTGTTTTTATTTCTTGGTGAAAGCATTCTCCTAGTTTTTTTCCCGGTAAATTGTGTTTGAATTGATCTATGTGACTGTTGAGCTAGTGTAATCGTATACTCATATCATATTCAATATAGTCATAATAATTCACAAAAATAATGGTTTTGATTTCGACCCAACAATGAAATAAGATTTGGGCTCCTTTTGAGGTTACACACAGTCCAACGGTTCTGTTACTTTTCATCTAATCCAAATAATAGTTAAGATTACGTTCTTGTCTGATGAAAATCTCTCTTCATCAATTGGAACTTTAAATCTGAGAAACAAGAACCAGTCGCTGGAGGCCAGAAGTATGAAAAGGTACAATATCTTGATATAAAAGTATGCGGTCGCTTTTCTGCAATTTTTCGTCACCTTATCAAGCAATGATGCTGAATACCCTTCTATTATTGCTTCATTATCCTAAAGATAAAATAGTGTAGAAAACAGTCACCATCACTTTTCCGTCCCTATTCACAGCAGGTTCGTCCATTGTACTCTACTGTCTTGACTATTGATTCGTTTCATAAGTGTGATTGTGAAACAGTTTAAATAATCAAATGAACTGTGTGAATACTATAGCTAATTAAAAATTTTGGTCAATTTCACAAATCAATAAGAAGAGTTGATACTTTTCAGATATTCTTCCTAAGGGACTCTAAATATGGTAGAAGTATGTGAAGTCCCTCATGGTTTACCCTGCATACATCTTTGATTTTTATTTTGTCAAATGTTGACACCAAATCGACAAAGTGCAAGTTTTCTATTGCATCATTCGATTGTTGAATGTGAACTTGAGGAAATAATATTATACTTACTTGAAATATAATGACAATTTGTCTAGCGAAGTATGATTACTAGATAAATCATTGAACTTATTCATTGTCTTTCTAAGCTCCATAAATTTATTGGTGTCATCGTTTTTGGAATCGTCATCTAACAAATCCATGGAACACTTCGAATATAAAAAAATAACCTTAATGATTGGTTTTAGAGTCCATACTCAATCGAATTTGATCAAAAGTTGTATAGATTCTCTTGATATGATAATGGTCATTTTATTTATATTATTAAAGGAGCAATATCTCCAACTTCTACATATATAAATTATAGGAACATTTTCATAGTATTCCAAACTTTTCGGATGTTGTTATCTGTCTTGATAGAATTCTAATAATATAATACAAAGCGTATTTCGGACAAAACGGTTTCGAGAATAATAATAGTGGATAGAGATATAAATGGTGAACAGATAAACAAAATATAAGACAGATATAGACAAGTTATAAGAGACATTAAAATAATACTGGAGAGTAAAATGGTAGAAAAGGTCCAAATAGTAGACTTGTTACCAGCTGCGTCAATTCGTTTTTCCAAACCAGTTGTTATTAAGAAGTCCATTATTCATTTAAGCGAGTGTGAGTGAGTTTTCCAAAGTGTACCTATCCTAACGTTCAGTTTCTGTAGATACTCTGTATAGAATTCCCTAAAAGGCCCGAACATTCATCGTGCGAACAATTTTTTTAACTGTGTTGCTTTCTTTAAGACCGATCCTTACTATAATGTCGTTCACAGTTTATTTTCCAGCCGATCTAGTTTTGATAGTATTTTGAAAAATATTGATACTTGAAATGGGATTAGGATTTCACTTCATATTTTGTCAAACCGAGATTGAACCATCTATTTTATAGATATTTGATACAGATGACCCAGATCTAAATCAATTTGACACAAAACTGGATAATTCAATGTTGGTGTAATTAGTCGATGTTACAGATTTTCACATTCTGGGAATAACTATTTGTTTCTACAATCATTGATCTCTCCATATGAACTCGAAACTTGAAGTGGCATCGACTGTATGGATCTTTCAAGAGGCGAATCCAACAAGAGTTGTTCGCGCATGAAACACTTCCAATCAAATGGTTGCTTGATTTTTTGGAATAACTGGACATGTCGCCACAATTTCATTAGAATAACGTAGAACGGTGAGGTACCATTTTTTTGCCAGGAGTGTTCCAAAATCAACGACTTTGCACAGTCAAAACATTGATGAGTCTTGTCGTGTAGTCTTTGTTTGGCACCCAAATATTTCTCCTTATTTCGGCAGATCAGAATGTTTTGTAGGTCGACACTTGGTTCAAACACATGCAAACGTGTAAAGACCTTAATTGGTAATATTTTTACAAACAATACAGTCATATCCAATTATAAATATTTATATTTGTCTATCTCAAAATTCAAGAAGCAACCGTCGTTGGACGGGATCTGGATAGAGTTAAGTATGCAAAATGTGTGAGCCCCATTGTATATATACTCGTAGTTTTGAACTTTATATAAGCTGCAAATTTCAATTCTGGGTGTTATTATCTAAATATACATAACAAATGGTGTGATACCACTCAATTATTTTTTGGTGATGATATTTTTCCCTTTTTTCTAATAAAGAGGCCTATCAATTAAAATATGAAATTAAAACAAGATTTTTTGATGAGAAACTATTCAATACAAAGGAAAATGAAACCAGAGAAAATGATAATAATAAATGATTTTCAAGTTGAAACTCAACGGTCCATCGACTTCAGAAACAACTACTAAAAGAGTTATGAGCTGAAAGAGATATGAAAACTGTGGAAGAGAACAATGGGCAAAAGACCTTGTATTACACGTCATTTCAATTCTAAAAGTGAGTGAAGATTAATGATTATGAAGATTGCTGGCATCAAAAAAATACTTTCAGTATTAGAAGATTTTGCATGTGCCAAAATTTGAATTTTAAATTCACATTCACTAGCCAACATACATGTTTACTATGGTGTATCAAAATGCAGAGTAGAAAAAATCATTTGGAGGCCAGCACAGCTGCTAGCAACATTAGTTTTTCAGTTTTTTAGTACCTCAGGTGAGAGAATGTTCTAAAAATTTCATATTATTTAATTTTTTATAGGAGCTGAAATGAAGGTAGTATTACATTTTCTAATTGTATAATATCATTAAATGATATGTGTCTCATGATATTGAATAGGTAAAACTCACTTTAGAATTGATTTCTTTCGATGTTTTCGATTTATCGTTGGGTTTAATCTTTGTCATTTCTTTATTATACTTTTTAATAAGTTTTGCACATTCGTCGCTCTCAATACATGAAAATGAATCCATTTTGACATTAAGTTCACTCCAGCTCCTACGTTACATAAACTGTAATATTTCAGTTACTCGTTATCTGAAACATAGACATTTTGTATTCAACTGATGAATCCCACTGCACAATTACTTGAAATCGTACCTTGAATTTATTTCAAATGACATAACTAATCAAATGTTTTGACATTTTAATGAATACAAGGTGTTCTGTTCAGAAAGTAACGTTTCTGTTAAGCTTACAAAACAAAGCTGAATAAAAGTGTTTTGAGTATTCGTGACATCTGCATGAGTCTATTATCTATCTACTATACAGGTTATATATATATATATATATATATATATATATATATATATATATCGTTACTCCAAAATAACTTAAATATTAGGAGAATACTACCACCTGTATATATTTTCAATTTTGCAATAATGATTTTCTCAGATGCGAGAAGAAAAATCTAATTCTACATTTAATAGTTTCAAAGTTATAAGAAAATTAGATATGTCAAAACAAGAAATAGATTTTTCCATCATTATTGATGTCTCAATGACAAGAATTATTTCTTGTTGCCATAGGTGAAATATCTTTTTAAAATTAGTGGACAAATTTATAGATTATCGGATCACTAGCTCGGAAAGTGCCTGTCTAGCGAGCCATGTACTATATTTTCCTATGATCTCCATAACACAAACTTTTTTTGTACAACTGTCATACTTTTAATGACTGCTAACAATGCTGAAAGTGATTATTTACGTGGAAACATGATAAAATGGTTTTGTTGTGGACTACCATCCACCATGTTATTTTATATTCGTGATATTTGCTCCTATATCGCTTCGATTCGCTGAGAAATTTTGCATTTCCCCAAATTTATTTATATCAACTGGATTAACACTGTATATTTTATTCATGGATTTCAGGAAAAAACGACGAGATTTGCTAACAGAAGGGTGCAGTGCAATGTTCTGTAATGTTTTTCTTATGTATTCATATGATTTCTATTCGTGGGGTAAATTAATAGACACTGTCTCTAAGTTCTTGATTTATTCTAACACTATACACTCCACTAACTTATAATTATTCACCTATCACTATTACTTAAATAATTTTTGAATAATATATTCAAATTCTTCGATTACTTTCTATTTCGGTCTGAACTAACTACGCTACAGAAACTCATTATATATATATATATATATATATATATATATATATATATATATATATCCCGAAAGAATTCCAAAAGCTCTAGAAAAATGAAGTAACAAAACAAATGAATAAATAAATATTCCTAAAATTTATTCAAAAGAAACAATGGAAATAAATCGTTTGGTATAAAAACTGATATAAAAACAAAGATCAAACGAGTTCCGGATATTTCATCACAGACGGCGCCTTTGCCGAATTTTAGAATTCTACTGTATCCTAGCAGGACTGGTTCCAGGACGGAGTTGAATTCGTAACAGTACTTACGGAAATCAATATCTTCCTAAAATAAGGAAGGAACGACTGACTTTTGTATTTGAGTTTGGAAGTTGTATAACCACGCAACGTTCACGCTATGAACGAGCAACGAATTCGTTGTGGACGCGCAATAGCAGCTTTGACCCCATTTTCAGCTGCTGGGGTACAAAATGCAGGTCCATTAAAGAACACTTAATTGCCAAATATTTGAAATACTTTATTGTTGTTAAGCTGCAAAAAAGATGAAAAGGAATTCGCGACGTTACGTTAAAGATACGAATAGAAAAGTCAGGAGTTGCTACGGTGCATCTACCTCTAAAGAATATGTGTATTTACCTTTGCGATCATTTTTGAATACTACCAAGCGTACTCGTCCTTTGAAACCCCCGCCACCCACAATTTCTGGTGATGAGAACACACTAAACGGATTATGCAACAGAGAAAAGAAAGAAAAAAATGTTATGATGCTGAGGATGAAATGATTACAAAGTTAATGCAAAGGATGGACAGGAGGATGAATAAAGACAGAAAAAGTGGTGAAAGTGAACCCAAATACAACTTTGCGTTGTCCCTAGTTTAAGATTCAAAATCAATTTATCCAGACTATATAATGGATGCCAAAATGTAGATCATGGGAGTTTTGAACGAATAGGAACATATGTGTAGCAGCTATGCTCCAAACTATTCAGGATAGATTAAAAGTCCACAACCACCCGGAATAATTCATTGCAGCCAATTGATTCTTCAATTGTTTATGAAGAGAACAGTAACACTGAAGATACAATTCATATATTTTTCTGAATAGTAATTTCGTAAATCCTGGTACTTATCACATTTTATTGTGAAATAATTCAATCGCTACTGTGAAACCACCATCAATTTGATAATTAGTGGGTAGCTTATAATCAACCGATCAATAATATTAACTAAATGTAATCACTTCAACATCTCCTGTGTACTTATTCAATGTCAAAACCCACCTTATTGTAATTATAATCCTCCTTTCTTCAAGTATCACTGATAATCCTAAATTCGTGTCTTCATGTCTTAAATCAGTTTGTATCAGATGCAACAACTCATAAAATGTAGGTTTTGACATAAGACTGTAAGAGTGTTCATTTCAAATCGATAGGATTGGTATTAACAAACTTACAAATTGTAGAAATCTTTCTGTCATATATATTTGTGATATTTTCAGTCTGCATATGTTTAGATTGAGAGATGTCTCTTCCTCCCACTTGTATTTTTTCAATTCTCATCATTCCTGAGAGCAAGACTAGGTACGTCATCAGAAAGGTCGAGTGGAGAGTCTTGAGTAGTACGACTATTACAATTAACTCACTACCCTGTTATTCAAGTTCATGGCATTTAATAAATGTGTATACTGGATGATTTCTACGCGATGTCTTTTTGCTGTTGTAACACCTTTTTTAGATTTGATAGACTTGGAACCTGCCTTCTGACACTCAAAAATATGAGGGCAGAATACCTTATCTGTTTATTTCACTTCATATAACTTTTCATATCATTTTCAAGCTGTTTTAAGCATTTTGTAAATGGTTTCTTGTGCAGGAGATATAAATATCAACTATTCATACAAATCTCTCTTCTTTTTGAAGATTTCTGTTGTAATCCTTCAACGTAACCATACACCACATTGCAATCCTGCCATGCACATACCATATTATTGGAAACAACATACTCACAATTTAGATATATGACTTCATTATAGTAATAAAAGACATGAAGCTTGGAAAATTCGTCTGACTTTTAATGGCTTTTATAATGATTTATATTAATATTTCCACAAAATAGAGTACCTATTCCATTGCTCTGTGTTTTGCTACTCAAAATTTTCTAAAAAATTAACCTTTCTCTCTTTAAATCCAATTCTTATTATAAGACATTTGAATATTGCAGTAGCAGAACCCTTAGTGCGCTAATATAACTAAATATACTAATGCAGGTTGTATTTCATTGAAATCTTAATTAATCACTTCGAAATGTTCCTTAAAAAATCCGATTGCATTTGTTAGAACGAACTTTGGTTATTTCATTGTCCCTCTTCATTGTATTACATTACTTTTTCTGCATTTTCTCTTTTGGCACACTATTGAATAATTTATTTTATGTAGTTATTGTTGTATTTGTACATTTTGGCACAGGCATATTATAATGTTTATAATGGATTTTTTATCGGCCGAATCACTACAAGGAGAACGGGTGGAATTTAGATAGTTACTCGAATTTAGATAATTAATTGTGAAGTAACTATAAAAGGTAGAGAAACCAAATAAAATGCTGAATTCGCGTCTTAAAGTTCCTCTTTCTATAACATAATAAGCCAAATGTCGTTTACAAGCTGCAAAACTAAGAAAGTTTGCTCGAAATTAATTAAATCCTGCATTGCCGCCCATTCAAGACGAAGTTTTTTATCTCTCGTTTGTGCGACTTTTCGTTGCCTCTTTTTGCGACATACTCAGGAGTGCAGCATTTTGTTAATAAAATTTCAATTTTCGTTTTTATATTTCGAGTATAACACAAAGTTTAACTAACTTGCTAATTCATTGAGTGAATTGACATTTGAAACATCCAAAAACAAAAATGTGATACAGTCCACTTAATAACAGATTCTAGAAAACAACTCGTTGATCAGTTAATTACCTGCAGTGTGTTACCACGTATGATTTTCTTGTGGTGATTTTATTTCTGGTATTTTCATGGAATTATGCGATTCCTTGATAATATTGTTCCTCTCAATCAATTATATGATTTTCATTGAACGGTATTTCTGAAAATTCGAATATATGAAATTTTCTCACATTCAACTTAATACCTTTCTAATCACTTTTCTCAGTTATCTCATTTTCAGCAGTTATATTTTTCTCTCTAGTTATACATAAAACTATAGTCCAAAGATCTCATGATTGTTTCGTATTTTTGCGCTACGTACATTCTACACCTGATAATGGAATTAATATGCATATTTGTATCAACTCTTTCACTTCATGAATCGTGAAGCCGATCCAGGTTCTAACGTTTGGAGAATACAATGGTTTTTTATTACATGTTTTTGTCTCAGCCGCGACTTGCTTATATTGTTTCCTTAAACAATTTCTATAGAGGCCTTTTCATTTGAGTGTTTGTTTATTCACTTTCTAGAATTCGAGAAATTCCTTTCTGGTATAACTTTTTGGTTTTTTAGCAGCTAGATTTAGTTTATAATAAAAAGTCATAGTGAATGTAGCGAAATTAAGTTGGAATTTCTGGAACCGTTGGTGATATTCATACTGTATACACTGTTCAAACTATCACTACACCAACACTCGCAATTACCCTGTCTGACGCATGTTTCGATAACGAAGTTATCGTCTTCAGAGACTGGAGGTAAACTAAAACCTAATAACTTGACTTGTCTTATACTAAATTTTATCACCAATAAAGTTTCTCCCGCGAAAATTGCTAAATATATGTACATTTTAAATAAAGACAAATGGGCCCACTCTATAGAGAATGTTCATTGGTGGGAAAAGTCAAGTTATGAGGTCTTAATTCACCTTAAGTCTCTGAAGACGATAACTTGGTTACCGAAACGCGCGTCAGACAGTGTAATTGTGTAAATATAAATGTGAATTAAGTTAGAAACAGTGTGAATAACTTAACTCCACCGTTCGAAATATTTCAAATAAAATTAGAAGAAAAACATACAATATGAAAATATGAATGGTTGACCGAGGCGTTTGACCAATACCAACAAGCATTGTAGAATATATCAAAATCTTTTCTATAAATTTAGATATAACCCTAAATAATTCGATGCAAATTAAATGTTACCCTCCTTTTTTGTTCATAATGTAATTCTACCCTTGAAATTGATTTTTCTCATCCCCGATTTTGATTACGTCACGTAAATTCGAATGAAAATTGACCCTCCGTCGACGCCATTAGTATCCAATATCCCCATCGCCCCATTCAGCGCCATCTGTGCGCTACTTCATCTTTATTAACGTGTTTAAACAAACAATTAATAGGGCACGAATTTGCACGATCTAAATGAAAACGGAACCTAATTGTAGAGAGAGAGTAAATATCATAATGGAGATAGTTTCCGCTGGTTGTTACGGACCCTCTACGAGACTTTGACAAATAATAATTTATAGGTACGAATTCTGAGTTGTCACAAATTCATCCTGATTTGAACTTTGTACTAAAGAAGGTTCCTGTTCAATTTGAACTCAGAGGACAATGTTTTAGTACGGAAGAATAACTCAACTTTACAGAACAAACGTTTAGAACAGAGAATTTCTTTCTACCAAAGGGTATCTGCTGGATAATTCTCTGAAGTTTTCAGTGGGCAAGTCAAGAAAGTCTCATGCATTTTATTGGTCCCAGAAGTACTTGGTCCACTAACGAAAACACAAAAATTGTGGAGAAAATATATATTTCTCGACGTAATCTCCTTTTAGTTCCATACACTTATTCCAGCAGTGTTCATTAATTTTGATACCCTTTTTATGAGAAGAAGCTCCTCAAAATAGCCAACAATTGCTGACATCACCTCTTCATTATAGGAAAATCTTCGATCACCGAACCATTTTCTCTAGTCTGGGAACAAATAATAATCCTAGGGGGCTGAATCTGGCGAATCTTCATTATTTTGATCTTTTGCAATAACAGATGTGTGAGCTGGTGAATTATATTGATGAAACAACACTTTCTTCTTAGACGAATTCGGCCGTTTTTTATTGATTCCTTCACTCAAACAATGTAATAAGATCGCATAATTCTCACAGTTTTTTCTCTTTCAAGATAGTGAGATAATAAATGAGAATTATCCCACGCGCATCCCAATAATCTGACGCCATGACTTTTCCTGCAGATGGAACGATATTTGCCTTCTTTGAAGTCGGTTCTCCCTTTTCAGTCCATTGTTTTTATTCTTCATCTGTTTCGCGTGTGAAGTGATGGATCCACTTTTCATCCATGGTTATGAAACGGCTCCACCTCAGTAACATTGCCAAACACTCGATGGAAACATCTTCACGAGGTTGTTTTTGTTCCATTGTATGCAGACGTGGCACCATCTAGGCTTTCTCATGTCTCCTACCTTATCATCATCATCTAAAGATTCTAGGCTTATGCAATATGTGTTTCTGATTCATTTAAACCAAATTGTGTTAAAAAGTAGGGTAATTATGTTGGAATATGAATACAAAATAGTACAAACAATGAGAGAAATAAAGTCTTGTGATAATTTCAAACGAATCTTTGAGATTTCATTTAAAGTTATTACTCGTAATTCGTCTTCGGTAAGGTATTGGTAGATTGATTCTCAAATGAGTAACCAAACGATATGTTATCATGTATGAAATACAAAGAAAAATAATTTAAATTATCAATAAAAGCTAGTTTTTCATTTTTCAAATAATATTAAACATTTTCCACACATTGTTCCTCAAAACAGTTCTATGTGATCAGTAACAATTCGACTTCAGTTATCATATTAACAGTGAGAAAAATTTTCTATAGGATCATTAAACAAAAAATTTCATTTAGCACTACGAAATTATCAAAATTGACTGTCTTGATTTGTTTATTTATACCAAAATCATTATTTTTATCACTAACGCGGTAGTTTATGTTGAGTTATCTTAATCGTGAGGTGATTTTCCTTAGACTCAAAATCTGTATATGAATTGATACATTCAAGTGAGACAATTTCAGATAATGGTCTTTTAGATTATATATCTTGACCTTAAAATTTCAACTTACCAATTTGTGGAAAAGAAGCGAAATGAGTTATTTGTTTCAGGTGTTTCGATAAGCTCTATGGAAAGAACAATTTCAGAAGGGCAAAACTTGAGTAAAGTGGTGATTTTAGCTTTTCGCCTTTTGACAAACGAGTCAAAAAGGCAACAAAATATCAAATACGAAATCTTTTGATGAAAAAAACTGTCGCCTACTTAGTATATTTTAATGTTATTCATATTTATTTTAACAGTTTTCACGGTGGGGTGGATGTATGTCTTACCCACCTACTTAATTTATTTTTAAACACTTATCTCATTCTCAACATAACTTATTTAAATGAACCGTTTACTTCTCACTTGGCTGTTATAGACTCGTTTATATAAACTATAATCATATCTAGAATGTTCGAAATCTCTAATTTTTCATAAACAGAAAGGCCACCTTAGAATTGTCTCTATGAAAACAGCTACATCATACTGTTAATAGGTTATGGAAACGGTCTATGTCACTGGAAGAGTTGGTAACAATATGTAATTTGAAGAGCACCACGACTCTAGTTTTTGTTCTTTCCAACGTTTTAGTTTAATTGTGTATGTTTGGTTGATTCCGCAAGACTGCCATTGCAGCTATAAAATTAGTTTTTTTGTCCTCACGAACTATCAACAGATACACACATATTTGCACAAATAGATAAAACAAAAGTTTTATTTTCAATTGGCCTATTTCTGCAAGAGCAATTGTAGATATATTTCCACATAATTTGCATTTTCAATCTACTCCTTTTGTGAATCATCAATTAACCATTTTCCCTGACTTTCATGTTCCTGCATTCGTTTATTTTTCTTCTTTGTGGTATCATTATTAGAAACGATGGTTTATATGATGTGGCACTGGCGAAATCGATTGATCAAAGAACAAATACTTCTGATTAAAGTTTTTAATATCCAAAAGGTATCAAATCATGCGAAATAAAAGTATTTTTGCGTTTTTTATTGTATTTATGAATTATAGAGTACAATTACCTGAAAGAACGTACAATAATTTAATTTAAAATACACGTGACAGACAGACAAGCTATGCTTAAGAAATCCAGCGACGAAATTTTCGTTTGTCCACCTTGTATCACAACAACACATTCTCATGAGATCTAAATATTGATTAATCTGCTTTATATACTACGATTCGTAATGCGACCATTCTCTGCTGGTTAATTTGCATGTTCCTGTCCAATGAACACAACCCTATCAAAAATCGGTTAACTCTCTACCCCACGTAATTAAACGGGTATAAAAATTCAAAACTCTCGTATAGAGTGCCAACGCTATCTAATTAAAGAAGAAAACCAAACAGATCTACCCTAACCATCGCTCGATTTCCGACCCTATTGAAAAAACACGACCATCTTAATTGAACATAACCGAAAACGTCGAATACCCGCACTAATTTGCTATCTAGTTTGATCTTGTTCTTGTCCTGTGTACCGAGTGCGCCCCAAGCCTTCCAGACAAGCAGTGAAAGAGCGGTTCGTCTCATCTATTATCGGAGAAGGTATGTCGTCCTCTAATGGTCATTTCGAGATGTTTGATGCTTAGTTTAGTACGTGACCTCGACCGAAGTACAACTTATCGCTTCAGATAAATTGGATGAGGAGTATAACACAAAGTGTATGAATATTATTTGGTTTGAAAATTGAACAAAAAACTATTATAAACATTTTTGATTTCAAGGAAATAAGCACATCACAGAAGCAAAGATTTCTTTCATATATTTTTCATAGTTCTAATAACGTATAATGGATAATTTTTCACACATAGATTTTGACATATTCATAACTAAAAAAGAGTAAAAATTTAATGTTGAAGTAGACAGTATACCGTATGCTCTCTAAAATATCTTGTTGATAATTAGAACAGTCATTTTTAAGTGTGGAAAAATGTTTTTTTATATGTACAGATTACCGTAGTTCGCTACCAGCTGAATAAATCGCAGCTTCTGAAGATGCCAATCTCTCGTGTTGGTGTAATGTCAAAGGCAAGACGCAAACTTTGACGACCAAACAGACCAAAAAATTGTACATATTTTGGATAATGGCTAAGAAAGCTTTACACAATTCAAATTTATTTTTCCTTGCATGTTATGACGTCCTTTAGGTATATAATATAAACTAAATTGAAATTGTGCCGACTACGAAATAATAATTCTCAAAACTTGATTCGTTCGAAATATATGGAAAAAACAGTACAAAGGCTAATTCAGCTATGAAAGAGTTCATCGTTGAGGTGGAAGTCAATAGATTTCCTTAGTAGGATCTTAGGAATAATTCCAGTATCTGATTCACAGCCATGTGCCCGGTAACATATTTCACACTTGATGGTTCGAACCCATTCAAGCGTCGGGTCGCATAGTGATACTAACAAGTCTTCTTTGCCTGTAATCAATTGGTTTCCCGTTGCCTGCCTGATCCTATGCCGTTCTCCAATATTTAGATTTCTGATAACTAGAAAATTTAATCTAATAATTCAGGTTATCTGATAATGTTATGTTTTTTACCAACAAAATTAATGGGAAAATATTGTTTCTGCTGCAACTGATGGTGCTCGATGTAATATTGGGCGTTATGGAATGAAAACGGTGTAGGCTCCGATATTTTACTGTACAGTGGTATTTACTGATTAATAGGAGCCTCTTTAGCAAAATTTTCAACTATTATATATCAAAAATCTGTGAAATTGTAAAACAGATATTTATTACTTATCTGATATCTTTAGTATATACTTCCATAAGCAAAAGAGCTCATTGGTGAGTACCTAATTGGTTTCAAACCAGGTAGATCCACTGTCAATCAAGTCTTTAATCTCATGGTCACCACCAGAGCTGACTAACAGAAGTATTCACACAAGCCTGTACAAACAGAATGCTCCAAAATGTTACAATTAGGAAACAGTATGAAAAAAGTTCCAGACTTCTTATTTCTAGGTGTACAGCCTACCAATGGTAGAAACAAAAACACAAAAATCAAAAGAAGAATCAAGCAGTCATTTAAGGCATACTATTCCTTCCTGCACATATTTTGTCTTAACAAGAAATTTGCATATTATATAAATACTAAAATAAAGATTTCAAGGAAAATATATGGCCAGAAATGTCAGAATGCATGGAGATGCAGATAAACAATGACTTAGATGGACAAGTCTGAATGAATGAACAGGAAATAAAAGGCATATGGCAATTGGAAGACCTCGAAAAAGGTGTCAGAAAGATATCGCAGAAAACGTAATCACTTTTCTACAGATACGCTGGATTGGAACAATTGGTAAAAAAAGCTCAGGGAGGTCCGGACGCGCAGCGGGCGGCAGCACATAGAACAAGAATGTATCTGTGGCATGTTCAAAAAATCCAATTTCAGTATTTATTATTGTCAAAAATATCTTATGCTTATCAGTGATAGTATCATTCGGAAAAGCTTCAACAATATGATGAAATAAAGAAACTGTTTGGGAATCAACGAGATATTATTGTGAAACCATACAATATTAAACTATATTTAACCACATTATTAAATTGTCATTAGGGTATTTCATTCTATTTTCCAACACTTAATTTACATTTCATTTTGCAAATATGTATTTCGATTGAAATTGGTACTTATTGAATTCTGTATATATTTATTGTGTTTAATTTCGATAAAAACATGATATAATGTAGAAGGTCACTTAAGTTTTTCAATATTTTAAATGGAAAGACGTCAAACTTTTGAAATAATTTGATTATGAGAATCTGAGGATTGCGAAAGGCTCTATTACCCAATGTAGTTTGGGAATCCCTGACCTAGATTATCCTCAACACTTTTTGGATCATCATCAAGCAACTTTTGGATCAAGCAACTCTTTTCTTCACATAGACTATAAACACCATATATGTAATACTCCTATATAGACAGTTGGTAAGGGAAACAACGTCCCTACGTTACGGTGCCGACAATTTTCATTTTCTCTCTCGTTCGAGACACTTCATCTGTACTGCGCATGATTGAGAATGCGCAGAACCGAACTGGAACCTCGGAGTATAGAGAAATCGTTGCTTCTTTCTTCCTTGGTCGGAACAGCTTCCACTTATAGAAATTGACCATATAGAAGTATTATATATAGGATAAACACATAACCACCATAACACTTTCCATTTTGCTTCTTGAAATAACAACTTGTATTCTGAATTTATTAAACAAATTTGTCCTATTACTCGTATTGATATTGGTATCTACAGCATGCTTCTTTGCAACAAATTTATTAGTTATAATGGCCTAATGAAATGTGAAGTGAAGTAATCCAGTTGACAGACAATTTTCATAATTTTATATATTACTAGAGAGGGATTGAGATAACTTTGGGATAGCCTAGTCGAGGAAAGATTCTTCATAATATTTTTTTGTCTTTTTGTCACTAACCTAAGGTTAGTTTGGTCTTTCTCAAATTTCACCTTCTTTATCATGATATTCATACTGAACGATGAAAATATCGAAATAAAAGTTTCATTTGAATTTAATCTAATCTTTTACAATATTATCATATTATTAGATAAGAAAATCCAATGTCTGTATTATTTGTTCAACTTAGTGTAGACGAGGTGGCCGAGTGGTTAAGGCGTTGGACTGCTAATCCAATGGGCTCTGCCCGCGTGGGTTCGAATCCCATCCTCGTCGGTAAATTTTCTTTTGAAATTATTTTTACATCAGAAGTTGGTTGGCATGCCCAGTAGTCTATAAAAAAAGCTAAAGAAAGTAATTCTATAAATTCATAATTATTGTTCATCATTTTCTAGTTATTTTCATCATTAGTTTGAATAATGCAATTAATATCCTACATAAGGTATAGCAACCAGTAGTCAGCAGGGACCTAGTTATTGACAATATAAAACAAAAATTCGTTAAGAAGCAGATATCGATGTATTGCAAGTATAGTTGTATTTTTATAGAAACCCCTCTCAAAATTCATCAGTACGTCAGAGTAATTGACAAGTACGAGGTCTGGTTATTAAATAACGATACTGGTTACCAAAACGGTTTTCTTATAAAAATTATTCTACATTCGAATGATTCCCTTTAATATACTCCCCTCTTCTGCCACTCTCCTTTCCATTCGTTTTTTCCATTGATCGGAGCAGTGCTGGATGTTTTCTTTGGTGAGGGCCCTTAGGAGCTTTACCGTTTTCTTCTTTACAGCTTCTATCGACTCAAATCGGGTCCATTTCAAAGCAGATTTTATCTTCAGAAACAAAAAAGAAGTCGCACCTTGCCAAATCTGGAGAGTACGGCGAGTGTTCGAGCACTGGAGTCCGCTTACTGGACAAATACTGCTTCACAGATAGAACGTTATGGGCAGGTGCGTTGATCTGGTACAAAATGCACGGGTTGTCCTTCTACAACTCAGGCCGTTTTTTACGAACTGGTTCTCGCCAGTGTAGCCAAAACTGACAAATAGTAAGACAGTCTGACCCTCTCTAACCCATTCAGTCATCACTATACCATTAATGTCGAAACAAACGATCAACATTGCCTTGCATTTTGATTTCTTCTCTAGGACCTCACTAAAGCATTTACACCACTCAAAAACACGCGCACGAATTATAGGATTGTCTCCATGAGCCTCTTGCAACAATTTATAGCACTCAGTCGGAGGTTTTTTTCAATTTAACGAGAAATTTGAGACTGATACGTTGGTTTTTGGCAGGAGAAAAAATCACGTTTGTTCCAAACCGCTACTGCACAAATACTAATAGTGACGGAAACGTGTTTTGGGACGTGTATAGTCAAGATATCTAGATACCCAAGGCACTACTCGTTTTTTACTCAACCCGCTTAGCGCGCCTTTTAGGCGAATCGATAATGCATTTGTTCGAAAACTACTGTTCACTGATGAAGCTGGTTCCACACGAGACGGATTTATTAATTCTCAAAATATACATTACATAATATACTATTTGGAAACGTAGTCGTAGGTCATAATCAACGCGGTTCATAATTTGCATTACTTGAATATGCCCAAATTTACTAACAGTCTGATACCGCTGTTGCCAATAATTAGGTACTACACCTTATATATTTCTATTTTGTTCCATACTTTATTACAACGACTCCCAAAGTGGATTCCGCGAAATCTGAGGATCCCTTATAAAAAATTACCAGGGTTTCCAGAATGATTTAGTACCTTAGTCATATTCCAGTAGGTAAACAGGAACTACCTTTTTATATAACTCTAGAAAAGATTAAGATCTACATTATCGATGATTAAAAGTACTTTCGCAATAAAACAAGATGTTTACATCAACAAATAACCAAAATTTATCAATTTTCTGAAGAAACAAAACAGAGGGTACACTGCAAAAAAACCAAAACTTTTACCAGAGAAAATATAATAGAATTCTTGTTACATTCTTATGCGTCGTCTAAAAAATATTATGTACGACGCGGCAGAAATACTGCCTTGGACCTTGGCATATAAATAACTATTTTTTCATACAGTGCTGTAAGTCGACTTCACAGTACTAATTTGAGTCCGGAAAATGACACCTTACGGTATCCTAATACTTTAAAGTACTTTTAAATTCTCTCAATCCCAATATTTCTAAAAATTCAATATGTCTGCCTTTGTTTAAAATGTTATCTTAGTGACTTCTGTTAATTTTAATTTTTTTTTTTATAATAAGATAGTAATGAAAGGAGATATTTTTCAATAAAATTTCATATTTTAATATAATTTTGCTTTTTATTTAAAACCGGAAACAGTATAAAAAAATATTACGATATACGTCTGTGTAGTTATTATTACGGTACTCGATTAGATATTTATGACTCGGCTCCTTCGCCGCCTCGTTCGTAACATCTACCTCGTACCGTACTAAATCACTTCACGGACTTAACGTAAATAACCAATTTGAGTCCGTATCTGTGACTGCATTTTGGGTTTGTGTTAAGAATAAATACCCTGAAATATAGAAAACCGTTATCTCAAGCTATCACACAGTAGTAGAGAAATGGTTTAAAATTATACAATTTTAGATCGAGATTGGATGTTATCCCTGATACACGCATTAAACTTTTGGGATATAACACTGAACTATGAAGCGATAAAACAGTGACATAACTCCATTATTCTTATCAAAAGTTACATTAAAATACTGTTTTCACTCCTGAAATGTCTCTAATAAAACTACGTTTTCTATAATTTGTAATTTTTTATTCGTGGTTTAAAAAAATGGAACATATTTGGTGTATGTTTTGTTATCATAAAAGTTTGGGAGCCTTTGCTTAACAATCTACTTTTTGATAATTATACATAATAAGGTTCTGTTTATCTACACAGGGAGTTTCTATATTCGACCGACAACGCTCTACCACAGAGACATCTCAATAGATGATTCATTTTGATATAGGAATACGAACCCTTACGGGGCCTAGTTGGTGAGATATAAGGTGTCGAAAATTTTTAATCAAAATCAAAAATTTGCTATAAATCAAGAACATCTTTGATTTTTATTTTTCAAATTTGGTGACCAATATGCTCCTCAATAAAGTGATATTTTGACATGAATAAAATTTGGAAAATTGGTCACCCAATTCATGGCAAATTCTTGATTTTGATTCAAAATTTTTAACACCCTTCATCCCATCAACTAGGACTAAAGTTTTAGACTAATATTTTAGTCATGGAAAATTTAATTGTTCTCTTCATAATTATCGAGAATCATTTAAACATCATTTTATCAGGTAATTTCAAATGTCGTTGTATTTGCTTCCATTTCCGCGGTCGTTATTTCCAGTGTAAAGACGCTATCCAATATCTGTTCAACTCAAGGTTAACATTCATTGTAATAGGAAAATAAACTTTGAACATATTTAATACGTCATAAGGTTGAGTAGTAACTAAGTTATTCTAAAATAATTTGATTTGAATAATATTTACTGAGGGTCAGCTTTGTTTAATTAAAATCCAACCCCTAAGCCAACTAAAGTTTTAATTGACAAGGAGAATTTCTGTTGACGTCTTTTCGGAATCCAGCCAGCTTTTATCTGAATTTTCATAACATCGTTGACATAAACCTATCGTATTTAAAAGGAAACGGAAGCGGTTTCAAGTTTACCGACATTATTTTCCCTGTCCCTTATTAAAACGTGGTATAATTTTCTATTCATGCCGAAATTAAAACGATGCCTTTGCAAAGAAAACACCCTACATTCCGTTGCTAAGAACAGAGAGGTACTCGCCATAGCAGAAAATAGTTCTTGAATAGTGTCATCATAAAATATAAATAAAAAAACTGCAGTTATCCTGGAATGAATGTGAAAATAGATTTAATGTAATGGAAATCGAGGATCACTATGTGTCATACTAGCACAAAAAACAATAAGATCCTACTACCTATACCTAACAATTTTAGGTATTTTAACTTCAATCGCGCTGCCGATTCCTCCGCCCCTGAATATTTCAATAGCGCGGTGATTTCATTTTTGTCAATTGTTTCTTAGTTTCTTCTTATAGTATATAATCACTGTAGACATTTCAATTCAGAGGACTTTTATAGAAAGTAATTTCTGAAAATATTTTGGTATGTTTGAATCAGTTTCCGATAAAGTTTGATTTATAGTCGAGTGACGCTGCTTTGCGTGATAAATCGAATTTTTAATCGATATTTCAGTTGTTAATTTATCGAATGGTTCAATAGTTTAGTATGAGAATTTCTAAATTTGAGTAGCCAAATCGGGTGATGTTTCTGTGGCGTCGGTGAAACGTATTGTTGGTGAATGCAATAGGACATTCCCTGGGGAACGCTTTAAATCACCCTAGAAAACTCTCAACAAACTTTCAACTTCCAAAAGATCCGTTGATGAATTTGAAGAAGAAATAATTCCACGAATCAATTATTCATACACAACGGCCCATAATAGAAGGCCCACTATGGAAAGAATCTTTAAATTAGTAAAAAATATCGTAGAACTGGGATAAATTTTATCTGGAAAAATAGATTGGTTGAGAAAATGGGATTCAGTTGAAAAAAAAAACTAAAGATAAAAAGAGAGTTTTAATGAAGAATTACGACATAAAAGCAAAAAAAATTGAATACTTACGAAAGTTGAGAACATACAAAAAAGCGGGACGGTCACGTATATATATTGATAAAAACTTTATCCACAGTAGAATAGATGCTTAAAAGCACCTATCTCTGAAGGTCAAAGGCTTATTATCTTACATGCTGAAGGTGAAACAGTATTTATACCTAAGGCGCTTACAATTTATAAATCTAAAATAAAAAACCGGAGATTATCAAGACATGAACATTACAAATTTTGTTGAAAGAAAAATTCAGTCCCAATCCCAAAAAAAAACGCAAACTTGCAATACAGAAGTGACTAACTGAAAGAAATATTTTTATGAGTTGAAAGCAAGTGAAGCTGAAGTATATAGTTATAAAAATTGACAAGACAGGTTTTAAAACATATATAATTGATAAAATTTTGGCAGAACATGACATTTTAACGTTGCGTTTACCACCCTATTATCCAGAGCTAAGCCCAATAGAAAAATTTGGAATGATATATGGAAATTAACAGAAAAAACTTTTTGTGAGATGACGCTAAAACAAATTAAAAATATTAGCTCGAATGTGGCGAAAGTAAATGTAGGTTGTGGCACGTCTCCAGATTTCATTTTACCCAATATGGGCAGAAATTTTCACGCGTTGGTATATTTTAATTTTTTTATCGTATGATATCTGCAATAAAAAAAATTGTAATATGAAATTGATAAGCTATTGTAACATAACTCAGATATGAATTCCTAACCAATTGATTCAAATTTTAAACGAAAGCGCCGAATGTCTGATTCAAATTCGGTCAATATCTGTTTATGTTCCGAGATGAGAAAAATATAGATAGTGAAAAAAATCTTAGCTGAAATACCCTGTGTAAATTATTAAGAAAGAAGTTGCTTCTCCCTTGTTTTTGTAATCTAAAAATATAGCACATATCGACAGACTTCGCACCAACCTTTGTAATTATTATACAAAAATTATACTATTTCAACGTCCGCAGCACAGTACTTTTTTTTCATATTCGTATATACTTCTTTGTACGTTTTAATTTGATCCATATGGCGGCATAACTAACTTTAGGTATTTTGCTAATAAAAATTATTAGTATACTTCAACACTATGAAGCACAAATCGATGTTATCTCTTTATATGCTCAAAATAAACATAAGGGCCATAATGGACCACCATGGATCCACGGGAGACTCGACGGAGGTTTACGTTGGGCATGTCAAAAAATTAGGGTCCACAATCATAAACTGGGATCATGACTTGATCCTTGACCAATATAAATACGTATGTCAAGATAAACGTTCCTCAGTTATTTCGGTAATTTCATGAAGAAAATTGATTCGATATTAGTGTTGGTCGATGACGGAATTTGTTTCCAGGCTGCCTATTTGTTATACGTATGCATCTAGTTTTATTTTATTATTATTCATCTTACAATTCAATTTAAAAAATGGGAATTCGATGAAAAATCTCTTCCAACCAACCTGATATATGAGATAGATATATCTGTAATATTTTATTTAATGGCAGTACGTAAGTACATTATTTAATTTATACTACGTACCTACTATATGCAAACATTTCAAATTCATTATTTATCACAATATAAATTTTATATTGTGATAAGTATATGTACAGTTCTGATCTTACATATTTCGATAACAGAAAGCCAAGAAAGATTGAAATATTGTTTAAAATTTTCTATAGAATTTACAGAAATATGATAAATGAAATCATAATTTTATATCGATCTTGGCAATTTATTGCTTTTAGTAAATAGAAACAGTTTGCCACCGGAACTTACATCACATTATTTAATTTCTGATGATGAGAGCATCGTTGTCGAAACCGGTCGAATTATAAAGGTTGAATATTTCACATATTCAGTATGAAACCATGTAATCTTCACTTTCATAATAATACAATGTTAAAATAGCCTCAAGATTACTAATAAAAAGTTTTTTGTTCTTTTATAGGTCGGTGATTGATACAAAACATGGTCGAATCTAAATGTCGTTAGTATAGTGTTGAATATTTAGAATTTTGTTTAATTTTTTCTATCAAAGGTAGACAAACAATTTTTTTTGTAATTACCATTGTGGAAGTTACATTACATTGTACGTTGTTTATTTTTGATTATACTACGACTGTTATCACAATAATAAAATTGATAGTGTAATAATTTATATATTTGAATGAGAACCTACAACACATAATAATATACTATATTGTTTTTTACCACTTCGATTGGGAAGTTTTCTAAATAAAATTTGTGAAAATGAATTGGTTCTTGTGCTGATTTCAAAACAGGAAAGTTGGAATCAGTCACCTTTTCAATTGGAGAACTCGCCGCAACGCAAGTTTCCACAAATTAATCTAATCTTAAGTTTTTTCGAGATTTGGAAATTGATAGTTATGTAATTGCAAGGGGTTCACCGGATCCAGTGAAATTTTGAGAGTGATCTATGACAAAAAAGTTTGGTAATCGATGGTGTACACCTTAATGAAGAGGATATCCATAAATTTTCTTTGAACTTTTTGAATATTTGCTAGCTAGATTAGCTCATTTATTTCTGCAATAAAACCAATTGTCTCATAAAGCAGATTCATAAAATTGTTTTTGTCTTGGAACACCTGCCAAAGATCTATATTTTTGAAAATTTGTTCATTTATGAACATGCACAAAATATATAGAATATTGTCTGTATATTTGTGTTTCCTCACTGTTGATAAATATAATTACGTCGCTTCTATAGAACTGCTTCTAATTATTCACAATAACTTCGTTTGAAAAATTTCTTTGGCGATATCATTTATTCGCAAGCAATTGTTTCAAGGAAGAAAATAATAAGAAAATAACCAATGCATAAGTTTTGGTATCTATCACTAAAGACGACAACTATAAACAGAAACTTGAGATTTGAAATAATCATCATAGAAATGAATGAGGAGAAAACAAAAACTCTTTGAAATTATCAGAAATACATTCCTGGCAAAGAAAGGTGTACCTGAAGTAAAAACACACACAATTTAGTCATTTCAGAACTCACTTAATAGGCAAAAATTTGTATCACAACACAATGCCAAAGAAATAATATACTGAGCATTAAGACGAGATATCTAGAGAAAATATAAGATAAAACGAAATTGTACAGGATTGGAAATAATACACGCAAAGACACACACACGCACACGCGCGCGCACACACAGACATACACACACACACACACACACACTTGCACGTGAGAGATCCCGTCCCTCTAAGTATCCACCCCCGATAAATCCGCGGAAGAATGTGAAGAGAAAAATCCTATCGCCTCCTGTCATTTCGACAGGTCCTCAGCCTCATTCGCGTCGCATTTTCGCGCGTAGACTCCTTCCTGTCCTCTGAGTTCTATGGGAGGTTCTGGGAAATCTTATCTCTGTGTTAAGAGTCAGCCTGTTGGTTATAAACTCTTGTCTTCATAGCCTGGACGTATGTGTATGTATGATTTCGCTGCTGAGAGTAACCCTTTCCTTCGGCAAAAAAGATCTAATTCGAGTTCTCTTTCTCTAATTCTGAGCCGTACTCAGGAATACGGCTACCTAAATAAACGAATTATCTCCGCACAATCAAACTTGTGTTGACAATCACAATACTTTCATGAGAGGGTATTTCAAGACATGAAATACGAAAGGCTGTGTCAGGGCACAGCTACCTGGAAATAAAGTTTAATCAGAGACTACCTGGGGTCGCTTCCACTACAGTTCACTAACATAAGTGTTTACTCGATGGAATCATTGAGTCCACTGAGACATGCGAGGAAAAATCTAGAAACAAAACTTATAGATACTTCAACAGAAGAAGTGCAGCTAAGATGCTCTGGATATGTTAGATGAATGGGAGAAGACAAAAGAAAATAGGAATATAAAAGAATGGAGGATAGATTGGAGAAGATACTAAATTTTAGCTCGACGAATTAGTTTCATTTAGAATTCATACTATATTTTTATATTATGGTATGTATTGGACAAGATTAAATTCGTTCAGACCATATCTGATAATATTGTATTTTATTTGAAAAATTGACTTACTTATTTATAATTAAACCTATTTTTTGAATTTGTTGAAAAGTATAACATCGCGGCTGAAACAAGAAGGAAACTGCTTAAAAATAATATTGTACACATACGCCTGTATAGATTTCTCGTGAAATATTCTCAGATAAAGTTTAACTACGAACGTCATTAACCGACCTAATTACTATTAGCCAATTTAATAAGTAAATAAAATAGTTGTTCAACTCAATTGATTATTTATTCCGCCCCTGTAACGTTTTTCATCTCCTTCCACCCACGCCTTTTCTTCGCTTTTTGTAATTAAACTTTTTGAATGTTTCAAAGCGGCTCGACGGACGCTTTCGTTGTGTTCGGATAATTACGTCTTCATTATGTTCATTATTTGTGTTTTCGGGTGGGTGTTCCATTGTCTGTGTGACTTTTAATTTAAATGATAAGAAAACCGAAACGGTTAGACATCCATAGATATTTCAGATACCTTAAAAGCTACATCTATTTTGTGTGTCCACGAGAAATGTAAATTGATATTAGAGGTTATTTAGAACATTTTAGCTGTTTGGCTCAAAATTGGGAATAACTCAATTTCGTCAATCGAGTTGAATACTTCTCGAGCTAGAACTTCTTAAATCAGCGCCGATTTGTTTATAATTGTTATTTGTAAATCAAATCCAATGGTATTAGTCAGAAAATTAATATTTTCCACATTGCAAATCATGTCACTTGACAGAAATGTTGTACCTATCCTTATCTACAGGGTGTTTCAGCATAAATAGAGTAATTTATACACGCTTTCTGGAAGAAATGTTGGATGGATTGTTAAAGAATGTACCGTTAAATAGACAACACATGTGGTTTCAACACGATGGGGCATCTGTTAATGTTGCTGCAGCGGCAAGAAATTACTTAAACAGACGTTTCAGAGAAAAATGGATAGTTGGGGTGGACCCAATTGTTAGCCTGCAAGATCACCTGACTTAAATCCTATCGATTTTTTTATATGGGGCTATATGAACTCATGTACATCTTTGTGCCATGTACAACAATCTAAAAATCTACATATTTCCTAAACCATGGATTCTATCGAGTTAAACGTGGAGTAAGTTTTTGTCAAAAAATCTATTGAAAAATTCATTTTTGCTTGCTTTAGATTGTACAGGTTGTCACTGTGAAAGTTACAGATAGGTAACCATTGGTTATGAGCCGCACCTGGCTTTCAGATAGTAATTTAGAATTATTTATTCCGTCACGTACACTACAAGGACATACGTAATCATTTATCATTCATATTGTTCGAATGTGTAGTTTAGAAAATATACTTAGATTTGAGTTTTAATTTCGTAACATTAAAAGCCTATAGCTCAAAAACAAGGGGTCGTATGATGTCACAGCATTAATTTCACGTCATCTACTTACTCTTGAATTTTTTGCATCAAGTCTTGGAACACCCTGTATATTATCTTTTTCCCTATATGCTCTTTTAATTCAATCTATACAATAATAAGTTATATTTCATTCTTCTTCCGCTCATTTTGACTTCAGCTACTATTTTCTTGAATATAATGTTCCTTCTTATAAGTTTTTTCCAGATTCTCTCTTCCTTGTGCTACGATTTTCCCAACTTATCATTCCTTGATACTATTTTATCCAGATTTTTATTTATTCACATTATATTTGGAATAACATTCATTTTTGTCAAGGTTGTACCTCTACTCTTTTCATAATCTATAATAAATTCCCCTTACAGATCACCCAATATTTGTCAAAAAAATTAAATAGACAACAATGGACCCATTCACAAGTATTACGTAATTGAATCAATATTCCGACAAAAAAATGGACAGGCGACTCTTTTCATCCAATTCTAATCCATCAAGAAGGGTCTTTTATGCAATGGATGCATGAAAACGAACTATTATTGGTTCCTTTCCACACGGGCAAACACGTAGGAATACCGGTGGCAAACAAATTTTCAAAGGACGGTTTCGGTTAATTTGTTTCTCTTTCGCCCTTCTCTATATTTTTTATCAAAATAAACGTGACCATTTCTCCATGTATATGGAGTTGAGATTCGGAATTGGTTGGAAATATTTTTTTACTATAAAATATAATTCCAAAAGAAGGGAATAATTTCAGTTTAATGAGATTATTTTTTCAATCAATTATTCTTAGCATTATCAGTAT
This sequence comes from Diorhabda sublineata, assembly GCF_026230105.1. Lineage (NCBI taxonomy): Eukaryota > Metazoa > Arthropoda > Insecta > Coleoptera > Chrysomelidae > Diorhabda > Diorhabda sublineata. The sequence goes on from NC_079477.1 coordinate 32,832,116, forward strand.
TATGTATTCATGATTAATGAGGAAACTACTATGAATTACATTAAAAAAATAACTAGCACAAGAATAACTACGAAGAAAAACTGTCCAAAGCGAAAAAGGCTAGACGATTTTGTGACCGAAAGAATTACCTAAACTAGGACAAATTGACGGAATAGACAAACCATTGAGTGAAGACCTCAGTGTAGAAAAGATAAATAATTACCTATCATTACTTCATCTAAGACTAATTCATTAAGGAGGCCAAAAAACAGAATTATAAGTACCCATCATCGAAAAACATTACCATCAACCATAGAAACTGAATAAGGTAACATCTTGCTAGCTACTGGTTATTCATCCACTATAAAAGCAGATAAAGCAATTGAAATGGGAATGATGAAGAAGGAATATACTAGTCAACACTGGATGCCGAAAAGCGTTATACCAAAGAAGAGTATGTGGCGAAGAAAGAAGAGGAAAATACACTCAACTAGCATTTTTTTTCATAGAGGACTAAGGATGGTGAATAGTAGATCCCATTTGACCTAAAGTTATGTGATGGAAAAGCCAACTTTCTGGTAGATACCTTAACTGGTTGCTCTCTATGAACACGATATCATAAAATCAGTTATGAAACGGTGACTTTTGCCAGAAAGTTTTACATGGAAGGTTATAACTATCTTCATTCCTCTTAATATCACAAACCAATGCGAAAAATGCTTTTGTAAACTTTGACACGCTACAGCAGTAACAGAACACATGGGTAGCCTACGTGTTTGTATTAATATTCGAGTACAACACCAAAATACATAGAACACACAATACTTCTGATTGAGAGAATAAATAGCAGACCAATTCAATACATTTTATTTCGTTTGATTGAAAATGGGTTCAAGGATCATATACCTAGTCCGGTTAAATTAGACCAAAAAATAAGAGTAAAACCACATTCCCACCAAGCTGAAAATCAGTATAATTGTTTAAAATATGATGAAACAGAAAATTTGGAAGTTCCACATCATTCCCGTGTATGGCAAATAATTTATTTGAGGTCAAAGGTAAAAAAATGGTTTTTTCGCGATTTTCAGCAAAACGGTTTTTTATGGTAAAATATTTTAAGGCAAAAATTATAAATCATAAAATTATCTACAACAAACATACAGCATTTTTTTGTGCAAGCCACCGTTTCTGAGATATAACGATTCAAAAAGTTATAAGAATTGTAATCGTCATAATATGCATGAGTACGCCACGTATAAACATCTCTAGAGTGTTACTGCTGGAAATATATTGATAAAAAAAACTAATATGATGCTGATGTATTGATTATTGGAACAGCAATAGAACAATTCAATTTGACATATACAACTATTGTTGTTAGTAAAGATGTAGACTCGTATTACTCACTGCTCGAACACCTGCTGAAAAAATTATTTTCTTCTTAAAACCAGGAAAAGCTAAATATCAATCGGTAATCTATTCAGCTGGCTGTGACACGACATCTGCATTTTACATGATGGGAACTCGACAAGAAGTTATTACCAACGGCATTCGCTTTCTTCTTTCTATGTACGGAACTCTAAACTAAAAAAACTACCTGCTTACATAAGTATCGATATGCATGTCACGTTAATTGATATTACAATACTGAAATTACAAAACAAGTACAATTGTCTTGTCTTCCTCTAACTTCAGTTGTTGCTTATCAACATATTTTTCAGAGATATTACCAAGTTTAAATGTGCCTTGGTTATCAGCTAGACCCTACAGGCTGGAGTTGGAAATTGTTCAATAACACATTAGAACTTGTTCAAACTTTACTCCCACCTGCAACCGAAAAACTGCTGAAGTTACGACTTGGACGATTAAATTTCAATTTGTTTTTTAACTTAAATCGCTTTTATTTTTTCAGTCTCTGCTATTTTCCTTTATTTTGCAATATTTTCAAGAATCGTGGAATAGGCCTACTGGGGAAACCACCAAGTACATTACCTCATAGGTGGCGTGGAAACTTTTGCATATTATGACGATTATAAAAATTTGAATCATTATATCTCAGAAACAGTGGCTTATGGGAAAAGTATTAATATGTTTTTTGTAGATAATTTTATGATCTATAATTCTTTCAATTTTCAAATTCCATTTTAAATTATATTTCATAACAACGTTACTTATGTTTAGCTTGGTGGGAATTTATGTGACTTCGAAGGTCTAAATTGACCGGACTAATATTGAAACGTATTGTTTACACAAAGATGTCGCAGTGATTCAGATTCCTACACTATATTATTTGGATCTGGCATTTATTTCGCAACTTAAGATATTGTCATCTAAGTGGAAAGTGTTTTCTTATAGAGAAATACGTAGATTCCCAAATTTTTCTAGAGAAAGATACAATCAACTTTTATTTATTTTTTTCAAAAACGTGATAACCTGAAACTACAAAATAATTTGACGGTTTTATCAATCCTAATTTTTAACAAGGTTTTTAAATTGAAAAGTCACTATGACTTTTTCAACAACAGAATCTCTTTCAACAGTATTATGATTCTCGTAAAAGTAAAAGAAAATCCCAAAGAAAAATACGATTTAAGCTCTATTTTCCATTTAGGAAATCTGGTCGCCTTAATTCCTATTGGTCAGTAATATTTGTTGAAATTTTCTACCGCGTAGCAGTCAAACGGCAAGTAGAGGGAAACCTTTCTCGCTTTCCAAATTAAATTTGGTACGTGAGTGCACTGAGAATGTCTCCTCTATATCGTACACTGCCGTCACCACAGTCAGCCAAATACGACGATATGGCCTCGACTTGTTTCCAATTGTAACACTAATTATACTACTTTGTTGCGTTAGAGCGAAAAGGAATCGTCAAATGAGAAGCTATTTCGTGAGCATGAGACACAGAAAACTACCATCGAAGTGGAATTCATTTCCAATTATATGTTTTCCAGCACATTCGTAAATCGAGACTGAAACAAAAAATACGTATGGTGCTATCGATTTATTTATTTTTTGAAACATTTCATAAAATCGAATTTCATGATGAAGAAAGTACTATCTAATTAATTCAATTTGAAGAAAATAGTGGAAACAACTTATAAGTAAATTTATAAAAACATATGGCTATTATGGAACTCAAAAATCAAATAATTTCAAAATTAAAAAATTGTTTCTTGTGGTAACATTACCTCAAGAAACACTTGAAGACACTACGCTTAGCAGATGCAGATATTAGCAGATATCAACCAGGGTTTTGTTCCCAATACTGCGTAAGGTTGATATTTTGTTATATTGAGTGTGCTAACATCATCAAAGAACATCAATACCGATTTCGTAGAATATAGATCAACCAGAGATCTCCTGGCCTATGTCACCAACGTACGGACTGATGCTATACAGAAATATGGGAAATATCGAGCAATCGCACTGTACATATTTGACAGAGCTTAACCTAAGTAGTAGTTTCCTCAGAGAGCGATCTACCCACCTCAGAATGGTATGAAGTCAACACTGGTGTTCCTTAGGGATATATCTTAATACCTACTCTCTTTTCCTGTACATCAACGATCTACTCGATAGAACTGCGAATCCGATCCATTCCTTTGTTGATGATAGCACAATGGTGTCATCGTTCAAATCAGCCGTCCCAATAAACTCGGCCCCAACCCAAATCCGTAGGCAGCAACAGATCAACACTATCAATACCGATCGTGAAATCACTTCGGAGTAGGGTGGAAGAAATTGGATTAAGTTCAATTCAGCAAAGACCCAGACTGCGGTTTTTACAAAGAAGCATGACACTGCAACCATCACCTCAAATTCGCTTTTTGGGTGTTGAGGCTGGAAGCATATATTCTGGCTTAGTCAAGTGACCAAATAGCTAGGCAGCATCACAAAAACTTGAAGCTCTCTTTAAGACATTCGGCACAGCCTCAAGGCCCAGATTGGTCCATCTTCGGAGAATCGCTTGCACATTTGGAGCTCGTTATTCAAGCATACCCTGAGGATGATAGACTCAATACTACTGTTTGATTCAATATTTAGTGGTAATTTTTTGTGGACCATGCTTCTCAACAGTGTACTCCTAGCTTATATACTTTCTACTTATTTCATTGTTTTCGTTTTCTCCATATCGCTTTATCTATATCTGTAAACTCTGTATATATTCTATGCTCCACATTCATACTTTCGACTTAGTTTCTATCTTTTCCTCAACTATTTTTTCTAGTTTACACTTTGTTTATTTCGATTTTTAATGTCCAATTCATTGTGTTTTCATATTTTTTTAAATATAAGATACTCAACTCTATCACATTAATCAGTCACCAATTGCGTTTGGTTGAAAATAGAGATGTATAAGTCACTCGACAAAGAAAATTCGCCAAGTTCACCAATAATAATTGAATATTTTGATTACATGAAGAGTAATATTATGTCACGTTAGTCTTCTTCATAATATCCCTCTATGAATTGTAACATCTTCTTTGTTGTTAAAGGCAGATATCTAAAATTCAACGGCAAAGGAATAATCAGGAGGAAAACGAGGAATATCATTTTAAAATAGTTGAGTCTTTCTACTAACTAGGATAATGAGATGAAAGAGCTAGACAATCGGATAGCAGATAGCAGCAAAGATAAGATTGTACAAAACATTGATTACACTGTACTGTAGTAATACAGATGAGTACTGAACACACTGTTTACACCACCACTACACAACGCTCACAATTACACTGTCTGACGCGCGTTTTGATAACATCTTCAAAGTCTGAAGATAAAATGTTTTTACCTTTTTATCTTCAGTCTGTGAATAAGATAAATTGGTTATCAAAACGTGTGTCAGACAGTGTAATTTTGAATGTTGGTGTAGAGGAGGTGTGAACAGTGTGTTTAGTATGAATATCAACAACGGTTGCAGAACTTAACACAGAAGATTGTTGAAAAAATAAAAGTGTGGGAGAGAATAGTACTGCGAAAATACTGAGGAGGGGGCGTCAAAATGAGCAATGAGTCAGGGAGAACAAGAACAAACGTACAAATAGAGGAAGACGGAAAAAGAGGAAGAAGAAGGATCTGGCCGAAAGAGAAATCGTTAGAAGAGGTAACGTCATATTTGAGGAAAGTGGGAATAACTGTGTATAGATATAGAACAGAATACGAAAACGGATGAACAGGTATAGGTAGAGAAAGAAGAAGAAAATAGTGTTTGAAATTGATATTTTGTATATTTTTCAAATGTAAAAAAATCAGTTATTGCTTCCATGGTCTAAAATGCTGTTATTTATATCTGAAAAGAGGTAATTTCTGTATGCTCCCCATACATTCATAAAATAACAATATTTAGTAATAATTTTGGTATTTGTCATTTATTACATCCAAAATAATCTTAACGCTTTTTGTATAATTTTATTATGAATGTATTTAAATCCTTGTAGAGGAAATTGATAGCAAATAACTTTAGAAATAGTACATTATAGTATGATTATAATAAGAGATAATGCTGAAAGTAATAATACACAATAATACAAAATGTGTTACATCCACAAGATCTCATTCGATTTAAAAATACTCTGATGCAATTTCCAGATACGTTGAAAAGAAGTGTCATTGAAACGTTGATAGAATACTATTCACTTGGCGAAGTCGACCCTGAGAAATAGTCGGAAAGAAATTCCTAACATCGAGAAAGTAGTTGCAGTCAAGTTGTCGTTCGAAGTAAGGAGGAAGACGTCAAAAGAAATAAGGGCTGCTGCTACTTCTAGAATAGTCGAAATGCTTTTCTGAGAAAGCTTGCCGAATAGAAATTGTCGACTACTGAATGTATATTGGTAGGGGACGGTTTTTTGTGACAAAAAAATAAGGAAATATTTACCGGAGCTGTTATATTGCATTTAGAACGGTCTTTAAAAATATAAATTTGAAGTTATTTTGTCCATGGATGCATCAGAAACATTTTGCATTTTATTTAATACGAGAGTTGCGACTTAAGTTTTGAGATAGAGAAATAAAAACGAATATTTATGATTGGATATTGCTTAATTGTTTCTCAAAATATTCTTCAATAAAACTAATACACTTTTGGATACGTTTGAACCTAATGTCCGAACATTTTTTCATGTGATTTGAACGCATTAACCGCTCCTTCAGGTGTAGAAGATTGACTTCGTAATATATTTATGATTTAAGGGAATAAGAAGTAATTATTCGGTACCAAACAAGAACTGTATGACGGATGACCTATCAATGCGATTTTTTCACAGTTAAAATACATTTTTGCTTGAATTTATGTATAAGAGCTCGAATTATCAAGGTGGCGAATGATTCGTCTTCTGTGATTGGTTTTCCTGATTTTTTCAACGCTTGTGGTAAAGAAATGTGCACCATTCAGAATTGACCATTCCACGTTGCTCTAGTGCAACGGAGGCGACACGTCTAGTTATTTCAAAAAAACATGCGACCATCTTCCACCAGGCGACAATTAAATGCTTCGTGCACGAACAACTTTGTTGGATTTGGCTCGTATTAAAATACCCATGCTGTCGATTGGTGCTTGATTCTTGGCCTGTCACGATCCCATAGACGTCTTCAGAAGCAGAAGTTGTTTTCTGGCACATAAGTCGACTTTAGTCAACATCCATGGAATTTCTTCTGTAGCGAAGTGCAACTATAATACACGTCGAAAGTCGTAGAAATTCATCGGTCAAAAATGTTCGCGAATTTATTCCATTTTTGACTAAGATGAATGTTTCAAATATCTATAAGCAACTCACATAGTACTCGTACGACAAAGACTGAAAGTGGTAATAACACTTCAGATAATAAACTGAGAGAGAGGCTAAGGAAATAGAAAATATATTATTGTATTCAGTATGAAACTCGAAAAAAAATACCATGAAAAGCTATAAGTACAGTAGTTATCAAAATTATTAGTTAAGAGTTTAGCCGCCATAACCTTTCATTTCGTGATACCACATGGCATATGTCTATTTATGAGGCCTTATGAAGAAAATTGAGCGTTTTTTATCGGCTTCTTTCATTTGAGACTTAGAAAAGGCCCGGGACGATCTAAATTACACGAACGTCAGATATATAGTCAAAGAACAAAAACTTAAAGTGGAAAATGGTGCGGAGAACCACAACCAACAGGCCATGCATGGAGGACCACAGTAGTACCGCCTCTTAAATTAATTGTATGAATTCATGATATTTATTATGAAATGAAATCATCTTGATGTACAAGACAAGATTTTTTTGTTTGGTCAGGTGGCTGCTATATAAGAAATGTGGAAAATAAAACGTGCTCATATTAGCAGTTTGGTATTGCTTCAATTATCAGGCATCAACTAGACGAATCTATTATTATAATAGGAATTAAAACGTTGATTAAAAGTAGATATATGTAAGCTGCTCAAGAAAAACATATCATATATGACATGGATGACGATTAACAAAAATAAATTGATCAAACAGGTGAAGGCCTAACCTAACTTCTTTCATGAAAGTGAAAAGTCTTCGAAAGAGATCTAAGCTGTGTTCTGAATATTATCGATTACTCATTGTTTTTTCCATAATATTTGCCACTTAATCCCCTATTAAATGCACGCAGTCTTAATCTTTAGACTAATTTTCTGCTTCTAGATTCCTTACATTCATAATTATGCTCTGCAAATTTCTGAAATTTGAATAGCGTGTTTCTCGCGATATCCAATACTGAGTGTTTGTTGGTTCGCTTATTTTAATTTCATATCTCTGCGTCTTCTGTATAATGAAGTATTACAATAGGACTTTTTGGAAATTATGATCATAATCTGCTTATAACCCAGATTACGTTCATTTTTGTTTGCAAACTGATTGAGTTATTCGGGTCGTAATCATGTGAACATTTTTACCCTGATAAAGTGGTTATTCCATTTAGCAATGGTTTTTTTAATTATCAAAAATTATTTATTTCCCTCAAAGAACTGTCATCTATTGATTCTTAAGAAAAGTGTCATTGATGGTTTACTGAGGTTTGCGATTTTTATACTTTCCGGAATTTTAACATAGAATAACTATCATAATTTAACATCTAGAATTCATTATAAGACTGCATAAATATCATGGAAGAATTAACGCATAAAGCAGGTATTAAAATTAAAATTTCTTCTTGATAGTATTCCAAATTTGAAATTTTCGGAAATTTTGGGTTAAGTTCTGCCATCTGCTGATGGGTGATCTATCTGAACCTAGATTATAGTTTCCGAAAGGTCCTAAATTCACATCTTCACATTTCATAACTTCTGATGCATTGTGCATTAGTTAATTGTAATGTTAGACCACGACGGAGACGTCTATTAATTGACAAGAGTAAAGAACTTTAGGCATCGATTTATCATACACAATATAAAAAAATAGAAAGAAAAAAATTAAATTCATAAAGGTAATTATAATGATTAATATATTTACTATCAACAAGGTAGCTATACTTGCAACATAGGATGAAGAACACTCTTTATCCCCGTGGATTTTTATAATAATGCGTAAACTTACAGATGACATTTTGATTAATTATCCTCAATAGTTTTATTGATTCGAAAAAATGATCCAGGTCAAATATCAAAGAAATTATCATTAAGTTTCAATATATTTGTTAATATTATTCAATTAGTTATATTTTCCTAAAACAGTGTTCCAATTATGTGAAGAATTTGAATTCTTCTGTTTTAGTATGCTACCGCTGTATGTCATTACATAATAAATATCCTAATATCTTCCTCCTAAGATTTGAGGCTGTTTGGAAGTATTCTGGCTAATTAATTTGTTGTTTATTTTTTCAGTATTGTTAGTGATTTCTGTTATGTGATTTCCCAGATCCATAAATATTTTAAGAACATATCTTCTGATTTCTTCTACTCCAACTTCAACTTCTCTATCGGGTCAATTGTATTATTCATTAAATTTTTGTTCATAATCCTTATGTATTTTCATGTGTTACGACTATTGCTAGATCAACTGCGATAGCAATGATAATCTCGATGTCATATACATTTTATCAACTTCATCTAATTTAACACACCTTGTCACTGCAAGAAGTAGAAAACACTGAAAACAGGATATCTCGGAGTGATATTTATGTTGTGATTTGGGCTGTCATGCGTACTGTAACCCAAAGGATCTATGTGGTTCACTTGTCTTGCAGTTGCACTAAAATTTCTCAGTATTTGCAACTGATATATCACTTCTTTTAGGAAATTCAGGATGTGGGATGGCTCAATTTACCAAAGATCTTCATCCCCTAACCCTTGCGCTTTCAGGTATAATCCTCTGGAGTTCCGTAGTTTCTTACACTTCGAGAAAATGTATAGAGGTTTCGACTCCTTCGTAGCGACGATGTTGTTACAAGACTCATGTTAGTATCTGTAGATTGTTCTCACATCAGATCTACCCTCGTTATAGTTTCTCTATTTAGTCTGTCTGAGTCTTGTAGATTGTTGCTGTACTTTCTTCTCTGGTATTTTTCTATTGTCTTGTAGCCAATTTCACAGAAAAATTCAGATCCTATGAAATGTTTGTCTGACCCTACTTCAAAAATTCTGTCCGTTATTCCATCAGAATTTTGTTGCTCTAGTCCTAGATATTTCTCCTCTATTATTTACTGATTGTCTTGTTTATAATGTTGGATGGTGTGAAAAGTTAGTTTTTCGTTCCTTGTGAAATTAATTAGGTAGATTTTGTTGACATTTAGTCTCACCTACCGATACTATCTTCTTGCATAACTGACTATGTATTTTTACATTCCCATTTTCTAATTGTATATACAACAATTATCATAACTATCAAATATAATTCCAATTATTCATCGAAATTTTGTAGCAATCTTCAAATGAGAATTCTTTATGGACGACAGTTCGTGGAATGACAAGGATAAAAAAAATTTATCGACCAATATTATCTGAAATATACACTCCTCAGACTGATCTATATGTATCGAGTTGTAGAATCCTCTGAATTATTAACTGTCGCAAAATGACATGGCTGTTGGGCTGGAATATGGCATTTGATATTTTATTTCGATATCACTGCTCGAATTTTCTACTGAGAACTGGTCGTTTCACTTGGAAATTCATATTTTACATTATATTGTGACATTTCACAAAAGCCAACTGAACGAAATACATGTTAAAAAACGTGTTTTTCGAAGATGATTTATATCCAATGCGAATTGAAAATACAACAGAGATTATTATAGAAATTATTAGGAAAATTGTCATAACATATTCGCTTGTATTAAAAGACATGTTAAATATCTGGTATTATAGTCTATCTAAAGTCCGTGTGGAGAAAGAAACTTCAAAACACATTGTTGCTCAAAGCCAACCAGGGGCGTTATGAATTAGAAAACAAATCATAAAATATTTTTTCCAATATTGAAAACAAAAATCGAAATTATCATGAAAACAAATCTGATAATTCAATTATTATTATATAAAAAAATTACAGAGAACTGCCATTCAAGTTAGTTTGGTTTTGAAGAACAAACAACTACATACCTAAAAAGAATTGAGAATTACATCTTCTCAGCATACGATGATTCCATAGATCGGGAGTCAGGACAAGATGCAAAACCAGAAATGGTCACATATTATAATAAAACCAAGTCTGGTGTCGACGTTGTCGATAAGCTCTGCGCTTCATACAAAGCTGCTAAAAACACACGTCGTTGGCTATTTTGAACGTTGCAGGCATCAATGCACCGACTTTTTTTTTCGGAAAGTGGGTCATGAATTAGCCTTACCGCAACTACATCGAAGAAGTCTTATGACACAAGGCATGTCACGTTCTCTTTCAGAAGGTCTCAGAAGATTCAGACCAGTGGAAGAACCCGATGAAGAAGCTGGACCAGTGACTGCAGAAGATACAGTGGCGTCGTTGCTGTGCTTTATGTTTTACATCACGATCAACCAGATTTAAGAAACCGTTTGCAAAAATTGTAAACGATACATTTGTGGCAAGTATACAACTCCAGTGTACACATCATGTCACTCAAGGTTGCAAGAAAAAGAACACTGGAAAGAAGACTAAATAAAAGATCACCTCTCTAATTATTTTTATTTAAAATAAAAGAATAGATATTATTTGTTTGTGTCACATAGGAATGCCATATTTTATTTGTGTTACCAATCTACAATGTAAGGGATAGAATCATTTTATGGGAGTACCTACCTACTTAGATTATATTTCTGTCAGTTACCAATTTTTCATGACATTAATATTTCAATCATACTAAAAAATGTATAAAAAAAATATAAAAAACACAACAAAAACCACATTTGACTTCGCGTTAGTAAATGTTACAAACATATATCAAACAGATACATTGCGACCATTAATGTCAATAATTCCTTACCCCTAAATCACGTCTCCGGGGATTGACAGAAATAATTTTTTTTGTGATCACAATATACTTAAACAAACAAATAAAAGCATGAGCAAAATGAATTATTGGATTTAAGCTACAATGATACAAGAACTAATGCTCTTAGTGCAATTGTAAGCTAAAGTTAGATGTATCAATTTCATACATTGCAACAACTTTTTAATAGAATAAGGTTGCGACCAACGGAGGGTTAAATTTTCTTGACAAAAACGTAAAATGAGCAAGCCTAACTGTGTATGTTCGTACAATATTTTCTTTGCACCATTTTATAAATTTCTCATAAGCGAAATTCTTCTTCCGGTGATATTTTTACAATACACTTTCCAAAACTAACAAACAAATTAAATGAAAATTAAATGGCAGGTCGTGCCTACTCAGTTACAACGCCAATAATAAGACGTTTCTGATTATTTTGTTACTACTACAATAATGAACGCTCATTATTTTACTATTAAAAGAATAGGTTATTTCTACGATCTGGGTTGCTGAAAATAATATAGATATTATTATGAGCTTGAAGAAAAAAATATTTTTTGGAAGCTCTAATGACAGACCTGTCCTCGTTCGCGTTTGTTCCCTTTATGATACCCTACTACGTCACAATCAATATAGAAACCCTTTGGACGATAATAGACATGAAAATGCCTAGATTGCGTATTTTGTGCGAGAAAATATGTAGGAGGCATTCTGTAGCGTGACGATATATTTTAAATCATAAGTGAGAAAGGAAGTGTGTTTTTGATAAGTTGACCAAAATCAGTTACATCGTCAAAAACTCATTATTACATGTAATAGATACTAAGCTATTTGTTATATATATAATAATATTCAATGTGATCCAAACATTGGATAGATAGTCATCTTTTGAAGTTTCGTTATAAATTATATTAGATTAGTGGTTTCCCATCAATATTTTCCATTATTAATATTGAATATACATGGAACTCAATAAAACGTGACAAATTTATTTCTGAGTTTTGTTTACAATGTTTGAGAGGATATGAAAACTCTGTAATCTGATGAAAATAATGACACATTCGATTTCCTTAGAGTTGTGACAGGTTTTTTATGAAAACACTTCTTATAGTGACTATTACGTTATCGGACGTTAGCGATCATGTTTGCTAATATGATAATTTTGTTCTCTGTGTCGATTCGTGCAAAAAAATGCTGAAAAAATTCAATCGCAGTTATTCAAAAGACACACGACGGATCATGGATTTGTGCATACGAACACGAATTTCAATAATAATCGATTGTATGAATTTTTCAAAATGAGCAAAATCTAAAAGTTGACCTTGCTCGAGGTACTTCGAAGCAAATTGTCACCTGGCAACTGGACATGTCACCACCGTTCCACTAGAGCAACGTAGAACAGTCAATATTGAATGGTACATCATCATTTTTTCGCCAGAAGTGTTTAAAAATATCAGGGAAATCAATAGAATCATTCTTCACCACGACAATGCAAGCATCAGTTAAAACAAAAACGGTTTTGAACTGTCAAAACTTCATATTAATGGATCATCATCATCAATTATAAGATTAAAAGTTTTTCTACACCTGAAGAAGCGGTTGAAGCGTTCAAATCACATGTTTTGGAGGTACCTCAATCGAAATGGAAAAAATGCTTCATTAATTGGTTCAAACGCACCTTTCCAACCACGATTATATTAAGAATTGTATTAACCAGCGACTCCGCTCCTGTCCAAAGAACTTCAAAGAACGTCTCGAACGATCGATGATTTTCTGTATCTGAGAAAAGGTTTTCGCATTTCACTTAAGTGAAAATTGAATAATAGAAACATATGTTTGTTTCGATTCATATCCATGTCCCATGTCAACAAAATATCTATATTATACAAGACGATATTGAGTCAGCAGCAGTGGTGGAATACTTTCGGGAAAATTCTACCACCATATAATCTGTGTAAATTGAACTTTTTTTCTATAGGTCTGGGGAATTGTACGAATGCGATGAGAGTGGAGAAAGGGAGTCAAAATGATTCAGCTATTTAGTATAATAGTTTGTATTTCAACAAGGACTATTTTCCTCCTCTGGTTTTATAGAGGTTCAACTTAAACGCCTAGTAAGCAATATTGCTACTAAATTTGTTTTTCGATATGGCTTGTTTCCAGTTTAAATGCCAGAAAGTATACGCTTGTTTCAAATATTCTGACATGTTGTTCATTCTACTTATTCATTATTTCATTGAAACTAATAATAGTGGATACGATAGTTGAATGACTCACAGTATTAAAATAAAAAATTTTATTTTTCACTTGCGACTTTATACTCCACTTGAAAATGCATTATACCAGAGTTGCTAATTAAGTTTTGAGATAAAGTAATAAAAATAATTATAATTGTTAATCTAAATATTCTCCAATGAGATCAATACACTTTTGCATGCGTTTGAACCAATTGCCGAATTATTTTATCCATTGCGATTGAGGTATTTCCAAAATGTAAAAGCTGTACCGCTAGACTATTCAAAAACTTTCTTATTTGAACTGATACAAACATAAGCTGGTATACCATTCAGAATTGATTGTTCTACGTTGCTCTAATGAAACGGTGGCGACATGTTCAGTTATTATTTAATTCCAATCTTTGACCAAAATGAGTATCTATAAACAACTCAAATAGCTCCCGTGTGATAACACGTTCTGAGTACGTTCACCATTGTCAAACTTCGCATTCGTTATCATCAACTACAATCTGTATCGATGAGTACCGTTTGAGAAATATTGAGAAAATCAACTCCATCACCACATAGATCTCGCGGCTGTCCTCATTCTAGCCAAATAGTTTGTCTAGTTGCTATTTATTGTAATCGTTCTTCAGATTAAGTAACTTCTTACCACGAATTAATAATCTGGCATAATATTCAATGTCTCTGTTACCAATAAAAAAAGTGAACCAATCAAAAGTTCTCAAGAGATCATCTGGAACTAAAGTTATGATATTTAGATTAATTTGAGAGCGCACAATTCTGTCCCATTGGGGCTGTTTGTAGTGAAAATTCTCATATTTCAATATATTTAAAACCACATCGTGTATAAATGATATTTTATTTCATATTATTCGTCAAATGACTCCAAATATCTGACTGATGGTTCGAAATTGATCGCCCCAGGAGAATATAATTGTCTTGCTTGCGATTGGAGTTATGATAAGCTGCAATGTTGAACCACTTTGTTACGGCAAAATTGATCAGATTCAATAGTCCAAGTTTAGCAGATCAAAAAACGAGATTAGGAAACACGTCGATGATCATTTGGCGCTTGGAACATTGAAGATAGTCTTGATGATATTGTTTTCACGGTTCTGTCTTTGAGTGATAGCGAAATTTGTCTAGAAACTATCCACGACTTAGTTTTGCCAGGGACCGTGATCTACACTGACTGCTGGTATCAAGCCAACCAATAATGGGTTTTTGTCAAACATTTATATTATTTATTTATATTATATTATAATACTCAAGATATTAAAGCCACTTGACTTTCAGCTTAAGAATATATTCAGCGCAAATGTGTGTCAAGGACAAATTTTGCTGAATATTTCCAGGGGGTTGCGATTGCGACGATTAACCTGATGGAAATTCTTATGGTGATTTACGTAAAAAATAAATTATTTTGTCATGTGGTCGGGCTCAAGTAATTAATAACTTATATCTATTGGGTTCGATATGCTGTCCAATTGCAAGAATTGAAAAGCAGCCGGGCTTGTGTTATCTTCAGACCGAATATGATCTTCTGAATGAGAACCATTGGACCGATCTGAAGGGGCCCACAATGATAGAAACCGGTCATCAGATTATACCTCTCTCATTGCAATTGCTATAAACCAAGAAATAGTTTCTCATGTACAAAAGATAAAGTATATTTTTCAATTATTAAAAGTCTCCTAATAACCTTCGGAGATATGAGATGGTCAAATTAGTAGCACTAACCTTATTTATTTTCAATAATTTTTATAAATTCAGCTTTACAAAATAAAAATATTACTTAAAATGTGTATCTATTAAGTATTAAAGTTTTCACTTGGAACCAAGATGTTCGGAGAAAAAATGTTATCCCCGTAGGATCATGATTTTATTATTTATCAAGTGATAAACTGTGCATTCATGATAAATTGGGCATAAGTCATAACGATTTCGATAAATTTGAGATCAAATTAGATTTCACCCACAATATAACATAATAACATAAATAACATAGAAATGTTATTTCCAAGAAGCGTGGAATCAGGAAATTTCATGGTAGGAAAGACGCATCATAATTTTTTACATCTTGAATTTCGACGCATCAATTCAGAATCATTCTATATATTGAAATGAGCATGGAACAATGTAATTTGATTTCTTAGAGGTAGTGAAGCATTAATGTATATGTTTTCTATAGATATTACTAACAATTGTTCTAAAAATTCTAGCAGATCTTCTTATAGAGAAGTTATAAGCATCATTTCATTTTACTATTGCAACACTCATACAGGCTGATACTCAAAATTATTGAATAATTGATGAACATATAGAAAAAATATGGAAGAGAACATCGTACTTCGACTGTTATTAAATAATCACTATTATTGTAGTATCTACTAACTTCGCTCGGTATTTTCAAAGAAAAGTTGTTTGAAATCACGTTTCTACTTTTATTGGTTGGAATGCAATATCCTCCATCATGTTCTATTAGTACATAGCTTCAGTCAATTAACGGACAACAAGAAGCGAAAAAATCATGTTTGACATTTGTGTTGAATTATATTTTCATTTTTATCAAAGAATGTCTAGTTTCAGTTCGTTTCTCGAGCAAAAACGCATCGTATACTTTCATTACTTGATCATAAAATTCCAAGTATCTTCACATATTAAATCAATCGCAGACACGAACTTATACAAGTACTTGAGGATCTTTGTTAATGATTATTATGTTCCAGGTAACATAAAAACCGCCGATCCTGTCATTTTTCATTCATAATAGCTGTTGGTTCTAAATATATAGGATAATTGGATGTGATAAGTAGTTACGAGAGCTCAACTGAAATTAAAAGCAATCCTGCGTTATTGAGAAAGATATGAAAAACTTTGTAAGATGCAAAACCTGGATATAAGCTTGTATTCATGAAATTTTCTTCAAAAACGTGAGACATCGATTGTTAAAACATAATAATATGTGTACAAATTTGAAGTAGATGTGAAGAAATTTCATATTTGATTATAGCTTTCTGCTATCAATCTTAGCTTATTTTTTACTTTTTTCGTACGACTCACCATTTATGAGATATCACGCTTTTCATAGCTCATCAATTTTTAAAAGAGGTGAAGCAGCAGTATTCGAACAATTCGAAAAACGTGATTAATTAATTGATTACAGAATTTACAAAGATTGACTCTTCTCCAAATGAAATCCATTTTCTTTTTGCAATGTGTGTTAAAAATTGATTCCATAGACAAATATGGATATTTGAGATTAATGAATCGATAAAACACTACTTATATCTTGTTTGCATCCAATATCTGTTTCTGCCTTTCAACAATTGTGCCATGTCTATTATCATATTCATGTTTGGCTAGGCAATGAGCTGAAAACAGAACAATGGGGTTGAAAATTGATAGATAATTACTTGGAGATAATTCAAACTCTACTCCTACTTGCTTCTGAAAAACTACTCGATACTATTTTTTGTAACAGACAGAAATATTACCGAAGACAATTGGTTCATAAGTGTAGAGCTGGTGAGAAAATTAGAAGAAAAGAAGCTATCGTACGTGGGAACAGTTCGGAAGAATAAAAGAGAACTTCCAGCTAACCTCGTCTTACCAAAAGGGCGTCAAGTATTTGACAATATATTTGGATATACAGAAAATGAAACGTTAGTTTCATATGTCGCGATAAAAGGGAAAATCGTAGACCTTATTTCATGCATGTAGCGTCGAACGAAGTGGAAGAAGATACTTCAAAAAACCCAGAAATAATATCATTTTATAACAACACACAATCCGGCATTGATGTGGTCGACAAACTTTGCGCTACTTATAATGTTGCTAGATCAACTAAGAGGTGGCCTATGGTAATTTTTTACCATTTACTGAACGTAGCTGGAATCAACTCGCGGGTGAGATTTCATGGAAACAAAAATACCTTTGTCACAAGAAGAGAATATTTGAAAAAATTAGGACTAGCCTTGCTAGACGAACAAGTGAGAACCCAAATAAAAAGTCATCCATGACAAACAAAAGATTTGCTCAAAAATTACAAAACCTTGGAAGCACAACAAGAAGTTCAAGAGGCAACACCTGGACCAAATAAAAAAAAGCAATGCGAACCATGCTTTGTAAAAAAAAAGAAAACGTCAGTGTCTGCATATTGTGGTAAAAAATGTGGAATTCATTTATGTATAAATCTTCATATAATTATGATTTGTAATAAATGCTATAATAAAGAAATTGAATAGGGTGATTACTTTGATTAATTTGTAAAGTGAGTTTGTAAAATATTTTGAATAAATAATATAACTTCAAACATAGTTCTGTCGATAACCTAATTAAAATTTTACACATTTCATATTTTCGGAGAAAAGAAGTACTCATATGAAATTTGCTTTATTAATATATTAAAAATAATTATAACAAAAAAAATTTATTGGATATATGTATGTACTAGATACAACGCGACCAATTACGTTAGAAATACCCGCGTGCCTAATGGAAGGTTAACGACGGCAGTAGTGGTATTATTTAATAAAAAACAGAGTAATGTATTTCTATATAATGTAACTTTGATTCTAGAAACAGAGAAGATTAGATTCTAACCATGATTTGAGGGTGATTAGGTGACTAGATATGGTCCTATGAAGTGCCGTGTGTTCAGCGTTGCTGCAAGAGAAACTAGTGTCGTCTGACAATAAACATATTTTACCATTAATGTCTAGCTAGGCTATTTGGTTATAAACAGAAGAAACAAAATAGGGCCTAGTACTGAGCCTTGGGGCATATGATTTGAACCAAGCGAGAGGTGTTCCCCTGAAACCGTAGTACTGCGATTTGTTGATTATAATATTATGATAAACACAATCGAAATTAACATCACTACGTAAACTGTAAGTCTTGCCCCTCTATGAGGTCAAATTCTATATTCTCTTTTGACCTCAATCCCGTCGTCAACTTTATTTTAATATATCCTAATAATTAATATGAATTTGGCGTTTAGTAACAAATATAAATACTAATAAATATCTAAAATCACCGATGAAAATTCATCGCAAACATGGCTGTTATTAAATTATTAGAACAGTTCACTGTATTCAAAAATGTTTTTGATTGCTTAACATAACTTATATATAACTGACAAGTTTTGTGTAAAATATATAATAATGAAGTTTCCCATGATCGCGAATAATAGTCCTGATTAATTTTTCTCCTTGGAATTAAAATAATAATACATTTTTTCTCATTCAATGTTTTTGAAGAGAGATTGATATAATCCTTTTAAACCTCAGGACCTTTCAATAATAAATTTTCTACTCCAAAGAGCAAATTCTAAACGCGGCTTCAAATTAATTTTCCCATTAGGGACCGTCGGAGAACATCTATCTAAAAACGTACGGAATGGACCTATTTAACCTCAGTGCAAGTCACGACAAACGAATGGTTTACTGTCACGTCTTCTTGGTGTAGATGTGCTCAAAGAAGGTAAACTGGCAATGTACCAAGCATGTGCGGAAGATTGGGTCGGAATAAAGGTTACAAATGCACATTGAATTCAATATAACTTATATAAGGTGAAAATTATTTTTTGTAGCTACAACTACTTATAAATAAAATTATTTGCGATATAAAATTATTCTAAGTTTAGTATAGAAATATGTGTATTGGGTGGGCAAGGGGCCATCCATAAATTACGTCACACAAATTTCAGGACTTTTTAACCCCTCCCCCCTCCTTGTCACAGGTTGTCACAATTTCAAAACCCCCTCCCCCCTGATAATTATTACATAATTTATCAAAGATTATATAATAAAAGTAAGAAAAAAATAAAAATAACTGTTTTCTTTTGATTATTTTTGAATAAATATATAAATTTGAAAAATGTGTGACGTCACATAATAAATAATCTTTGATAAATTATGTAATAATTATATAATAAAAGTAAGAAAAAAATAAAAATAACTGTTTTCTTTTGATTATTTTTGAATAAATATATAAATTTGAAAAATGTGTGACGTCACATAATAAATAATCTTTGATAAATTATGTAATAATTATATAATAAAAGTAAGAAAAAAATAAAAATAACTGTTTTCTTTTGATTATTTTTGAATAAATATATAAATTTGAAAAATGTGTGACGTCACATAATAAATAATCTTTGATAAATTATGTAATAATTATATAATAAAAGTAAGAAAAAAATAAAAATAACTGTTTTCTTTTGATTATTTTTGAATAAATATATAAATTTGAAAAATGTGTGAGGGGAGGGGAGGGGGTTTTGAAATTGTGACAACCTGTGACAATGGGGAAGGGGTTAAAAAGTCTTGGAATTTGTGTGACGTAATTTATAGATGGCCCCCAACAGAAAAACAAACGACTAGTTAGGAAGCAACAAATGACTAATTAAATTTTGCGTGATGAATTTTGAATTTTAGCATGTGATGTCACAAAGTTTTTGACCCCCCCTGCCCCTTGTCACACTATGTCACATTCCGATGATACCCTCCCCCCCCATTAACATGTGACGTAATTTATGGATGACCCCCAACTAAGAACGGCCGTCGGCTATATCTGAGGAATGGATTATTTCGGCTTCAGGGAAGAAAAATTATAACAAAAATGGCCCCAACAAATACGTGGTAAGTATTTTTAGAATTCCAGGTCCACCACTAGAGGACGTATTTGAAAATATATAATTATAAAAGCAAAATTTTTGAAAATTCACCCAATTGAGTGGCCATATATATAAGATAATCGAATTCTTCAACAAATTCTACTTATTTTTCATTTTACAATTTTTAGCGAGCGATGGGGGAGACTGGAAACTATTATGAAAAATGCCTGTAAATTTGTTTCTGTTTAGTCGATTTCCATCAACTTGATATTGTTTGAATGAGGTTTTGTTCATAAATATAAATTATATACATTCTAAGGAATTTGATAAGCAATGTGAATGTCTCTTGACAAACTGCATGTCGGTATCGTTTTTTTGTCCCAAGAAATATGTAATTAGCGAGAATTTCTATTGAAACCTCTGTTACGCTGGTTCCCTCCAACGGAAATTAAAAATTTATCTCTCTAATCTGTAAATGCTCACACCCATTCTTAGTTAATTAATTTCAATTGTCATAACAATTTCTTCTTCCATAGTTACGAACTACTGAACATTTCACTATAAACTCCTCAGTTCCTAAGTCAAGGCTTTTGATTCCTGCACCAAAGTATTTGGAACTATCCTTTATGTTAACGATGTTATCTCAGGGGGCTTTGAACATAACGTCGGTATTCGCTCCTAGTATCTTCAGCTTTTCTTTCTTTGCATAACCTCCGTATAATCTTGTACTCATAGAATCGAAATAGTGAGTATCCTATGCCTCATCTACTTATTGTTAGGTTACAGGAATGCCTTACAAGTAAACCAGCAAGTAGGTATTGAAAAGAAATGGAAACAGTTTCGATAAGAAAAATTACTCAAAACAACATTTGAAAGTGAAGAGTTAACTTTTTCAGTAGCAATTGTCTGCTGTATAACTAGTTGTTTTGATATATATGATAAAAAACCACTAGGAGGAGTAATCAGGAAACGATTTAAGCTGGAACTGAGAACTAATTTTGGTTTAATCGGAACCATCTTCATCCATATTATAGCATAGGTATACACTGTCGGAAGATAGCGAAAGAAGTTCGATGCCCGGCACAACATCGGTCTGAGTTAAGTTACGTTATGACCTAGTGTCGTAATAAGTCAGTTGAAATTTTCCTTTCAAGGAGTCTGCAAGAAAACACTCACAACTAGGATGTCAATGCTGAAGAAAAATATGTCTGTGTGTATAGACATATATAGTGTATTTATGTCTATGTGTCTGAATTTTTTTCGTTTACAGCATAGTATCTAACATATTTTCAATTGCAGCTTCCCAAGTGCAAAGAAGCATGTTAAACTGCGGGTACACGAAGAATACATACTCTTTTGTTGGCTCTTGTACCTGTTGATCACTCCAGGCATTCTTCATGGAATAGTTAAGATGCTCCTCAAACCAAGCGTGTCCAGAGAGAATTTGGGTCAGGTAGTAGTTCACCTCTCCATGGAAGCAGCTATCCCAATATCCACCCAAGCTGTGCGCGCATTTGCCTGTGTCTCTGTTTTTTATAGAGGCTTGGGTGAAAAATACTGTAACCTATCTTTAGGGACATTTCCCGTAGCGACTAAGAAACCTCTATCTCTGGCTTCTCATTTCTTCTCGGGACTGCCATTAAGCATTACAGGCTATACATCTCTTTCATCTGCTGCTTGTGCAGTCTTGATTTCACTCTTTCCTCCTTTTCTTCGCCTAAGAGCGAAGTTTCTAGGTATGTTTATTTGTGGTTTTGATTTGTTCCATTTCCTAAGTCAGGTTTTCCAGTAACAAAACTAATTTTATATCGTCTGTTAGCGTAGTGCTTAGCAAACCTAATAAAATTGTTTTATATATTGCGAATTTGATTGAGGATAGTAACCACAATCAACATTTCAATATTTAGGACACAAATTAATTTGGATATTGATTTTCCAAACTTTTCAATTCAATGTTTTCGTAGAATTATAATAGATTTGCAAAACACGCCACAATCCTAAACTTATTAATGTAAGTAATTTCATACATATTTTTGAATTGTACTTGACCATAATTTCAGTCATAAAGAATGCATACATAAATATTCGAAAGATCGAAAATATATTAGAGCTAGTACACTTTGTGTTTAATTTTTTCGAATTCCTCGTAAGAACAGGCTTATAAATTAGTTGGCGAAGATTTCAAAATTTGTGAATACAAGCATTGATGAATTCTAGATCTTGCAAAACAAAAAACCTGGTTTTCCAAAAACTAAGCATAGTTTTATTGAAAATTATATTTTTTGTGGATTTCTAGAAAATAGATAGTTAATTGTGTATTCTATGATCTATTGAAACCACCGACGTTTTCCGGGTCATTGAATGAAAATATGGATATCTACGCCTCTGATAACAACATTGTACTTGGAGATATCTTCGAACGTGCAGTATGTGATTCAAATGTAAGGCCGTTTAATTAAGTCCCGAACCGGTTTAACATTTTATTTCTACCAGTACTCTTCTGATTACTCGGTAGATTTTAGATTGATGGTGCACGAAGTCTGCAATTTTTATGTTCCAATCAGATTCAAATAATTCAAAATATAATTTGTAATGTGCAGTTGTAGTAATATGAAGATAATTTGGTGCAAACATGCACCAAACCTGCAAATAGCTGCAGCAAGTTACATTAAGAATTACCCTAAAACGAGTTTATTACTGTCTCGAAATATTTTTGGAAATTGGTGGAAATTAACGAAAGTTTTCTCTAGAATATCTGTTCAATCTAGAAATTCACATGTCTACCGAACCTTATATTCCATCAACTTCAGACACGGGAAAGTTTTTAATAAATATTACATTTCTCAATCTGCCTGTATTTGTGACGTAATAACGTAATTCCTACTTACAATTTTCAATGCACCCTTATTATATTATAATCGAATTCGAGGTGAATTATTAGATGAAAATTCACCCTAATCCCCTTAGTGGAACATATTGTGTCCTAGATCCCTGATATAGCATTCAATTACAGATATTCTAAATTACTAAGAATATAGGAATGTATTATAAGTTTCGACAGTGATTTCGATCAATGTGGAGAACTTGTCTTTGAATAGTTAAGTTTCTGAATCAAATCCGTCACTTAAGAAAGCCGCTTTTAGTCTTTCTACCAATTCGTTTTTTTTTACCGACCTTTCCAGGTCGCTTTCAGTTTTCTTGTCCATCTTTATGTCACTATTTATTCACAATACCCCACACCTGACACCAATGTAATGTTCTTTGTAATTATTTACACTATTTTAATTCGTGGAGGTGAATTAATAAACACTCACTGTCACTCTTAATTTATTTACGCAATATACAATATTTATAATAATTCACTTATAAATATCACTTTACTAATTTGTTCTATTCACTACGATAATCTATTTGAGACTAAACTAACTGCGCTCCTTATATATCCCAAATAGAATTCTACAAACTTCTAGTACAAAACAAAACAAACAAATAAATAGACTTTCCCAGAAATCTAAAAGAAATACTGTAATTGAACCGCCTGCTACAATAAAAAATTCTAAAAGGAAAAATTAAAGGCGCGTTCGCCATTGGTAACAATATTATTTCCAAGACTCTATGAGATTCAGATTCATGACTATAATACATGACTTTTGGGCATTATTTGCTTTAAAACTTTGGTGACAAAGTTGACAACGTATTTATGAGGAAATTTTCTAGAAGAGGATAACAACCCGGTACCTGGAAAGATTTGAGTTTCCCTATTTGCGAGGTAATTGAGTAATTCCTAAGCTTGCATCTTCAAAGAGTAAAAACACATAGATTGTATTTTATTGTATTGTATATTGTATGTATTGTAACTATTCCCATTTTCAACATCCTACATTTGAGAAACATCATTTTTCACGTAGCTTATTTGGAGACAAAACATTGATCTCTGTATATGGAAATACAAGAATAACGGATTGTTAAATATAAAGAACAAGCGGCAGCTAGCTTCTTGTGCGTGAAATATTGATTTATTTATGAAAATTCAGCATAATAAGTACTCAATTATTAATTACAGTGATTATTCTATTGTCTTTTAATGTATATTTCATAAGTTCTTATTTCGGAAGCTTATAAGGAAAGTCTTTAACGAAGGAATTTATTCGAACTTCTGAGATTATTTAGAGCTCTCCTTTTAATGTTGGTAGCCTGCTTATTAAGGAGAATGAACTTACAACAAATTCACTGTGAGTGCTACTGGATGTAGAGGATTATAAAGAAAATATAGGGAGGAAAGTAATTAGCCCCGAGGTGAAGGAGGATTCTAAATACAAACGAACGAGGAGACTAGCTCATCCCGAAACGTGCCAATTTTATAAGTTGGCTGTTTTTCTGTACAAATAAAAGAATGCGAAACGATTATAATTCTTAAAGTGTTCTCGAATTTGAGAAATACTTTATGACCATATACACGGTAACACAAACCTCGACTCAATCACTCACATTTAACTAAAAATATTTCCCTTAATTGAATAAGAGTTTTTGTGATATATGCACAAGACAAAAGATTTAGTTAGTAGATGATTTAAGCACTGCGTATGGAAACAGTACGTGATTATTTAGAGTCATCTGAATCCAAACGTAGTCGTATCAGCGGTAACATCAAAACAAAAATGTTGAACAAATGGTACTGTACGATAGTCGGATTAAAGTTACAGAGACAGAAAATTCTATCGACATATCAGAGAAACGTATTTGCTATATACTGTCAGAAGATTTATGCACGCCTAGTTTACCCTCGTCTCCTGACGGGTACGCTTACTTTGGACCAAAAGTGCATTCAAAGGAATATTTCCCAGACCTTATTGACGCAATTTTAGCAAAATTAGTCAAAATTTTTCAGTCTATTTTTAACTGTAAATGCAACTTCGATCCATTCCAAGTAACGCTCACCTTACTCTTTTATTACCAAATTGTTTTATAAATATCATATAACTTCTGTGTGAGAAACATTATGGGTTTTTAATAGTAATTTGGAGTAGGTATTAACTTATTTTACCATTCGGTGATCGATGTATGTTTTATAAGCGTTTAATTTACCTAATTCCTGAACTTTCATGAAACAGCTTTATTGTTATTTTGTAAGAGCTTCAAGAAAAACGTTTAAGTGATTTAATAGTACCATTGTTCGCGTCGTTCATATACATAGATTGCTTCCTCTTCAAGAGAGAGTTTTGTATCGCCTATACATCTATTCTCACTGAAGAACAGAATATATCATTTGATAAGCAGTATTTGCGAACAACAGACAGTACCAGAAACGTGGCAAATGGTGATAATTATACCAATACACAAGAAAGGATGCAGAGGTATAGCCATGGATAAAAGTTTGAGAGTATATAGAGAAAACTGAGACCACCAATGCAAGTTTAGATCTGAAAGATCAGTAACAGACCACATTTTCACTCTGAGGCAAACGCAAAGAATGCGGTATGAATACGGTCTGCCAATTTACTGAGTGTTCATAGATTTTCAAAAGGCTTACGATGTTGTTCACACACCATTTATACAGCATTATGAACGATCCTATTATTCCAAATGAGCTCATAAGTCTTACGAAAATATCACTCGAACATAAAAAAACGAAAGTAAAGACAAATTAAAGAATATCAAAATGTTTTCAGACTAAAACAGGGAGATTCTTTATCCACTACGCTGTTCAATATAGTATAAGAATGGGTAGTACGTGAAATCGGTTTGAACAGAACAGGGACACTAAAAACAAGAACAACGCAACTACTGGCATACGCAGACGATGTAGTAATCCTTTCAACATCGGAAAACGAAGTCAACGAAGATAAATCGAAGTTCATGATAATGATGACACCACAAGGGAAAAGAGTAATATGAAGCTCGTCAATAAAACTAATCGAAGAAAAGGCAATCGGCTTTAAACAAATTCAAAGTTATGTAAAACTTGGGGTGGTCATCAAGGACGACGGTGACGAGGGAGAAAATCTGGAAACGAGGATGACGAGGAAAAGTAATAAGATCGCAAAAAATCTCCAGAAAAGCGAAGCTACATCTATTCAAAACAATTATAAGACCCACACTGAGCTACGTAGTCGAAACGTGGATTCTTAAAAAAGAGAATTTAGGTATATGGGAAAGAAAAATACTTAGGATACTGAGCGGCGAAAAGAGGCAGATTTATGGCTGAGGAGAACAAATAATAAGATAAGGAATCTATTTGGAGAAGAGACACTGAAGAAAATAATAAGATTAAAAAGAATTGAGTGGCTATAGAGAACGCCTGATTTTAGAAAAACAAAAAAATAATGGACATAGAACAAGGAGGCACAAGAAAAAAAGAAGATTAAAGAAAATATGGAACGCAGAGATGATGAAAAACCTAAGAGAAGAGAAATCAGGACTGGAAAACGAAAGTGGAAGGAAGGGAATCACATTCTGTGGGCCTATAAGGCCTATTTGAGCACCTATATATACATCTATTCTAATAATCTTTAGAAGTCGAGTCGAGCGAAATAGTCTTATTCAGAAGAAAAAGAGTTATTTAAATAATGTTTAAACGTGTTTCTAGCTATTTTGAATACCGTTGAGCTTCCGAAAATTGTTATATTACAGTAAGAAAACTAGTTGTACTACTTGGGATCACACTCCTGAAAGGCAAAACAGTTAAGACAGTGGATATCAAACTTCAAGAAGGAATCCTAGAACAAGTGATACAGTCGGAAAGCAAACAAAGTAAGAAAGATTTTACAAAATAACAAGATGAGATGAGAAGGAGAAATTACATAAAGAAAGTGGCAAGGAAAAGACGGAAAAAGAGTTTTACAAAATTACTAGAAACGTCTTATAAGGAGCAAGTGAAGAAAATAAATAGAAAAAATCCATTAAATGCAAAGCATTGGTGGTTAAAAGAAATAGAAAAACCAAAAAACGATCAATAATAAGCTATTTAAATAATGTTTAAACGTATATCTATTTTGAATACCTTTTAGCTTTCAAAAATTGTTATATGAATGATTATTTCACTCCTGAAAAGATGTAGTCATGTTCTTAATTCTAGATTAAAATCTGATAGTACACCGCTGCTTGAAACAATTGTCAGTCATTTTTTGAACGCACTTTAGAAACACTCTAAAAAACAATAATCAAACAAGTCTCATCACCTAGTTTCCACATATCGTAAGATTTTTTAGTTCAAGTTTAGACGGTAACTCATAGTAAGAGGTTAATTCTAGAACCAAACCTAACCAGTAGAGGGTTGGGAACAAATTTTGTGTATTCAACATGGCTCCCATTATTTTATTTTGATTTCGACTTGAAGACGTTTTTTTCTTACTCTCATCCATGATTTTATGAGTCCGTAGGTTTTCATTCTCTTTCTTTCGAATAAATTTTGGTTCAAAGTCATTTTAAAAATTTGACAAACGTAATAAACATATATATCTATGTTTTTGAATAGTCTTGGTTTCACTTTTCTTTTGTTATAAAATTAGTTTTTTTTTAAATTGCAAAATATGTAGCCATCATCAATTGATTTATTTGTAGTTATATTAGAATTCACAAATAGAGCTATAATAATAAGTTTGGCTGATAGATCTATCCAACTATCAGATCCTGAATTTAGATGTTTAGCTACCCTAAAAGCAAAAACTGCATCGAAAGAAAATAATTATCCGGAAAAAATGGAAAACAACTTATTCAAGGAAAAGATAGATTGAAATAGATAGATACTATAATCAATTAAGAAACAAAACTGATAAAAACAATTTCTCCTTACCATATGTTCAAGGACTTTCCCGACAACTATCCAATTATTTCAATAACACACTATCCAAATATTTCACTAAACTAAAATCTGAAACACCAAAAAACAAAAGAAGTAATATTATATATCAAGTGCATTTTACTCATTATGACGCTGTCTACATAGGGCAGACATCTCAGTATTTCGAAAATAGAATAAAACTTCATCAATACAATAAAAAAAAATAGAACTGAATTAAAGAACCACAAACTATAGAAAAACATGAATTCAATTTTAAAGATTAACCAATTCTTGAAACGGAATCTAATGCACGAAGAAAAGAATTCTTAGAAATGGTTCACATTCATAAGAAGGAAAAAGCTGTAAAGGATGAAATTTTGATTCTATTCTAATACACAAATTGTCAGTGTCAATTTCATATTTTGATAAAGACTAAAAGTAGTCGAAACGTCAAAATTTCTATCTATCTTACAAAAATTATTGAAAAAACTTATTTTATAACAGAAGAGACGTGAAATCAAGACGATTTAAAAACGTAAACATATATAAAAAGTCTAAGAAATAAGAAATCAAAGAAATCTGAGTATAGATATCTACACGTATACGATATGTGACTATCGAATATTTTAAAGAAAACTGTAGAGTTATGATACATTGAAATTGGAGCTTATATGTATAGAAATTGACTAAGTTAACTAAGACCACTAAACTTGTGTTGTCTTGTATTATGTAGTATATAAATTAATAGATTTTTCAATCACATATTAGAAGTATTCTTGTATCAATTGAAAGCAATGAAATTTTTCATCGTTTAGATACATTAAACATCACTTAATTTGAGTTTCATTCACATGTAATTATGTAGTGGACTACTAGAGCGTTATAAACCTACCACAATCTACTTTATAGGTGGATTACATCTCGTGGAGCGAACCGCTTAATTACTGCCAACTGGAAAGTATTAGCATCGCCTCGGCAATCCTTTACTGCTCTATAATTTTCTCTAGCTTTTTCTTCTCCCTGTTTCACTTCCTGAGCTTCTAATTTCCCTGAATTCTTTCTTGTTTCAAACGTATAGGATGAAATATGTGTTCGAGTTAACAAAAAATTCAATATTTCGCAAACTTTCTGTTGGTTTCAGTTGTTATTCAGCATGTTTTTAATTGTTGGAGAAAGATGGAATTTGAATTGAATCGGGATCATAGATAGTCTTCCATTAGAGATACAAGAATTAGATTTTAGTAAGCTGTTTCCTGTTCTTTAAGTGGTACTAAATTTGTTCAAATTCTACAGGATCTAATTTTAATTATTCTAATAAAAATTTCTCCTGAAATACTTCTTCAATTCAATTTGATTCTCACGTTCACAATTGACAGAGAAATTCGATGGATAATTTTTATTGGAAAATAGGAAAAATTTAGTGTTGGATATGGATTATTTTTTAAATGGCTTTGACATAAGAGAACGGTTCCTCTGTAGGACTCGGATTTTTTTTGGTTCTTAACAAGAATTTCTCTTTGCGAGGCTCTCAATCATTGTGTGTGTGTGTCCGTATACGACCACCGTGGTTAACAGAAATTTAAAGTAATGAGATCAAAAAACTAGCTCGATGGATGTGCGTCGTTCTGAAGGGGAGGGCCACGTTTGCATTATAGCCTATCGTCGACCATTTTGACTGATAAAAGGGCTCACCTGGATAATGACAGTAGACTTCTAGCATCGTCGATCGACGAGGTTAATCAATGAAAAGGGCTTTCCATTGATTGCGATGGAGAAGCTATCAAAAGAGGCGGAGTAATTTTTCGGGAGCCGTCGCTAATAGCGGAAGTGAGGAATAAGAAATATTTCTCTTGGGTTTAGAGAAAAGAGGCCATATGGTGGTAATTCAGATGGTGAAAAAGGTATCTTTGGCAGTAAAATTCAATGTTGCAAATAACGTATCGGGATTGTAAATGTCATTCAGATGACTCGGAATTTGTGTTATCTCACCGCCTCCGTAAACGGTGTTATTGAGGCTTGTATTGACAGAACATGATAATTGACTGCTCGTGAGTTAAGAGTCAAAGTGCATAGCACTTATGTAGGTTCTATACATATGAAAAAGAGTAAGAGAGTGGGTTCGTTCGAATTTTCCTCTAAGTGCCTTGATGAGACAGATTCGTACCAGTATCATGTATAGACTATCGTTCAGATCAGGTTCTCTCAAATAAATGGCGCTCCTGGGGAGGTGAGGAAGTGAAAAATACGTGGCAGTGACTCTACTCTCAAGGTGTTATTATAATTAACGACGATGACCTGGATTATTAGTGAATTGAGGGTTACTTCTCATCTCCTGCGCGAATTTTGGAATTGGACATTGAGAAAGCGTATATCTGCGGCCGATGCAATTGGTGCGGTGTCGTCCGCATATAATTGGACCGTTTCTAAGGAGTGTCGAGGTGCTTGAGCTTCATAAATAGAATTAATGTAGAAGTGTTGTAATACTATAATTGTAATATTGAGGAATCCTTTTTAAAATTGACATTATTCTAATTTATTGTTACACATTTTTCTTTTAAAAATAAAACACCAATAAGTGCTTCCACGTCACCTATTCTAACAGCCTATGTCATAGACTATGTGCTCGACATGGTTATTCCTGTATTATCCTCTAATGGCACAAATGAAATCCTGATTATCTTCAATAGTAACGATCCCTACATCATATTCTATATAGCTGTAAGAGACAGTGTGGTTCAAGAGAATATTTGAATCGCCATTCATCTTACAAAATTTCTGTAAAACTGAACTTAGTAAAACAAATGGAAAAACGGATAATCCCATTTTTTATAATGAAAAAAAAATAAAAGACCATTTTAAACCTATCTGATAATTCATAATCTCGTTATTTCGTAAACTATTCTATCAAACATCAGTCCTCTAGCTATAAGTGATGACTCCGCTATAACTTCATGTGAACTGACCAAATTTCACACACCAAACTACTCACTTTACATGAAAAATCTGAAATTTCAATCAAAACAATTTCAATAATATTTTCTAAAGTGGAAGATAAAACTCCTTCAACTTTTCCTGCCACTGTTGTTCACAGTATACTTCGTAAAGAAACAATATATTGGTCAAACTTCAATATCTATGTCTACCTATCTCCATCCACAAAAGCGTTTGTAGGTAACTTCCAACAATATGTGCACTAACTGAGCAGGTAAACCCTTCTGACCATAATTTGGGGTTTGATTCTGTAAACATTACGACAACTGAACACCTTAAATCATAAGAAACCTTTCTTGGAATTGCCTATACCGCACGATTAGATTATTAAAATGAAAAATTCAACGAAATTTGTAATAACCTTAACTATCATTACCTTCGAATACACTAATTAGAATTTCAAAAACAAATGAATAGCATCCAAAATGAACAAACTGAGTATTTATGTCATTTTGATGGCTATTTTTTCAAAGAGATGAAGTCGATATTGCATAAAAAATTTATTCTACCGTAAATTTCGATTTATTAATTTGAGTTTCTACCAATTTTCTGATATCCTTGTATTTATAGACAATGTTTATATTTCTACATTATATTGCAATATGATTTCAATTCCTGATTATGAATACAAAGTTATTCGAAAGCTAGGAATATATATTAATAATAGTTATTCTTATTTTGTTGTTTTCTATTGTAGTCTCCTTGATGATGGAAAGAATAATTCCAGAAATCTGAATATATCATTAAAAAGATTCAAATTGATGCAAACCAATATTTGCCTGGTTCCAGAACTAACTATTTTTTTATGAATATTATTTTAAA
This sequence comes from Diorhabda sublineata, assembly GCF_026230105.1. Classification (NCBI taxonomy): domain Eukaryota; kingdom Metazoa; phylum Arthropoda; class Insecta; order Coleoptera; family Chrysomelidae; genus Diorhabda; species Diorhabda sublineata. The sequence goes on from NC_079477.1 coordinate 32,863,939, forward strand.
ATTGTTTTTTGGTCTATACTGCTTTTTTCTAGAACGCCACTGCATTTATTTTTTTGCAATTTTAATTTTCTTATTTTTATTTGGCCCTAGTTCGTTTACCAAATTAAAATAATCCCAGGGGAATTTTTATGTAAAGGGCAGACGCTTAATTGGGAGCAGAATGAAAAGGGGTGTATTTTCCTCTGCTTAAGCACGTTTCGGAGATTTTTTCTTTTAATAAGTAAAATAAAACGTCCTTTGGCTGTAATCAGACATTTCGTCAACGCTGTCGTCTGCGGTGTTTCATTAGTGGGAAATGCATTCCCTTTTTTATTTCTTATAATCGTCACATTTCAAAGCTCGAGATGAGTTTGATTCCAAAGAGAATTTTTAATTACAAAAGTATTTTCTTCCTCTTAATGAATGTATAAGGGAATTAAAAATATTAGGGAATTGTTAATTTTGTTGAGATAATGAAGAAATTTGATACAATTATGTTTATTATAGAAGCTCTGTTTATATATCAAGTTGAAAATGAAATATAAGTATCTCAAGTATTATATTTTAATAAATGATATCATTTACCAGTACAAATTCCCAAACTCGTCAGTTACTATTCCCAATCCCGATTTTCTCATATCTATTTCTATGCTCATGTTAATAAGAACCTTGTTTAGTTGGCCCACTTTGGAAAAATCTAATAAATTCAGTTCTTTCTCCAGTATTTGCATTATGGTTTGAACGAATTTTATTTGAATAAATTTCTTGTACTTAGAGTTAACGAATGGAACTCTATATTGAATCTTCCCTGAACAGACAATTTTTACAAACTTATATTAGACTCACATGACGCTTTCTCTGATCTATTTTCAAAGCGTGATGGAACCTGGATATATATTGTTGCCAAAAAACCCCTCACTACACTAACAAATACCTTCCATGCTCTATGTTCCAGCAATGTTCTCATTTGTGGCCCCATAAAAATACCATCCGTTAATTTGGTATCACTCAACTGGGGAAAGTCTTCTCTAAGGTATTTGAATCCATCACCCTCTTTATCCATAGCCTTTAAAAGGTTTTTTATCAATCCAAGTTTAATGTGAAGGGGGGGGCAGAAGGACATTTTTGGGATCTATAAGGGGCATAAACTCAACATTTTGAGATCCCAGTCGAAACTCACTTGAGAAGCAAGCGAATATTTTTATAAGCTTCTTTCATTTTCACAGAATGAGCAACTGGTATAGTCGGTTTTAAATATCCATTGAGTAATAACACTGCTTCTAAATAGTATTGAGACGAGTCAATAAATAGGCGCCACTCACTGAGTTATGCTCAATATCAAGTGGCTCGCCGGAACTGGTACTTGGAGTAAAAATAGGGTTAGTGCATTGTTCTTTGGAGCTTCCTGATGATACGTTGTCTCCAGTAACTTCTAAAACAATATTTTGCGGATCTAAAGGCGCAATCGGTACTGGTAAATCTTCGTTATAGAGAAGACGTCGTATAGCAGACGGTAAATTTGGATACTCGATCTTGTGCTTTCCTTTCTTAGAATAACCTTTAGTCTTTGTTAGATAAAAATAGCGATCATCAAAATGGTTAGTAGGTTCCCGCCATACCATTGGAATTACAAAAGGTATGTTTTTTTTTTCTTCCCATTCATCCACTGCACCAATGACACGCTGCAACCAACTCAGCACGCGTGGGGGGGCCACTGCTTGTCTTGGTCTCTAATTAAAGTATCAAAGAAATATTTTAAAAGGACTTTTTTCGCATTTTCGGAAAATGGCCTCCACAAATATAGCATAATTTATCAGGAGAAGTTTTTTAATTGCGCCGCGTTTGACTCGACATGTTCATCTTTATAATCACTTTTTGTACTATGAACAAAGAACTACTTATTATGTTATACTTTCAAAGCCCCCCTGTAACTGTCTGCTTATGTAGGATGTACGTTACTGTTTTAGCAATGACATTTTCGCCGACGCGACATCATTGTTGCAGAAATGGCTGCCGTAAAATTTTCAGACCAGAGAACCGAGAATATTTTTATCTCATTATATTAGAATGGTCATTAGAGGTGCACTCATGCGGAACATACTTCCGGATGAATCAGTAGATTAGAGTCGATGTAAAGAATATAACTTGTTTCATTGGATATATTGGATATATGAAGATTCTCGCCAGAAAATGGAATATTTTATTGCATATATATTGAGAAATGGTTCATTGATAAATTAAGTTAGAAAAGATAGGGAATTGATATATCGATATGCTCTTAAACATAATTAAATCTAAATTGATTATTTTTATTCATTAAATATGATTTATTCCATAATTGCACCTGCACATTTATCAAGTGTAGGTATCATAAATAAATAATCTCTAATTACAGAGACTTTATGAATCTCCTGTACGTGTTGGGTCTCAAGGAGATTACAACCTCGCTTCTACAAATTATCAATCCAAAACATTTTCTTCGTTGGTTTATAAGAACGAAGCATACAAAGTATATACCAAGGTATTGAAGTTTCGAAAGAAATTACTGGAAGTACCTAATTTTGCAAATTATTCTCTTTCTAATTCTCTTTTCTCCCAAAATTATTTCCAGGTCTATTCCCTTTACCATTCAAAACACCCCGATCCAGTGAAAGGCTTTTGCCCCCTTTTATTGACACATCTATTAGCCTCCTAGTTACCATAGATTATCCAATTATAGGGAAAACAATGAAAATAAACTAATTAATCTTGCCTGTGTCATTGAGTTGTCTCCGGAACTCCCTAGAAAAGCTTTAAGTCCATTAGAGTGAGCCCCTATGTCATATTTTTTGATAGTTTCTTCACAAATTCATTCCCACACACACACATATTAATGGTAAATACTACTTACTTAGCATCTGTTGCCAGCACCTAAGTTTAAGTGGTAATTTACCTTTCTTCTTGATCTAAACAAAAAAAAAGAGGAACAAAGACGTCAAGATCCTTTGGTATGCCGATGATGTTGTTCTGATTGAAGAAAACAAAGGTGATCTACAGAGATTGATATTCAAATTCAACACAACGGCAAAAAGTTTGAAAATGAAGATATCTGCTGTGAAAAATAGATGCATGACCACCTCAAAAACACCTATCAGATGTAAACTGGTTGTGGATGATGAAATTATACAACAAGAGATGAAATTTAAATATCTAGGCATAGAAATATCAGGATACGGTGATATCGAAGCGGAAGTAAGAAATCAAGCGGCAAAAGCAGCACGAACTTCAACTTACCTGAAGGATACAATCTTCCTAAATAAAAAAAAACACTTTTTGACAGGGAGAGAAGTGAGGACATTAGAAGAACATGTAATGTTGACAACGTAAGCGAATGATGATAGAATGGTCATTATAGCTAGAGACAAGTCGCCCTTAGGGCGCCGAAGCGTTGGAAGACCCCTCAAGAGATGGAGATGGACAACCTCTCTAATAATTAAACTGCAGAGGATACGAGGAAAAACAAGCATTTTCTCACATTAAAGTTAGAAGAAGAGCATCTGAAATTGAAACAACCAGCAAAAAAAATTGATAGAAAACTAGCAGTAACTCCCATCAGATATCTATCACATCACCGTCGTTCCAAAAAAAAAGAGAATGAGAAAGAGAATGATTTTTTAGTGATATTTAGCAACCAAGCGATTTATAGGAATCTAAAAGTCACTTAAAGACACAAATTTTCCATAAAATTGATATTGAACAGCTACTATATAATTTCTGGTACAGTAAAAATACCCTCTTTTAACCTGGCGTCACTTAACTTACAGGAGGCTTGTTTGGGTATTCAAATCTTCACCCTCATCATTCATAGCATCAAAAAGTTTTTCATTAGTGCAATTTTAATGTGAAGCGAACGCAAAAGGATATTTTCGAGTCAAAGATGCTTGTGACACCAAAAATTTTCCACAATTATAAAAAAACTTCCGAGATGTGTATTACCTACGTTTTTGTCTTTAAAAATGTTCTACTACAAACCCACAGTTGATATAAGCGTGTTAATAAATTTGCAAAAAATTGAAACAACATCGCAGACAGTAGAGAGTATTTACGACAGCTGAGAGTATTTACTTGTTACCTATCTTACTATGTTTTAAGACAATGATAATCCATGAAAAATTGATAGTAGAAAATATACGTAAGCAATATTGGAAACACAATTTGTAGGTACCAATTTGTAGATACTAATAATGATGATAATATTTCATCTACTTAAATCAACATTTTTGCTCTTCTGTGATAAAATACATTCTACAAAATACACAATGAGAAAATGTATTGATTGATATACAGTGCTTTTCAGATAAAAGTATCCACCTTTATAACTTTTGTAATACTGGTATTTAGAAAAAATCCAAAAACACGTCAATTTATGTTGGAAGGGGCAAGCATTATGGCTTATTTAAACTTACTGGAAAAGCCACCCCCTCACCCCTAGCAGCATCCCCTTTGTTTTTTTAAATTACTTGTCATATTTTTTATGTAAAATTTGGATACTTCTCTTTGAGCTGATTTCAAAAATGTATAATACTTGTAGGTTAAAGTGGTTAGTTTATGAGATAAACAATTTTTCTTTAGAGAGCACAAATTTTACTTATTATTTACTTTCACCTTATTTGCCTGTACTAAAATGGGTTGTACAACAGTTCAAACTCTTTAATCTTTTTAACTGTGCTATTTATTATGAAGTTACAATAAGTGTTCAAAATGAGTACTCACTTCCATACAATGATATAATCTATTTTGAAATGCCTCTCTGACATTGCTTAATACGGCTGGATTTAATTGTCGACATTCATTTTCTATCCTCTCTCGTAAATCATCCAGAGATTCTGGTTGGGTAGCATAAACTTTTGTTTTTAAATACCCCCATAAAAAGAAGTCTAGGGGTGTTAAATCCGGTGACCTAGGTGGCCACTCCATCATCTGCCCCCTTCTACCTATCCAACGAGGGGAATGTTTAAAAATTGTCGGACAGGCATAGCATAGTGTGGGGGAGCTCCGTCTTGTTGAAATACAAGTAAATCTTCGGAAAGGTTATCATCATTTTCTATTATTGTTGTAATACGTGGGTCAACCCCTTCCCTGAGTAACTCAAGATATGATTTACCATTTAAATTTCCGTTGATGATGAAAGGTCCGACAATGTGGTCACCTAGGATACCACACCAAACGTTTAACTTTTGGGGATGTTGTGTATGGAATTCACGCATAATATGTGGATCACTTTCAGCCCAATATCTACAATTATGCCTACTTACTAAGCCATTTAATGACCATGAGCATTCATCAGAAAAGCAAATATTGTTTAACAATTGTGGATTGTTATTGATAATTTGCGTCATTGATTCGCAAAACTGTAGACGACGATCAAAATCATCTTCATTCCACTCGTGCACCAACTTAACTTTGTATGGGTGGTACTTGAATTTATGTAGAACTCGGAAAACTGTAGAAGATGAAACACCGATCGCTCTACTTATTGTTGACAACGATTGGGGTTGTTGAGCCTCTAAGCTGACTTGCCCTAAAATTGCCACTTGGATTGCTTCGTTATTTACGAGTCCCTCTCGCTTATGCACTTTATTGCAAACAGACCCTGTTGTGGTAAATTTCTCCATCAGTTGAATTACATACTTATGAGTTGCATGTCTTCCGTCATGTAATTCGTTAAATATTCTAGCAGCAGCTCTTGCACAATTATTATTTTGGAAGTATAAACCTACAATTTCAATTCTTTCTTGCAAAGAGTAAACCATTTCAGAGAAACAAAATAAATAATGTATCAAATTACACTATCAATAGTGACTATAAATTCTAGTTGACAATGTCAAACTTTAATAAAAAGTAGAGTTTTTTGTTGTTTGGATTTTTTAAGTAGAATAAATAGCACAGTTAAAAAGATTAAAGAGTTTGAACTGTTGTACAACCCATTTTAGTACAGGCAAATAAGGTGAAAGTAAATAATAAGTAAAATTTGTGCTCTTAAAAGAAAAATTGTTTATCTCATAAACTAATCACTTTAACCTACAAGTATTATACATTTTTGAAATCAGCTCAAAGAGGAGTATCCAAATTTTACATAAAAAGTATGACAAGTAATTTAAAAAAATAAGGGGGATGCTGCTAGGGGTGAGGGGGTGGCTTTTCCAGTAAGTTTAAATAAGCCATAATGCTTGCCCCTTCCAACATAAATTGACGTGTTTTTGGATTTTTTCTAAATACCAGTATTACAAAAGTTATAAAGGTGGATACTTTTATCTGAAAAGCACTGTATATATGATCACCACGTAAAACCATTAGTTTTTAATTATAAACATGAAGAGTTAATAAAATAGGACAAATAACTACAAATCGAATAATTTTTTTGCATCCAATCAACTTTTCAATATGGCTGTTATTTGTAATATGGGTTCTTTTCACGCTACAATGCTTATGCTTATGTTTTTTTACGTATTTGATTATTTCTGATTAACAAATTTTATTTGAAAAGAACGTTTTAAGGAATTCAACACCCCTAGTGACAAATAGTGGTGAGGAAATAATTATGTGTGTAAGTTATTTTCGTGAATCGATTGATGAGTTATATTTCAATTCAAATATATTTGAAATTTACTGCACCCTAAGTTAAAACTATAACACCTCTCGTATGATTCAAGTCATATCTTACCAACAGAAGTCAGTTTGTGAGGATTGGTACCTACAACGATATCTTCTTGCATGCTAATAAAATCTGGAGTATCTCTAGGCTAAGTACTGGGCCCTATTTTGTTTATTCGACTTTGCCTATCTAGACATAAGTGGTGAAATATGTCTTTTCTTGGTGCGATTCTAATCTCCTGTATCTCAACTTTTCTAGAACCAAAGTTTTATCGTATAAAAATACATTGTAGCCTTTTGTACTAATTAACACCACCATTGTAGAATCTTAGCACTTGTTGTAGACAATTGTTAGAATTGGGAGTTTCACACTTGGATCAGTTTCTAAGGAACTTAACCCATACCACCTCCATAACAGGTTGTTATGCCCTCATTGAGTCGCATATCCGATATTCCCTTCCCTTTTTGGGTACATGTGGTACGACTTAATTTGAGCGAGTCCCCAAACTACGAAAGGCAGCCTTCTCAGACTAAACAGCAGAACTCACTCCCAGAACTACTTCAAAATATAAAAAATATTGATTCTTCCTTCCTTATCCATCTTTGAATACGTTTATCTAATCTGTAAGCACGCTTCTTCAATTTTAAAAAGATCATTACCAAGCTATCGAAGCGCAGCACGACCTTCATCTACTTACTGTTCGTTCAGAATTAGTTAAGGGCTCAATACTGTACTATGCAAAAAATGTACAATCATTTGCTAATTTTTCCAACATTTTGCAAGAATTTCAGGGCATATTTACTACGCTACGAATGACTTAGGTTCTAATGCTAATATTTAATGTTATTATTGCTTTTTTATATAACATATTTTATTATTACCGTATAGTTAGTTTCATAATCTGGTTCAATTTTGACAATGTATATTACATCTAAAAATTTTCACATATACATTTTGAAAAGTATAATCGTTTTTCTTTGTAGTTTGCTTGCGTATACTTTATATTTAGATTTCATTTTATGTGTATTTATTCAGTTTTTTTTTTGTATTTACTTCTCAGTTTTTAACAAGCTTTAATCTACAAATACTAAACAATTTTTTGACAATAAAGAAATTCGCTCTCTCTGTCTCTCTCTAATATCCAACTTCAATCTACGTTGTAACTTACAAACTTCCGTCTACTTTAAACTTATGAAACAGCGATATTCAAAAAGCTGGTATTTGTGAGAAATCTATAAAGAAATATGTTTCAATAGCAAGGGTAAACGGTTTTTCCATGGATACGATGTCTTTTTTATTCTTCGATTGACTGCCTGTCATTCTCTGTCATTGATTGTTACTTTTTCTATTCAATAGCGAAAGTGATTGATAGAAAGCAATCAAGCAAGTGCTCTTATAGTTATTATTTTATTAAATTTCGACTTCTCACCCTCACACTAGGTCTGTAGAAATATAAAAATTCGTTATATTAAATTGATATAGATTAATCAACCTTATATTTAAATGAAATTAGTAAGCAACCGAATATGAATTTTTTCTATTATACAATCTGTCCTTGTCAAGGGCAATAAGTTTTGGTATATCTATTTGAAGAAACATGAAAGGGATTGTTCTAATGAACATATCCTTATAAAATCAGAAATTTTTGGTTAATTTGAACTAAAACTAATTGTTCACTCTATTTTTATCAATTTTTATTTATTTGAAATCTTTACAAAATGACAAGATTTGAGTTGCTTGTAGAACTGGATGCTGTATGTCAGTTTTGCGAACAATAAAATAGTTCGAACCGGGATAGTTCGCAAAGCTCAGTTTGAGATATTTTTGAGAACGCACTCTATTTACTCATGAACCGCACTATATATTTACGTATTTGAATATTTGATTGATGTAAAGCGCTTTTAATGTACTAAGTACTCCTTTGAGGGCTTTATTGAAGGAATTTCTAACTTCACATTTTCATAGCTCGTTTAAAGGTATTTATTTTCTGCGTGACAGTGATATATGCTTTTTCATCAGCTATCCAATGAACAGTCGTATGATTTTTGACTGTTTAAGGTGTAGTGACCGATTTTTCACCATTGGCCGAATGAGTTCTTTTAGGAATTTTCCTTCCAGGCTACCTGTACTCGTCTGTATCAAGGACTTGATCAGAAGAGTAACAATATGCAAGAGTCGACAGTAGTACCTTCGTTTAACATGACTCTGTTCAAATCTTCCAAAACATCCAAGCTAGAAATACGACGTAGACGGTGGATAGATCCGAACAATATTAAATATCAGCAAAGCTTTATTTGGAATAGTATTGAGTTTGCTTTTTCTGCATTTCTTGAATACGAAGTTGTGCTTATACTATTGCAAGTTCCACCTACTACATTTTTTCTAATTCAACATTCACTTTTTCATGAGTCACCGAATACAAGAAAAGATATTTTTAGGATTAATGCATATATAAGAAGCGAGTGAATTCACAATAATAAAAAGGACTTAATCAATTGGAACAGAATATTCTTATTCTCATTCTATTCTATACATTACCAATTAATTTGGATTGATGGCTCCTTTGAGATATGACAAATGAGGATGAGAAATTTTTGTATGGTTAAATCACATAATTGATAAATTATTAAGAGATTATTGACAAGTAATATCCATCTAGAAAATATATGATATATGATTTCAGTCTGTAAACGTTTCTGGAACGCAAATCAGAATGCTATCGACCAGAAAAAGACAAAACTCTCACACCTTTGGAACTAAATGAAGAAATGAATAAAGGTAATATCATTTGTTCCTTCTAACTAAAATGTACTTTGCAAAGGTGGCATCAAACATTGGATTAATAGGAGCCCACTCCGTAAAAGAGTTATATTCCATGAAGATGCAAAAAGTTATAGTGGATTTCCTATAGTCAATATTCCCGTTTCACTAAAACAAAGTAATTTATATCGTTTCTGTGTCACGTGAATTTTATGGAATTTGTAGAGGATATATTTTACTGTAACCACCTCATACCATCATCCAGACCTCAATTGCCCCATAAACAGAATGGCGAACGTACCATTCAAAATGTAGGTGAAAATGAGATGTCTAGTATGGGAAAATAAATTATTATTTTTCTGAAACTGAAATATGCCGAACTTTCCACGAATTATTTTTGATCATTAGAAGTAATTCGTATCAGTGGTGATAACAAGGGTGAAGAAAATCTACCTTTCACTCTCATTAACTGTACTAATATCACGATTTTTCATCAATATATTGTGTCTTTTTACTTCAAAGCTGTAGATAAAGTGTAGTATTTCATTCGCAAGTAATAGCTGTTACACATTTATTTCGCTTGAATCACGAGACTCAGTAAGCTAATAGGACAAAAATCATCCTTATGACTAATGGCTAGCATTACTACTCGTTGATTAATATGCTAATAAAAGTCGTCAATGTGGGATTATATTTTGATAAAGATCGAAATTGGGGCAAATATTTTCTATTAAAAAAACATTAGTCATTAGGAGAGGCCTGAAATCATTATTATTTATCAATAAAAATATATGAAACTCGTATATCTAGCAACTAATTCATTAAATTTATTTACAAATGAAATATTTGGTATAAGTTTTGGCGAAGGTGCTGGGAATCGTATTTTCGTAGTTAATATAATATTTAAATAAATGTGACTTTTTTTACATATTAGTTTATACATTGGAATCAGCTAGACAACACAAATAACAATGATGTATGGTTGTGATCTACCGAGTATTTACAGAGTTATAACCAATTTTTCATCGAAACTGTATTAAGTTCAATACCCTGTACAATGTAAAATTTTTGGAAAATGATTTCTTCCATTGATATCCATTGAATTAGATTCATATAAATCAAAAAACGAATACATTATTCTGTTGGTTTTTGGAAATAAGTGACCCTGAATTTAATGAGAGTGAAATAATACCATCATACTTTTTTTTTATTGTATATATTTGTATAACAAATAAATTACAGTACGTTACAATAAAAACTATCCTATTCACTCCAGTATACGTACATGTCTTGATTATCATAATAAATGCCCACTTACAAACTGCTATTCTTCTTTCAAAATTAACTTCAGTTGAGTTTGGTGGAAATGCAGAGTTTCAAACAGCAACTACACATGAACTGGGATTCAAAATTGTAGTTGGATGTGACAATTGTGGAAATGAATATGTTCCTTCCCGTTGGTCATTCTTATGAAATAAGTCGATCCATTTTTGTGATGAGAATTCTAGGAATAGGATACGAAGAATTGTGCAAGTTTTGTGGCCTGATGTATATGCGGCTTTTTTTGATATAACTACGCATACAATATAACTGGAGCAAATTATAGATTATAACAGAAACCTTGATGAAAAAGCTGCCAATTAAGAAAAACAAGCAATGCCAACAACTGAAAATGAAGATACGAATGATTTAACTGTATTGGGAGATAGAACCAGAACAGATGAGTTCAAGGAATAGCAGGGAAAAATTGATGTGGATGCAATGGTCGCAATGTTTCAGCAATGTGATAAAGAATATGAAGTTAAATATGCAAACTATATTGACCCATTCAAGAATTATGAAAGTAGATCTCTACAAACATAGAAGCGTAACTAAGAAAAACTGTAGGGACTATCTTACGTACATTGAAAACTGAATAAAAATGTCTTGGCGGTAGAGATAAGCTCACAGGGAAAGTGATAGAAAAGCTAACTGTGTAATATGGTTTATCAATATATCGACTTAAGATCTTGCTAATTATACTTCCTTACCTCTTGATGTTTTAGAAGTTATCAAGCTTATTTATGAATATCTCAGTAATGATAATTCACTTCCAAGATGTGTGTGTGGATTTAATCAGAAAGATAATGAGAGCTTCAACCAACTAGTGTGGAAAATATGCTCAATAATCATGAATTTTATCGTAGAAAATGCTTCATACGTAATTATTAGTATATATATACAGAATGGTACATAGACATTAAGAAATCAAAATTTTGAAAGCTTACATAACAGCTGAATTACTATTACATCGCCTAGGAATAGATAACTTGGTGTGATTAAATAATTCGTATTAATGTACATATATCAAGGGTAAAACTTTAAATGCATTTTTCTCAAAACTATGTTTTTTGAATTGGTGACCACTGTATCTCAAAAACTAGGTAGATTTGAATGAAATTTATACAGCTTTTGAAAAACATAAGAAACTAGTGCTTTATTGAAAGATTTTATTTTCAATTCAGGTTCTTCATAAACAACAAACTGTTGGTTTTTTCTGAAAATCTGGAAATAAATTTTTAGAGGCTGATCATATTAGGCACTAGATTATTTGCCTAATACCAAACTAACTTTTTTTGTCTGATTGATTTTAGACGAATCTCCAAGGATTTGTGGTGGTCACCGTAAAGAGCTTCTGTTGTAACTGGATCAACACAAACTAAAATGACCATTAATTCTTTGCTTCAATTTTTTGTCAAGTCAAAACATGATCTGATAATACTATATTTTCACTTTTGAAAAATGAAATAAATCAGTGGCAGAACAATTATTTAAAAATACCATTTGTTCATGTTTCTGAATATTACTAACCTCATAATCACTGTTTGGCTTATAAAAATCAAATTCTTGAAAAAAAAAGAAGTAGATTGTTAGTTCTTTTCGATATTCATTTGAAAAACCCGATAAAATAATGTATTGGTATGTTGATTCCCCTGTATCAGATTCAATGAATATTAACGAGATAAATAATTCTAGAACTTTTAGTACCATTCGAATATTTTGGCAAATCTTGAATTTCTCTTACATTGTACAGGGTATTGAACTTAATACGATTTTTATGGAAAACTATATTATTGAGAAAATCAAGCTGATAACAAATATGTAATAAAATATATGGAGTTTTATTTAAATAAATATAACTGTATATGGTATAGCATTCTGCAACTATAAGATGACAAATAATTTTACATATGAAGACTAGTGATGGCTTTGATCCCTCAAATTGATTTCTCAAAGGACGAAAGAGGCACTGAACTTCATCACACTAATAAATCACCTTTTATATTATATAAGAACAACAAAAACTTCATCTTCTTTTGAAGCTTTTTAGCAATAAAAATTTTGTTTGTTACTGAAATTTGAATTATTGTTGTCGATTCGATCGACTTGCTATTTATAAGGTCAATATTTCCGAAAGTCGTTGTATTCAATACCTTCTTATCATATAATACTGATTAATAAGGCTTTTTTTAGATTATCATGTATTTAAAAAAAAGTATAGAATAATGTACGATAATAGATTTCCCCAACCATTCCGGTAAGTTGGAAGATTGTCAGGTTGTAAATAGTTCGACCGTGGCCTTGTATCAGGTTATGCTCGCAGTTTGGCATTGCAATGACCTTATACATTGGGATCGTACGTATTTATTCCACAACTCACAGGTTATTCCCAATACATACGACGTTTCCGTTCAACGAGAAATTAGCAGTCTATTTTTGATCAGAGAATAAATTACGTTGAATACTTATTAGTGAAAATCGCCTGTTTCTAATAATTCTACACAAATATTTGTACGCGTACGAGTCTCGAATAATGTTCATTTCAATTTATGACAAACATTAATAGAGAGTATTAAAGAAAATATAACCAACAACAAGATATTTATGGAACATATGTAATTAGAATAATCATACCATATGATTTTAGAAAGCCATAACTTTCTCAAAATATTTGTTATGCATACTACAAGGGCATTAGTAGATTCATAAATTGCAGCTCAAGGTTTTGTATTTTGATCAATTTTCCATTCTGATTAGATCTTGTCCTAAATGCGAAGAAATTCTCCTCACATATATGATTGATTGAAACATTTTTAGATGAGTTGAATCAATTTTATCTTCGGTAAATCAAAATAGATTGCACCGTTTGTTTTTGTTCTCTCACAACGTATCTAAATATAAATCAACAACATTTTTTGCCTGTTTACACATTACACTCTAATGGAATCTCATTTTTAGTTAGCTTAAGGTTCAATACTAGGATATTTAAATTGGTTGTATTCATTGTTTCCTCCCAATCTGGCCGTGAAATGAAATTCCACAGTTTTTTTCAATCGATAATTTTGTGCGTGCATTCTACTATGTCGTACCTATGAATCAGCTACTTTCCGCGTCTTTCTCATAATTTCTTCCCTCTATCTTACTGAGATATCTGTAGTATTTAATCTGGAGTTTGGGATTCATGGAGATGGGTGAATGAGTCCAGGGGTACTACTAAATATATGAATAATAGTTTCCATGTAAAATGTAGTTCAATTCAACCATTCTTATAAGTTTTAATGGTATTGCTAAACAGTTAAATGAAATTATAGCGTAAGTAATTGGGAGTTGTAAAAATTTTTGTACGTAAATAACTACCATGTAAATGGTATTCCCCTAATAATGTTTCTACAGAATTTGTCTTTGAGGGTTAAGCAACAATTCTTAGGGCTTTATTTGGAATTATTTCTAAGGTTTTTATACTTTTACGTGGAAATGCATCCATTTTGTGAAGCAATAGTACTGTAATAGTATTGCCTACTGTGTTATCTGAGAAAGTCCAAGTATTTTCACCAGAAATTTTTCCCAAAAAATGAGTACGTTCTATCTAGCGTTTGGTTTTTCAGATAGCTGATGCCGAGTATTATTTTCGAATAAGTTATAGCACCAAATATTAACAAGAGAAGAAGGTTCTCTCAGGGTATGGAACCTCTCTGATGCGGGAAAGGGAGATGAACCGTAGCGTCTTCTCTTGGTTCATGAGAACAACTAATACGTCTATAGCGGCTATGATGTCGAGCCAATAACAGGACAGCCTTGATTTAATATAGAGGATGCGTAGTTTATCTGGGGCGGATGCCTCATAGACTACGCAGTTGTTGGAATCTTTACCGATAAATTTTTATTTCTACCACAAACGACACTTCAACAAAATCTTCAAACACCAGAAAAAATTTCTGGGTGTTTCTGGGTATAATTGATGTACTTACATGGTGTTCGTAATAAGATTCTTCATAACTATCTTTTATGATATTTGTAGACATACTTGCGAATACTCTATTGAGCCCTATTAGAATGAATAGACGAAGACCGTGTTCGTTTTGGTTGATACAGCTCCGTTGAATTGTTTAGAAAACTAACTAGACGAAAGGTTTGAATTTAAAATTTTAATGTGAAAAAAAGTGGAAAGGAAAATGTTGTTTTATGTACGTTTAGTACTGCTCGTTAGCCAAGAGATGGCGATGAAACAGGACTCGAGTTGGCTTCTTTAGGATATGGTTGTTATGCTGCATAAATTTACAAATTGTCCTTACTTGACGTAGTGATAGCAATTCTTCATTGAACTAAACTAATCATTCTCTCAATGTCTTAAGTTTGCTACTGCAATAAAATACCACGAATGTGTGTCTGTTGATGGATGTTCTACCAGTGAAGGGTCAAATATATTTCAATGTCCGAAAGATGAAATTTAGCTGGAGTAGTTCGATAATTCTTTTATTTTTTTGAAATGTGAATATTAAGTGGACAACTAAGATGAACATTGATGTTATCTTTTGAATATTGTGAAATATTTTTGTTCCTATGACCATCTGGAGATAAAGTTGTGATTAACATTTCCAGATGTCCACGTTGGAGACAGGTAAAATATGCATCGCAAGTATTCAGTCGCTCTCTTGCAGCGGCCCTATATACTTACATAGATCCCAAGATTTTGCCTTCAGAAACAACGCTTGCTGCAAAATTCATACAAACAATCAACGATATATCTGATTTGTTAAATTCTTGCCAGCTTAACAACTTTAACGCATTCATGGGTAAAGAGAAACAATTACAATTTTTTACAGTAATATAATATGTGTTTAATGGGTTGACAATAATTATTGGCGGAAATGCGAGAAATCCAACCTCAATCCAACTCCTGATATTCTAAAAAAATATGAAGATATCGATGTAGCAATATTAACTAGTGATATAATTCTTTCACTTGCGACGACTATAGAAATCTTTCAAATACGGTAATGCTTTAGTTTATACTCTTGGCCTTATTGAAAAAAATATATTCTGCAACACTGTTGTACTAGCTGATTAATGTTTAGTGATGAGAATATACTGAAAAAAGAAGCTGAGATTTTTTTAGAGCATAAAGCATATTTTAATTCTAAAAACTCTCGAGGTAGGAATTTACCTCTAAGTAATATCGTAGAATATGTGTTAAACTATTAGGAATACTTGTAGAAAATTTTAAAAATTCGGTTGTCACGTAAATGTAGAAGTAAAATTTGAAGAGTTATATAAAAATGTTCCTTTGATAGACCCTTGTGGATAGTTTTGCTCGGCACCCAATGATTTCTTCTTAAAGATTGAAAATAAACTACGAGGTCAACGTTTTTCTACACCTGAAGAAGCGGTTGATGCCACTCCAAAAATTACAGATAAATGAATGATCAGTTACATGAGAAATGTATCTCTAAGAAAATTCAAAATGGTGTCTATTATTCACAATTTTTCAATAAAATCTACTCCTTTTAAAATAAAATGTATCATTATCTATGGATTTAAATGAAATAAGATGAAGATTGTTCTAGGAACGACGCGATTAAAATTTTCGAGCAAAAAAGGTCTCGATCTCGGTCTCGGTAGGATTCTTAAAAATCTCGCACTCGTGTGAAGCCCCAGCATAGCCCTCATCTTTTTAGAATTATAAAAATCAGTAGATGTATAAAATCAAATAAAAATATAAAGATATAAGTAACAGTTTCAGGAGCTGCAAAATTTATTTGTACGTGAAAATCATTTCAGAAATATTGAAAAATTCTTATTGGATTTCCTTTAATCGGCTTTGAAGAAATAAATCTAAATAAGAGCTGCCAACATGAGGTGCTTTATTCGACAATCGAACTGACAAAATAAATCCAGTTGAATCGACTTATCACCAGAATCTGGTTTTTATCGACAGCATAAATATCGGAATCGTTGAGCCGATTTAGTTACGGAAAAGCTGTTGGAAATAGATATAAATGTGGGCAATAATGCGGACTATGCATCTTACCGGAGAAGCCCTAATGAAGTCCCGGCATACGGCCCCAAAGAATCACTTTTATAGCCACATAAATTCAGCGAGTTGGCCGATTAAAGGGCACATGCAGATCTGCCGCTATAGCGACAGTCACCACTACACTTCAAGGTTCAGTGACGTGCCTTGACTCTTTTTCTACCTCAAAAACTTCAAAAAATGGTAGTACCTAATAATTATTTGAATAAAATATGCCAAACTAGACGTTGGTTATAATGAATAAATCAGAAATGTTGTTCGTCGTTGTGAATAACCAATTTCTGTTCCTTCTATTGAGAATTTATTTAGATAGGAATATAACGAAAGATCAATTAAACATGAGACATTAACCTTTCTTAATTTTGTAACAAACACAAAAATATATTTTACATGGAACTTGTACAAAATAAACTATTTCCCTGGAATTAATCCATCTGCACCCGTTGATACGGAATGGAAATACTGTTTTAATTGCTGTTTTTATATGTATGATATTAAAGTCTTAAATAGAGATAGAACCATGAGGTATATCATTTTAGTTTCTTCGAAGTAGTTCTACGTTTTTTTAAATAAATATGATCTTCTATGAATAAAACGAACAACTAATTCGAATATTTAAGTTGGTCACAGTATATATGTATAATGTAAAATCTTTAATAAGCGGTGGTACCAAAATTCCTAGTTTCCAGAACAAATTCATGAAGGATTGTTGGAAAATGTGAAGATTCTTCTCTAATTTAAAGAGTGAAATGACGGGTAGTTAGGAGTAGTTTACAAAATGCGCTAAGTAGTTCAAAAATTATATCAACAACATGAATCACAGCAGAATAGGATATAATTATGAAATATCCTAATATAACCGATATAGCAAACTTCTTAGGAAGTGTAAGCAATATTTTGGCCAAAATCTTAGATTGTAAAAAGATATGTGCATATAGATGCCATATTTGCTAACATACGAAGAAAAACCAACTCTTTTACGACGTTTCGAACAACAATTTTAGGATATTAGGAAGGATAAAAAACATTTCGTGTGTCGCTATGTAACTGCTGATAAGACTTACCACTAATATTCTAAATCAAAACAATCATGTTAGCGAAACCGCTACTTTAGTTCCAGAGAGATGTAAGGCTTAGAAAACATGCGAGAAGGTACTAGTAGCGCTTTTGTGAAATTCAAAAGAAATGCTGTTTGTGTATAACATCTACATTGTCAAAAGAATCTACCCTATTAGTTACATCTCAAGAAATTCATGGAGAATTATTTTCATGAAAGAGGTGAAAGCTGATTCACACTACAGGAATTGAGTCTAGAAATTACGATGATAATTTCAGTCAAACAAATACTCCTCATAGCATTCATTGACCATTTAACAATATATTAGATGCAATCGAAATTCGTTTCGAGTGTTCCTAATTAATCAAGGCGAAATTAATTCGCACTAATTTATTAATCATTGTTTTACCTCTTCATCATTGGCTGGCTTGGCCTTGAAAACTTATATATTATGAAATATTTTGAATACATATTGTTGCAGGTTGTCGATGAGTAGCTGTTTTTCTTAAATACAGAACTCAGAACTTCACGTTATAGACGGCATATTTGGCAGTGCTATTTCACACGATTGACGATGTTGACTCTTATTTAAATAGATAAATAAATCATCATAACATGTAGGTAAAACCCTATCTGTACTATTATTATTTCTCCAAATCACAGATACATACTACATATATGCATCTATAAGTCTAACTTTCTTTAGATTTAATTCAGTCAAAAAATTATTGAGTTAGTACTTGAATTTTAATTTCGGTAAATACAAAATTCCATTGTTACAAAAGTGATTTATTTTGTGAGGAACGGCAAACCGTGTTGAATTCCAATTCAAGTCATGAAATTGATGTATCATAACAAATCAAGACAACATTAGTCACTCTAAAAATCCATAAATTCTATGCGGGTTACCTATACTGTTGAAAAAATTATTTGATCAATTTTTAAGCAAAAAACATTTACCATGAAAACTCATGATAGTATGTAAATAAGTTTCCCTTGTTAATTCATTGTTGAAGAACATAGTACCTCCAATTTTATTATAACTTATGCACCTCAAATGTTATTGTTTATTGTCTTCGTTTTTCATTTTTTCAAGTATGCCTTCTCTGTATGCCTCATCCACATTATAAAATTGAATGAATTACAACCTTTCTTAAGTTTTTGCAGAATACAGTGTTGACTCTTTGATTTTCTTTAAGGTTCTGCCACTGTATATTCAAATGAAACGTCTTCTAGTACACTTATTACTGACAAAATAAACCGGGGACTCAAAAGCCAGCTACATTCTAAAACTTGAGATCATACTATTGAATGATATAAGAATTGTTTCAGGAATCTAGATTATTACATGGCCCAACAATGAAAATATTACGAGGGCTGCCAGTCAAGTTATGAGATGTAGCAACATGATATGAATTGACATTTTTTATGTATTATTTACGTATTCAGAATGTGTCGCCATACGAGTGCTATTTGAATTGTTTGGAACATTCATCTTGGTCAAAAAATGGATTTAAATCGTGAAAGTTTTCGTGCAATGAATTTCCTTTGACTTTCGATATAGATTGAAACATCAGCAGTATGCTGATCAACTCGCTTCGACTTTTTGTGGATAATACACCATCTCAAGACAGCGTATTGCTGGTTTTCCGAATTCAATTGTGGTCGCTACAGGATTAATTCTGTGAAGATCGTGACAGGCGACAAATGATGAATCCATGCATGTGAGCACGAACAACAATAAATGTCGCTACCGTTCTATCAGAACAACGTAGAAGATTTATTCTGAATAGTTCACTAGCACTTGTTTGCCAGAAGTGTGCGAAAAAATCAGGGAAACCAAGCGCAGAAGACGAATCATTTTATACCATTAATATGCAAGATCTCACACATCAGTTCAAACAAAAACATCGAATTGATGATTCATTCGCTATACAGTCCTTATTTGGCAACTGATATTTCTTCTTATTCCCACAGAATCCAAAAATAAATAACCAGGTCAACTTTTTTCTACTCCGGAAGAATCGGTTGATGTGTTCAAATAACATGCTTCGAAAATTGATTCAAACGCATGCAAAAGTTTATTGATTTTACGGAACAGCTTTGTTAATTAGTACCCTCGAACTCCTAATTATAGCCCTTTAAAACCCTAAGTGATGCTCTAAATATGCGACGAGTTAAAAGTTTTAGTGACACCACTGCAAAAATATTACCATTTAAGCCGATAATTCTCACCAACATCGTCTTTCTGAATACGTATGGCTTGATATTTTTAAAACTGCGCAGCTGTTAACATACCCAAGGGTGAATATATGATTTTTATGTGAAACTTAAATCGACACAGTAAACATTTGATGACTTTATATAACGACAGGACACAAGTTCTATGAAAAAGTGAAGTACTCCATTCAATAATTTTTGAGAAGCTGAGCTACTTATTTAGTTGATAGTGTTTGAATAATGAAAAAACTGATCTACAATGGAAATATATATATTCTTTGTGCATATAACTTGATAAATAATGCGGAAAAAATAGGATTCTGAAATTTATCTGAAATGAAATGAAAGATGCCAATTTCACCCCTTGAAATGTAGCATTCCACTGATTTTTTTACATTCGTGATTTCTTTAAGTACATCTTCCAATGAGTCATTCTAGACCTAATTGCTGCATTACCGGATCCGAATAATAGAAAAAAGCTGGATCCCAGTATATGGTACCCACAATATGTTGTATGGATGTTTCTGGATAACCAGTTTGATGGAAGGTGGATTCAGATAAATGGATCGATGGAGTGGCCACTCAGGTCATCTGATCTCACCCTTCTTTTTTTTCTGTAGGGACATTTATGAAGTCGGATACGCGTTACCCGACAGACAATTTCGAAGACTTAATTGAACAAATTGGGATGGAATAACTCGTATAACTCGGCAGATGATGGACATTAAGTTCATTTCGTTTTTTATTAATTTGAATTATTCTGTGCGTTACTTTATTATAAACTTATCTGCATTTGAAAACTGAAAAAAAGTCTATTTTTTGACTATTTTTTCTTAGATAGTCACAGACAAATGATGAATCCATGCAAATGAGCACGAAACTAAACAACAATAACTGGACATGTCGCTACCGTTCTATGAGAGCAACATAAAACGATAAATTCTGAGTAGTACACTAGCATTTGTTTGCAAGAAGTGTGCGAAAAAATCAATGGAGTGGTCAGTCAGTCACAGTTCGGCGATAACTCAATATTTTTTGACATGTGAGGTCTTTTTATCCATATAGTTTCGTTTTTAGCTTAGAAATATCCAGAACGGTTATTTTGGGAAGCACAGCTATAAATCCTAGCCCAGAAGTGCTCATTTGAATCTAGAGGTTACTTAATTAACGGTGATTTTAAGTTACGACCATCCATAATCTGCAGAAAATACGGTTCTGTTTGCTCGAAAAAACTGATAATTGCACATGCATAAAATTACAACCGGAGAAAGACTAAAATTCTCAGTATATATATTATATTGTCAAAACGTAACCATCCTGTATGTAATTTAGTTAATTTTATACGTCATGGTCGGCTTAAATGACACAAAAGCATCGACATAACAGTCTCCGCTATACATGTCCAGATATAGGTGTACACTAGATAGATAAATCGAAGCCGACAGTGCGCTCGTAACCATGGTGATATCATTTTGATAATGAATCGTGACCTTGCGGCTATTCCATGAATCGGCGGCAATTTACATGCGTCAGCTGATCGTTCGTAGACTAGCAGCCTGCCTGGCTACATATTCACAAACATACACACATAAGTTATAGAGATGGAGTACCCATAATATATAACAGTTCTTAACTATTTAAAAGTAAGATATATATGCGTGAAAATCCGACAGGTTATTATATAGAAAGGATAAAAAACTACTGGTATCAGAAACTAATGCAAACAACAAAAACTTTCCTTATTGCTTATGTTTTCTACTTTGCGTATGTTCAATTTGTGTCTATTGCATAATAAAGAAACAAGTAGTTTCATTTGCGGAACGTAATCTTTGAAAACGAATAGCAATTACGAGTCTGGAAAATTAAAATGTTTTTGTTGACACTTGGGGAGTCGTAGGGTCACTTTAAAATAAAGACAACAGTGTGTTGAAGGATCTATTCCAGAATTCTAGTGTAGAAAGAGACTTGAATCCCAAAAAGTTACTGATGATATAACACCATAAGAAAGGCTGTGAATTGAGAAAACACTACTTGGATGACCTCGACTTTGGTAGCGAGATAATAGTAGAAGATATATATATATATATATATATATATATATATATATATATATATATATATATATATATATATATATATATATACCTAGGTTTCTAACGCTATAGAAATAGATTCTTTTAATGTTTTTAACCGTCTGATTCAATTGGCACTATTTTCTTTCTCTTTCAAGGTATAATTTTTCATGTTTGTCACATTCTCAAGCTAAAATTCAGATCATCTTCTCCTTCTTCAGTTGCTAGGTTCTTAAATTGGAATCCGTTCTTATTGTAAAACTGAGTAAAGTATTCAGGTTTTATCATCATCAATCCTTCTCACATTTATCTAATGTTTGAAATAAGTTCCTGCTGAAATTCTTCATACATTCCATTGATATTTTTTCGTCCTCAGATATATCTTGTCTTCTTCGTCTGACAAGATGTGGAAACATCCGAAGAATTAGAAGTTTTATTTATGACCCTTATACACAAGGAAATATTTCAATCAGTCACAAAATTATAGAGGTCTTACCCTACACCAATGTGAAGATATCAAATTATGAATTGTATCGTTACATTGAGACTATTCCAACTATCTGGAAGGAGTCCTGAAGATCAAAACAAAAAAAAACCAAAATATCTGGGCATTGAACATGAGCTAACAAGTAGGAGTAGTATTAATAACCCCCATATACAAAAAAGATATTAATATCGAAAACTCTACCTACCTAATAATAGCAGTATTGAAACTTCTCCATTAAACATTTAGAAGTAAAAGAAAAGGTCCTCAAGATCAAAACAAATAGAAAAAGAAACATCTCGGAAGTGAAGTTCCATAATGTAGAGGTTATTGATTTTGGGAAAGCATTTCATATGGACCCTAAAGAGAAAGAGGTGAAAAAAGAGGATAAAGTATGAAGTATTTCCTCTCTGAACACATTTAGCTTACTTACCAATCTAATTTAATTGTATTCTTTTTAAGAAAAACATAACGTCAGATGGAAGACATTCCATAAGAACCTATCTATATGCACGTAGTTATGTATTCAATTTTGAGATGCAGTCCTCCAAAGAAGTTTAATTCAATGTTTATTTTACCTTCATATCTAGAGGTATAAAGAGTACTGCTATAGAGGGTGTTCCGGGACTCAGAAACGAGGTCGTATGAGAAAAATGTTTCTATTCAACACACGTCCATTCACTTCCCAATTTTTTGCATCAAGACCCGAAGCAGCAGTATAGAACAACAACGATCACAAATCACAACGAAGACCAAGACAAATATGGAACTCTGGTTTTGATAAAACTGTGAAAGAAAAGTAACAGAAACTGAAAAAGAAGAAAAAAACTCAAGTATGAAAGTTAAATGTGAACTTTTTGAGAACGCCCGATATTTATCAAGTTTCGTTATTTTTAATATTCTCATACAAAATTGTGAAACATCTCATTAATTTTCCAATTTCTCTGGAATGTATTGGTACATAGTAACCGTTCATTATAAATAATTTTCACCTCTAACGTGGAAGACACCGTTCTAATTATTATTATTGGCAGTGGACCTAGCCCATGGCAGCTGTCTGTTATTAACTGCCAATACTAGTTGAGATCATACATATACATAGTTCAACGTTAAATTAATATTAATTGTGAAGCTTCAAACGAAATTTGGACCATAATCAATGAATTAAATGAAGAAGTCAACATTATAACAATTCGGCGAATATCACTTAATAATAATTATTCAGTTAGAAAACGAAAGTAAAAAGTGAGAATTTCATTAGAACATACTTATATTTTCTCTATGTTCTAACGTCGAATTGAAAATAATTATTATCATTACACAATTTCCTCTTTTGATCACAATTAATCCTTAGATAAAGCATTGAATACTTAAACTTTTATAGGAGGGCATGGAAGGCAATATCGTTGTTTAATTATATACTCTGAGATAAAAGCATAAGTAAGTATAAAGAAAATAGGATACATAACACCATTATGAAGGATCTTATAAGGGCTTTTCGATCAGGCGAATCATCTATCAACTGATTTTGAATCTTAACCCAGAATTAGATTTTGATCACGTCGCGTCGCGTTCAATTTGCGGTGAAAATTGCAGATTTTAAACATGAACTACAAGAACTTCTGTTTTTCATTACTTTTTTGTGTGTCAATGTTTCCGTAATATCTATTAGGATTTTTGATGTTTAATAATTGTTATTAAGCAGTTATCAATATCACTCACACGGATTTTGTACTAAAATATATAAAAAATATATAAAAACCGAGAGAATGTAGCTAGGAAGAGAAGCTAATAGGCAATATAAATAGAGAAATCAAGGAGAGAGTTCATGAAATTATAGTGGGCTAGAAATGAGTAATCGAAAGACATAAAACTGTGTAAAACTGATTTAGAAGTATTTCAATTGAATTAAAAACGAATACATACAGTGGAAACAATATAGTATGAAACATGTAGAAAATAATATTTAGACACAATTTCTTCATTACGAACATAAGAAACGTTTTTGCTAGTATAAATAAGAGACTACTATTCATTGAAGTACCCCACTATTCACTTTTTATCCATGTTACATCACCTAATAGATTGTTGGTCTGTTTAACTTATTCTTTAGATTACCTCTAGCTAATTAGGTTAATAATTTTCCTACACGTTTGTTGAAAACTCTCTAGCGTGCAAGAAAATATTACATAGACGAATATTGCTCGTCGCTTGACATTATGCAAGTCTCTTGCTATTGCATGGTCGCCACTAATCAAAAATTCATAATTAAAAGTGAACAATCTCCTGACAAAAATTTTAGTTAATATTTTGTGGACGACTGAAGTGAACAAAAAAAATGGTCAGTACATCACTGCTTTAGGAGTTTGATGGGCTAACAAAATCACCTAGACGTTGGTGGGGCAATCCCTAGCTAGATAGAACAATGGAAAACATTATTTTATCTATCGAATTTGATGAAAAAATATACAAATATCATTTGAGAGTGGCTAGAGAAATATTTGGTAAACTGCAACTAATAATGTTGCAAATGCGAGATTTTGCATGAAACAATCAGCTGCACTTCATTTGAGTATGCTTTTGATAAAAAAAATACTGCATCTTGCATTGCATTGTAACATGTCAAACGTGCTTTAGTAAACTCTGAGAAGCTATGAGGTTTGTAAAACGCTAGCAAATCAAAAATTTGAGAATTTCTAGAAACGAAGATATTAAAACTAAACCCCACAACACCAATTATCAACAATCACCATTTCACTGCCTGACGCGAAGTTTATTATACCAGTTATCTACTTCATGGAGCAAAAGGAATTAGTTTGGCTTTGGTCTTTAGTTGAATGGACTGCACGGCATTTGAGAACTAACTTGAAGGCTCATTCCACACATTTGGTTAGACCAATTTTAGACTCAATGACTTTTTTACCCAATAAATTTTTAGGTATTGAGACGAACCAATAGAACAAACAGACACTTACATCAAGAAAATAGTCAAAAACAAACAAAAAAAAGGTCGTCATAATTTTCTGTCAAGATTAACAGTCAGGACAACGAAGATTTGTGTGTCAACGTAGTCGTTATTATCTTTTTCTCTATCCCTCCACGTCAGCTTTTCCCTCTTTTCATGTTAGATTACGTTATCGAAGGAAATATGTCTTTCCATAATTGTGTTGTATATTTGGCACCTTGATATTTCTGTCTTTAATGGCTTCGTCCAACAATACGTCACTTACAATCATCTTCTTAACATTGATGACTATATTTGTAGACTATTGCCTACTCGTTGCCAGCAAGTATTCCCAGGAAGACGGAGTCTAGCATTCTCGCCATCATTTAGGAAAACTTCCCCGTCAGATCCTTTTATCTGGCTTATAAATTTTTGCGTTCTTTAGAACTCTACTGCCTTCCATACCTTTTCATGTGTATTTGTTCTAAAATTTTAGTGTCCGTCTCACCAACCTTCTTCTACCCTACATTCCACTTTGCTGTTTAGTATCTGGATTTTCTATTCTGTCGTGTAGAGTTTTGCCTTTTATACTTCTTAATGTTTTCATTTCGACTTTTCTCGTCGTTTGTGGGCTCCTACTCGTATCTATTTTTTTTCCTGCTGCGTATGTCATGATCAGTTGTTTTATATATCTTAATTTTACTTCAGTTATTTAGATATTTGTTCTTCCAAACTACAATAATTTAAAACTATTCAAATGTTCGATAATTATTCTGTCGATTTCCAGCTTACACCGTATCAATTCTTTGGATGTCACTAGGATTTGATATTATCTGTGTTGATGGGCATCTTTATTTGTTTTGATTTAGTGTCAAGGGAATGTAGTAGCCATTGAAGGTTATCTTTAGTATCGGAAAAAAGACAGTATTTTCAGCATAGCAGACGACGACGTAGAAGAATGTGTTTCCCATTTTAAATTCCCCTGTTTTGGGGAATTATTTGTCTCTCCCAAGTAATTGTATTATGTATATGTAATATTTTATATCCAGCTGCAAACTTAAACGGGTCCTCTAGCGAGAAAAATTTTATTATGTTGACTCATTATTCTCATTTGCTATATTCTTGGAGTGTAAATAGTGTTGTTTTCATCATTCCTCTTTTGGTCACTTGTTTGTTTAGACACTACTGGAGGATAAATTTGAGATTTTTATTTTCATATGATAGTTCTGATGAATTCCCTCATCGGCCGTTGTAATCGTATAACTATTTAATTTTTCCAAGCCTTCCTATATTTCATGAGCTTTACTTTTTACGAATATTTACTTCTACTATTTTTCTCAGAATTGAGTAAAGCAAAATACGTGGTCAAATGTTAATATTCCCGCCCGATATGCAGCTTGTTCTTGAGCTTCATCGTCAGGGAATTCTTGTGGTAATCCAATTTTGAAATCTTTCCCACATAATCAACTTCTCGATTCCGTTACTGCTATACCTCTATAATTTTCTTAAAACTCTTGACGAATTGCGGTAAGGTACGATTATTTTCGTTTCTTAGGGATGTCCCCAGCATTAGTGTACGTTTGAATAACTTTGCGAGGTGTTCATATAGCTAAAGTAATCCAAACCTTATTAATTCAACTGCTTTAAGACCCGCTCCAGACATTTCTTTCTCTTTGCACCATTGCTTTGGTGTTTTACTTCTTCCAAAAATATTATAATGGATGTAGCTTGATTTTTTCGTGTTTCGTGTTTCGGATTCTTCAGTCTTTTTGCAGTAGTTCACAAAAGTATGTGTTGCATTTTGGAAATGAAATAAAAGATACTATATCTATATTTTCATCTAGGTGTGGTGTCCTTCGTAATTTTCAATGCACCAAATGAACGTGACCCCATACAATGGCGGAGTTTATTATAACAGTCCATGTAGTTCTCTCTCTATTTCATTCTACCTGTATTCTAAGTGAACCTATTTTCAATTTTCAACTCTTTACATGAATTTAGAACTCATCTCAATGTATTTCACTAAGTTTACTCGTATAATCACTAAATCGCTTTTTATTATTGCTATTGCAAGTTAACTGATGAGAACTATAAAATGATTAAATAAATACTGTCCTTGTATTTATAAATACTACGAGGTTTTACAATATAAACTAAGGAACTAACGGCCACTATTTACTTATAACCACCTATCTACTCATTGAACCAGAACACCTGCGTTGCATACACGCATAATCAATTCAAAATGGCCGTGAGAACGCAAACTCCATTTGGATTCAGTCGCGAAATTCCAATAATTCAAACTCGTTGACATTTCAGTAACGTTGCACTCTGCAAATATGGAGTAGTCGTTAACGGAGAGCCTATTCTATTGATAAGTCTGATAAACAGAATGATCAATTTTAATTAGAGTTATTATCAAAGATGCTCATTTCTCTTCTAAAATTGTCGATTATTTTATAGAGGAAGATACATAGCAATTTGAATAAAGCTATAATGAAGAATAATTTATTTGTCTGTTCCTGTGAGGTCCGTTTTAGCTAGAGGTTATCATAGTTTAATTTTTTTGTCAAAAAGAATATATTTTTTCATTTCTTCTAAAACTGAATTTGAAAATTGTGTACCACTCCCAGTTGTATGGGAAGGAATATTCTGTAACAAATGGCTTTGTAAGCTTCCAAAATAATAACAACCATAGTGTAGAGGCTTTTTACTTTTATTTTGTATAAAAATATTTCTACAATTGCCAGGAAAGCTTTCTAAGCCTTTATTGCTTGTTCATTTCACATCTTCCTAAATTTAGTGTCACCTATAACCAGTCTTTCAGGTCCAGTAAAAATAACTTCATGTTTACAAATAAAAATAACGATGAGAATATGAAAAAAAAATTCAAGCCATATGCCAATTATCCCTACCTTTGATGACATTAACTCTGTCAGAAATTCGAAACCAAATCAAATTTATAAATCCCAAGAAAGCTTCTAGGTATGATCTGATAAACAGAAAACTACTACAGAAGCTAAGAAGAAAAGCAGTGATGAAGTTAATAGTAATCTGTAGTAGTGTATTATGCCTCCGACACTATCCAATACAATGGAAGTATGCCCATTATGATTCAGAAACCTGGTTAACCCCAATCACCCAATAATTTCGAAAGTAGTAGAAGGCTATTTCCATATAAAATCCAAACAGTGGCTCCATTAACGAACTCATAACACAACAGCAATTTGGTTTCAGACGCGAACACCCTACAATTCAATAAGCTAAAGGATAATTAACGTAATTAAAAGAGGAAAAAAAGGTGGGTTATAAAGTAGATAGAGGAGGCGTTCGACAAAGCTTGGTTCTCTCTACAAACGGAAACTACATTTAATAGAGCAACAGATATAGATCCAAATTCAGTTCCACGAAAAGTACAAAATCATTCAAATTTGTTACAAAACTTACTCCACCAGCTTAAAATTAACGTCAGTGCTAGTAGATCAGTAGAAATAACATTCACAAAAAGGAAATCTATTTGTCTGAAAATGTTCATCAATAATATTCTCATTCCGATGAAACCAGTTGTCAAGTACTTAGGATTGTATTAAGATGGAAAACTTACATGGAAGATAAGTTATAAAATAGTTGGATCTGAAACTAAAAAATATGCACTTGCTACTTAGCAAATATTCTGAACTAAGACTCGAAAAATAATTGCTCATCTACAACATTCGATTTAGTCGTTTGGAATAGAACTATGGGGCTGCAGAGAACTTTCAAAGATACTATCAACATTTCAATCCAAAACACTTCCTATACCAAGTAATGCCCCTTGTTTCGTGTGTAACCAAACAATTCATAACGATCTGAGCATACTGTTAATAAAAGATGTGATAAAGTACTATTCCATAACACAGAAAAATCGATACAATGACCACCACAACAATAAATTAATAAATCATCGATTCAACAAGGTACTAGCAAAGAGAAGGTTGAAGACAATATGGCAAGAAGGTTTCTCATAATGCATGATCTCATCTCATACTAGGGAAATAGAAATTATCTCCCATAAAAATGTTTTGTTCGAAAAAATAGCGAACAAATCTGACTCTTGTTTCTGTAGCGATTCGAATTTTATGTACTCAATAATGATGTTTTGTTCTATAATTAATTTTAAAACATAAAAATATTTTTCATAACTATGGACTTTATTTTGTATCTGATTTATGAATAAGTACAATTTTTTCATTTTCATATTCGGAACCTTCATTGCTATAATTTTTCGAAGATTCTACAAGGCTCCGATTTTTAAAGCTGTTTGATCCCCTGTCACTTCTAAATAACCATCAAAAAACCATACGCAGTTGTGAAGCTGGAGATTGATACATACAAGATCAGTTTCATAGAGTCACATGGAATTTTCGACTCTATTTTCTATCCATTTTCGTTAACAAATATTCGCTGCCTTCTTAAGCAAATACATTTTTTATAAAAAATGCAACATCACGCATCATTTCCTCTGGAGTAAGTCTTGATATTAATCTGCATCATAATCAGAGATTGAACATAAGTAAATAATTCCAAGTTGTCTCAGGGCTACAAAATATATTATTATAGTTATTTTTATTGTGATAATATCTGTTTAAAACAAGATATAATATTAAGTAAAGCAAATACGCCCACTCATCGCCATTTTAGAAACTTCTTTCTTTGTTGTACATGTTGTACATTCACTAAAAGTTTTTCGACAAACCGCGGAGTATTTGTCCTATGTAAAGTTCCACGTTCCACATTGTTCTCTTGAACATCAGTTGACATGGTGATGTCTAGCTTGATTACAATTTAATATGTCAATAAAGGAGGTATTTCATCATACTGTGCATCGAATAGTATTTGATTATGCACATATATATGCTACAACTGTATTTCGTGGTTTAATAAAATATTCGTTATTGATGAAACTACCCTTCGCATAGTAGATAAACATATGGAAAATATACATTAATTAGCAGGAGTGGACAATTCTGATATTGCAACTCTCTCATTTCTCAATATTAAATTTTTGCATGCGGAAAATCGGAAATTATCGAGGATCAGAATTTACATAATACGCAATAAATCAAAATTTAATTTGCGTAATACATCAATAGATTTGAATAATGAATAGTATTCATCAAAGTTTCCTGTCAGTGCTTTGGTAAATATAATCATAATTGATGATTTATTTTAAATAAAAAATTGAGCTTGCGAAACATTTACAGTAATTATTACGTGGATTTTTAACTTCAATACAAACACGATGAAAATCAAAATAATGACCTCTGATGTGTAAATACATGAAAGTTAAAAAAATCATCAATTCGTGACGTAGGTGTGCGATAATGAGGTATGCAAAACTATCATCAACCAAAGTATAAGAATTAGGTTTGTAAAGTACTGCAGAGAACCACTGTTGTTAGAAATACTGATGCTGATACTATAGCTTCAGACCAGTTTGTTATTTGTTTGTATAAAGGTTGATACTGAAGTTTTGAAGTGGACAAAGGAAAACAAATATTTTGCATTGATTTTGTTAACGTTCATACCAACTGTCGAAGCCTTTTTCCCATTCCGATTGAGGTACCTCATAAACATGTTATCTGAACGCATCAACCGCTTCTTCAGGTGTATAAAAACTCTTTTAAAAACATCTCTGGTATTTCATTCCATTATAATCACACAAAAGTCATTTATTCTATCAAGATCATCTTCCATAAGTTCTTGTAGTAAACTTACTTTGGACGGATGCCACTTTTCCTTGTCTAGCTTTCTAAGAACTGTTGAATGGTCCATGTCATTATCTAATGCTACTTGCCGTTAATTGGTATAGAGATTATCTAGAAAGACTAACAGAAGATCTAGTTCTTCGTTTTCAGATGATTGTTCTCAACTATCTTCAGGGAGGTCTATGACATGATCTGTTTATCTGAATTTCTTCTCAATTTTGCTTAAAGTGGATTGTGAAATTGGTTTTCGGCTGGAGTATTTACTATTAAATAACGTACAATATACTTCATCCTTCGTACGTGTTATATCTGCACAAGCAAGCATTGATAGAATTTGAATTCTTTGCATTTCGGTCAGCTTCATGTTGATAGATACAAAGACTTTTGGAATACGTCTACTAAAATAATACTATTGATCATTTGACAAAAAGTTTGTATATACTTATACTGTCTAGAAGTAACAGAGAGAAGTAATCAGTTTAAATATTGACTTATCTCAGGGATACATAAAAAATGAAGATACTAATCACGAGGCTTTCGTGATTAGGAATGTTCAGTGAATTGAATCCTCAACACGTTATTAATGAATCGACCGTTTTAAGAACTGTCATGAGATAAAGAGTAGCTTGATATGTTAAGAATTATCCTGATCTGGCAAGTTTGGAATTTCTATAGATGATGATTAGAAGCTCGATGCGTTGCTTGATATTTGGGAAGATTCGAACTTCAAATTGTTGATGGTAAGCAACAATATTTCTCAGACGTCCGTTGTGATAATAATGAAAAATTACTAGAACGAAGATAATAACCCAATACTTAGACTGCAGTTTTGTGATTGAAATGCGGAAAATTGGAAAGAATTCTATTTCCTCTTGTAACATGTAGCATGTTATTTAATTCGTCCGAAGCTGGTTTGCAGTCTTGAAAATCAAATTTTCCTATTATACCTAACATAACAATTTCACTTACGTTTTATCAGATTGTATGAATAGTTTGGATTACTACCCACCACGCCATACGTATTCAAATGTAAAATTACTAACCCTAAAAAAATCCAATGATTGTTCTGCTATTTACGTAATTCGAGATGATATAGCGACGGGCCTATCATTGACTTTAAAACGTTTCTGAATATGTATAACTTTTGTTTGGAATTGTACAGCTTGCACGAATAGGTAGGTGGCTGTGAAAGCGACTATATTAAATATTCATGACTAATAGTAATTGAGAATGATTTACGACTAACTTGAACTTATACATACACATTTGAATAATTCCTAAATGCATAGGAGCAGAATGCAACTTATAATGAAAGTGCAGATTACCATTTCATATTTGAACACTCGAAATTACTGATTCTTCACGCTTTCTATAATATAATATCGTCGATAATACAGGATGTAGAGTAGTGTGGTTAGGTCTTAATAGGTGATCTAAAACCGATTTTTTCATGATTACAGTAGATGGTGCTAGTATATGGAGTCCACAGACCAACTAACAAATTCATTTTATACATTTCAATCTATTCAACTCTTTTATTATCATTTTAACTCTGCTATAAAAATATAGATTTGTTTTATAGAGCTCGCAATAATAGTAATTTTACTGTTGGCAAGTATGAAATTATATACATTAGGCTCAAAAATTTATTGAAAGCAAAATTATAAATTATCTTGAGACAGAACAATATCACAATTATGTTGTAAACGTTGTATAAATAACTCTATTCATACAACATTTCAAGGATTATAGCAAATGAGATTTATTAGAGATTTATTGTAACATTTTCTGCAGCTTATCTGTTTTATAACTTGCACTCATACGAGCATTTTATAGTCACTTATAAAAATTTCATGGAGTAGTTTTATGACTATTTGCGAAGTAAAATTTGGCAGGTGAAAAAAAAGAGTAATTATTTGAAAGTGTATTAGCTGAAATAATTGAATATCAAAAATACTTTCGAATTTTTATAAGGAATATTTTATAAGGAGCTTCAATAAGGCAATAATTGATAGTCATTTTGTAGTGATCACGGCCGTGGTGTAGTACTGTCATGAGGAGCTTCACATACTTTCACTGTATGTAGAACCCCTTGGAGAGGATATCATGAGGCAATTAAGAAGTATACTACTAGCAAATATTCTACTGAATTGAATATCGCATCCTGTATAATGCGAGGATATATTGAAAAATTCTTAGCCTACTGTAGAACCAAACA
The DNA here is from genome assembly GCF_026230105.1 of Diorhabda sublineata. Lineage (NCBI taxonomy): Eukaryota > Metazoa > Arthropoda > Insecta > Coleoptera > Chrysomelidae > Diorhabda > Diorhabda sublineata. The sequence continues at coordinate 32,897,405 of NC_079477.1, forward strand.
AAATTTCAATTTCAAAATATTGTATTACTCAATATATTCTCATCTTAATTGGGTACATTCATTACAGCGAACCTGCAACGTCTCTAGACCTTTCAAAAAAAATGTTTCTTCTTGCTCTGCAAACCAGACCTATACAGCTTTTATTACATCCTCGTTGGAAGAAAATTTACGACCTTTTGAGCTTTTTTTCAGTTATAAAAAGAGATGATAGTAGGGCGGAGCCAAATCTGGTGAATAAGGCAGGTGTTCTAGTAATTCAAACCCTAAATCACGAATTTTTTGCATGCCAACATGAAATTTGTGTGCAGGGGCGTTGTTCTGCAAAAACAAAACACCTTTGGATAGCTTGCCGCGTCTTTTCTTCCTAATTTTTTCTCGTAGAATGGTCAATCATGATTACTACATGGCAATCCCAAAAAACTGAAGCAAGAACTTTTCCAGCAGACACGCAACTTCTTAGGTCTTGGAGAACCAGAGTGTCGCCATTCCATCGATTCTTGCTTGCTGGATCGTAGAAATGTCTACATCGTTTTCAAATTGAGCACAAATCGAACGCGATGCATCTACCATTGCACGTTTTTCGTTCAATTTCATTCAAATATTTGGGGATCCATTTTGCAGCAATTTTTCTCATGTCCAAATTGACGTGATCTATATGATGAACGAGTTTGTATGAAATATTCAGTGCTTCAGATATCCGTTTTAGCCCAATTCGACGGTGTGATAAAATCATGTCATGAACTGCATCGATATTTTCGTGGACAGAAACTGGCTTTCCCGATTGGTCATCAACTTCAATGGAAAATTTACCTCTTTTGAAGCTTGCAGTCCAATTTTTCACGGTCACATACGAAGGATATTGATCACCAAGGGTATTAAGCATATCTTCGTAAATCTGCTCACCTCTTCACCCTTTTAAATACAGGTACTTGATGATGGCTCGATACTCCAATTTTTCGATTTTTACAATTTCGGTAGACATTTTTTTCTTTTAATTTATTGCGTAACTTCTACTTTACTTTTTTGACGTCAGACACTGACACTTCTATTAAGTTATTGTTCCTTGCTATGGTAATCAATACATACTCGTATTTTTCAAATGCGATGAGTGACTTTCATTCTACATAAATAACCAATGAAAATGATATATGCGACAATGTTTTGGTACGTTTATCCAATTTTCAGTGAACAATCAAATATTACCAAAAATAAAACAACCACAACCAAGTTCATCACTTCATAAGGTATAATTAAAGCAAATTTTATAAATTTAGAGTATTTTAACTGAAATCAGTAACTACAATGTAATCTACTATGTATGTATGAATTCAACTAAATGTTAACTATCTATTTGTATTATCTCTGAGGGTAGAATCGATTCTGCATTTTGAATTTTTGTATGAAAAGTTCATTGATCCATTATTTTCAATAAATAATAAATTTATTTGAATGAATGTTGATGTGTATTGATTGTGAATTATTTCATATCAAATAATAATACATTATATCAACTGTACCAAAAAAAATAAGGATCGTTGACCGTTTGACGCTTCTTCTTTCATACCCATATTTCATATTGCTACAATTATACATCTGCGAAAAGGAGGAGATAAAAATCAAGAATCGAATTATCGCACAATTGCACTTCTTCCCATCTAAAAGCATGGAAATATTGGCCAAAAAAAGGCTTTCATCGTTTCTGTTTAATTATAAAATACTTACTTTCCGTCAATTTGAGATTTTAAGTGACAAATGCAAAATGTGTAAATGGCCTAAACGACCATCACTCCACTGCAACAACTTTATGTTATTTTTCTAAGGTTTTCGATTGTGATAATCATGTTATTATCAACGTATAATCAACAAATTGCAGGACTGCGGTTTCAGAGAAGCAACTATCGCATGGTTTAAGTCATACTTTACCAACAGAAGTCAGCTTGTGATATCATATTGCAAGCCAATAGAATATGGGGTAATTCAAGGCTCAGTACTAGGCCCTATTTTCTTTCTTCTGTTTATAAACGACATTGCATATCTAGGTATCAGCGGAAACATATATTTATTTGTAGACGACACTGAGGGGCAACCCTCACGGCACTTCATAGGACCATATCTAGTAACCTAATCACCCTTAAATCATGGTGCGCTTCTAATCTTCTCTGTCTCGACGTTTCTAAAAGTTTCATATCATATAAAAATACACTGCTGCCTTTTCTGTTAAATAACACCATTTTTGATGTCTCTGAATCTGAAAAATCCTTAGGATAAATCCTTGAAACGGAAGGATCATATTGCTAGCTTATCTAAAAAATTAATTTCCTCCTGTTTTGCGCTGGGATCAGTTTCCAATGAACTGATCTTATCTATCTCATTAACAGCCTATTATAGCTGCAGTTAGATAATATCACAGCAGATTTCCAGACCGCTGACCTCCCAGTCTTTTGGCATTTGGGTCAGTTTTCAATTATTTGCGAGGAAACTTAATGTTACTCTAACAAAAGTAAGAGAATCTTACTAAAAAATCATATATACCCAAATATCATGTTCAAATAGTTCAGCCTTTATTGGTTGAAATTTTGTAGATAGATCAACAATCATCAATTAACGTTGTACAGGACAGGACAAAATAAATAATTCTCATGCTATTCGAGATTGTCGTTCCCAGTTAAGGTTTTCGGTTAACGTGTGTCCTTACGTTTTTAATGGCTCTTCAAAAGAACAGATTTATTTGGACTTTTCACGTAATATTTTGCCGAATTTGCTTGTTAATGCGAACGTTGCTAGCCGAGGGATGACTTTCTAGCATGATGGGGCATCCCCTACTTTTTACTGGCAGTATATATAAATGGTGTATATGGCAATAGATGGATAGGACGTGAAGGTCTTGTTTCACAGCCTTGCAGATACCCTGATTTCAAATCCGTTGATGGGTATGATCCGAGCAATTAGTTTACACAGAGAATATCAATCACCGACAACAATTGATTGAGAGAATGATATTTTTTTGTAATACTATTAGAAACGATCCCCATAGTATCCATTAGCCAATATGGAAATTAATGTTTTGGCAACAAAAATGTGTAGAGTCCGTTAGGACCCATTTCGAGTATCTACTTCAAATTATTCCCATTTTGTTGCAATTATTGTATTTTTTTCGTTCTTTTTTATGCGTCTCGACGGCATAATTTTAGTTATTGTTGCTCATTATTACTATTAGTTAAGTTTTTTATTGTTTGGTTTCTCTCGTTATTGTAATTCGATACAGTTTATTATTTTAATTGAAATATATGATATTTATAATATTTGTTTGAATATTTACCTCAATATCCGATAGGTCATTATAGTTGTTCTATGTTTGAAAATGTTTGATCTTTCATTAAAAATTGAATAAGAACTTTGTCGTTTATATCGTTTTTATTGGTTATGGATACACTTTTAAATTCACTGATTGCATTCAAAAAAAGTATTATACAGGATGCAATATTCAATACGAATCCTCAAATCCTCAAGATGAAGTGATATTTCCTTAGAAATATTTAGAAAAATGTTCAAAATATTTTTGGATCTCCACCACTAACTGAACAATGTATAAACTGCGATGTTTTTAATGGAACCAAGATTAAACGACTTGAATAGGTTACAAACGATACTGGAGAAGTTCAAATAACTGGTTTGTCGAAATTATGAAATCTAACAATAGGCCGAAGATACTGTAGTTTTTAATTTATTGATCTCTAAAAGCTCTAAAAGTATGGGGAGCATTCTACATCATGTTGCTTTTCAGCTTGAAGACAGTCAACAATTATTTTTTAAAAACTCCTGAAGAACGTGAATTAGTTCTTTAGGTACATGACCAATGAAACAGCATATAAAATTTTCCGGGTTAGATATTTAATCTGACATTTTCGTGCTTTATCGCAAAAATTATATTGAAATCAATATTCATCATAAAATTTGTTTAGTTTATGAAGAAAACATTGTATGACATCACTGACGATTTGATGGAAAAAGTTATTAGAACATCTAGAAGAAAATTTAAAAATTTTGTGGATAGTTTCTTCAATTTCTTCAAATATTCTGTAAGCAACGTTTGAATGATCGCTTACATTCTCCTTTGGTATAGAAAAAGCTGACAAAGCTGTACAAATCCAAGGTTTATACTTTCCTTTCGTTGTTATGCAGAAAGCGATAATTTTTAAGCTAAATAGAAGACAGGATATAACCCAAGAATCATGGCGACACTCGCCACCCAGAAAATTTGAGTTTAAAGTAATATTTTCATTTCTATGAGCTATATATACTGTGATTTGGGTATCGGAATGTTGTAGGTGAATAGTTAACCTTGTAGGAACACAAATCCCTACCATTTAAAACAAAAGGCGTACCATGCTGAGTAAATACATCATTTAGTTTTAAAGTAATGTCTGTTTAATAAAAGATCTGATCGGAGCATTTGGTTTGCAGTAAGTACCTGAGAATTAAATGGTATGATGTCGATAAATAGACTATTGCAATGGACCCAATGTAATTTTTTTTTTTATTTCAAGATGCTTTTCATTCATTTTTTGTCCAATTCTGAACGATAATATGGAAAACGAATATGTAGTTTCGACTTTACCATAGAAGAGAATAAATGAATTTAGAGAAAGCTTTGACAAACACCACTACGAATTTTATCTGTCTTATTTTATCGGTTGTAGTCTCTGAAGTAGATTATAATTTCTTATTTATTTCAGATAATGCTTCTGTATTACAATACAAAGTTCTTATTTCTAGTTGAAATAGTGCAGATAATAAGTAGCCTGAATTTTTATTTGTCTATAATAATGAAGTTGTTTTATGCTTGAAAACTCTGGAACAACTGTCAGTTCACTTCTATCTAATCTATAATGAATTGCAGTTTCGAAAATGATGCATTTAACTTAAAAGAGAGCACTGAAATTTTAATATCATTCGCTTGTTGCCCGGAAAGTTTGTCAATTTTGTATCGATTTGATTTATGGAATGAAGTAGATATAACGATTCGCTAATAAAAGCAATTTGAACCGATTTTTGCGTATGAATTATTTGTAAATTATCAACAATCTACAGAAACCGGACAAAATTTAATTGCAACACACTTTGTAAGAAGAATAAAAAAATATGTGAATAGAAATTCTGAATATTCACGACTCCAAAATCCAGGACTCTAAGAACTAATTCCAATAATTCATATGATTAAAAGTTATTTACATAATTCCTAATAACCATTATAAATGATCCAGATTGTAGATTGTTCAGGGTTTGGGGAGTTGTTATGCTATTTTTAAGGAAGGCATTTTCATAGATGCTGACATAAAAAACTAGCAGAGCCTGAGTCCTATTGACAAAAATGTATGTCGAGCTCTTGTTCACGTCCAAAAATATTTCGTGGGCAATTATAAATACCGGATTACCATAAAAAAACTAGTTGACTTTTGGATGCATATCACAAACTAAGATTCAACATGTTTAAAATCATTTCTTCGACCTTCTGTCTGAATAACATTGGCTCAGTAATTGATGAAACATTTGAACAAATAATTACAGGGTGTGAAAAGCGTTATCAGTTACAACCATTCGATCACAAAGAATTGTGGGTTTATATAGAATAAAAAGTTTATCACCACTTTAATGAATTTTAAATAACTCTACTTAACTTTCACAGATAAAAAAGTGTATCAAATTGAAATAATGACTAGCTCAGCTGGAAACTATCTTTTCACCCCCGTAATGTGCTTTTAGTTTTAATTAACTTGTAGTTTGATAGATATATATCAGTGGAACAATTTATAGCTCATTTCTTAGTTGTATTCAAATTATCTTTTCGCCCTTGTATCAATAATAATCATCATTGTGATATACCAGTAATTTAAGTTGAAATTAATGAAGAGCTCTATTTGATTCAAGTTAAACACACTAGTTATTACTAAAACATATTTTACGGTAATTGCAACCGACAATACAAATATGTACGTTTGAATTAAAGAGAACACTTGTGGATTTTGTTCTAGATAATTTAAAATCAGTTCCCATGACTTGGTATGCAGCGAGCAGGTAGTAAAAGCCGATAGTAGGTTCAAAAATAAATCAAATCAAAAGAAATTATTTTAATGTGTTTTGCCTTGTGGTAGTATCTACCGATACATATACAGGGCTGTTGGAGAAAAGTATAACCACAACGTTGAATATAATCTAGATATTCATCGATAATAATCACATGGACTAATTTTTAATAGAATTATCATTTGAGTTTGATTATTTATATTGAAATTGTGTATACGTATACCCACAAAGAACTAACCACTGATTTTTTTCCAGAAAATATATTATAAGGTGGTAAAATTATCTTATAAATGGAACACGAAACTTGTGTATTTTATTCAAATCAACAGTAGTATTCTGGATTGATGGAAAATTTCTCCATGACAACACGCTTAATTTTTTTGGGATTTTCTTTCAAAAATTTAAGATGAAGCACAACTCCGTAAGCATTCCTTTTCCCATAGTACTTCTTGATCAAGTTTTGACGCTTGCTCAAGTACTGAAAGATCGTTTATCGGTCGCTGTTTTATACGGTATAGTGCTTAAAATTCGTAAAGCCCATCTAACAGCAGGAAAAAAATTAGTTGGTCTCGTCGTGGTACAGATCGTTTCTTTCAATTAATCATTAGATAAACTCTTCTGAATCAACAAATTTCCAAAGTTATGTGAGTAGTTCAAACATAAACCAGATTTTTGCTATAACGTATCCAGTACCACGTAACCATTCGTTCACAAAGAATTATACCTCTGCATTGTTTTCTAACAGTAATCAACCAAGTGCTTCTTTCAATGGAACAAATGAATGATAGTCACATGGTGACAAATCTGGACTATAAGGAGGATATTCCAGTGTTTCCCCGTCCAATTCGTTCAACGTTTGCATCGTTCCAAGGTGTATGCAGTCAGGGGTAGTTTTGCAGCTATTTCTCACCTACGGATGACAAAATTGCGTCTTTTAGATCTGTAGATAAGTTTCACCGTGTTCTTTGTTACTGGAATATTACGCGTTCACAGTTTACAATTACTCCTCTTATTACTCTTATACTCTTCATAGATATGCGTTTACTCTCCAGAATATAGTGGTGTACCCAAGTCCTGTATGTGGTGAATTTTAGGTGCATCACTTTTTCTTCTTCCTCTTTATACCACTGCAGAAAACGCGTGTAAACTTCCCAATGTGCGAATGTTTGTTCAAGCAGTCTTTGCACACATCTGTCTTTCTTTCATCGTGATGATACAGTGGATCTGGTTAGTGGTGAGCCAAAGACAGTTCTATTTTGTAAGTCTACAAAACGTAGTGAAGACTTGTAAATAACATTAATTTTTCCTATAACGTTGTAGAAAACACCAAACATATTAATCATTTTTCATGGAATGCTGAACGTTTGTAATATCAGTTTTGAGATAACTTATAACAATAATCCAGACAAAGATAGTAAAAGTAAGAGGCTCTTTGAGAGGAATCTGGAGCTGTAGTTAATAAAGGAACACGTATATTCCAGAATCTCTACAGCAGGGCTACATAAATATATCTAGAGTTCAATTGCCAAATATACTTAACCTCAAATTCGCCCCTAATAAAACAGGATATTAAAAGTATCGTAAACAGAGGAATATTTTTGTGAGTTGTGCAGAAAAAATGGTTATAAATGAAGCACATTTCTGCGTGTTGAAGAGAATGTGTGGATAAAATGGAAGAATTAGACCTCAAATATTTTCAGCATCACCTTATATTTTCGTTATATTTCATTTTCTTTAACTCCACCACACATAGTTTTAAGCGTAAAAATATTATTTTTTTCTCATTTCTATTATTTTTGAAATAAAAATATAAAAATTCCAAGCGCTTCGTATTACTTTTTTATTATATGGAAGATTGTACATTTAATTTTTTGTTATAACTGCCAACTTAAAAACCATTATACTTAACAGATTTTAGTGAAATTTTGCATACATTACCATATTAGACAAGAATATTATTTCATCATTATTGGTCCTGATACCTTTGCACTCCAACTTAATAACTCATAGAAGATACCAATAACACCAGAAGTATATTAGTTTCAGGGCTCAAAATTTCTTAAACCGTGATATACTTCGAAAGAAATAACCATATGCCTTCGCGGTTTATCGGGGCAATTATCACAATATTCCGTCTTTGTCAGTCTTCCAGTTAATTAGAACATACCAGACTATCTCTTTCCTTGCCTTCTCGGAATATGTCTGTCCAGTCCAGATTCATGTGTTGAAATGATCTTCGTGGAACTCACCTACGAGTTTATCGACTCATCTGTTGACGAGCTACAAATGGGTCCGAAGTTTTTAGTTCTCCCTTTCTTACACACTTTAATAAACTGTGTGCATTCTTAGCAGACATCTCTATTCCCCAAAAGAACATTTTCATCTAACACTTGAGTGATTTTCTTAAGTAAACGTATGATGTTGCGTATTGATCAGCGCGATGAACACCATCCATTGAAGCTGTGTAGTTGACAACAATTTTTGGCTTTTCAGATTTTGTTGTTGACTCCCTCTTACAAATATTGTTTTTGTAATGAATCCAGCGCTATCACTGAAGCTTTACAGCATAACCACAATTTTATCTTATCAGGACAATATCATAGCTCCTCTCTTTTTATAAGCAATTGCTTTATTTTCACCAAATTTGGGTTTCTTTATGGAATCAGGCATACCCTTGCGATTGATGATTATTGTACTTATTAGATGGCATTTCATCTGAAGTGAATCCTCCTCCAGTACACTGATTGTATGTTTATCTGTATACATATGATAACCTCATGTATCTGGTACGTTCGACAATAATTTGTGATACAGATGAAATTCTAGTACTGACAGGCAAATGAGATTTTATAAGATTATCGGAGGTAATACTACCATAGTATGGGGGAATATTGTACACATAACCAACTTCTGAGTCAGCCAAAACGTATATGTGTATGCCCCATTTCGTAGGCTTATTTGGGTTGTAGTTTATCTTGTTCTGGTATAAAATATTCTGCAAATTTTAAAATGATATATTACAAAAAATTACCGATACGTTGAATCCGTGTTTCGATGTCTATTTGTTGCCGATTTCCTGCTTTGTCTACAACAATTCAACAATAATTGATGCTTATCTATGTAGTAGCTCAAAAGATTTAGCAGAAAACTTTTAAATGTGAGTTATGAATTGAACATTCGTTACCTTCAATATATTTTGAATAAACATAAAATTTTTCCGTTTTCTAATTTTTTTTTGAGCTGTTCCAATTCTCAAAGTGACAGCTGATTTGAAATTCAATTATCCAAAAAATGAACTTTTGTAATTGACAATAATAAAACTTCTTTAATTTGATATGAAAATGATTTTTTTCCTTTCCTAAAAATCAATAAGAAGATTCCGATTTCTACAAATGTACCACTTTCCGTTTCGAAATCATCTTATTATTATCGTGATTAATAATACGCGCTGTTCCTTTTTTGTGTAATTAATGTGTTCTGCAACATTATGTCAATTAACAAATACGCTTGTTAGATATGCAAGAGTAATTCTGGTTCTCGAGTGTTTACTAGCGTTAAAGATCCTTTCGAGAAGTGACATTTAGCTTGATGATCGAAATACGGTCCCAAACGGTTTAATAGCTAATAATCTTCAACCAGAAAGCAATTCGGATCTTCACGCAATGTTAACCGAATTCTAATTTGATGAAAGATGTATCCACATCAAAAGAGTAAACTGAATTTTCTCTTTCTTATAATTTGTGCAATATACACTCATGGGCAAAAAATTCGACTCAAACATGTTAAAAGTCTCAACTTTATAATGGGTGTTCCGTGTTGTTATGAAGTTATTTGTTTGGTAAAGAGAAATCTTAAACAATTAAAACATAACAAAACAATTAAAACATAACAAAACAATTAAAAGATAATTTCTCAGTACACACATACTAAAATTAACTGAATCCAAAATTTGCCTATAGCAAGGAATTTCAAAAAGTATTTTAGCATAAGATTTGTTCCTAACTGAACTGGTTTTCTAGAGATTTCTAACGCAAGAAAATTCCAAAAAATTTGAAACATTTACGGAGGCTTGTTCTCTACAGAACAGAGTTTTTGGCGTTTCGAAAACTAAAAAAAAATAATGAGATACGATAGCACTCACTGTATTATGCACAACTAAAAAGAAAAGATACAAAATAATATACTCACAACAACAAATCAATAGATAATTATTTATATACGATAAAAATATATGTGCTGTTGCACAACGGAAAAGATAAGCGGCAAAAGTTTAAAAAGTTCTACTAGATAAATACAAAAAATTTTGGTATATATAATCTAACATTGTTGTGGACTAGGAAATACTAAGATTCACTAAATACTCGTGACACATGTCGATATTAAATCAAAAGGAAGATAAAAGTAATCACGCAAGAATAATTGAAATGAAATTGAAATGATCTGATTCGCAAATTATAACTATTGCCAGATACGTCTGCAATACCAGGAATGATACCTTAAGGATCATCATCAGGAAGATCTCTACGCCTACATCTACGCCGATAAAATGATTTTTTAAATCTAAAACATGCCAGTTATCTAGGTCATTACCAGAAAGATCTTCAAATTATAAACTAACTTGGAAATAACTTGTTGACAATACAAGGGATGTATTTTGGAGCAAATTATTAGACTTGGTCGAAAGAATATAATGATTTTTTCATAACCTTTCACTAACATAAAATTGAGAATCTCTCTTCCGTACATTGTAATGTTTTGCATTATTTTCATATGCAGTTTTCAACTTTTTCAAACTTCGGCAAAAAGTTTACGAAGTGTTTGAACATCATCCATCAATTGCAATTTATCAGCAGTGTTAATTATGTTGTTTGCATTTTCAGAAATTGCACCGTAAAAATCTCTTCTTAACGGAACGCTTCGAGCAAAATTTAAGAATGCTAGAGAAAACCCGAAAAGTCATTTTTTGTGGTTCTAATTGCTTGCGCAACCTTATGTTAAGAAGTATCCCAATTATTATGAGACGAATTATCATGAATATAACACCTTGGAGTTGTAATAATTGTCTTATTTGTTCTCTCTGTGTGATTTGCCTGAGGATGATAACGAGCATTATAAAGAATTGTTTGCACTTTATACTACGACATTAAATTCTTGAAAGCAGATGAAGTAAACAGTACCATTGTTAACAGAAAAAAACCTGTGGAACAGGAACAATACTCTCAGTATTTGCATTAGGCATTAGATGTACAAGACAAAATTTAGTGAACCACTCAGTAATTAATAAAACAAATGTCTTACTAGATTTTCAATAAGGAGCTATCAAATTAGCCATTGTCATGAAATAACTTCAATATGTCAATTCTGTTCGGGGTAGGAACAACAATTTTCCAATTAGATAAGTTACTAGAAATTGGAGTAGACGGAAAATATGTTTGTACAAAATATTATTGTCAATTTTAAATGTGAGGTACGAATCAGGATTATGTGAGACCTTTTATAACATTAGAGTATACAACAAGCATCTAGTTTATTAGTACTAATGATAATAATGGAAAGTTCGGAAAAAGAACGGAATGAAGAAGGATGTGACATGAATCTTTGGTATGAGGATGTAGAAAGATTCAAAACTCGCGTTGGCAGGATCGCATGACCTGAAGTGGTAATCTTTGCTGGGGATATGATGGGATATCATCAGAAAATACGAATTCACGTGGAAACTTGATACAAAATTTAATTGAAGCTAAAAGGAAATTAATAATGATAACTGATTTTTTTTCAGTACAATGATAAGAAAAGCAAGAACAAAATTACTATGAATACCACTAATTTAGTAAAATTGACTTTTATTTGGAGTGGGAGTCGAAAACAAATTAATATCTTCAAATGTTAGAATAAATGTGAAAATTACTAATGTTTTATAATACGTGAACAAAGGAATATGCAAAATGTTTGGACAAAAACGTAACTATGTAAACGTGAGGGACCCATTTAATGACTTTAACGTTTCTTCTGGAGTTCCTAATAAACGTTTATAAATCATAGATCGATCACCAAAAGGTATAATAAGCTAATGCGTACTACTAAAAAACCTATAATATTTTTGACACAGCAGCAATTTTATATTTATAAACCAAATCGGTAACAAGACAATAAGCTATGTATTATTTAAGCTGGCGTTCATGGTGGTTCCACTACTGTGTGGAGGAATGTCTCTTCAGAGGGACTTCAGCTGTCCTGATTAAACGAAGGTTTATGAAGGAGTCATATCACAATCGAGAAGTTTTCCACTATGATTTTTTACTTTTAAATCGTTGATTGAATTAACAATCAATGCAACACATTATTTAAAAATTGTTATTTTGAAAGACGTATTGGGGAGTGAAAGTTTTGTTGCATAAAGAACGCCGCTTGCTCCGGTTCTGCCAGATTTTTATAAAGTGAGCCTTACCGAAACGAGCTTCACTTCCCCAAGGAAATATTTTTAAACTCGAAGCAATTCCAGCAGGCTGCTAGGGAGTAATGTTTCATATTTTTAGATTTTGTATTCTCTCTAAAAACATGCATAAAAAGTAGAATTAGGTATACTAAATATACATATGTATACATCATACATGGGAAAACATTCAACATCTTTGCACCGAGAAATTGGGACTATAATTTTGGAACACATAATAAATATGATATAGGTATTTGAAGAACATTTTGTAATAGGATTTGGGTCTTAGTAAGAATTCTAAGATTTGCCGGAATTGAGGGATCTTATAATGCATCTAATGTCTCTATTGGCAAGCAAGTTGCAAGGACAATTTTGTTTCTTTTCCCATATTCTATAACTCAAATTTTAGCAGAGACCTCAACACCTTTTTATTAGCTGTAATCAGATGTTATGAGAAAATGGATTAAGAATATATTTTCTTGAATTACGAACGTATAACTAGAGGAATATTTTTGTTTCTCTAATCATGAAACTAGTTGAATAATTTCGATTCTAACTAAAATTTGGAAAAATCCTACCATGAATATCAGCATTTCATGGTTAAGTACCAAAACAGATATTCAGCGATTCATCTAATCAATGCAGGTAGCGTTTTGGGTCCACTACTATATCTTTTACTTACTGATATTGCTTTACTAGCTTTACACCGTAATTCACCGTAATACACCTGAAATTCCATCACAAATTCTTCACGCCAATCTTAAGAGGCTACAGCAATGGTTATGAATATGGTGGGATCAGGTTAACGACTCTAAATCCGTCCAAGTGACCTTCAGAAGCAGACGAGAAATATATCCTTCTATTACAATAAACGGAAATAAAATCTACAAAGGAAGGAAGTCAATTATCTTGCAATTCATTTATATAGGAGACTTTATTGGAGGAAATACCTCTTCACTAAAAGAATACAGCTTGGTATTAAACTTAGACAACTACATTGGATAATTGGTGGAAAATCACAACCTACCTATCGAGAGGTATTGTCTTTTCTCCTCTCACTTGATTCCAAAGAATGATCAAAAATATCATACTTGTCATATTTAGATGTTGTATATAAGAAAAGTTTACTCTATATCTGTAGTGGATAAGCGAAGCACCCTATTAGAAAATTTCGACTTGAAGAAACAGTATTTACACACTAGTTTAGTAGTAGTAGATTAGTAGTAGTAGATACATATTCTTAACCAGGAATAAGCCAACCTATTGATCTTAAAAAAATCATTCAAACTTAGAATATGAAAATCTGCGGTTAAACATTGTCTGGAAAGTTTCTGCCCTCAACCTAAAGATGTCAACATCAATGTAATCTATTTGCGCATACATTGAGAGGTCCGTATAATTGTTGTGAAGATTTTTTCAGAAAATGAATGAAAGATGAGGTAGACTCAGTGTACAACGACCCTGCACAGTCTTTTACATCTTTAAAATTTCGAGCAACTGAATTCAAAAGTGCCCGTACCAGCTTAACTCACTAGAAACTTTGCGATAATTAGCTGCGACAAAGTTCACCAAATGGTACTGGACGAACTTTGTATTCAGGTTCGAAAGATAGAAGAGGCTTTCAGCATATCAAAGGAATGCATTTACCATAAACTCTCTGAAGATTTATGCATGCATAAGCTATACGTCGCGTTTGTTGACTTTGGACCAAAAGTGCATTCGAATGAGAACTACTTAGGCCATATTAACCCGGTTTAAGCAAAATGAGTCGAATTGTTGCATCGATTCGTAACTACCTTCCCCGCTATACTTTCGAAAAGAAGAAGCAATCAAGACTGTGGATTGAAAGAAAAGATGAAACAATAGAGGAAAGAATAACGCATCAAACTTCATAAGGTAGAGAGAGAACTTGCAAAAAGCGTCCGCATTTGGAGAAAAAAATTTTTCATCAGATGAATGGATATTCCACACTTCGATGATTTCCATTTAGGATATCCTGTAGTGACGAGTTTGATTTCCAGGAAAATTTGTTCAAAGTAATTACCATCTATATCAACGCATTTCTAAAATCCCATATCTCACAAAACGAGAGCTAGAAACCATTCATCTTAGGAATACTTTCAAACAATTGATGGATTGCGTCAATCAAAAATCATCGTCAGTTTTGGACAATATGGTGGATGTTCGACATAGGATTAACGAGGTGCAACATGAACCCGCGAACAAAAAACATTTACAAGAACTATAGGAGAACATATTTTAGTGAACCAGTTCTTTGTATTTTGTATGTAATCCCATTCTACGTAAAAAAACTTCTTACATAACTTTCTTGACAGATCTTGGGTTTTTCTACATTGTTTGTCATAGTTTGTACTCTTGTACTCGTCTTTCTGGCCGATACGCCTATCACAATATAATAATCTGCCTTTTGGGAATCGTTGAATGTATGTGACACAAGTTTTGATTCACAGGTATATATTGCGCATCTTACATTTTGAGTTGCTCTGATAACTTGATAGGTTTATCTTTGATCTTATTCGATTACTCGTCTCACGCTCACAAAGTTTGCAACCGTAGATCTCTCATCATTAAATACACGTTGTAACTGTTCAAAACTTGATATAGTTGATTATAGAGCCTTTCGTTAACTTATATTTATATGGCGAATCGTATGCATCTTTGTTGACTCTGTGATAACAACAACTCAACTGAAGTCCTGGCATACAACTAAATTTTAAATTATAATTCACTTGAGTGTGAAACCCCTTGTATATTGAAGGTAAATTAAATAGAAAATGACACTGGTAAAACAAAGGTTTCCAAGACCCATGTTACTCATAGTGTCCTACCGCAGAATGTAAATAACGAAGGGTCAAATGAGAGAATTCGGAATGTAATTATCTTCCAAAATCATTGTTACATCGTAAGTTTATCCTATTACGAAATAAGAAGTACGCCAATGGACACCAAATGCGGAAAATCTCGAGAGCAAGAAAAGAGAGACTACTTGTTTCGAGTGTAGGTTGTTAGAAAATTGTTGCCAAGGTAAAAAATAGCTGACGATGAGAAACAAATGACAAACAAATGCAAAAATGCATTGACGTGATACTCGACTGTGCTAGACTGCTCGACGCTGTTGGATCGTAATTATTTTTTTGCGGTATGATAATTCAAGGCCTTGCGATTAACTCTAAATATTCATTTAATATGCATATTGTTACCTAGTTGCCATTGAAATTATACTTTGAACTTGTATACAATATAGATAATTTTAAAATTCTTAGAAAAATTGTCGTACATGTGAGTTAACAGTATAGTAAATAATATGAATAATTGTATAGAACAGAATTGAAACAATGATTGGGATTTAGGTTGTGATCTAGAATAACTCCTCATTACTACAAATTATTAAAATTTACGGTTGAGAAAGAGTAATGCGCACGATTCATAAAACGTCCAATGTAATCTTTTTTAAAAATGTGAAATATGTCAATCAGTTTGTTCTATTACGTATATATTTAATGTTATCAATATTTTTTTAAAATAGAATGCTTGCTAGAAAGCTTGTTTCTCTATATTATACAAAAATAATTTCAGCGTAAGGAAAAACATGAGAAAATTGATAAAATTCGAAATAATCTCAATTTCTTGGGTATCTAGGAATCGTTCAATATCGTTTTGGAAATTTGACTTATACCAATACGACCCGACTTGCAGAGTTTTCGATCATCTATGGAGTCATACGTGTCTAATTTATTCCATTCTGTCTGGGCGCTTAGCATAGATCCTACTTTTTCAATTTTTCCAAAGAAAGTCTTAAGGAGATGAAATCAGGCGACCTAAATGATCAGTCCATTGATCAACGTCTTCCAGTCCACCTATTTTGAAACTGAATATCCAGAAACGTTCAAAAGTAAAGATCATAATGTGCTGGTGTACCATCTGTTGAAACCAATTTGTGAGATCCAAGTTTTCTTCATTATTTGGAACCGCATGATTCCTACCCTAACAATAATTTTCTGGAATGTGTTTTGTGAGGCAAATTTCCCAAGGCCAGTAGACAATTGTGTCAATTTATTATGTACTGAAATGAAACGTTAGCTTGTATGGAAATATTACACTTTTGAGAATATTTGGATTTTCATTACAATGTCTAATGAAGATTCATCAAATTCAAAATTTCTGTGGGGATCTCTCCTGAGAGTTCGTGAACAAATTGAATTTTGTGTGAGTGCAGTTTTTTTTCATTGAAAATTTCACTACAAACGCCTGACTAACATTTTGTTGTAGGGCAAATTCTGTAGTAGTCGCGCGTGGTTTGTTTTAATCTCAATTTCTTTCAGGAATTGTTCCAACTATCTTCTTTTGACAATCTGATATGGACCAATACAACCTGATTTCCGATCATCTATTGACTCTTACGTGTATAATTCATTCTATTCTGTCTTATTGTCTGGACGCTTCTACTTTTTGAATGTATCCATATAAAATCTCAAGGAGATGAAATCAGGTGACCTAAATGACAAATCCTTTGACCAACTTCTTCCAATCCACCCATTTTAAAACTGAATATCCAGAAACCTTTGAAAGTAAAGATCATAATGTGCTGGTGCACCATTTGTTGGAATCAACTAGTGGAATCCAAGCTTTCCTTATTATTTGGAACAGCATGATTCCTACCCTAACAATAATTGTCTGGGGTGTGATTTGTGAGAGAAATTTTCCGAGACAAATAGTGTCAATTGTGTCGATTTACTGTCTACTGAAATATAACGTTAGCTTCTATGGAAATACTACACTATTGAGAATATTTGGAGTTTCATTACAATGTCCAATGAACATTCATCGAATTTCCAAACGTCTGTGATGATCTCTCCTGAGAGTTCGTAAGCAAATTGAACTTTGTGTAGGTGCAGATTTCCTTTCATCAAAAACTTTACTACAAACGACCAAATAACATTCTGTTGTAGGGCAATTTCTGTAGTATTTGCGTGAGAGTTATTTTAATCTCAATTTCTCCCAGGACATGTTCCAACTATGTCCTTCTAATAATCTGATTTGCAGAGTTTCCGATCATTTATGGACTCAAACTTGTCTAATTCGTTTTATACTGTCTTATCAATTATCTGGGCGCTTAGCGTAGATCATACTTTTAGCATGTCTCCATAGAAAACCTCAAGGAGATGAATTCAGGTGACCTAAATGACAATTGCGTAGATCAACCTCTTCTAATCCACTTCTATTAAAACTGAATATCCAAAAACCTTTAAAAGCAGAGATCGTAATGTGATGGTGCACCATTTGTTGAAACCAACTAGTGGAATCCAAGCTTTCCTTATTATTTGGAACAGCATGATTCCTACCCTAACAATAATTGTCTGGGGTGTGTTTTGTCGATTTACTGTCTACTGAAATATAACGTTAGCTTGTATGGAAATACTACACTATTCCAAATGTCTGTGCTGATCTCTCCTGGAAGTTCGTAAGCAAATTGAACTTTGTGTGAGTGCACTTTTTCTTTCATTAAAAACTTCACTACAAACGACTGACTAACATTTTGTTGTGGAGCAATTTCTGTAGTAGTTGCGTTTATTTATGTTCTTTTAGATTCTAGAGCATCCCTCACGCTACCCGTATTGATTGATACAATTGTTCAAGTTGTCAATGGCTATCTCTATTTTGATGAATACTAAACATAGATCGAGAAATTAATATTTGAATTTGTTAAAAAACCAATTTCAATTAAAAAATATCTAAAATCAAGACTATATATCAACAAGAAAAATAATAATATACACAAAAGGAATAACTAGCAATGACGAATTAGGGGAACATGAATTAAAATCAAGAAACACTAGTATAGCTTTGGACTAATGACTAGGTAGTTAAAGTATTAATGAGATGTCATAAATTTGTCGGAGCAATAAATCAATCAATTATTGAGTAAATTTCATAAACGTACTTAATGTGACTCTGAAAATAAATTTAAAATGTATTTTCCATGGATATCAGAGTATATAAGTAGTTTCAGGTATGTTATAATGGAGTTCCGAATTGTTTCTCAAATAAAAATTAGTATCTAGTATTGAGTAATAATTGAAAATAATTTATGCTTTAAAATAAATATGAAATTAAAATATATTTCTGAAAGTATTATTTTCTTTCAAGTATTACGATCAGTAATATTTGGTAAAATGAGTAACAATTTTAGCAACTATTAGATCCATCAAATTTTTAATGAACCAACCAAAGGACTAAGTAGCTGGCGTGAATCAAAATCTTAATGTCCACTTTTCCATGATAACTTACTTTCAAGCACTATGACACTGAATGAATGCGTCATTAATAATACTAAACAAAATGTAAGAATCATTGCTTCTTGGAACTCCAATTTATCTATGACTCCAGATGAATTTTTATATATGAAATGTATGAAAATTCGGCATTTTCCGTTTTTTGCATAGAATAAATCAACAACAATCAACAATTACTTTCATATAATAAAATTGATATTTTCTCATAACATTTATTCCATTCTTATCCCCCGTTACTGACTGTCGTACTAAATATATTTTCAATCTCTTGACAATAGAAAAGACCCTAAACTTCTCCTGATATGGGATAAAGCTACCTGCCCGACACAGAAATAGAACTAAAATTAATGTTCAATATTTTAATATTACTTGGATTTATTTTGCAGGGGTTAGAAAGTTGTATTACTTTTAGGCATTTATTGATAAACTACTGTAGATTTCAGGTATGTTATAACGAGGATGGAGAAGCTCCTGTAATTTCGTCGTTATATTCGAAGGTCGTTGAGGGTGAATCTAAAAAGTTACAAACATATACATGATGTATATTCATTTATTTTGAATTTTGTATTTGCAAACAAAGTTATTCACCAAGAGATTTATAAAATAGACTACAGGAGTATACATTGACGCACACAATGCCATTCTGATGACAACAATACTTTCTGGCACAAAATACATTACCATCTTTTACAACAGTAAACTAAACATTTTTTAAATAACTCGAAGTACACAACCTACCTCATAAACACTTTACGCTCTGGTAGTCTGGTGTACCTAATATGATTTTACTTGATTTGTTTTCTTTTGTGCTAGTAAACGCTTTATTATATTTTCTTCACTCAATGAATGTATAATAATGGCCTTCCATCTTCTTTTCTTCCTCATTTTTTTTATCTTGTGTTTGAATCATCGAACAACGTGCTAACGGTGATACGTTAGGCTCGTTCCAGCCCATCAGGAAACCGTTCTTGGTACGGTGACGATTCTGAGCAATAGAGATTACATGTTCCAACCGGACAGTTACCATTATACGAACGATTCTGTCCTGTGTTCCAACCGACGTAGGTATCGTTGAGAACAGCTTCCAGGACGGTCTTTTCGATACTTGGTTGATAGCAAGTACTGTTACAAGAATCTTGCATAGGCGGAGATTTCACAGGAAATATCATTTAAATGCTCCCAAGAACGGTCCAGATTAGCAGGTTCGATCAAACCTGTTGATCGGCAACATTTGTTCCATTTGATGATGTCAATTTTACCAATTGTATGTCATTAATCATCAAATTTGTCATCAATTGTTGTGGCAGTCGAAGATTTACAGACCTCAGCGTATAGAAAATATTTTTGCTGGTATCCGTATCTAATAGATTAACGGAAAATAAGCATGCAGTTATTTCAACATATTTCATAAATTTATGTCCTACAATTCCCTGATAACAACCTTTTAGGATTCTCATTACTCCTTAATCAATCTGGTTGATCACTGATGTAGTATTTGGTAGTAAAAATATTCTACGTTAATGAAATTCTCTATTGTTGAAAGAGCTGTCAATTGAAAATAAATTAAATAATTTCTTCTAGTTATTTCTGTGTGTGGGTGAGAATCCCATTTTCGTAAAACAAGAACATATCTCTGAAGTCATTCAGGCCTTTTAGTGTGCTTCTTAATCAAGTGGCAAGGAATTTTAGAACTCTTATGACAAATAATTTTTTTACTGTCATGTTTAATACAACAAGTACGATGATTTTTTTCTTGAATTTCTAGGTCTTTGCTGTGGCAACAGTCATGTCTTCTCTGCGTTCCATATTTGACTGTGAGTGTAATCTGCAGTCAATATTTGTAAAATTTTTTTAAGCCTTTAACTTTGCGATACACAATCTTTTCCAAATACCCTGTGAATTTTTTTACATTTTCTTGCATCCCATGACCGCTCAAAGATACTTTCTGAATTCTTTGAGTTTTGTACCACACTGGAAGGGATTTTTAGATTTATTAATGAGTCAGTTTGCGGTTTTTCGTAATTTTCAAGGATTTCAGTTCGATTAATTATAATCAATTTGATAATTAAATTCTACGAAACATAATTAATATTTGAAATATCAATTTGATTCTAAACCATTTTGAATCGCTTAATATCGATAATCAAAAACCAAAGGTCATCACATATTATGACGCGTCTTTGGCGACTGACTCCGGTCACACCATCGGCATGGGATTTCTAATAATTAGAATTTTCTCAATAGAAATAGTTGTTTCAATCAAATAAGGCGTTATATTGAAAGTCGTTATTTTTGTGCTTAAGTATACTTTAATTTCATTGGGCTTAGATTTAACATTGTTAGAGACAAATGGTCGCTATAACGAAAACCGTAATTAATAAAATCCACTGTGTATCGTATAGCGTTATCACGACTTTTAATAGTATTATAATAATAATATAATTTGATACGAAGAGAAAATAAGTTATGATCATAACGAACATCATTGATTGATGATATTATTAAATTATTCTTTTATTCATTTACTCATTGCTTTCTACACTACAATTATTTTACAAATCGCTCAAATTAGACAGAGAAAAAAAACACTGTTTCAGTCAGAGCACTATTTATTGTTCGATTTTATGTTCCTAAGACTTCTTGATTTTAGGTCTCTTCTGAAGAGATCCAAAATTAAGAAGATTCAGAAGCATAAACATATCAAACGGTCTAAGAAATAAGAAATCCTCGGCAACCAAAGCTGACCAAGTCAAAAAAAGAGACAGGGAAATGCTTTATTGTCAAAAAATTGTTACAATTTGTAGACAAAAGCTTGTAAAAGCTAAAAAACAAACATAAAAATAACTAAATAAAGATAAAAACTAAATAAAATTTCAATATACATAAAAAAACCACAATGACTAACAAAGTTTTAGGTAATAGTAATAGGTAATAGTTAGTATATAAGTCCAAAGCAAAATTAAACCAGTATGCAGTATGTCCGATTTGTGGTTTGAAGGTAATATGACCAAGTTACTAATACAAGTGAATTGAACTACCAGATAAATTGACCAAATCTTCTATCCACTTCCTGATGCCATAATAAACTCGTCCATAATAATCATTAGACATTAGAGACGACGAGTCGCAAAATTTACAGGGCTGGATTCCCATTTGGCGCTCTTTCAGAAAATCACAAAATTAGAACCATCGCACGATAGAATTTTTTCATAGATATGTCAAAACTCAAATTTTAGGAGGTTTTCCTGAAAAACAAAACCTCAACTCAACCAATCTGCATCTTCTTCAAATACAAATACTTTTAATGCCGTACGAGTTTATGATAGAGCTATACCAGGTGCTATTCCACAAAATATTCCACCATTGAATAACAGTCTGTGGTCAATATCAGAGAAAAAGATACCATCCCATCTCATCTGTTAAGACAAAAGAGCCCATGGAATCTGTGAAAGTGATTTGGAGTAGTTGTAATTAGTTAAAAAAGTTTAGTTTGTTCTACAATGAACTGCATACCATATTGATCTCGTCAAATGTTTCTTCTTGCTTTTTATAGGAGAACGTGATCAAGTTATAATTTTTCGGAAAATAAAAATAAATACTACCATCTTTTTATATCTTCAAAAGAAGTTTACTTGCTAAATGCCGCTGAACATGATGCAAGACAACGTACAATGCAATGCAAGACAACGTGCAGTGCAATGCAAGACGCAATGTTTCTCGATCAAAAACATGCGCTCCTGAAGTTTGGCTAATTGTTTTATGCAAGATCTCGCACTTGCAACATTATCGGTTTAGTGCCATTTTTATTAAGTGCAGGCTGCAGTCCTATAGAGAAATCTGCTATTATTACATTTCCCGCCAATGATTTATTAGTTATCTTATGTTTTATTTTCATTGGGAGTTTTTCAAATGTTTCTTCATCCAATCTTATTTAGTTCCAGGGCTTGTCCTACCATCACCTAGGTGCTATTTCTGTCCAAGGGACTGAAAAAGCAATGCAGTATCAGATATAATTATTGCGAGTGATGTACTTTTTCTTATTCACTTTGATTAGTTTGTTATTTTCATTTTCAAACCGATTACAAAACATTGAATGAAATTTGATGTTATGAAACTTTTTCTTATGAAATTTTGATGGCAAATAAATTGCATCATGTCAAGCGGCTTTAAGGAGTTGTTTCTGATTTTTTAGTTGTGTTCAAACCTTAATCCCAATTTGTAGTAAATTGTCACTTAGTGAGATTTGGGTTTGAGCTCACAATATAACAAAAACATTTGTAAAATTAAAATTATTATCTTATTGAACGAAAAACTAGATTCAACTGACATGAAATTAGGAAGAAATAATCTGAATTCCATTAATATTTTATACCCAGTAAGTAAATCGAAATAAAAATGGTATCAAGGTTATTCCAACGATCTTTCATGTAATCGATAGAATTAAATGCAATGAACTAAACAAACGTCGATGAAAATGTAATTATAACATTTATGAATAATTAAAGAAGGTTGTATCTACCAGCATATACTACTAACGCTGATAGCACATATAAGCGATGCATGATAAGTATCACGTATGACTCAAACTCAACGTTCTCACAAATTAAACCAGCAACAAATATATCATTAACTAGTAGGCAATAAAAGGTTTGAATATTTAACGGAAATCAAAAATTTAATGGGAAGTTTGTATCCTTGGTATCGCTAATAGTTATTTCTTTGAAACAAATGAGCTATTAGTTAATATTGTGTATATAATTTGTTCTGAGAATTGGAGTAAAAAGGTATTTCCATATGTTGTTTTTATTGTTATTGCCTTCAAAACGATAGCAAATTTTTCGTGTATTCAACGATAATGGAAATAATTGCTAATCGATGGAAAAAATGTAACTACAATTTGAATCATTATAATATATACCGTATGGTGCAAATGAACGTACTTTGTTTATTACAATCTTGAGTCGACCATCTCAAGAGCTATGTTGAGTTAAACACACTTCTTCAAAAAATCTCACAATTTTCCAGTTTTACTAGCGATTTCGATACGTATCATTAAATAAGTGAGCTACTTCATAAATTCTTTTACGATCGCCATAACCTATCATCAAAAGAATTGTTATTATTTCCTGTTCCGTAAACATGGTTAAATTTCAAATGTAACTAATTACAATGAACTTCTTCCTATAATGACAATGGGAAATAATTCATGTCATTTAAACATGGTTAATGAGATGAAACCTACGAAAATCTACTACATTTTTAGCATAAAAAATTTTTACTCCTAACAATTTTAATTCCAAACGACTGTAATAACCTTTATAGTTATAATAGACTCATGGAGAGAACTTGATTTGTTTGGAAAAACTTTTACTCAACATTTTCTGCATGCATGTATGTATATTTTGAGGAATCAAATACACTGCGACCCAAAGGATCTATTATTTTCCCCTTCTTTGCTGCGATACTGGGAAACCCAGTGTTTACAGCTGATTTGTTAATTCCATTCCTTTCAGAAAGTCCAGAATGTGGGATATTTTCACACGGGGAAACAGCCAATGTAAGGTTTACTTTAAGTTAAAATCTTTTTTACTATGGCAATGTTTCAAAATTGTTCAATTTCTTTATCAAGGCTACAAACAGTTCAGTTGTAACAGTAATTTTTTTTAGAAATTAAGGTAAAAATTACTAGTAGTTGAGTTCAATGTGAAAAGCATAAATTTTGGTTATGATTTTCTCTGCAAAATTTTATGTGTACTCCATTTCTTTTTTCTTTACAAGTTCAACTAATTTGTCGTATCGAACTGGTTTTTTTGTGGTATTTTTAAATTCGTTTCTACTCTTAACAAACATTTTTGTCAGCATTACTGACTCCAACTGTTGTTTTCAGCGTGAAAGGTGATATTTTAAATTTTATGAAGATTAGGTGTGGTGAAGTCATTGAGTAATTGCTCAGCCCCTGTTGTTTTTCCATGTGGGGAGAGATACAATTTGCGACATTTGCTCTCTCTCCCATTACCCAAAAGACGACTTCGTTAAAGTGATTTTTCCTCATTTTTGCAGGTTTTATTTTTATTAATGTTTATCATATTCAATTAAAATGATATATATTGACTAAATGTGATTGTTGAGAGTTACAAAAAATGGTGTTTGCTCTGATATAATATTATTTGGATTTAGTTATTTGAAATGGAATCGAAAGACTGGTTTCTCCTGAGTTCTAAGATAAAACTGATAGATATGTGTAAATTTGACTGATATTTTCTACGTCATATCTTATGTTCTTGCCGGGCTGGCTGCTTTTTATATTCTAAAATTACTCTTTGTAATTGTACATACAGGAAATAAAATTTTTCTGTTGTGAAGGTTCTTTTTGTTTTATTATTGAGTAAATTGTATTAATTGTTGAAATATTTTCAGTTGCAATTTTTATGTTTTCATGTTTAAGCATTTGTTGAATTTTTTGTGATAATTGGTCCAGGTCTGCTTTCGAACCATATCTTAGTATGGGAATTATTTCTTTGCTTTCTCTGTTACTCTGTATGTCATTGATTACATCGTTTGTTATGGTGTTCAATATGATTTTCTTCAAGAGCTTTTTTGGATAGCTATTTGATAGAGTTTAATAGAGTAAATTTAGGTTTCTGCTTTTGGAGTGGGATCACTTACTATGTTGATTTCGTTTTTTAGTACTGGGATAAGATTTTTATTTGTAATGAGATCCCCAGAGCTTTTGCTAAATACCTCGATCAATGGACGCTCTTGCTAATTTATATTCTGTATTATTGCTATTTTTCCCGGCGTATTTTTGAACTTCACAAGGATCGTCTTTATATGCGCAAATTAGAGTTGAATAATCCTCTATACTTTTAAGGATCGTTCGTGAAGTTGTTTTGGTATTACACTTTCCAAAACAGAGAATATACAAATGAGTTGATCGATCTACATAAATATTCATAATTGTTTATGAGCATCTTCGAGGTATCTAACTGAAAATAAAAAGAGGAACTCAATACGTTATTTCTTATTGACCGACAAACTTATTTAATTAAATGATACTTAGGTTTGGAAGTGAGAGTAGAAATAGTTTTTTTTTAAGAAGATATGTTCATTCATGATGTATGGTGTGCATTTTAATTAATTGAATTGATCATTAATCAAGTGTTGATCAAATTTCGTAGTTTCATCAATGCTGCATTTGTTGTTGAACGTAAATTAATTTGAAGAAAGCGCCTTGCCCAGCTCGTTTCAGTAATAATAAATTAATACAGACACACCGATAGTAATTTTGATATACGTTCTTTTAGGTGCATAATTAGGTATTGTGAAAATTGGAAGACGTTTGAGATATCGAAAAAATCAGGCGATCCTAATTGTATATAGGAGATAATGGAGAAAAATTGTTTTTTTATCATGAAATGAAATTTTACTTGCACTTTATATAGGGTGAATCAGATAAGACAAACCTTTTTATACCGTCAATTTTGACAAAATCAGAACTATACGTTCTGTAATGAAGTAATCTACCATTTAGGATCTTCAATTTTTTCAAAGGAAAGAGTTGAAAACTGAAGAATTTCCCCTCTACTCGTCTATATTTTAGCATTATAATCATTTCAGCCATCATATGCTCCATAAAGATAGTCTTTTCTGTTTCCAATATTTTTGCTAAAGCTTCGCTCACATCTTGCCAATATTGTGGGTAGCCTAGTTTAATATTGCAGTTCAATCCATCTGCGAGTTGCACTCCTTCATCTCCACTCATTATATCGAAACCATTATTATAAGTTGGGACATGTGGTAATTTTCATTGATTGAATTTAATGCATACTAAATTTCAGTTTTTCAATTTTCTACAAAAACCGTTAATTTGAGATATACCAATTTACCAACAAAGTCCCTCTAATTTAAAGTGTAGAATCCAATGGTAAAGAGAAAAATGGAGATTTCTATTTGAAAATATTAAGTTTTCGACGTTTTTAGATAGTGGCACCATTTTCTGAACACCCTATATAAATTTTTGTCAAGGTTTTCACAGATTTTTAAAGCTGTATGTGTTATTTGTCCAGATCCCAAGAATATTAGACCTGACTCACTTAAACTTAGAAATATAATTTTTTTAGTGAAGGGCTGCATGTGTCCAAAAATTTCGAAAATGTGAATTAATTTAAAAATGATGGACTTTAGGCATATTATGCCTTATATAAAATTGTATTGAAATTTTGCGTAAATTCCAAAAATTTAATAAAAACTATTGCAATTTGTTTAAAATAACGAAGTTTGTGTCCACTTCCGGTATAACCGTTTCAGAAAACCAAACTTATTTTAATTGAGACCCATGCAAGCAAATTTTCAGAATACCAATCGCAGTACTTTCCCATATACATATCGATTCAGCTCGTCGTGAAGGACCCTGTACACCCCTGAGAATAACAAACACATAATTCTTTAATTGGTTGTGAGATATGAGCTGCGTGAAAGCTCAGAGTGGAATTATTCTTGTTCGATGGGTGTTTTAATCGCGAGTACATGAAAATCAAAGCTTTTACTGCAACCCTAAGCAAGTTTTGTTATGGACACAACGGTGTGTCGTGTGTAGAATAATTAATAACTTAGCTAAAAATGAGACCTAAAAATTATATGGAATCCCGAATAGCTTCGGCTGATATTTCAGTTGATTCTGATTTTGAAATGAAAATATTAGCGCACCTAATTTGATGAATCTTGTATTTCACATATCATCAAAATGCCCTCAACTTTAGAGATCTTGGTGGCCGTTCATTGGTACCATGGCTCTATAATAGCTTCATGCAAATATTTTATTACTATACTCTCAGACAATATAATCAAAATATAGAGGGCGGTGACCTATTAGAACCATAATGTTTAAGTAGCGTTCACCTGTAAGGTATGGACCGAATATGACCCTTACATTTATTTTAGTTCAAGATAGGAAGGGGTAGTATGTGTAGTAGATCTTTAATGTCATTCATCCCGTAGGTATTTCTCAGTTTTCATTTATTGATTGTATGTTCTTTCCCAACCCATACTAAAGAGTCTAGCAGCATTCTATTTTTCATAATCTTTCAATGATCATATACAAAACATACTTTTATATTACAAAAAATAGTTAGGTAGGGCTAGAGGAAAGTATAGTTGGCCACAAATATATCAGATTTGAAATCAATTTATATGTTTCAGTGTTTTTATTCATTTTCAGGTTCTGACTCGCGTTCAATCTCAGGTTCGCAATCTGATCTCAAGGATAGTTCTATTCCATTCTAAGCTCTTTCATTTTCTTTATTTCGAACCATTCCATCTACGTTTATTATTATGGTATCGTAGACGGTATAATAACATCATCTTAAACATCAATATTATCAACATTGTCATCGTTGCTATGATATTATATTTAATTCTCATTTTTTTATGATAAGACATTTGTCTTTGTCCAACTTTTCTTGACAAAACTCAACATACTATATAATGAAATCGCTAGGTTTCGTGTCAACATCAACATGGAATACAGTTTGTTCATATTTATAACAATATTGGATACATATATCTTCAGTTTTCTTTCTATACGTGAATACGTTTTTTTCTCAGTACAAATCAGCATACAATTTCCAATATTGTTTTTTAAAAAGAACCAATGATTCGTTCCAAATATATGCAAAAATTTGTATTTATTTCCTGTTTTTAGTAAAGGTTCGTGTTAGTAACTTATGCAGTTTCAAAATAACTGTTATCTTCCATCTCTAAATTGATTTCAGAGACTGCATGTCGCCGTAAAAATGTCATGTGGTTTCAAAAGATAACAAACGTGAATATGAATAATAATTAAGTTGGGAGTATATGAATAGACTTGATGAACATGCAAGTGTTTATGTCGCTGTTTTCAATGTTTGTTGCAGAGCTAACAAGTTTTTTATCTTATAAAAGGTGTAACGTTAATTTTCAATATAAAAAAAATTCTTACAAGTAGTTCTAATTTTTCCAAACGTTGGATATTAATAACGTTTGGGTTTAAAAGTATCCATGACAACATCGACAACTTTGAAAACGTAGTCTGTTCCAATCTAGTAATGTAAAATGAAATTACCAACAAATATTTCAAAAGTTCCTTCATATATTCAACAATTTTGAAATCTTGTGTTGCTCAGTTTATATTGTTTGGAATATTACTTCTGGTATTTTAAGTAACGAGAGTTGCTAATTAAGTTTTAAGATAGACAAAAATATTTATAATTTTGTTTTCCGAAATATTCTTCATTAGCATCAATACACCTTTGCATAAATTTGAACTAATTGTCCAAAAAATTTTCCATTCTGATTGTGGTACCTCCAAAACATGTGATTTGGTGTGTAGAAAAACCTTGACTCTCCATTTATTTTTAATCTGTGGGAATAAGAAGAATTCATTAGATGCTGAAACAGGACTTTACAGCGGATAAACTATCAATTCGATGTTTTGACATTTCAAAAAAATTTTCGTTTGAACTTATATGTGAGAGCTCGCATTGTCGTGATGGAGAATAATTCGTCTTCTTCCATTGGTGCTCCTTTTTTGAGAAAT
Organism: Diorhabda sublineata; assembly: GCF_026230105.1. NCBI lineage: Eukaryota > Metazoa > Arthropoda > Insecta > Coleoptera > Chrysomelidae > Diorhabda > Diorhabda sublineata. The sequence goes on from NC_079477.1 coordinate 32,926,812, forward strand.
TTTCATATTATGCGGTATTAAAGCGAGTAAATCTTTTGACAGTCAAATCTTCATGCAATCTTGAATGTATACGATTGGAATTAATGCTCAAATATGCCTGAATCTCACATTTCAAAAACATTTTCGTTTGAACTGATATGTGAGAGCTTAATGTAGAATTTTATTCAGATTTTTTGTGAAAGTGCCCAAAGGCACGGTTCTGAAACTGCAGTTTTTGTCTGGCACCATTTCAAAGTATTGATACGTTGCTCTATACCCCTTTCTCAATTTATCTGGCAGCGGCGACAGACAGAAGTATCAATCGAAAATTCTTCCATATCATCTGTCCATAATATCATGCGCTATCGGTCGAGCGGATATTCTTCCTCGGTCAGTAAATGTTACTTACATCCCTTGTAGCATATATAACTATTCGACACTAATGTGAAGCACATTGAAACTGTTTTTTTGTCTAAGTTTTTTTATTAAAAGTATACAATGTCATACTATTATCATTATGGAACATTAAGATGAAAAGTACAATTAGAACAATTTTCGAGATTAGCACTTTGTTATTTTGTAGGTTTTTAACCAGCCAAGTTGCCAATTTCGTTGTGTAATTTGCAAATGGGACAATTCTTTCAATAACTACCAATTATCAACATAACTCTTTGCAACTGTTATATACTTCCATCTTTCATTGAAAATGTGAAGCTTGGCAATGTTAGATTTGACTGATTGAATCCTCGTACTGCTTAAATTTTTAAAAATCGGTAAAGATATAGTGAAATTTGTAAGGGGTACTAAATTTTTTAATACAAACCACGTGCTTGGTGCGTAAATAAACTCGGTCTTCATATGTATTGACAAAAAACTATTTAAATAGCGGAGGTTGTTAATTTTATTTAAAAAGAGTAATGCACAAAATTTATAGAACGTACATTGTTTTTCGAAAAAATGGAAAAACATGTTTATTAGGTGAACTGAGAGAATTAATGAAAAAATAAACTCATTTTTGAATTTATGAGGAAAACTACATAAGGTGGAGTGTTAAGTACCAATAAGTTTTCGTAAAGTTTAACTTTGAACTAATAATATGTTTATTTTACAAACAATAGAGTTGCTATAGTATTATTGAATTGTAATGTTACTACTAACTATTTTGTATTGATGATATACATTTTTATCTGAAAATATTTCAAATACAAAAAAAATGTAGCAATTGACGAGTATCCCGCACCTTCCCTGAAAACTGGACAACAGCGTATTAGGGAGGAAATGACTAATTAAGATCAGAATTTTAATATGAAACATTGAATACATATACACACTAACCTCTTATACGCAGCGTCGGATTAAGAAGTAGTGAGGCATGGGGCTAAAATAAGCCCCCGTCCCTCTTAAGGAAATCAAATTAAATATAAATTATAGGTAAAAATGAATTCAACTTTGATTCCATAAACTATATCAAATTTTTACTTAAAATTCTCTAATTTCTTATTTCTTAGACCCTTTGATATGTTAATGTTTCTAAATGTTCTTGATTTTAGGTCTCTTCTGTTTCAAAATTAGTTTTTTTAATAATTTTCAAAAGATAGATAAAAATTGCCGTTTCGACTTTGCTTGAAGTCTTTATTTAATAAACTTCTTTCTCGATTTAGTTGTGGCAAATCTCATCAAAATTCATAACTCAATTTTCAATACACAATGTAGAGCGATGTATATTTTTTATCCTCCTTAAAACGACCGTTCTGTTCCACAATTCGCTATAGGTATCGTCAGAGCAATCGGTAGGGTATATTAACATTCGGAAAAGTTTCTATCATATTTGATTCAATGATCCAATTAAGCATTTTCAATGGTATTAATTAATTGTTTGTATTATTAATCAATTCTGATTGCAGTTTGATATGAATGAATGAATTGCTGTGATTCACAAAATAATTTAAGTTGTAGATCATTCGAATATATTTCTACTAGAGATTCTACGCAATTCTCAATCATCATTGACATTTTTTATGCATGAAATATAGAATTTACTATTATTATATGGGGTATAAAATTATTATATAGAGTAAAACATTCTCTCGACCTCCTGGACGACCACCTATAAGGTGGTATGAAAGCTGGTCCTCAGCATCCCAACTACTCCTGGCAAACCCTTGATGAAAATACAGGACCTAGTCCTAGCGTAAGAAGAAGAAGAAGAAGAAGAAGAAGTAAAAAATTAGTGTGTGGATTGAATTTAACTAATACAATAATTTAATTTGAATTTCCAAACAACTTTTAGAAAAAATGCAAATTTTGCTGTAGATCCAATATTGCTTTTAAATAACTGATCGAATTAGTAAATTTGCGGACTCTATACGTGCTCGGGGCCTGACACTTAAGCCCCCTCTAGATCCTGCCTAAATCCGACGCTGCTTACAAATTATACATTGGATCCAATCGTTATTTTCACTATAATACTGGAAATCGCATTTACAGATTCAGCATAAACTGTCATTAGATTCCTCAGGAATTAGTAGTTTCTTTGAAATTTTGTCATTCCTTTAACCTTTATATCTTCTGCCATTATTACTCCAGCATTACTTCTAATGTTTAAAATTTTGGGCGCATTGCTTTTAATAAAATAAATTTAGCAAAGTCATTTAGCACGAAAAAAGGTTTATTGAAGATTGTGCTACTATACTGTCCAGAAGAATTACTCGCATCATCGGAAGGAAAGTCAAGTTGAAAAAGAGGGTGTGAAACAGTTTCTAAAATATTTGGAGTGATAGAATGTTCGAATATTTCTGGATTTTGTTTGTTTTTTACGGTTCCTGTCCACTGTTTCTAGAGAACATTGAATCTGAAATTACATCTCATGAAAATGGGTAAATTCCGGCTATTCTAAAACCAATTACCTCCTTATCTAAAGCATGCCAAATTTTTCCAATCATAATGGATAAATCTTTTTTGGAAAGCCGTGTTCTGAAATGCTATTCATTGCCATTTGACTAATACTCGTCCCAGGAAATTTTTAATAGTTTAAAAACACTACTTTTCAAAGACTGTCAGTCAAGGTTATTATATGGGGGTAATTGAATTATCGTCATATTATTTCGAGATGCCAATTCTATAGTGAGTGGAATGACCATCATATATTAATAATACAAGACGATCAGTGCCTATTTCCTTCAAGAATGCTTTATCAAAATACTTCCTTAAAGCCGTTGCTTCAATCCAGCCATTACTAGCTAGTGTTCTTTGGTATGCGCCATTGGTTCCACATAATATTTTCTAAAGTGGATGCAGCCAGTGAAACTGTTATGTTTCTCATACTAAATTACTCATTGTTCGTGCGCGTGCAAATTTTTACCATCATTTATTTTAATTTTTGTTGGATAAGTACAGAAACTAGTCTCCTTCAAGTTCAATATATTTTCAGGTTTATGTTGCAGTCCTAGATTCGTTATATATTTTTTTCAACATGAATAGTGAATAGCAACTTTTTTAAGGGATACTTCAACACTTTGAGGTTTTTTCAAAGACAGATTGTGCCTTTTACGAAACCATAAGGACCAATATCCACCAGGAATACAGTCTTTGAATTGAGTTTGTATGCGATTACTTTTCACCAACTGTTCAACCAGTTCTAGATAGAATTTCTTTCTAGATAGATCGATTCCATACTGTTCCATTTGCAAGAGATCCTCGACAAGACGTTTTCCATAGTCACTTGAAATGGCAGAATTCTGCCAAATGATTTTAATTTCGTCCCACGTCTTCCTTTCAAATGGTCGATCATGGTATTTAATGGTTTTTGGCATTTATGAGCAGTTTTATTATTATTTTATTATGCTTTAGTTTCTTGTATGACATTCTCCCACGTTTCCTTTGGAAAACTGCATTTCACTGTTTTACGTTTGTAGATACTCTGTAGATACCAAAAAAATGAACATCGACATGGGATATAATTTACCCGACATAATAGTCTGCGCTTGCTTCATGGAAGAATATGTATAAGCGTGAAATAAAAATACTTTTTCTCCATGAATTTAAAAATTTAGAGATAAAAACGTAATCTATATCAAATATAATCAATATTTTATTTAGTTACAAAAAATCAAATCTGCAGATCACGAAGTTGCTTGTGTTATTTTACCTAGTACACGTTATATAAGTGCCATCTATGTGAAATGGTTCATAATGATAAATTTTATCACGTTTACGAGAAAAACAACCGTTTATGCACCTCACTTTACCTCAATTGAAAGAATTAAAACTTGAAGTTACATCTGATTCTTTCACGTTTTCCAATTGTATCCATGAAACAACTGTTTGTCAATGTGAGTTTTACAAATAGCTTCAATTTTATTATTGCCTCTTTAAGCGAAAAAGAAAGGTCTAAAATTCTAATGATGGTAGGTTATGGCGATATACTTCGAAGTCATGAACAAGCATGTGTTTTATTGAACGAAATTATAATTTGGACGACCTCCAATTGCAAGATTGTTGCAAAATGCAACGAAACGCCATATGGGATTCTCGTTAATCCGAACAACCAGAAATAACCAACGATTCAAAGTTAGATATTTTGTTGTCGTTAGACAACTCTCATGCTACTACAACAGAAAATGTCTCAAAATAAACTGTTAGTACATAGTTTGTATAAAAGTTTTCAAAGAAAGAAATATGTACACATATACACCAGGAAATGGTCCAAAGAGACGGTTGGAATATTTTGAAATCCAAATTTTCCTAACAATTGTATCTTTAGACGAGTTAACGTTTTGTTTAAGTGGAACAAGAAATCAACACAATTGTAGCTACTGAATTCTTCCTAGATTCAGACAAAAACAACTGAAAAACCGTTAATGAACAATATTTGGCTAGAAATCGTCAGGAGAAGATTTATTGGTCGTTATATCTTCAGCGTGGCTTATTGCGGCATATCCGGATCCAAATAATAGGAAAACTTCAATATTAGCTTCCAGAATATGGTGTACTACCATCTTTTACCACCGTATTAGTACGTCAATCAAGCCTAAATAGACGTTTATTTGCTTTTAATGTAGGGCAGGAAACCTTCCTTTTATGTTCCTTTCTTTAGCACATACTCTCTTGTTAACTATGTGAATTTCGCCTGATCCTTATGAAAATAGTTTTTTCAATAGATAATATAACTTCAATTCACTTTTCACAATGAGCAAGGACTGGTTATCAAAGGATGTAGATATTGTACCTAGCAAGGATATTACACCTTCTTCATCATGAAAACTTTTATCATGTAAGAAACGTGGTAGTTCGTATATTGGGCACTTTTACGAAGGAATAAACAATGAACCATCTACCTCAATATTTTCCTGCCTACAAGGAATTCGTGTTAAAGTATTTCTTCAATACACTTCTGGTTTTTTATAGTCCACTATGTATATCATCACGTATATTTCATTGACACTATAATTGGGAAATCTTAGTTTGTGAAGCGCTTTCGATATTTATATATTTATACAAATAAACACAAAGATGATATTGAGCAATATCAATATCAACTGAGTTCTTTATCTCCATCTGTGCAACGTATTCCTCGAATTAGCTGTCAAAGTAGATAGAGGCTCTCGTGTATAATTTGTTCACATTCAATTAGGTCAAACTCGATAGGCGAAAATATAAATGTGTTGTTCATCGATAAACTTTTTCATTGTATGAAGTAAAATGTGAAATATTATTTTTTTAAAATTGTGTATGATTCATGTTCGTCCGTTAACCGGTCAAAACCATGAGTAATTGTTATGGGGTCGGGCAGAAAAGAACGTGACACTCTACAGCAATATCCAATCATAATTATATATATATATTTTTTTTTTCCAGTGTAGAGGTGGACCTATTATTGATAGTCGTTATGTTATAGCACAAAAAATATAAAAAAAAATTGTGTGTGTCAGCTCCGACTCACGACTGGAGTTTATTCCTTAAGTTCGATAGTCTAACCAGACGCAAAAAGAGTTTATTTAACTTAAAAAAGATTGGTTGATTACCAGAATATTTTGGGCTTCCTTCATTATTTTTTTTTTAATCTGTAAGCTCGCTGTCTCTCGGCTGGAGTTTTTGGAGGTTTAGATTTTTTCCTAGTCAAAAAATATAAAAAAAAAAATAGAAAATTTATAAATGCATAATTATAAAAAATTTAACCGACTAAGAAAATTGATAAAAAAGGTTTTTATAAACATTTTTTTAAATTATTATAATTAATTTTTTATTTAAAATATAATATTATCTTAATAATTAACAAAAATGGTTATAAAAAGATAATTAAGTCACTAAATCTTTTACATACAATAATAAATAGTACATGAAAATTATTTAAATAAGCTAAAAAATAACTTTTCGAAAGAAAATTATATAAAAACATTATTATAATGAAAAAATATTGTCGATTTTTCTGATAATATTATCGAATTATTGACTACAGTTGTTAATATTTAAAAATTATTTATATAATAAATCATAATAACGTGGAAGAAAAAATTAATTTTTGGTTAGGTTAGAAATTTTCTATTTTACGTGGATGCGCTCGATAATTCATATTGGATTGATTATCTAATTTTATGTGTTGTTTTCAAATATATATTTATATGAACTACATCGATAATTATTAAAATATTTAATAAATACAAATTGCACATGCTCATACATATAATACATGAATTATAACGTACCTTGCAACCACGTGTTTGTTAGATGTTCCGGCAATATAATCTACACCTCTTTCTGCCATAGTTATTTGAAAATACTTTCAGTTCACTTTAGCGGAACACAATGATAAAAATTAAAACTTCACAATAACAATATTAATTAGTGATATTTATAATAAAAACAGCAATATAAGTATGTTGACACTGATAATTTAGAAAGTTGCGCACCAAAAACGTAACGAGGTCATTCATCGATAGATTTTACTCCTCAAATTTTTCTCATACCGGGCCCCTTATATATGCAAATCGATTCTTAAGGAGTAAACTACAAAAAACTATATATTTAACCTGTTCCGTTAAATCTATGAGAAAAGCGTAGAGGATACTATTGTCTTTGATTTTTAATGTAATGGAGAATAGTTCACATCAATGGAATACGGGAAATTCCATTTACAATTGAATCGTTTATTTCAAAAGCTCGTCAACTGACATTTTATCCAAATTATTACATATTCTGGAAATTTTATGCAAATACACAGTTTTATGCAGAAGCCTGTCATTTGTCATGTCTCCATATGGGTTTTTTCTAGCATAGAATATTGAGTTTAGTGCAGAAACCCGTCAACCGGCGTCACTTGACGTGTTTCTGCAGTAAATTTTAGTCTCGTGGTAACACTGGTTATTATCGCTTAACCTGTTGCATCACTGTTTTTATGTGTTCTTTTCTGCTTTTTGTAATTCTCATGATGATGGTAGAAAATGGGCGATATTACGCTATAGCAACAAATTCAACAAATGTCAGCGCCAACCAAGTGAGAAACTGAAATTTTTATTTGAATACTAATGAATTGTATTCATTTCTGTAAATATTGTACTTTGGAAATGGGTAGAAATGAATACTGATACTTAACGTCATCTCTGTATAATAAAATTATATTCATGTTATCAATACCTAAGAACAAAGTAATTTTAGGTAACCATTCTAAACCGTTAAATACTACAAATAAATTACATTAGTCCTTAGTAAATACAAAAAGCGTTCCCATTACAATGTTTCCAATTTTGGGAAAGAGAAAGCGGTCACAGGGCGATAGATTCGGCGAAGAAGGTGGTTTTGGTAACACCGAAGTGTTTTAGATACTTAAAAGAGCGTCATACTAAAAGCGCAGTGGCAGTAATGAAGCACACAATTGTTGGCGATGCTCGGTCGCACTTTTCATCTTTTTTCGAAGTCTATCAACCACTAGGAACAGTCCAAAGGAACTTGTTATCTTTATGGACCATTTCGCGACTATCAAAGAAGCTTGAATTATTTGATCATACCCACTGTTGACTGTGATGTTTCATTTCTGCTTTTTCCAAATGTAAGCTGACAGTTAACGTCACTTCTGTATACTAAAATCATCGTACTCCATGTAATCGATACGAAAGAACGAAATAATGTCAGGCAACCATACTAAAACGTTAAATACGACAAATAAATTACATTATTCAATGTTTTCGTATTCTGTCTTTGAACCACAGAAAAACTTGATTGCAGGATGGAGATCTGGAAATTAGGAAATAAGAGGACCTATCGAATTGATTCCCTTTTGTCCTAATACGAGTTTTCTGGGTACTCTAGTAATTCTGGGAGTCTTTGATTAAAACTTCCGACAGCGCGTGTTGCCCACAGTTGCTTAAAAGTCCTTAATAAATACAAAAAGCGTTCCTGTTACGAAGAGAAAGCGGTCACAGGGCAATAGATTCTATGATAACGGTGGTTTTGGTAACGCCGAAATGTTTCAGATACTAAAAACAGCGTCACACTAAAAGCGCAGTGACAGTAATGAAGCACAGATATGTTGGAGATGCTAGGTCTCACTCTTCCTCTTTTTTCAAAGTCTATCAACCACTAGGTACAGTCCAAATGAAAGGAACTCGTTATCTTTATGGATCACTTCGCGATTATCAAAGAAGCTTGAATTATTTGATTATATCCACTGTTGGCTATGATGTTTCAATTCTGCATTTCCAAAATAGTCTTCTGTGATTAATATTCGATATTGTTTCTACTCTTCTGACCATTTTCACCCAGCTCTTCTTAACACACGATTGACAGATAACTTCCCGTAGTTTTCTTTCGACATTGCATAAGCTTTTATGGCAGGAAATTTCAGGTTAACACGTTGTATATGAAAAAGAATTATCTTTGCATCAAATTATCAACTGCATAAGAACAGTAGTGATTTGGAGCACCCTCCTGTGAACTTCTCATCATAACAATGATAACAATTCTCCGAAAGCATAATATAGTTTTCAAACAGATATCTATTCAAATCCTTGTAATTATCTTCTAAGATTCGAAGCACTATCCAGAAGCGTGCCGTGTTGAAGAACAATAATCTACTTCATTGAAGTTATTATTATAGAAATATTATACAAATGGAGGGAACTTGAAACTTGAAAAGTTTTCTAGATTCCTAATTAGAGCACTTCATATAAAGTAATGAAAAGAAAAGGTTTCCTTATTAAATTTCTCAGCAGAGAATAGCTAGATGAGGTTCATACACTATTATACATTGCATGTAATTACTTCGGAAATTTCATGCTCGTACACTAATTTGTTAACGTATTACCTAATTATATTACATGACTAGACTGAGTACTCAACAGCAACAAGAAAATTCTGTATGAAAATTATGAAACAAGTTAACCTCCATAAATGTTAACATAATCCTAGATAACAGGATGAGATATTATCAAGCTTACAGTCTACATCATCGTTCAGAAATTTTGTGTGTTCATAATAATGCATACAATAGAGAAACTTTGGAAATTGTTATGCAAAAAGTTGTTTAGCGAGAAGCTAGCAAACCGTAAATTGGTCGCGTTATGTTAGAATTTATTTGAGCGTTGTTATAGATTACTTCTAGAGACAAATTGTTGAGGTAATACTAAATTGAATATAGAACAAAGTTTGAACATCTTTTTGAAATATAATACTAGTTCACAAATTTCGAATTTCTTATATATCCCGAAACAAAAGATGTGTCAAGATACTTGACCTGAAAGGAAAGAAAAAACAGAAATGGAAAGCATTCAATGAGGTTGTGGAAGAGTTTTGGAGAATAAAAAAGTGAAAACTATGGAAACGTTGTATCTTATTTCATTAGTTAGATGTGAATATGTCATTGAACATTCATTCTCTACATTCTCATTTGAACTTTTTCCCTGACAACTTGAGAGTTATGACTGATGAGCAGGAGGAGCGTTATCATTAAGATTTGAAAATTGAAGAAGTCGTGAGGTATTTCTCCAAACCAGACGTGACAGAAAATTATTATTCATCATTCTAGCTATTAACTAAGTAAACAATAATCAAAAACTTTCTGCTGGGGTATAAGAACCGTTTGAGCTATTGTTCTATATCATAGCTTATAAACTTAATTCATAATAGTTCCCAAACATTACCTGAAAACTTTACCTGTCCAGTAATGCTGCTATATTTGTTCAACACATCAAAACAACCCACTATCAATATCTTACAGAAATCACTCAACACAACATTTTTTATGTTTCTAGAGAAAGAATTAGTGAGATAACCTAACCAAGAATCAGGTGGAAAGTAAAATTAGATATGCCAACCATACAATGCGGTCCATATGTATATGTAGAATAAATTCAATTTAAGCGTCATTTTGGACTATGTGAAAAAACTAGGTCCATTTTTATTCTATATATGAGAATATTACCCCTATCCAACACCCCTTCTTAATTATAAGCACCCCCTCGAAAATTTTAAATTAGAAAGGAAGTCGTGTGGCACCTTGTTGGAAGGGGATTTTAGTCCACTGCTCAGCAATTTAAATTTTTGTTAATTTGATGCAATCCTAACTCAAAAAAATGGTTTTTGAGATGTAAGATTTTGATTTTGTCTCTATCAGAAATATTCACGTGGAATGAAGATAATATCGCAATATATCCAAATTTCTGAAGTGACGATATTCTCGTTGATATTAGATTTTCATATTTATAAAGAATCCATTTCTTGACCTTCATGCTTTGGCTAAATTTTTAATATATTCAGTTTTTGATCGTATTTACCGGAACAAATAATTTCTTAGATTATTTATGGAGGAACCTGTTCATATAGTATCTACATTATTTCGTCTTCTTCATCTAGTTCGAGTTCATCTACTTGTACTAAGCTAAAAAATTCCAAAGACGTCAACAATATCACATTATTAGCTAATTTCACAAGGATAGAATTGTAGCTAATCGCGAAATTGCCTATTATGTTAACTGCACTGTAATAACATGTATTGTATTTGGGCAGAAGTTAGTCGAATAAACAGTCAACCGATGCGTGCTTCCAAGCATCAAGTTATTGGCTCAGGGTAACTAGATTTATGAGATAATTTTGTTGCTCAAATTGCTGACCAATAGTTTCTATAGGAAGTTAGACCAGTTATCAGGCGTACATTACATCGCCTGATATTATACTACGGTACATATTATACTATGGTATCTTTTCATACCGTTCACAATTAGTGCTTCCTTTTCCTGCTAACCGTTATCCTCGACGTTTGAGATGATACAGAGAATGACAGAAGGGCATTATATCGTCTTAAGAGAAGATTAGTGATTATAATTAGATGCATATGATGGCTATAGAAGGATAAGCCACTGACTCCCGATATGATTAAGTTCGCTTGTGTACACAGGACTGTTGCAATATTAGTTTGGAAGCTATTGCTTAAGGTAACCCATAATCACTTCCGCCACATCTAAATAGACAGCACAAAGTTCTTTTTGAACAACGCACCGCACATTCACATGCTGCACATAGAACTATGGAGTTTCCCCAAAAATCTGTCGTTAATATTTTTGTCATTTATTTAGACTGGAGAAATTGATCACTGAAATTGAGGTTGGCGATATTCATACTTAATATACTGTTTACAGCACCACAGTTTACCTTCAGTCTCTGAGGACGATAACTTGGTTATCGAAACGCTCGTCAGACAGTGTAATCGTGAGTGTTGATGTAGTGGTGGTTTAATCAGTATATTCAGTATAGATAAATTCATGATATTCACGTTATTGTGAAGCACATGAAGCAATTATTGAGGCGAAAAAAAGGATCTTACCTCCAAATTTTGCGAGAAATTTTCTAATTAGGCTCATCTTACCTTTAACTTCAGAAGTGAAAATAATCTGAGCTCCGCCTATTCATTTTAAGTGGTGTAAACAACCCCTTAATGGAAAAATTAACATTAAATCATTTCATGTGTTTAATATTAAGGGGTGAAATGGTGAAGTGTTTTCTAAAACAATTACCTCATGAGAAAATCATTTTCAACTCCATGAAAACATTACAACCCTTGCAAGCAATCCCTAAATTGAAAAAATCACAAAAAATTACTTTGGTATGACATAAAAAGTCCCCTTGATAAAAAATTGTTTAAAAAATTTCTTTTGATGAAATGGAAAGCATTCAAATGTTATTTCACATTCTCGAAAATGATTATCATATTCTCAAGCTTTTCAACCCTTAAAACTACCCCTAAATTGGAACAGTAAATATATATAATTACACATTTAAAAATAATTTAATCATAGAGTAAGAAATCACCAATTATTGAATAAAATATAAACTTGTCAAGTTGTCTAAAACTGTACCAGATATATCTATATATAGTAATACATTTTTAGAAATTCTGCAGCAAGACTCAATGTCATGATGGATAATGTTGGAAATGCTGAAAAAGTTCTTGCTTCAGTTTTTTGGGATTGCCATGTAGTAATCATGATTGATTTTTTGGATAAGGGTAGAACAATAGCTGGAGATTACTATTTAACATTACTGACCACTCTACGAAAAGTAAAGACGCAGAAAGCTATCCAAAGGTGTTTTGTTTTTGCAGGACAACGCCCCTGCGCACAAATCTCATGTTGCCATGCAAAAAATTCGAGATTTAGGGTTGGAATTACTAGAACACCCCCCTTATTCACCAGATTTGGCTCCGTCCGACTATCATCTCTTTTCTCAATTGAATTTTCTTCCAAAGAGGATGTAATAAAATATGTGGAGGTTTGTGATATGTGGTTGAGTAATAAAATATTTTGACATTGAAATTTTGTTTGGTTCTATAGTAGGCTAAGAATTTTTCAATATATCCTCGTAGTATGTATATTGATGTTGACGGAACATATCACAATTAACAGAACAAAATGGTGAATCTAAGTACCTGGTAAAACGATTTGAATATTTCGTATGCGCGCCTTTATTTCGTGATGTTTATCACACAATAATTCACTTTATGAATGCTTAAAGTTGATAATAATTTAGTTTATTTTTATCGGATGTTTGTAGTGAACACGATCACTCAATAAACTTTAGAGCTTTGGAAATTTTGATGTTTTCAAATTCAACTCAAACATTGCGACAAAAATTTCATTCTAGAATAACTTTGCAAATATGAGAGATACAACAAAGTTGTTTATTATTATTAAGCTCTCTACTAAAGAGGTTAATTGCCAATTTTTCCGTATCTCGTTTAGTTTTTGTGATATAGCGGAAATAAAAACATTTTAATATATATATATATATATATATATATATATATATATATATATATATATATATATATATATATATATATATATATATAAATATTTTTCACATTCTAACGCTCATATAACGCTATATAATATGTACGACCGAAAGATAATTTGATTATAAGAATAATAGCAAGTTATCCTTATTTTTCCTGGTAACCCACTTATTTCGAAGGTAATGCGAAAAAATTATTTTGATAATCACTATCGACTGATGTGACAATGTTTCCCATCATAGAATAGTTCTCTAAAGTATTTAACATATACGAGTAGATACGGTGGATGAAGCGCGGTTAGATTCATTAATCCAACTTTATATAGCAGACAGTACTGATGACATTTTTTCCGAAAGATTCGTATTATAATTGCTTATCACCTTGCACTTGTGAACTGCTCTAAGATTATACAGGAGCTTCTACATCACTGCTCTGATGCTATAGCTTAGACATCAATGACGAAGAATACAAGCTACTCCGGTTCCTCCAATGGTGTCAATTAAATGGTAATAAACTAATGGAAACTTCTGGTAAAACCAGTAAAGATGACGACGATGATTCTGAATCAGATATATAGACTTAACAGTCAATATAAAAGTCATTTCACATTATTAGAATCAATTTACTTAATTTTCATATACATTTATGTTTCTTAATATTGTAAATATTTTAGGTATTTGGAAGAGAAACATAAACAAACCTATCAAAATGTCTAAGAAATGAGAAATTGGAGATAGAGACTTGTGACAGTTCTATCTCTTCGAAATTTATTTTGCGTTTATCCGTCATTTATCCATGATTCATCTTTCGTCTTATTCATACTACAATATCTTTCCTTATATTAAAAAAGGCATCCTAGAATGTTTTTTCCAGCGAAACCTATTTCTTTTCCATACTGTGCTTCAACTCAGTTCAGGGCAATCCTTATCACCTTGAAACTTGACATGAGCTTTCTATATTGTCGGAAATCCCTTCAGAAATTCCTCAAGAAAACAAATAATGTATTTTCGCCACATACCTCTTATTCAATAAATCTTTAAATCGTTGATTTCCCAACACCCCAATCACTGATTCCACTTCTACATTCTGTGAAGGATATGGAGTAACATAAAAACGTATTTTCGGTGAGATTTGTCGGGAATAGATTCTTGGAAAATTGGAAAAAAACAAAATTTCAAAGTTTTATTGGCAAACAGATACTCATAGATCTTCTGAAACGGCCATGTAATGTTTAATACACAAGCCTTTTAAGCAGTCCAAACCTTTTTCTATTGTTTTGTAGAGCTTATGGTTACAACAGACCAATGAAATATTGAGATTGAGTTTTGGATTAGTAAGTAGGTTTTATTACTCTGGTGCAGAGATAGGGAAGATTCTTTGTGTATATTTGAAATGAAGAAGTTTCAATAGAGAGGCAGATTTATTGCAGCTAGCCTTGATATAGGGGTTGCTTCTCTGAAGGGCCGAGGTACCCATTGGTACAGAAAAATAGACTATAAAAACAAGATATTTTTTTGTGGCGAGCCGGTATAAATATCCTACGCTTCTGGTTTTATCTATTTGTCGGTTAATGATTATTCATTTTCAAAATTAATTAACGTCAATATAAATTATGATAATTGTATAACACCTCCTCGAACCCGAACTAAGTCTCTGCGTGTTTCCACCATTGTTTATCAATGCGGAATAGAACAAACCCGACATTTTTATTGAAAAAATTTATGAATAGTCGACACGGTGGGCCACATGTCTACTCGACGTAATAAATTTAAAATTAATTCAAGTTCTCCATGCAATCAGCAGCGTCGGTAGAGACCGGCCACGATCGGAAATAAGATTGATGAGAATGGGGTGCGGGAAAGATAAATCGCAGTCATTAATTCCACAAAAAGAATTAAAATTCTCGGTCCATCTAAATACACGAGTACGAAGAATTTTACGTTTATGTAATGCCATGAAATGTATAAACATTAATTTCGCTTTAACATTTTTATCACATCTCTCAAACTCGCTTTTGGTATATAGAACACGTGATAACGATAAAAGACAAACTACATTAGGCCTATATATATATATATATATATATATATATATATATATATATATATATATATATATATATATATATATATATATATATATATAACAACGTCATGACGCTACACATTATTCAAAACTCAGAATCTTGTTAAGAAAATATATGTGATTTAGAAGAATTTAGAAAATTTAAAAAATGTCATATTTTCCAAACAAAACATTTTTTGCACAAAACTACTCCAATTCTGCTCATGATATATTACAAGTGAATTTAATTTTCAATCTCATTGGAGGGATGGTAACATATATTTCTATGGGTTCATGAAATCATGAGATGTTCATATTCATGTTCTATAAAAACAGCAATTAATTACATTTAGTTACCTTCTCACATTGATATCATGGGGTAAAGAACTAGCAGACCAAGAGGAAAAAACTGCTCCAACCTACGAGGTCTGGCTATCAAATAACGAGACTGGTTACGAAATAGGGTTTTATCATAAAAATTATTCTAAATTCTAATGCTCCTCTTCAATATACTCCCCTCTCCTCGCCACTAAACTTTCCATTGATCGAAGCAGTGATGGAAGTCTTCTTTGCCTTTAGAAGCTGTGCCGTTTTTTTGCTTCACCGCTTCCATCGACTCAAATCGGGTCCCTTTGAAAGTATCAGTTAGAAATCTTTTCCCAACCTTTCAAGGAAATCTGAGCAGATCCGTTGACAAAAGAGCTTCTTGTCAGGAGTCAGATTTTTTGGCACCGACTTCGCACAGACTTTTGTCATGTTTAATTCCTCGGTTGAAATTTTTCTTATCGTTTCTTTATCGGTGTTTACAGCCTCGAAAATAATCCAGATGCTCATTCGACGATCTGCACGCACAATTTGGTTGATTTTGCCCACTGTTTCCGGAGTGGAAATAGTCACAGAGCGATCTGGGCGAAATTTGAGATTAATATATATATATATATATATAATTAATAATTAAGAAACCTGTTTTGGGACCTGCAGAGACAAGATATCTAGATACCCAACGCACTACTCATTTTTTATCCCACCCGTCTAGGCCACCCTCTAGGTGCGCAGTCTCTTTATTTAATAGCCAGACCTCGTATACCCTCTTGCAGAAAATAATTAACTACGAGAATGGGAATTAAGATAGAAAATAAGTTATAATTGGCGATGAGTAAGATGCTGATTAGAAACTGAGAAAATTGGACGACGGATATGCAAAATGGGGTATGAATGTAAATATCTCAAAAACAGAATATCTGACAGTAGGAAGCATACGAGACTTCGGAAGATGAATCAACAAAACAACAGTAAAGGATAAGAAATAGAGTACAACAAGGGGAAAAAGCCACACAAATTTTGACTTCATTGCTTTGCTCAGAAAAATTAAACTAAACACAAAAATGACAATATATGACGGATAAACGAGAGAAAATAATAGAGGCTGTGGAGATGGATTACTTGAAAAAATCGTGCAGGAGATCCGGAACACAGCATATACCAAATGATGATATACGACTAAGAACAAGTCGAGTATACGCAACTTTAGAGAAAATACAGACTAAGCAACTGTTCTGGTAAGGACATATGATGAGGATGGAGCAGATGAGGAGAATCCTCAATGACCTGGAAGGAAGGAATTGAACAAAATGTGAAAGACAGCGATATCCATGAAAACGAGTGAATAGATAGAAAAGCGTGGCACATGAAATACGGGATACAGCAAAGAAAGCTGTATCTATATTTCTAATTCTTCAAATAAGCGCAAATTACTTCAATCTATAGAACAATTGTACACTCATAGTCTGTTAATGTATGTCCTCCTAACGGTGAAGATGATGTTCTCATGGAAGGGAGTTCAAAGGTTTCTGTGGCTACTGATGGAACTACATGGAGAGTGTTTATCAGAGATGTCTGTAAGATACGTGCTCTGCTGAAAATGTTTAACATACTGCACCTCTATCTTAGCTCTTTACGCTACGCTAAACATTATCAAAAAATTACGTCTTAGATCATTACGATTGAGTCAGAGACTAAATAATGAATTTACTCGCAACTTAGATATTTCGGTTTTTCACATGTCTGCCTCTTTCTATCCAAAATAATTGTAGATCCAAAAATTTATCTGGTGTTTCATACAATATTTGCCTTATAGACCTGATAAATTCAGCATGAGACTTTGGACATATAAGGACATACGAAAAAAATATTTCATGAATGAATTTCTATATCTAGGTAGTTAATTTTCGCCTAAGCAGACGTTTATATGCTAAGCAGAAGGGTCATTCAATGTAGAATCCAATTTAGCATGGTTCAGTGTGAATGAAGCTAAAAAGGAGTCATGTCGTGCAGACAAGACCACGCAGACAAGGTAGTGTTTACTGTAGATAGCTACACCTTCAAGCGTATTGATAACTTCAAATACCTTGGCTCTCTCAAAACTAATAACAACAAGAATGCACTGGAGAAGAAGAAGAAAGTGAAAGCTGGCGTGTTACAGCGTCCAGAAGATGCTGAAGAGAAGATCTGAGACCCAGCTCGTGGAAGAGAAAAGATCAACGATAATGGCGCATCCGTACTAACGCTTAGATTAACGCTCTCTATGGAGAGCCTGGCCTGGTAATAGAGATCAGAGGTCCGAGACTAAGATGGCTTGGTCACGCAACAGATGCCGGAGGGTTGAGGAGTCAGACGCCGGAAGGCCGCATATTACCAGGACGTCAATGCATAGAATGGCAGGAAGACGTTGAACAGAATCTAAAAGAACCAAGCATCCGAAACTGTGGAAAAAAGGATAATATCGAGATTAATGGAGGACACTTGTCCATTTTGATATCTCATCATAAATATAAAATGAATCTTAAGTACATACATAACAATTTCTTATAACATTGATTACTATACTTCTCATTATTAACATAATTACTTATTAAGTATCGACGGACGTTAGAAGAAATAAATGGAGATGAGTGAATGATTATTTAAGTATAACTACGTACTTATAATGATATTTATTGGTAGATAATTTCCGACCCTCCTGGTATGAAAATTATATTCTGACATCACAGCTGCATGCACAAAAACTGTTAAATATTAATTACCGACCTGTCGCTATAAAAATTTCATATTGAAATTATTTTGTCCATAACTAATGGATTTATATTATCTTATAATGACAAATTTCCCTAATTTTTGAGATAATATAACAAGATATTTTGATATACGTATACTTTGGTGTTTGCTACGCTTCGTAAATTTTACAACTTTGTAGACATTATTACGGTATATAATTAGATTTTCATCGTTATGTGTATATATAGTGTGTCTTCTTCAAAATGAGTAGAATTTTAGTAATTCTAAGAAATTCAGGTCCGAGTTTTTGCAGTTATTTTCATAGATTATGAACGGAAATTTCAAATTTGAACCTAGTTTATTGATAATTGGCAAATCAGTTTTTCCTGATTAATCGTCCTGAAGATTCAAAATTGACTGCAGCGAGGCTGATATCAAAGATTCGTTAAGGAAATATGATGTCAGAATCTCATTTAACTAGTTGGAATTCAGATAAAGAATCTCGTCGTTTGTTGTTTGATACTGTGTTAACGAACCATGAAGTATCAAAAAAACATAAATTCATGATGAAAGTTATAGTTCTTATATTTATGGTGTATTTCTTGAATTTATGAATGTTCCCATCTAATTAAGAGTTTAAGTAGTGAAGTATTGTTAAGACCTCGTCAAAGTATTGCCATATGAAATTTGACAATGACGACAAGCCTTCTATAAGTTAACTCCTTTTGGAAATATATTGTATAACAGCTAAAATTTTTTACTATGAACCGTCACTGCCGAAAATATTTATATATAGTTTCCAATTCCACGGTATAATACATTTTTTTATATTTCCTTTTATTTACGCACCTTGAATATGTCTAACAAATTTTAAATTGATCCATCCATTATTCTGAAAGTAATTTTTGATATATCTGTTCTTTTACGAGGTCCTGTCTTATTGCTCGTAAAGAAATCTTTTAACTTAATAGCAATAATCCTAGGGCTCTATTTCTCAGCTAATGAGACAGTCAAGGGCAGACAAGACCCAAATTATTAGAAAATATATTCACATAGGTACATATTTTATCTTTCCTTTCGGGTTTTAACGTGGAAACGTGTGATAATGTGACAATTTTGATGTAATAAGTGTGTCTGCACATCAATTTATCAAAATGTGACGAGTCACTGTACTCGTTTATTAGTTTGTTGACATTTTGTTTGGCATTAAAGTTGTCGAGGAGGATAACGATTTGATGGAGAAGTAGGTTGAGAATTTATCACAATAATTATAGACGTTGGAATCCTTGGAAGAATAAGTACGAATAGACATTACAATTGTAAGGGTGAGTTGAGATATCAAAATTTTATGATGAATCATTGGTGTTAGAGTGACGAATGTAATAATACAAAGTGAGTTTTATGTGTGGAACGTCTCAATTATCTCAAAAACGGCTTGTACGATTTGTATAAATTTTTCTCTACTAGGGTTTTGCTGCACGGAGTGGAAACTTGGACTTTGAGAGCTCAAATGAGCCAAGAACTTGAGATATATAAGGTGTGGCTCTATAGACGGATCCTGAAGGTAAGCATCGAAGATTTGTGTTATGTCGCGAGGGACAGAGACGCATTTAAAAACATGATCTCCAACCTTCAATGAGAAAACGGCATGAGAAATAGAAGAAGAAAGGTCTCGTGTTACGGCCGGTATTATGGTGGTATTTACATTGTTGTCAGATATTTATTTTTTCTGGATAAATAATGAGCTTTGTTATTTCAAATGAATCACCCTGTATACTTTTAGAAATTCTTATTGTTTCTCATTAAATATTCCCTATACCTAAATACCATAATTTCGGAGTTATAGCTACATTTGCGTTATCTCCGCTAAAGTTAAAATAGTACATTTAGGTGACTATCACTACTACAATAACAAATTTGATGTTTCAATAAACGTAACAATGGATCGTCTATTTGAAAAAGAAAGAATTGATATTTTAATGATATTAGAATATGGTGATAGCCGTAGAAGTCAACAAGAAACTTTAATAATTTATATCCTAACCGAAATCCCATCAAGATATACTGTCAGTAAATTGGTAAAAAAGGTTAACAAAACTGATTCAGTAGAAGATTAATACAAAGAGAAAGGGCGCAGAAAACACTGCATTAACTGAAAACAAATCGTTAGATGTTTGTGTCCTGCTAGATACAGGGAACTACTACAGTTTCAATCGCATCCTCTAGCCTCAGTATACAAAATGTCACTCAGAAAATATGATCATGCCAAATAAACAAAAATAGTTACGAAGGCAAAGAGAAGTGAAGGATTTCATTAAAATTGGTTCTGAGAATTAGTACGGAACCTGAATGTATCAAAACAAAAATTGAAACTTTTGGGTTTGAGAATAAAAAGAAATATTGGCACCAATTGATACAAGTACAGCGCAGCTTGTAGAAGACAGGAATTTAAATTCTTACCATATTTCAATGGAGTTCAAGAACTTGTCCAGCATAATGTCATCGTTTTTGTTGATAGATGCAAAAGTAGTAGAAAGTTATGAGGCAAGTATTATTATTAAAAAACAATAATGAAACTAGTGGCTTACGTCAAATTATTTTGATATGGCCTTATTTTACTGATATCTAGTTTAACTAGTTTATCACAAATTTGATGATAACCTTGCTCCATTTATGTGTGAGATTATGGTGAAGCAACTTATTTACTAAAAAGATGTGAACCTTTGAGAAACTTCTTAACAGTCTGGAAAGCCATAAATCTACCGTTGGTGTTTTCCAGAGTTGCCCTTCAACTTACAACTTTCTGAATCGAGTTTATTTTCTAACGTATTCTTCGTTTTTGTAAACTTTTGTAAGAGACCCATTTTCATATAATTATATTATTTCGAATTACTAAGAGCTATAACGAGTTCTAATGATTACAAATAAAGAGTGTGATTCCTCATTTGAAATTATTACAAATTTCATACTTAACACAATGTTAACCTCTAAACTACACTGTAGATATTGTTGTGAAATATAGATGTGACAGATATTCGACTTGAAGGTAAAGTTTGTGACAAAAATGTTTCTGGAAAAAAATTTAACTTATGTTAGGCTCTGAAATTTCAGACATTGCTTCTAGTACTAGATTTATGTATTTAACTATACAATAATAGGAACGTATTATCCTTTGCTTCCTTATCCACCAGTTCTACCTCTTAGTTTCCTTCTGTGTCAGTGTACGAGGAGATCCAATTAAAAACTATATTATGTTGTTAGCTTATTCAAGTTGTAGTGGTCGCTGAATTAGGATTTCCAGAGAATGTATATCTCTTGAAAAATTTGGAATGATTTGAGAGAATCTATGGGTCAAAAGTGATTTTATTCGTTTTCAAAAACATCGATTCATTAAGCTCCATATATTCCATATAATTCATCATATAATCATCTTGAAATTTGCATTTGTTATTGCAAATAAGTGCAAAATTTCTAGGTTTATCAAGCGGGTCATTAAATAATGCCTATTGATATTTTAAATCACCTTTTTTCCTTTAGCCATCTATTGAGTTATTTATTCGTTGTTTATTTTATGAGTCAATGGCTGGTCAAAATTATGGGGTCCTGCTCTGGTGTAGCGGTAACCACATTTGGGTGTATTTTTGTGCTCCATCTCTTGTGGAGATTATTTGAATCACACTTTTTTTCATAGCCTTCACAAAGTTGTTGATTAGTTTAATGTGAAGCGTAGTTTTTGAGCTCTAGCCATACCAGTCTTTTTCACATTATGAGCAATTGGTTTAGCTTGTGACTTCACCATGATTTCTACAGAAATATAACAAATCACACTTCAAAACATGAATATAAACTAAATTAAACAATACATAATCCACTCTGGAAATATTCCTTTTGCTTATAAATAGAGGTCAATTTCACAACACCTCATAAAATTCATTAGCTTCAAATGAAAAAGTATTTAGAAGGACACATTGGAAATTGGTTATCAAGTTTGTAAAAATATTTGTTTTAAATGTGTTACAAAAATCGTGTAGGCAGTATTATTAATGAAACTTCTGTCAATAAAGGTGGTTTAAGTAAATAATAAAAAGTGATAATGATTAATTACTTGGAACATGTAATGGAAAATACGAAACATTTATTGTGGGTATTTCTCATTGAAAGTATGATAAATTAATCCAATTCATAGAATAAGAACTTTGTGATAGTATTGTTCCTCTTCAACGGGGTGTACATAAAACTTATCGGTTTACAATACATGCAGTTTATTCTCTTTCACTGAACTTTTTAGTCAAATGCATATGGCTTAGTGAACCTTTCTCCAATCAATTCATTTTTGGTTGTTTTACCGTTAATTAAGTATGTAGAATACATTTTCACTCATAAAATTCCAGAGTATTACTAAATCTAAATAATACTCGCTCAATGTTGCTTTATTTTGTTAAAGTCAGATAATCTCCATATATGACAGAAGGTAGATATTTTCCTCTTTCTTGTTGGATATTTACCATCGTAATAGAAAATGACTATAAGTTGATGGATTTCTTATCACTTACAATATTATCTTGATAAATGGATCAACAACGTTGAAAAATCAAAGAAAAAAATTGATCTAAAATAAATCTCCCAATTTATAATATCTTTTCACGAGACAGAATGTTATCAACCCGTAAGTCATTTTTTAACTTAGTAGTGCAAAAATGGGATAATCATTTCTAATAGAACTCTGACCGCAAGTTTTAAAATGGGTAAAACCAAGTAACTATTGGTTGAAACTAATGGATTAATCACAAGTTAATACTTCGACGTACCGTGGAGTATAACGTAAAAACATATGCATCCCCCAGGAGTTTAGGTGATAAAAACGTTTAGTGCGGCCTCGAGAAACCACAACCGCTGTAGGTTGTATTGATCAGTGACGAAAACAGAAAACAATAGAAAAAAACAGAGACTGTTTCTTGTTAAAGTCAGGACACAAATAAAACTAAGATATAGAAAGTATATGAAATCATCTCGTGTAGTTCTGACCTATGACAGCATAGTGCCAATATAACAAAATATCTTCTCCAGTAGATTAAGTAGAGAGGCTTCTGATCACCGAACTTATATCCCTGATCTACGATTGATCACACTCTCCACGAAATGATTGCGTTGTTAAGAGACACTTATTTGCACGAGGTATGACAAACAAAACCCTTTGTGTGAAAATTTCATCACGGCTTGTTTATGTTGAGTGTTCCAATCTAACCAATAGAAGTTCGGATTGGTTCATAGAATTGGAGTATATGTACATGTTCATTTCTTTCAAATTATTTCTTAACTAAGTAAATAGATAGTAGTCATACCACTCATTAGTATGATCCATGGTTTATTTATTACTTGGTTTTCTTTATTTCTTCATTTTCACTACGTAAACATTGAAAATATGGAAATTATTCTCCGAATCAACCAATAAATATTTCCCATTACATATATACTAACATTGTTTTTCCTGGTGTTGCTTACATGATTTCAAAGCAGCACTACAGATACAAAATTTTATAAAATTTTGTTAAATAATAGAGTCAAAGATGTTTCCGACTGAATTATTATGGATTTGTTCATGTACTACAACTTTAAATATGTAGCCGCCTCTAGACCTAGTAGGCCTAGGGTATTTGTACTACATCTCTTCCTAGAGTCACAAAGCGCTGATACTATTATTCATTACCGCTTAAGGGAGGTTATTTAGCTGTTGATATCGATCAACCCAAATATCCACTGGTGCCTACTGTCTCGGTACATGCTTAAATTATGTGTTTTACTCTCCTTTCCACAAAACTTTCCCACAGTCTCCGGCGTTTTTAATTCTCTCGTGGTTTTCATTCAAGTGAGAGTGTCACGTCAAAACCTCTCTCTCTCTCCAAGGAGCAGCTTGGGATGTCTAAAATCGGATGTAGACAGACATTCGAGTGCTTTGTCATAATTTTGATTTTCAGTTCTGCTTCCAAGTGATTGTTCTGATGAGACGCAATAACTTCGATACCAGACAACGTTTAGGTCTCTCTCCTTGCAATTGCAAACCGTTAGGGTTTCTATATATACCAAAAGGTTAGTTATTTCCTCATTTAAGAAGTAGATCATTTCAAAATATTGAAATTATTTTAAAAATAGAATATCAAATTATTGTATATTATGATTGTATATTATCAGGAGCTACGACTTAATTAGAACTGACTTATGGTTTGAAATGGTAAGCAAGGATATAGCCAGAAATCGTCTAAACCAAATAGCGGCGCTAACTGGTGTTGTTTTTTAATTTGGATTGGACATAAGCTTGTTACAACGCTCTGATGAAACTCAAAAATAAGTTAACCGTTACCCTTTTCTTTTCCAATTCCGACTCATCAGGGATGGAAATATCGACAAAAAATTACGTTCTTCGGGAGAGATGTTATTCAATGTTGGTAGCGGTATTAGTCGGAAATTGGTGGTGGTGGAAATTTCTGAACATTACAATTGGGGGTTATTCTCAGGAAATCGTAATTTCAATTATGAAAATTGTTACATCTTGTACCACAACAAGTTCCAGCCGACAAATGATAATTACTAAAAATATATAATAAGAAACAAGTCTATTGGATTACTAGCTATCAACAGTTTTGTATGATTCCTAATGTGTAAATCTACGGTAGACTGGTTTTCATTTATTATTCATTAGTCGGAGCCATGACTTATGAGAAAAAAATATCAAATTATCATTTAATTTCAGGGGCAAGGCCACTAGGTACTTGATTATATGCTTCTTTGATTGTTGAGCACCACTACTTTTGGAATTTGAATGTAGGATGTTGGTTTCTTTTGTTTCTCGTTTTCAAATATTTATGGTAAATAATAATAAGAATGTTATTACAATCGTGAAGCTAGACAATGCTTTGATAGAGATTTAAAATTAATTCACAACAACTGTGATAAAATTGGGAATTGTCAATTTGACAAAGAAAAAAGTTATACACATTAAGGGAAAGAGAAAATTTCATAGGTTACAGGAAAAAAACCATTTTTCAGTTAAATTACAAAACATTTATTTAAGAAAGAAGTAACTTTGCAGTGTAGTAATATTCTATTTTTCAATAGATATCCAAACATTCGTATTAATTTCAAATGCTTTTGGTAACTTTTATATATATAAACATTCATTCAAAATTTGCACACTCAGATGGTTTGAATAATTACTTCATTAACTTCCCCGTGTATTCATTCTACTATCACAAAATACAAGTAGTTTGAGCAATTGATGTTCCTGGATGACCAGCATCATTTATGTTCATATGACCCCACTCAAAAGCAGAGAACTATTTGCATTCCATGACACAAAGTACTTTTAGGATAATATTCTCGTACCTGTTTCTCGCTTTATTATTTGTCTTTTGTCCAAACATTTACCCAATAATATGAACAGTTTTCTCTGTAGGACTATTACAACTTAAATTGCTACAAAATGTATGTGAAAATTTGACATATGGTTTCAGAAAAATGTCGAAAACCAATAATATAATCAATCAACGTGATGCGAAACTACGTAGTGCGGTCCATGACTTCTTAGTCTAACATAAAAAGAAAAGTCTTAAATAAAAAAAAAACAGATTACTTCTCCACTATAAAAATATGATGTATTCTTAGGGTTAAAATGTTCGCACACCGCCTGTTTAATTTCATAGTCGCTGTTAAATATTCTAACCCATGACAGCCTAGAGGTTTTTAAACAAAAATATTCATACAGGGCCAGATCAGGGCTCTATGGTGGGTGTTTAATGTCTATTAAGTCACATTCGTGTACAGTTGCTTTGAAAAACGAAGCAGTTTGAACAGGAGCAATGTCATGAAGCAAGCGCAGCGCTTTTTTCGATAGTTTTTGACGCATCTGCATGAATAAAGAATAACATTATAAGAGAAAATTTTAACTCATAATCAACAACAAAGATGGTTCGGTGACGTCATATAATTAGTGAAGAATCATTATTTCGAAAGTTATATGAAAATGAAGATAGAATGGAATGAAAAAGAGATAAGATATCAGGAAACAGAAATAAAGATAAAGGAAAGGAAAAAATATGAAAAGCTGTGGTTAGAGCCCACGCAATCACTCAATTCCATCGAGCCTTACACTCATACAAGAGGTACAAATGTTTCAAGATTGGAGATTACATATTTTGTATGCCCCAGAGTAATGCGCAAATAAATAATGATTAATAGAAATATGTATTTTATTAGAAATTATTTTTTATATGAAATTATAAAAAATCACCGAAACTAGAATACATTGGTTGATTATATTCCTATATTATGAATTTACAATGAAACTAAATTCTGTCATAAATGTCAAACAGGGACATAACTAAGATATACGAGTAGGTATCATTATCGAGTAAATTGCATTTAGTATTAAGTATTATTCGATTTTTCAAATAACATTTATGGGACTTTGAGATAGACAAATAACAATAAATATTTATAATTGGATATGGCTTTATTGTTTTTCAAAATATTCTACATTAAAATTAATAGTAGAATAATAATAATAATAATAATAATAATAATAATAAGAAATCATTGGGTGTCAAACAAGGAGTATACGGCGGATAACCCAATAATTCGATGTTTTGACTGTTCAAAAACGTTTTTATTTGTTATAATAAGCGAAAGCCCGCATTGTCGTGGTAGAGAATGATTCTTTTGGACACTTCTGCCGAAGAAATGCTGGTGTACTACATTATGTATGTATCTTTTGGTCAAGATGAATGTCAAGTAAATGTAACTCAAATAGCACTCTTATAATAACACGTTCTGAGTACGTTCACCATTAACAGTGTCAAAATTTATGATGGCAATAACAGATTTGACATATTCACATCAGTGTTGCCATATCTCAAAACTTAATTGGCAACCCTTGTATACAGGCTATTTTATAACTTGAGAATATTAAAATTTAAGTTGTTAAAATTTTGTTATCAGGTTGGTTGTTTTATTTTTATAAAATTTTGTTGAAAGCTATTTGGAGTTTCAATTATTGGAGAATTTGAGAAATGACAGAAGAACAAGATGAAATATAGAAAAGCTGTCAAGATCCATGGAAGGAATAGGATTTTTACAGAAAAGAAGGGAAGCTGAGAATGAGATCAAAGTAATGGAACAAGAGACATAGAAAACGGAAGGTAGAATATCACGAAAACAAGCTATAATAAAGTTAGGAGCTAGAAATCACTGGTTATTGTACAACATATGCGATAATAATATTTATATTGGAGTTATAAACTGCTTCCAGTGAAATATACTATGGAAAAATGACTCAACTCGTTCCACGTGTTATTCAAAAATATCTCTTAACCTTGTATTTTCCCCAAAGCTGTTTTCTCCGATTCATAATTTCATTTCTCACTGGTTCTGTTTTATTTTAGTGTCTTTATTATGACTTCTATATTATTTGTATTCACAGAACTGTACTGCAGGTCTATCCGATCATGAAGCAGTATTAACAAAATTTTCGGTAAAATCCGATATTAAAAACACTGTTGTCTAACAAGTGACTGGAACATTCTCTCTGGTGATGTGAATTTCGAATATTTTAGATTAATGAAAACACTAACAAAGCTTCGCAATACAATTAATAACATCAGAAATAAATTTACATCTGGTACTAATAGACTTACATTAAAAATGTTTTGGAGTCTACCGGACTTTTCTTTTTTCCTAATTTTACCATCTTTCGTTTTTGGTTACTTGTGGTTTCTATCTTCAGCTACTACAATATTCTTCCGGTAAAGCTGATAGGAGAATATTTTCAATTTTCACTAGATCATTATCGTTATCATCAAAACAGTCGCCACTGTTTTGTTATTCAAAATTTTCTGGATAGTTTTTGACGATTTCGTTTATTTTCTAATTGTAACTCATTTTACT
Source organism: Diorhabda sublineata (assembly GCF_026230105.1). Taxonomy (NCBI): domain Eukaryota; kingdom Metazoa; phylum Arthropoda; class Insecta; order Coleoptera; family Chrysomelidae; genus Diorhabda; species Diorhabda sublineata. Next base: position 32,955,124 of record NC_079477.1, read on the forward strand.
CTATTTTTGCAAATTAATGCACTTGATTTCTTGTCTACTTGCTTAAAGTCTAACAATAAAACTAGAATTATTTATCTCGTAGCTACTTCGTAGCAAACCCCAATTAAAACCTAAAATTTCATTTAAAAACTTATAATAATTCAAAGTTTGGTATTGACGTCTATCTCTTTGTATTTGTATTTGAGAAATTATTGGTTTGAAATAAATCAAGTCTATTTTTGATGAAGTTTACAGAATTTTTGGTTTTGGAAGTAGATTGATCGAAGGAGACACATTTTATTGCTTCTTATATTTGCCTTACGAATCGTACGAATACCACGACTGACTGAAAATCATTTCATAAGGATGTATATTATATTACAAATTATTTAATCTCCCTATATAGTATATTATCATTTAATTGTTCAGTTAAGGCAATGTACAAGGTTAGATGACCCACACTTATAGAGACAATTAGTCATTTTTAATGAAGTTAAAATGTATTATAACAAGCGCTACGTCATGAAATTTTCCAACCCAGTTAGTCATACATTTCCCGTAATTTCCAGGTAAATTGTAATGGTGGGAAGCATTTTTGTAGAAATTTGCAATGTAAATTTTTAATTTGGAATACGTAGAATGAGTTACGGGTATAATTTTCCTAATTATATATTTATCCTTAATTAGAACAATATATTTGTTTTTTTTTTGTTCGACTGACTATTAATTTTTATTTATATAAAAACCATTTCGATGATATTCATCTACTGAAGCGTATTATTCATAGTTGTTGCTTATTATTCTTGATAAGATAATGAAGAAAAATGTTGATAAAAATCTTGGAAATTACAAAATTTTTTTTAAAGCCGAGAAAAATTGCTACAGGTTGAGGTTATTATCGATTCAATAATATACAAAATACCTAAAAAATAAGAGAATATCAATAAGATACCATTTTGGAGTTCATGTACTAGAATTATAAAAGATAAAAGTGGGACGTAATTAACTAAAGGAAATATCAAGAGCTTTTAATATAACAATATAAGAAGAGGAGATATTTGCAGAAGCAATGGAAGAATGACAAAGTTATATACAAGAATGACAAGAAAAAACTATTTAGACTCATTTTGATAACAAGAAACAAAAGTTTGAAGAATTGTCATGATTTTTGGATGGGATTTTGTTTGTTTTTGATTTAGTTTTGTGACTGGAGGAGCTTCATAAGATTAATTTCTCTATAGGTTCTGGTTTGAAATTCTTTTGGATGAGATTTTTTCGTGTCTGCTCCTCGTATCTGGTATAGGCCTAACTCAGAACTCAGAACTAGATTTCTAACGTGGCGTTCAATTACCAGTGGAAATTTCAAATTTAAAACTTAGTCAACTAGAAATTTCGATTCACTTGACTTTTCTGTGCGTTAATTCTTCCTCACATTTGAATATATATAAAAACAAAAGTACTAGTTTCAAGGGTTGAACCGAGATAGAATTTTGAAAATTCTCGACGTTTCGGAAATGGACCGATTCCGTAGTCTCAATCTGCCTACTCCACGCAAGAAATCACTTCTTTTTCCTGGTTGATTCCAAGACCTCATTCTGTCTATTCCACGGAATTTCGCCAAGGTTATGAAACGATAGGCTACCCTCAAATTCAACAATTTAAATGCTTTCAATTACACCGAACAATTTAATTTATTATTGGATACATTTCTCAACAATTTTACATTATTAATAGTGATTAGCAGTTCTCGAGTTTCTTGAACGTCCATATTTCAAATGAGCTATGTGCTCTTTAAAACCGACAACAATAGATTTCTTATCCTGCCCAATAGACTTCTCGTCACAATCACATCTAATTTCATATATACCACTCCTCTTCAAATTTGGTATTCTATTCTTAGGATTGCTCAACAATTGTTATAATATATTGTTGGATCCATAAAGCAATTTAAAACCCTGTCTGTTAAATATTCCTTTTCTATAAACAGGATTGAATGGTATCAGAGCAATTTTATCTTGCTTTTCAGTTTTAGTTTGGAAAAAAGTGATTCAACATAGAGATTTCTTAAATCTATGACGATCAATAAACCTATTCACATTCTTTTATCGTAATCGTTGGGTAGAGATACATCCTCAGTGAAGGTCTTTTCCTCATAGTATCTGTTCATTATTTTCCATTTCATAGGTGAATCAAATGATGGATATTTGAAATTCCAAAATGAATTCGTCTACGTTTGCCATCTTCGTATTGAATATGGCAAAATATTATACACACACCTGTACCATACCCTGGGTACATACTGCAACTCTCGACTGATTTATTTTTCAAAATGACTCATGAACAGTTCACCATAAACGGTGATATGCAGTTGCCCATTGCTCTCCCTTGTCTTGCTTGTAGAATTCATTTGTTAACTGTAAGTATTCTTCTATTATATCAGCTCTCAAATTATTAGATCTCTGTAAATCCTCAAGGTAATCCAAGGTCTGCGGGATCGGTACGCTGGGAAATAATGAACTTACTTGAAACTACTTCACTATCTTCAATTTCTGTAGTTTTATCTTTGTTGATCAGCTCTAACAAATTCCTTCCTGAAAAACTCTCAGTTTTGATGGGTAGAAATTGAAACTCGTCTGTTAACCACCTGGAAATATTATAACTGGGTGTACAAATTGTTGAAACAATAAATCTCAAATTGAACGTTTTCTAGTTTTCTAGTCAAAATATAATGTTGACACTGACAATTAGCGTATTTTTATTGATCAATACATCACCTACATCTTAAATATGAAATAGAAATAGAAATTTCCATTAAAATGCCTTGGACAAGAGACTTTCTTGGAGGAAACAACTCTACAACTTGGGATTAAACTAAGACAACTATAGTGGATAATTGGCGAAAAATCACAACAATCTGTCGAGAATAAATTATTGCTACACAAGAAAATACTTAAACCTATTGGGTATTATGGAATCCAGCTGTGGAGTTCAACGTCAAACATAAATTAAAGTAATGAGTGAAAAGTGCAATGAAAGACTTCAGTTTTACCCCAATCAATTGGCCAAAAACCTAGTGTTCTGAAATCGACTTATTGTGGTTTCTGACACAGTAAGATAAAAGTCATCGTTAAGTTTCTGTTTTAATTTCTTGAATAATTAGTAATTCGTTAATACTGAATTATTGTGAAGAATATTATTATTGGTACGAAGAATTTCAGGATTAGAGCGATTTCTTCTTAGTTGGCGCGTGCTATATTAGAAATTGGTCTAAAATAGAATTAATCAAATTAATATTTGATGAGGAGAAATATTTTGAATCAATGAATTTGGTTTTATTTTTTGTTATTTCGCATTGTATCAAAACTCATCGACTGTCCTAGATTTTGGAGTGTTCTATATTTGAAAACATATGTTAACAAAAATTATGTTCCAACCGTAATAAAAAAGAAGCCATAATAACAGCTGAACAAAAAAGTGTAAAACGTGTCACATGTCGAGAAAAAATTTGTTGAATTCTTTTTATCTCGTTACATAAAAGTCGACTGGGACCAAGGAAAGTGATTCATTTAGAAACATATTTCTTCTTGTCAAATCTCTCTCGGTATTGAAAACAAAAGAGTTTATTTGTTGGAATTCTGTTAAGATGGAAGTAAGTGATAACAAAAAATATTCTTCACCAGCGGAATCTTTGAAGATTTCTGTCGAGATAAGAAAAAAACTTTTCGAATAGATTCCGTCTAGTTATATGATCTAAATATATATTGTTCACATTTCTAAAAGAAAATGAATATACCTCTCAAAAATATTATAACATTATTTTTCTCAAATGAATCCCTCAAGGATATGCTTGTGGTCTATTGTATATAAACAGGATGTGGGGATGATTCGACCTTTCTAAGTCATTGTACTCGGTGGTGAAATAATATAGGTAATATATAAGCGGCCGTTCAGTTTACAGCCTTTCGGAAATATTTCAAATGGACAAGAAAACGGAAATAAAATACTGTCGTAGTTGTTATAAATTTTGCTTCTGTGATTATTGAAATGATAGAAGATGTTTCTAAATTCATTTTATAAGTTTTAATTAACCTCAATACATCAAATAGTCTTGCGCCTTAAGGATGGGGTTTCACGTTCACATGGTGCTGCTAGATGGCAGTACAAGGATAAACAACGATGAAACTGATGCAGTTTATACTTGGACAATTCATCAAAATTAAATATGTAAAATACGACATCTGAAGTTCTCTCTCTCAATCCTTCGGAAAATATTTTGACTGTCCTGTTGGGAATCAATATAAACCATGTACTTCACATATTGTTTGTAGTTCAAAGTTGTTTGGAAGATAAGTGATTATCAATTATAAGTTGAGGTCCATTGGATTTGCAACGACAGAATTTGTCGAGAATAAAAAGCCCACGCTAATGACTGCTACTTTTATATTATGAATAGGAGTAAATGATAAAGAAGTACAAGTGGAAAATTACTAAATATCCTAGATTTGGAACTTCTTCTGCTCCAATTGATCATGATATGAAAGTCGCTAGAATAACCAAAGTACCATTTTATTACTACCAAAGATAGTGATAGCGAAGATACCGAATAGCAATTATTCATTGATAGCTCAACAATCACTCGCATTAACAAAATTATAGCAGAGTTAAAATTTCCTTGAATCTTTAGCATAGTATAGCAAATATAATTGACAATTCTATATTCCACGGTTATTGCCTGAAAGAGTAGAAATTTTAACCGGAAAATAAAAATTGCAGTTTAAACCAATTGTTTAAGCGGACAAAGTGTTGATGCCATCTCTGTCCAATAAGGTAGGGTTGATAGAACATAAACGCAAGAGCATCAATTTTAACGGACTTTGGCACTACCGCGAAGCCTCAAATTCCAACGTCATCCGGCAGTTCTCAAATACCACATCCACTGCTCCTCTACTGACCACTCCGCAGATACTTGCAAATCCAAACTCATCTGTTTTTAAATTTAATGTATAGCTATGTGAAATACTACTTTCCTTTCCAATAAATCTAAATATACCAGACCACTTAAGTTACTCTCAATGAAAAAGGGACCAATTATCTTGTTGTTTATAATTCCAGCTCATACATTCAGTCTTTCGGGATATTGGGTGTCGAATCCACGAATCCAACGAGGATTGTTACTTGACCATTATCTACAATTATGCCGATTTTCGTTTCCATTAATACAAAAAGTGGCTTCATCGCTAAACTTAACATTACTTAAAAAATTTGTTGTAACATTTCTCCATCATTAGGTCTGCAAACTTTTCACGACTGTCAAAATCGACATCTAACAACTCTTGAGTCAACGTTACTTTGTATTGATGGAATTTATTTGTTTTCAGTGACGCAGTTTTTCTACACCCTGATTCGGATTAATCTTTCACTGAACTAGTTTTGTTAAATTTTTTTACTAATTTACTGACAGTACATCTGATAATGAGATTTCGGTTAGGATATAAATTATTAAAGATATTACACGTTTCTACGCCTATCACTATATCTTAATATCATTCAAATATCAATTACTCCTTTTTCAGATAAACGATCCATTGTGAGTTTCAATTAACTTCAACAATAATAATCTATTGAAACCTCAAATTTGTTACTGTAGCAGTCATAGTCAACTGAATGTATTATTCTAACTTCGGCGGAGATAACGCCTTTTGAAATAAATAAGTTCATGATATTTCCGGAGAAAGAGATCTGACACCAATGTACATACCACCATAATACCGGCCGTATGAAAAGACCCTTGCGCACAAAAATTTATGAAAACCGTACAACCCCTTTCCAAGTTAATTAAGGCGTTCCATATATAAAACTTATTCTAGTAATTAGTCAAGAGAAATTTTGCTGCTGCGCATATGATTTCCCATGTTTGTCATTGAAGAAATGTTCGTATCTAAACTCTAAAGCTCAGATGTTGAGTAAATATAAAAAAATGATTTACTCTCTAAAATCTTTCTGCTTTTAAATACAACTTAATTTAATAACTATTCTTGAAATTCACAACCTGCAAAAAAATGGTTACGAATTAGTGCTTTATGAATATATTTTTCTATTATTTGGCAGGTGTTTCTAACATAAATTTAATTGTTTCGACTGAGTTACAAGAATCGAGTAGACTAGTGTTATTATTGAAGAAACTCAAATATGAAAATGGGAAAACCAAAGTTTGTGCATAAGTACGAAAATGAACAATATAACGTCCCCTAAAATCGGTGATTCCATCGATAGTACATAATATGTAAAAACGTTTATTCCGAATCTTATCTATAATTATCTCAATTGCCTTCAAATATAAGGAATTAACGTCGTTTCTTCGTAGTATTGATTCACCTGGTACATTGAATTTGCAATATTTTTGGAAAAGACTTTGACAATGTGATGTTTGATGTCATCATTACGTGACATGAGTCTCAGTTGAAGCGTTGGAAGCGTTGAATAAATGCGAGTTGTGTTCAAATTTCATCTTACTCAATTTAGCAATTTGGACAGAGGTTTTCACGTGTTGGTCTATTTGAGAATCTCTGTCGCATGGATCCGCACTAAAAAAATCCTAAACTGAAAAATCAAATTGAGAAGCAACATTCGTAATACTTAGAAATAAATTCCTAACAAATAGATTCAACACAAACAACAAAATTTGAACAAAAACTGCTTCGAGTGCCAAATGATTCGAAGTCATGAAATTTTGTACGAAATCTTGTACATTTTTATTGCGTAGGCTGCTAAAAAAGATCTTGCTCTCTATTTATTTCTGTAATTTTTTGAAAAATAAAAAATACCTACCGATTTCGTTCCACCCACGTAGAACGTTATATTTTTCTCATATGTATACGTAGTTCTTTGAGAGGCTTAATTTGCACTAACGTAAAAAAGTTATTTTACTTATGAAAATTGATAAAATACTAAAACACGACAAAGCACAAGTTGATGTTATCTGTTAAAAGCTCAAAATAAATAAGAACCCACACAAATTGGTCTAAACTCTATGCAAGTCGCCCAACAGAATTCGAGGTTATGGGTTTACAACGAATTGTCTTCTTAGTTCTTGAGTACAGTAATAAAAGTAATTGCGTCGGAATAATAGGTTTGCAAAAATTGTTTTTGTTTTTAAACGCCTGTCAAAGCTCTACATATTTCAAAATTTGATTATGCACAACATGCTATTCAGGATGTATTCAAATATCTAAAAAAAATGCATACAATAAGTTAAATAAGTATATAAAATATGCGCAACACATATTTGGGTTTCTTCAGTTTTTATTGTATTTCAAATGCTTGTGGAATTTCGATTGAAACAAAGATTTATCCTTGAAGTTTTAATACAAATTACTACTTTTATGAAATATATCTTTTAAGATTATTGGTCATTTCCAATAAATGGTTTCCGACTCACCAACATCAGTAACCTTTCTCCCATGTTCGAACAAACTATAATTAATTTTATCTAGATTTCTATAAGAGAAAAGTCAATGAACAAAATAATTTCGAATTATTAAATCCTTTTTCCTGGTATAAGAAGTATTCATAGTTCAGTGACATCAGAAGCCAAATCAAAAGGCATTAGTGTCAGACGAAGTTCGACATTAAACGATACGGTGTTGCTATTTCTCGTAAATTTCTGAATATTTTTCGGTTCAAGTAACTGGTACGGTTTGCCAAAGTGTTCTGAACTGGAAAATATGCAAATTTACTGATAACCTTGTTTTCATTCGGAAAAAGCTGAGTATTGATGACACCAGAAATATCTGTAAAAATGCACTTTTAAAATATCGAAATTGCTCAGCAGCCATTTCAATTTGCGAAATTCACGAAGTATGTTATTTCTTCAGAAATATGGGAGTTTTATTTCCGAATAAAGATATGGTTTTGCTTCTCGATATGTAAATATCGAGGGAAGTTAAGTTAGGTACATCGTTGTTCCAACATTTTTACGTTCTTTTTGTTATAGTAAACAAACATTAAAGAATAGAAGAATAATGTTAAGGTTATTACAGAATAAAGAACTGGAAAATATATTTCGCCTTCACGTTATGTCAGTTATTGTTGTAATTTCCCTATATTATTTTTATTATAAATAGCATTTGAAACTAGATCAATATTTTCACGAGAAGTCTCACTATAATTATTTAATTTCATTCCAATTTTTTTACAGTTACAATAATGAATTTGCTCGAGTAGTTTAGCAGTAATTTTATTCGATATTATTAACGATAGTTTTTCACCTTCTCGCTTCTCATTTGAAAAGTCTGCTGTCAACAATTTTATTTATCAAAACATGGTAAAATTAATAGTTTTCATTTGGAATTGTCCTATTAATATAAGAAAGCAGCGTTTGCTCACTATCTAGTTTTTATGCCGTTAACTAGGATCTATCACAATCAACCAGAAACCAAAGAATCAAAAGATCAAAGGCCACACTCTCGTTGGTAAATTGCTAAAGAAAATTCACACAATTCATACACACGAACGCTGACGCATAGACACGCACAATCGAAATTGAACAAAACCATAAAATTAAATATATAGAGTTATCAATTGGTGACTCTAAAGAAGTGACAAAAAGTTTAAAACTGGCCGTCATGAGGTACACAAATGCTTTTGCCGTAAACTTCCGTATGCATATTTATTTGCTTTGCGAAGTTATTTGCTGATTTAAAGACACCATTATTCCCAGTTTAATGAAGAAGCGCCTTAAAGACTTGCTAAGTGCGAAATTTCCTCCTGGAAACTTGGCTTTGCTGGTTCTCCTTCGACTATATGTTGTGCTTAGTGTTTGTAAGTGGTAAGTAGAGTTTGAAAAGCAAGTTTTAACATATGATTTCGAATTTTTTTAGATAATCAGACGGAAAGCGGTAACAGCTGCTTCTAGTATCCGTTGAATTTAGTGCTCAACATTACTTTATTTTGTTTGAATAAAACACGTGTAACTTATAAAATCCAGAATTCACCTATACGTTACCAATGAATTGATGATGGCTTATATTATCACAAAAGATTTATACCACCGATCCAAACAAGATTTGATTCAATTGTTCACTGCAACTTTCACTTACGCCGCGATGTTTTGAACAGCAAATCAGAATCAGTCTTGATGTTGGTTAAATGCAGTCATGTGGTGCCAATCGTGAATTTGTATTGTTTAGACTTATTTATTATATTGAATATCTTATTTGCTATTTCAATCCAGCCTTATATAAGTTGATTTGTTACCAATCGGTAATAAATCCAGCTTGCAAATATTTAAAAGCAATTAAGTTTTGCAAAGCTTTCTGGGTGTAAAAACTAGTTCTTAATATCAAGTATGCAACAATTTTCATATTGGAAACTAGTGAAAAATGAGCTGGATTGGGAATAAAGCATTTTTCATTTAATGCAAAGAAGTTAACTCCATCTGAAGCTATAAGTTTGTTTTTAGAACTTCTAACATCATTTTCCAACCTTGAAAAGTAGTCATGTTTGATCAACTTGATTTATAAATTTGAATGCAATTGTGAAAACTATCGTCTAAAAAACTCCCGTATTTTAAGCTCGAAAAACTACATAGATGATACCAAAAAAAAAAAACATGTTTTATCATACTGAACACACTACTACTATACCAATACTTACAATTATGTATGACGCGAAGGTAAACTGTTTACTTTAAGTCTGTGAAGACCAATGGTTCTAAAAATTAAAATTAAGATGTAATATCAGTAGTATTAAAATTTTGTCTACTTATTTAGTATCTAAAAACACGTAGTGAATCACCAAACCCCCAAGCAGTTGTAGTTATGAAGCTACAATGAAGTTCCACCATGAATGGCAATAGTACCAATGTTATTTTATGGAATAGCTGTGTCGGTAGAAAAATGCGACATGGAAAATCGATTCTCCTTGGTATTGGCCTCCAGAAGCGAACAGTTCTAGCAATTAATTTTCATCATTAATCTATTAAACAGACCCGTCCAACCGGAGAGAAAGTCTGTTTGTCTTGGAATTCGCTATCAATAGGATGTATTGGCATGACACCGTCGACGTCTTCCGTAGATTGTATTTATACGGTTGGCTTTTTATTCTAGTTTTTCTTCGAGTGTTAAATGAGTTTTTTTTCGTTGCTTTGGATTTTGTCGACTCCTGGAAAACCCATTTCGTGCGCAAGGTACCTATTTTCTGATGTAGTGGATTATATTTATATACGATACGTACATGAACATCATACAAAAACATTATCAATAGAAATAATACTTATACCTAATCTGAAAAACTTTTAAATTGTCTCGAGGATATCAATAAACAGCTCAATTCTAAAATTAACGTGGACAAAGAAGACACTTTTGATGATACGTTCGGCAGGTATTTATCCATTTTTCCCACGGAAGCTTGAAATTTTTGTAAGATAGATATATTAGAAAACTACACGTGTACCAAATTTGATTTAAATCAGTGTAGTAGTTTCTACATAATTGAGTAACAAACATCGAAACTTTCACATTTATAATATTAGTAGGATTAGTTTAGTGACGCTAATGTATTATATTTGAGAAATAAGAGAAAAAAGAAGCAGAAAATACCGCTACTCAGTAGAAATACTCTTAAATAGGAAATTCTAATTGACTTAATTACCGGTTTTCGTCGTGTTATTCTTCTTTAATATTAATTGCTTTCCCCGCTGGGGATTTCTATTTTGTATTCATCGAGTCAAGTATACTTTTCGCTCCATTTCTCAGGTAGCTACTGCTCACCGGATTAAGAACTGTCATTAATTAACAAAATGACGTTTCAAGGAACTCCAAACAATCGCTTCTTTTGAGACCTAGAATCTTTCTCATTGAAATAACAAATTAAACCTTTGAAATATTCCGAGAGAAAAAATTTCATTTGGTTTGATAAGGAAGAAATTGAAATTGGAATAATATACAGAGCACTGAAAATGTTGTGACCCAGATAAGAATTGGATACTGCAAAATAACATGCCGCACGTTAACCTATTATAGGGGGATAACGTGAATTTATTACTTTCAAAATGTAAATTTTCATTTGGTTCTTGATTCGAAACGAATATAACTAAAGTTTAAGAAATTATAGATGAAATTCTATTTCAAGCTCGAGCGGCGGAGACATGGCAACTGTGTGATCGTAATTGTTGGTGAATATTTCACAGGTAGACCAGGGTAGAAGCATTTGAAAATGATAAAAAGTGAATTAAAATAATAGTAGGATGGAACCCATCGGTTAAGGGAGGGAATATCATGAAAGGTGAAAGAGGGTGCAGTTTTAAGGTTAAAAAACCGTTGCTGTCGATTCCTGCGAAACTACAAATTCTCTGGAAAAAATTTGAATTGCGAAATTGTAAGTGATACAAAGATCTACATCTCCCATTTTCCATACAACCTCAAAATTTAAGTGAAAAATTGAAAAAAAAAGTTTTTGGATTTTATCTCCATTAAACATTACCTCTTTACATACCAAACACACAGTTTTTTTATTTATTTGATTTGTAAACATTTTTTCAACCTTCATTTGATTCATCAAAAATATATCACTATCACCATGGTAAATTTTCTCAGGAAAAGCGAAAATATCGAAAAATCGCTCGCTCTACAATTTATATTGAAATTTTACAATCTAATTACTTATGTTTATCTACGTTACATGAAATATCGTGATTTTCGTGTAATCGAGTTTTTAAATACAATGAATAAAAATTGTACGAATGATTGAAAAAATGTTTCGGATACGAATTTTTATCGTTTCTTTTGCCTTCCTTGAGAAAATATTTCATGGTTTATGGTTTAAGACCATAAAAAATAGGGATTTCTACGAATAAAAAACTTACCTATTTTTTAAAAGAAGTAACATTTTGACGGGAGAATTTTTTAATGAAAATTAGGATTCATTTTCGATATTAAAATAAGGTGAAAAACGAAATATTTCGAAGCAAAACAATTACAGTATAAAAAGGTGAGATTTCATAAAATTCTGTGCAAAAAAGATGTTTCTTGTGAATGATGCAATTGAAAAACCGAATCGTTATATTTTTTTGAATATTTCACATAAAGTCTTAGTTGGTGAAAAAAGCTATTTGGCTATTCCCATAGGACCTTTAGTTTTGCCGTATAGGTCTTTCAAGAGTAGCCAAATCCAGCAAATGTTGTTCGCATACGATGGACTTCGAAGCAAATTATGACCTGTTTTTTCGGAATAACTGGACCAACAACCGTTCCATTAGAGCAGAGTAGAAAGGTCAGTTCAGAATGGTACACCAGCATTTGTTTACCAGAAGTGTTCGAAAAAGTGGAGGAGTTGGTGTGTGGTAGCGTAACTAGTATGTTCTGTAGCCCTAGTAAAAACATTACTTAATTCTTGACTACCCTGTATATAAAATTAACATTGTAGGTTTACAGAAACAGCATGCAAAAATTTTGGACGAATTAAATGACATTCAAAAAACAGATGCCGATAAGGAAGCAGGAGTAGATGCGGAATTCAATTATTTTCTAGTACAATTAGAAAAATTGATCCAAAAAGAAAACGCAACAATGGCTAGGGTTGTAAAATTCACGTATCAAGAAAAACGTGAAATGTTGGATAGAATGAACGTGATGAATAACGAATTGAATATTTATAAAGAAAAAAAAAGGAGTGCGCCCAACAAATTAAAAAACAATTTGAAAATAGGTTCATAGAGGAGCGCGAAAAGATAAAAAACGTACAGTATATAAACAAAACATTGTTTGTTTCTTTCAAAATTTTTAGTTACAATTCCACGTAATAACTTGGAATAGAGCCCCGATGTTGATTTGTATGAAGAAATCTCATCTTAAGCAACTATTACTTGAAGAAACTGGGTTTCATCGAGACGAGTTTCTACAGAAAATCCTTGAAGTAGCAGAAAAGAAGATTCAGATAGAAAACAAAGAGAAAAGTAAAATAAATGTGATAGAAATGGAATTGAATCCATTGAAAATTGAAATTTTGGAACATTAAAAAAATACAATAATAAAGTAGAGGTATGCAAACACTTTCTTCTTTTCATACTTCCTCTGTCCACTGTACCGTCCTAGTTTGCCACCCAATGATTTCTTCTTTGTCCAGCATATCAAAAATGAATTCGAGGTCAACGTTTTCCTGCACCCGATGGAATGGAAAAAATGCTTCGATAATTGGTTGAAGCGCATACCAAGGTATATTGTGTATCAATGGAGAATATTTTGAAAAATAATGAAGACATATCCAATTATAAATATTTGTTTTTATTTGTCCATCTCAAAACTTAAGTAGCAACCCTCGTAGAAACAACCACGTCAATTCAACTGATTTCTTCCAAACACCTGACAATAGATTTATAACTAGTGAAGACTGGAAAGCGAAAAAACGCTTCACAACAACAAGAAAGTCCAAGCCATCCAGCTAAAAGACCAACATAAAATAGTTTGATGTGTAAAAATATTGAATATTCCGGGCTAGTGTGGAAGGGACAGTGTTGATTAGTGGTTAAAGTTGGCAAACGCTTTAGTTTTAACTAGTTAATATAAGAATATTACTCGTTGATTTTCTTTCAAGATAAATTGAGGGAAATATGTATAACAAACCTCCTTTTCACACATATTGAAAAATTTATATTATATACTGTTAGTTCAAATTGATAATGTCTATTAATAATGAATCGGAAAGCAGTGCTATTAATATCTGAGGATTTCAAAATAGATGTAATGAACCAAACAACATCTACATTCGACAACTCGACATTTTGATTGACGATGTGTTACGGAGGATCGGAGACACTTTTGGAAGGGTGCAAGAGGTTTAGTTTAATTTTTAGTGATGATAAAAGGCATTACAAAAATAGATTTAAGGCTTGATGTCACATTACCAAAACATGTGTCACTTATTGCTTGACTCCTGTTCCATTTGTAACTGTCTTATCTGTTACAATAAAATGTATTAATAAGTTAGTCGGTTGTCTGGTTTTATTAAGAATAATTAATATTTGGAAATACAGCCTTTAATTTCAATTAAAATTGAATTGAGGTAGTAAATATAAAATAGGAAAAGAACTAATGCGAGTTCTCGTAATGGTATGTAATTTATCAGTTCATCGGTTATTTTATTACTGATTGTTCAACTAATAAATTTTTTCGATTTCAAGTTTATTATACAAAAATATATATATATGTCATTACCTAATGTCTAAATATCATTTGACATATCCAAGATTTCTTGGAACGTTGTTTAAATAAGAAAGAAATTCTCAAATAAAGGTTACTGAAACACTTTTAAATATACAACTGTTGCAAAATGTCCAGATAATTATACCTCAAAGTTCGATTCTGAGCATAACACTGTTTATCAAATCCTTTAAGAAAATACACCAAAGAATTCAACTATCTGTATGATTCATTGTCATCTTTCGCGACCTGTATGCGACCATCCTCACCTTACTACAAATCATAATTCTAGGGATCGTACTGGACAACAGAATGAAATCAAAGATAACTGCCTAAGTAGGCCTAACATCCTAAGAAGCTTACCTATATAACTGCAAATGGGTGTTGAAGAGGAACTTTTTTTAGAATTGATAAATCTCTTACTTTTCCCGGATATATTTTGATTATATTCTTCATATGTCCTCTACTGAATATTGAACAAAATATAGCTTCTGATTAGAATTATTCTGGTAAATCCTAGTTTATAGTTGAAATTGTGAGGATTATGATATTGCTATTTGGTTGAGAAGATCACTTCCACTCTTAATAAACTGTTCCAGAATTCTCTCAATACAGCTTAAATGTGTTTATACAGTAAAACAAAAACCTGAGCTTGGAAACACCTAAGAGAACCGTAATTTCCCACTATTCGTTCCAAAATAGGACTTGAGTTGACAAGACAATTCTTAAAATAATAATGTTGTGAGTTTTTACTAGAATAGAAATATTTATAAAAGTTTATAGTTTATAGAAAGTTGACATAGACTCTCTCACCATGATTGAATCCATCTTAAGAAACTACATTATTAAACAATGTCTGGATTCCTTCATATATGAGTATCAATGACAAAAAACTTATGCAAAATTTTTCCTAGATCCCTTAAAAACCGATATTTGGCAAGATGAAACAAAATAACTAATCGAAGACTTCAATTTGGACATACTAAACTCACACATCCTCCTAATAGCGTCAGAACAACCTGCTTGACTACAAACCCCCTCATATTTCAAAATCCTGCTTTTTGAATTACAGAAGTACTCAAAAGAAAAGAGTTTGGATTCTAAATCATCCTGTCAGGGTCATATCTCATATCGCCAGACCAGATTAAAGAAGTTCTTAGATATTTTGAAGGCATCATTATTGTTGCAAAATCTTAAATCGTTATTCATTGCTTATTTCTTTTTGTTATTCATCCTAATAAATGAACGTAATGTATAATAAAATGGATATTTTTAAGATTAGAACCAATTTCGCATCGCAACAGAGAAATGTGATTTGAGAATAATGGTTTGGACGGCCTAGTGTCATTAACTTTCACAAATAGCTGATAGGAAAATTATTTTATCAATCCTTTCTTTCTCCTCAAATCTATCTTGTTTAACTGCCTTAATCACATCCTTTAACTCCAAATTCTTATGCTTGGAAAAATTACTTTGTTATGTGAATATCATTCGACATAAACTTACCACTCGTTTTCCCAAAATTTCTTCCCTTTTATATGCTTTTATCTAACTCTGATTTTCCTGATTCGTTCCTAACCATTCCCAGATATTTCAAATATCTGACTATTTTCTTTATAATGGCACAAATAGAAATTATCCAGATTTCCCACTTACAAATATATTACCAAAAGCAGGGCCGGGTCAAGATTAATAAGGGCCCGGGGCTAAAACAATGACGGGGCCCCCTTAAGGAATTCGGAAACCCGATAAAATTCACAAAATAATATCAATACGTTAGATTTGTTGTATCAACACATCAAAAAATACAGAATGATTTCCAAATGATGGGACCCTAGCTTAATCCGGCCCTGACCAAAAGTGAATTTATTTTACACTGTAGACCAGGGATCCACCTCTTGTTCGGTTGTTGTGCCAGAAAACATCGATGGTATCAATCTGAATCAATTCTGAATGGTACTTCCTATAGATCGGACATAAATTGGGAGGTCAACGTTTTTCCGCACCTAAAAAAGCGTTTGTAGGATTCAAATCACATGTTTTAGAATGGGGAAAATGCTTCGGTAATTGATTTAAACGCATTTTGACCAACAATATTTGTTTTTATTTTACTATATATCTCAAAACTTAGGTAAATATCAACCCTCGTAAAATATATATGAATTCTGAAAATTTCGAATAGTTTGTTCCTCATCATTTGACGGTATATTTTTTCAACCATTCCCTTCAACTTAGTGGTTTAAACAACAAATTATAAATTGCGGAATATACACGGGTCGAAATAATAAGTTTTTGTGGTATGGCGCCGTCCAAACTAATTTATCGTTACTAGCTTCCGTTGGCAAAAACTTAGAACATCTCATTTTCTCATATTTTATCAATTTTGTGCTGTGATTTAAGTTGTAAAGGAATTTATTTTAGAATTTCTTGAGTCGGAGTATTGTAACTGTAGATGTTTTTTGGCTTCTTTGTTAGTTTTCGAATTTCAAGGTTGAAAGAATTATATGTCTGGATCTTGTTATATATTTACAGATATTCAGGATATAACAAAAGCAGTAATTGACTGACAAGTTGTACTATATTGTGAAAATAAATCAATCGGATGGAATGAGTTTTTATCTATAATAAATAAGTACTTGCATGTTGAGTTTGAATTAAATGGATGGATTGAGAAAGTGTTTGTTATAACATTATTGATTTAGGGAATGGAAACGACAACTAACACATTCGATTTGCATTTATAAAACAAAATTCTACAATCAATATTTTGGTACTAAATCATCATATAAGTACCACTCTGTATATTTTCATATACAACGAAACTAAAAGTAAGTAGTAAACCCTAACTGCAGTCATTGCTTCCGCAGATTAAATAATCATACATATGGTTTGCCATTGAAACATGAATTTATAGAGAGATTCCATTGAGGCAGATCTTGATGTTATATCCACAACAGTGTTTCGCATATGAAAAAAATTCTTTTTGTGCTACATACGCTATTGAACGATTTCTAAAAAGCTCAGCGAGTCATTGAAGAATTGTTAGAAATATACATAAACGGTGTACATCGGCGAAAAATTGAAGATCTGTCAAGAAAATTTTTTCCTACAAGATTATTGAAAACAATTAAGCTTGAAGATCAACGGGCAGTTATAGCAGGATAAGATACAAAAATAAATTCATCAATTTTTTGAGAACGTTCCAAAAGGGTGACTGGCTTCAAGCGTTCAAGTTGTGGTAGGTTTGGTTAAAAAGTTCATTGATACGAGTGCTGATGATTACACTGGTTGATAAAAAAATTTTTCTGTAGTAACACAAGAATGAATTTGTCAGGAGAAGTTTAATAACTGCGGCTGGTTTGACTCGACATTTTCGTCTTTATAATCACTTTTTGCCCTATGAACAGAGAACCACTTACTATGGAACTCAACAGAATACTGATTTTACGGCTATAAATTTAACAATATTAACCACTCCTTTATAAATTTACCTACCTGCTTATGTAAACAGGGATAATGAAGTTATTGAAAAGTGGGACGTGTCAGGGGTTAATAAATATTTTTTCTATTATTGGATGGGTATTTCTATCTTAAAAATAAAGGTATAGCCTATGTTACATTAATTTGCGTCCAGTGTTATTATTTTGGATATTTTTTCAAAGTATCAAACCAAAGTACATCATATCTTTGGTATATTAGAGTTATAATTAACAGATTTTTTTATATAAAAACTGTACTTGAAATATGTCGGTCATATTAATTATGGTAATTAGGTTTCAGGAAGAAAATTCTATATCCAGACCAATTATTAAATGAGTTTAGGTCATGCCATGACAATACAAGGGATATTTTTAAAGGCAAATTTGGTTACAAAATGATTAGACTTGAATGAAAGACCATATAATTAATTCTTTTTCCATTACCTATCACCAAC